>NC_064631.1:632487958-633107065 GCF_023864275.1 Schistocerca cancellata | reverse complement strand
CGTAACTGACGTTACATGCCTCTGAAATTTTGCCTGACATTTAGGACAACAAAGATTTATTAATGCGCCGGATATCCAGAAACCTGAAATTATTCTGAAAATGCCCGGGACCTTTATCAGTGACAGTTAAAAAATGGTTCAAATGGTTCTGAGCACTATGGGACTCAACTGCTGAGGTCATTAGTCCCCTAGAACTTTGAACTAGTTAAACCTAACTAACCTAAGGACATCACAAACATCCATGCCCGAGGCAGGATTCGAACCTGCGACCGTAGCGGTCTTGCGGTTCCAGACTGCAGCGCCTTAAACCGCACGGCCACTTCGGCCGGCAGTGACAGTTAAATGGAAAAATTAAAGCTATTCGAAGTGCTTTTTTCCGGTCTCGATCGAATTATAGTACTTATCTTCAATATTAAGTCGTTACAAAGTATCATTTGAAGTACTATTGATGCTGGCGTACATAACGGGTAGTATACAGCTATGGCATTCATTATTATTTAAAGACGAAATTGATTAACGAATGCATGGGAGTCCGGAAATTGATACGAGGGGCAGATGGCGACTCAAAAATTCATAAATTTCTGTATTTTATATTAATGTATAAATGAGTTGATCAGTTTCGAGATGGGTCACCCTACATTAATTGAAGAGTGCAGCGGTTGGTTACACGAGAGTTCTAGCACAATGGCGGTAAATCACTTTTAGAAGTAAATTAGAATTCTGTAAGAAATAACACTCTGTACTCCAGATTCCAAAGATTCCAGGGGGGGGGGGGGAGCGGGGGGAGGACGAGGGGGGGGGGGAGGAGAGGTTGGCTAGTGTCCTCTTGCAGACGCCAGTGAGCCTGTGATGGAGAGTCTTTGATAGGTGTGTTCATGAAGTCGCTCAAGCGTCATCATTTCCAATATTTATAAATTATCAGTCGTTTAAACAGCGTAACAGTTATCTTTGGCACCTAAGACACGTAAAAGTACTTTGCACCTAAAGAGGAACGAATAACAGTAGCCTTGATATTGCACGAGCCGGCCATCTTCCTGCTGTTATTTTTATTGGGATTAGAATTAGAACTTCGCTTGTTTGTTAACAGGTCAAGATCGTGACGAATTCAGACTTCGGTATTAATCACCTAAAACCATGTTTTACAACAGTCACATTTAGACAGATGTACATGCATTCAAATATTTCCCCTTTCGTCACACACAAAACATTCGCAAAGACGATTTTCATATGTGGGGAGCGTGAAGTTAATCACAGTTTACGACGCAATAGCGGCAAAATATTCTGCCACTTTTCTTTGACAAAGGCAATTTTAATTACAGGACGGAGTACTACAACGATGATTACACCAGATATTACGAAGCAAATAGAGGTGGCGACAGTTATAAACGGGACATAGAGAAAAGAAAGAAAACAGCCCTCAGAGATACTGTACGCATTTGCGACAGGAGTTAAAACGCCGCACTCATACTGAGCTAAAGCAAAAGATGTACGCATAGGAGGATTCATCAAATACAGCCGAAAAGTGTAATCTGCCTCTTTGTACAGCCACCAGCATCTATCATACAGTGCATGGTGGAGGGTACCTTGTACCTCTACAGGTCATTCCCTTTCCTGCTCCAGTCTCAAATGAAGTAATCGAAAAGTGACTCTCTATATGCATAAGTACGAGACATAAAATACAAACCTTCATTTCTTTTATCTTGGCTTCGTGGTCCTTGCGTGATATGTGTGTTGGTGGCAGTAGAATAATTCTTGAGTGTGTCGAAAATGCCAGTTCTGTAGGCTTCCTCGACAGTGTTGTTCGAAAAGAAACTCGTCTTCGTAAGGAATGTCCATCAGAATTTAGGAAGCATTTCTGCAATTTTTTTTATCTTCAGTCTTCTGACTGGTTTCATGTGGGGCCCGCCACGAATTCTTCTCCTGTGCTGACGTTTTCACGTCACAGTAGCACTTGCAAACCTACCGTCCACAATTATTTGCTGGATGCATTACAATGTCTGCCTTCTTGTGCAGCTTTTGCCACTCTAGCACCGTGGAAGTCTCTTCCTAATGTCTCACCAGATGTTCTATCATCCTGTCCCTTCTTCTCAGTTTTTTCCACATATTCTTTACCTCTCCGACTCTGAGCAGAAACTCCACGTTTCTTACCCTGTCAGTGCACCTAAATTTCTACCGACCTTACATGCTCGTTCCATATCATATTACTTTGCAATACTATACTCAGGTAGTTAATTAACGTGAATATATCGAGCAGAACGAGATGACTGGGTGTTTGTGTTGTCCTCATCATTTCATCATCATCCAGGAAAGTGGCGAAATTGGACTGAGCAAAGATTGGGTAATTGTACGGGCGCTGATAACCACGCAGTTGAGCGCCCCACAAACCAAACATCATCATCATCATCATCGAGCAGAAGATCACTTATACTACGTATATTCCAACATTACGGGATTGTTTTCCTGCTCAACTGTTTTAACCTATATTTTGCTGTATTTTATGTAAGCTGCCATTCAGCACATAAAATTATAAACGCTGTCCGAATCATACTGTACCCTCCCACAGTATCTCGACGACGCCATTCTTGTACACCACAGTGTCATCGTTAATCAGCCATAAATTGCTGCTCTGTACTCATCCTGTCCTCCAGATCGTGTATAAGGTCCCTATTACATTTCCCTGGAGAACTCCTAGCGATACCGTTGTCGCTGACGAACACCCGCCTTCCAGGACAAAGTACTGCATTCTATTGCTTAAGAAGTCTTTGAGTCACTCACATACCTGAGAAAGTATCCTATATGTTCGTACCTTCGTTTACAGCCTGCGGTGAGGCACGGAATCAGACGCTTTTCGGAAATTTAGGATACTGGAATCCACCTGTCTCCCTTCATCATTTGTTCGCAGAGCAAGGAAAATTGCGATCCGCACGAGCGATGTATTCTGAGTCGATGCCATTAGTGTACAAGATCTTTTCTGTCTCAAGGAAATTTATTACAGTTGAACTCACAACATACTCAAGAATTCTGAAGAAAACCGACTTCGATGTCATTGATATGCATATAGTTATGAGATTCCTTATGTACAGAAATATCCTGAGCTTTCTTCCAGTCACCTGAGACTTTGCACTGGGCTAGATATTAGCGATAAATGCAAGCAAGCTACGTAAGAAGCCACTACAGACGAATAATTTATGCAACATCGAATGAGGATACCATCCGAATCTGGTGGCCTATTTGCTTGCAACTCTTTCAGTTGTTTTTCAACGCCAGGGGTTCCTATTTTTATGTCGTCCTTACAGGAGTCTGCGTGATATTTAAACGATGGTATGCCTGTGGGATCGTTCTGCATGAATGACTTTTTAAACCCAAAATTTAAAACTTCAGATGTCACCTTGCAGTCTTCTGGTGGCAGACCAGATTGGTCGATGTGGGACTGAACAGAAACCTTCGACTCACATAGTAATATTGAGTAGCACCTGAATTTTCTCGTATTCACGGCAGATCTTTTGGTGGAAGTTATTACATGCTTTGCGAATACATCTTTTTATAGACACACGAGGTTCTGTTAACTTTTGCATGTAGACATTTCAACTCTCACTTTTGAACCGGAAGTGCAACAGACTCTTCCTCCTCATCATTCCCAGAATTTTATTATTAAACTACGGTGGGTTTTTCCGCCCTTTATGCACTTACTCAGCACATACTTCTGCAGAGTGTGACGTGGAATGTTTAAACTTTTCTCAAACTCCTCTCTTTAGCGAGTAGTGAATGTCGCCAAGATCAATGTCTTGTTTCCTATTTTAAGGAAATTGTTGCTTCCAGCTTACGTATTTCTGCAGGTAAGATATTATTATTAGAATGTAAATTATTACTGGTAAAGCATATTAAGCATTTTTCATAACATACAACAAGAAGTGTGAATGGAGTGTACTTCGCTATTGATGACGCTGAGAGCAAAAATAAACGCAACTAAAAAGTTTTTTCTGAATTCTTATTTTCACGTGCCGGCTGTTACAGTTATAGCGAATGTCAGTTCAACTAGCGCTGTGTCACTGCTAGTCCGACGTGTAGACAGGTGCGCCTCTTTCACGTTACGAGCCTTCATATTAATTAACGCAACGCCTTTGCTATGTATAAACAGGTAGCCAAAGAATTTTATCCATCTCTTCCACATTTCCATGTGGTATCGTCTGTAGTTTTCATCCGACTTACTACATAATAAATAGTGGGTCGCGTATATAGCCAATACCTGTGCTTGACAGCTTCCCAACATCTTTCACAGACTATTCGCTTACTGAAGTCTCATAATTTTTACCACTGCTTTTGATAGCTTTGACTTTACAATGCAGTACAGCTCTTATGAGTTAATTATGATGAAGCATATATGTTCATCGAATTGTGCTCTGATTTTCTTTCGTTCATTATTCATTAAATTATTTTCATTGTGCCCTCTACCTTTCCTTGTATTGTGCTAATATTCAGAGTCTGTGTACCACCACACCATACAGAATCTAAAACCGGCTTGGAATATTCTGCTTTCTGCCTATCAACAAATTTTACTCCTAAGAAATATCACATTCTGCTCCTGGGCTACTGGGCTGAGAAGTCAGGTTGGTTTTAAGGAAATAGCGAAACATATTTAAGGTTTCACGAATCTGCATATATTTGCTATTAGCCAAATCGATAACTTGTTCTAGTCTATTCAAGCCTATGGTGAATGTGTCTTTCGGGAGATGCAGGATACAAGTTGATTTGCGAAGACCTCTTGTCAAGGAGGAGGCAGGTGCTCAACCCTATATCTATGGTGGGTTCTACTGCTTCTTCTAGTGTTACGTTTACTACTGCATGCAGCTCTAAACTGTTATTTCGTCTGGGAATATTTTTCCATACACTTCTTTCTTCATCTGTTATTTTAGTACGTCTTCATCTCGTTCGGTGTAGTTCAAATTTAACATTTTTGGACAGCATCACATACAAGCTACATGGAGTTTCGTCTTCCTCTGTGCACATTCGTTACCTTATTATTGACGTTTTCTCCAGTCACTGACGATTGGTTTAAAAACAACATATAACTAATCAAATTCGGTTTTCTTCAGTACAGAATATAAAGAAAAAAATTGGGTGTTGGGAAGACTTAAAAACGTATAGAACCTGCCTTGGATGGTACGGTTTTACACAGTAATTTTAAGAGGTGCTGGGTATTAACATTCTTGAATGTGATTCTGATGATGGCGTAAGTGAAACGCAGTAAAATTTACATTTTTTCCAAGACAGAATATGCGTTTAAGAAGGATAACGGTACTTTAAAAAAGAACAAACTTCGTCAGAAAATTGCATTCACTTGGTTTTTTATCTGAAAATCAGTCTTCTTAAGAGTTGAAGCATGTACTGCACTTGCAGACTGTATAATCAGTAGATGTCAAATACGATTTGATGGGTGAGAACGAAAAACATCAAACGTCAAACAATCCCGTTTGCTGAAACGCAATGTCTGAGAAATTCCGATGATCTACAGAGAATGAGGTAGTGATTTAACATTAAAATCTTAATCGAAGTGAATACACAATGTGGCTGTGGAAGAAACCATACTGCAGAACATCGTTAGTATCATATTCTGATAGCTAAAGACTATCATGATCCACTCTTGTAAGGATATAAATTATAGAAGACAAGGACTGATTAGCTGGAAGGAAAGTGAAACTTCAAAGTTGGTATCACGGTTGCTATAAACGGACTGAAGATGAAGCCCATATTTAACTTACTAGGTACGTGGCATCAAAATTTTACGTTATTACACGAATTACCCTCGTATGACTTACACATTTTCGGAAAGATCATACATATTGTCGCCCTTTTCAGTGGAATGATTCAGTAATTATTGCCCTGCACGTAACAGTTCTGTACGTAAGTGATCGAGATGGTCACCGTAAGAGAAAACAGCCGACTTTGGGGAACTGATAGCGCCGATGGAATAAAAGTGAAGTCGTTTTTCGAAGTACTGGGAAAAAATTAACTGATCACGGCTAATGCGAATCCACAAATCGTATTATAAGAAGACTGGCTTCGATTTGAATGGGACGTCATTGAGAAATCCGCTTCCGCTTAAGATGTGGTTTGCTTAAAGAAAGCCTAAGAAATGAGATTCTGGTCGGGAAGCTGAATTCTGATAAAGGTATCGATTCACTTTGCATTCTAAAAACATTCTAAAACGGAATCTGAGGAGAATGAAAAAGCAGTAGTAGTACGAATAACTGGGAATTACATGAAAACAGTAAGAATCCGCTTACTCTCTCGTAGCAAGAGAAAGTATGAAACTAATAAAAGTATAAGATACATGGAGAAAATTTTATTTATCTTACTAATGCAATGTGTTAATCGACGATTGCATATGTCCACTTCTTCTGTTCCATACAGAAAAGACGTTCGCAGTGGCTACGTAAAGCATTACCGGTGTCGATATATACTACGTCATCCAAGTAATATATATTAAATTAATGCTGAGGTCAATATCCAGATCTCTCCAAGCTGTTGAGCACATTGTATGAAGTGTGGAGAAAAGTTTTATCGAACAACGGTTGTGAAATAGTTGATGACGATAAACCGCGGAATAATTTATGAACTCGAATAGCCAGTAATGAGGACAACTGGTAAAAGATTCCTTTTTAATTGTTGGATTAACAGTTTAAGAAAAAGTAGAAAATAAAATGAAGAGGCTGTTATTAGTCCTGTCTCAGCCATATATTTTATTTCTGCTTAATAGTGTGCACATCAAACCACTATTATTAATATGTTACACGAACTCAGTGTAAGACTGTATGGTACATTACATTCCGCCATATCCTTAGCAAAGTGGTATCAGATATTAAGGGGAGGTATACCTGAATCTCTGAATGAAACATTCAGTTTGATAAGGAGATGTTGTACATCATGAGCTGGTCCAAAAGTATTTACATGACATACTGGTTTTCGGATATAGCCCATTATCACTATCATATACAGCGTACGTCTACATCTTCGTTTCTTTGAAGTATAAAATTTTTATGATGGTTACGAATGATGGTTTTCTAAGGCACGTAGATAATCGTGTGTGTATGTTGTAAATGTGATGCATTAAACGGCCACGCTTTGTAACGGGACGTCCTTATCTGGCATTGTATTTCTTCAACAGTAGTTGTCGATACCAGTATTATTTTTCGAATTTTGGACAGGTCCGTATTATCTAAGTTGCTTTTCTGAAACTTTCATATAATTTTGAACACAGGACGTCATAAATTTATGGAAAGGAATCAGTTTATAAAATATTTCAGTCTCGATGTTGTAATAGATATGTACTAGTTCTGAATGCACAGCTAAAATTATTTTTTTAGAAACATTTGAAGTACGAAGTAATGGCACACTTAAAATTTCTGTTATTAATTACGCAACCCTGTACTGTTTCATATGTTTATGTATATATTCATTTAGGAGATAATAATCTAAATTAAAGCTAGATGAAATCATTTGTAAAAAAGTGAACTCTTGTAGTATTGTTGTTTCCGTAGTGTGCGAGAATCGTAAGCATGCCTCTGATGTGATCGGACGGATTTTTGTATGTTTGTGCAGAAATGTAATTTCGGCTTTGTTAATGTGAAAAATCAAAGCACTGTATGATATTCTAAAATGTAGGAACATATATTTACACGTAAAAAAAATGTTACAACAGCAATCTTCAGATTAGTTAGTTCAAACCAACAGTGGGGACTTGATGTGATATTTTTCAGCTTCAGGAATCGGACCCTTAGCCAAGAAAAACTGGAGCCAACATCAACATGAAAATCTGTGTAAACTAGAAAGTTTATTGCAATCTTCGTTCCTCTAATATCTTCATAAAATACTTTAATGCGAACAATAGATGGAAAGAGGAAGGAGGGAGTATAGTAACAACTTCATATTATGACACTACTGACCTATGCGACCAGTAATTGTGTGCCTGTGGTGTATCACATTTAGAAAATATTCACACGAAGATCTGTGCACCACAGATGTTCATATTAATTTTAACCTTAATAAAGGTTTTATATTTCGTTCACACGCAGTTTGATGTAAACGTGCACATGAGTACATGCCACTGAAGATGGATTCTTTATCCAAATACCGATATGCCAAATAAATACTTCTGAATTGCAGCGCTTGAGGTACAACAAGACGTCCTCTATGAAAACCACAGAAAGGCGGCTTAACCAACAGACAAGATTTTAAAAACATTTCGTTCTTCAATAGTAACGCTGTGGTCATAAATGAACACGGTGTACTTCAAAGCAACTTCAAATTAATTCATGTTTCACTATCACATCAGCAGAGGTAATAGGTAAGTGAGACTAGGATGAACACGGGACCATACCTCTGCTCTTTCTTCTCCTTCCTGTGAATTTTCTACATCATGCGGTGTCTCTCGCTTCCAAGTTTCCACCTCCTTCTATCTTGCCAGCCATCTTCTTGCCCTGCCCAGCATTTCTCTTCTCTCTCTCCGTCGTTCCATTGTTGCCGGGTCTTCGTCTTTCTCTGTTTCGTGGAGGTCTCAAGTGTCATAATTTAGAGGGTCATCTTTCCTCTCGAATTCTTCTACGATATCCATACTATGCTATCAGTTTATCTTCAAATGAGTGGAAAACATCATTTGTAAATCCTGTCTCTTCTCATTATACTTCATTGCTTATTTTGTCTCTCCATGTTACTTCACATCTTCGTCTCCAAAACTCCGTTTCTTGGTCTTTAATTTCTTCTCACTGAAACACGAGACTTACCACAGTTCGGCGCCATACATAGCGTACCTAGGTGGCAATTTCCAATACGTCGGTAAGGAACTGCTACAGAGAAAGCTTTTCAGTCAAGAAATCATAAACCTTCCCGGAAACAAAATCTCATCTACTGTGACGAACTATTATCAAAAGCCAAATAGAGAAGCCACCGAAATGTATGACGTTTTGGATAATTTTAACAGAAAGAGAAGCCATGAAGCTTAGCGAATGATAGACATTAACTTTACAAAATCGAATGGTAAGTTTTCACTTTGACAGTTTTGTCTAGTCAAGGAGTATCAATGCCGATCACGAGTAAACTTCTACACGCTCTATTTCACTGTATTTATGTCGCTCTCCGTCAGTCGGACAGACTCTGACGAACCACGGACGCCTCTGTAGACGCCCAGCGTTACTATGGAATAGACTTTAGGAACGAAAAGTTTTTTCTTTCACGACCATACAACCCGGAAATTTTACCAGCAGCTAATTCTACTAACGCTGAGACTGCTGTAGATTCGTATAGATTAACATTGATACAGGCATTTTCCATTTTGTTTAAACGCACGAAATGTTATTAGGGCCTTCCTTGTTCATTGTTGGTAAACGTCATTGTTGAATATGATTGAAGAAACGAAAGTTTCTCATAACTTAACTTACTCTACATATAAGTGGCGAGGCAAGGAACAGATAATACCGTTAACTCGACTAATAGACTGAACAATACAATGATTTTTGGATGTTCTGTCGATGTAGTTGTGAACTACACTGTAATGCTGCGTTTATTACGAGTTACTGTATATTACGAATGTGGCACACGAAGGCGGAATTTCAGCACTGAGGAACGATTGTAAACAGTCTACTGTTAGAATTAACGACCGATAATTCGATGAAATTTGATAAATGAAATGTTGATTCTATTTAATAGTTAAACTTGCAATCAACCAGCTTTAAGTTTTCTTCCAACATCACACAGTCCTCAGCGCTGCGCGACATTATTCACGACTAAGCCGTTGATCTGCGATACACATTGCGTTGTCCGTTTCACTCTGTAAGGCGAGTTTGCAGGGCCTATGCCGTCAATGTTAAAAAAGCCAAGTTTATGTACCTTTATCTCTGGAACCAATTAAGATAAACATCTGAAATACTTTACTGGTCACTTTTTCGTATTGTTTAGGTCTAGTGAAGTAGAATCAGGAGAGAAAAAAGAACCACGTATGTATTTTCCTACATTATGCTATTTCTATTCTGAATATCTGAAAATGTAAATCCCCTGAATCATACTTTTGGCATCACTACGATGTCTGTGCTTGAGTAGTCTGTACTTGATATATAGGTAAGTAAAGTATAAAAACGTAATTTTGAGACGAACGCTTTTGAAATTTAAAATAATAAAAACTCATATTATTAAATTAAGAGTCAGAAACACTCTGTAGCATAGCATACTCATCATTTCGCCACCTTACTTCTCTGAAAGCTTCTCCATTTTGGTTATC
This sequence comes from Schistocerca cancellata, assembly GCF_023864275.1. Classification (NCBI taxonomy): domain Eukaryota; kingdom Metazoa; phylum Arthropoda; class Insecta; order Orthoptera; family Acrididae; genus Schistocerca; species Schistocerca cancellata. Next base: position 633,096,795 of record NC_064631.1, on the reverse strand, counting down.
CTTGCTTCTTTGGTTGTGAACTTGCCTTCACCCTGTTCATCGGCACGTCTCGTCTAATAATGACAATCTAGGGTGATATTAAAATGGGCTAGAACTCTTATTTCCCCCATTTTTCCATTATTAAATATTAATACAACACCACTGACTCCCAAACTCAGTGTATTCACTCCTAAAAACACATATCTGGGCACCTTTGTCCAGATAATACTGAAAGACTCATTGGCATTCTGAGCCCATCGATGTAGACACTTCCGGAGCAAGTCTGGTTCCAATAAATTCCGTTGATTGCTTCCATAACAGCTTCAGGAATAGAGTTCTTGTGTTCAGTATACGCTCCTGAAGCTTACGTTTTCCGGAATTTAAACCATCATTTACGTTCAGGTACGCAAAGTGGGTGTATCGCTATCAGTTGGGAGTATTTAAAATTACGAGATCAAGACTGCATTCTTCACACTTTCGAAATCATTTTGGTTATTACAGATGGCTATTCTATAAAACTGTAGAAGGCGATCTATTGCTTCATCGAGTCAATCGACCCCTCAGAGTCTCGCAAACTGACAAAGTGATTTTGAGAAGAGTTTGTTTTAATTTTATGAGGCGTGTATTCATCCTCTTTCGTACATGTCCATCGCATTTGAGTTCCTTTATCACCACATTTTCATATGCATTTGATTCAACTGGGCATCTACAGGCATTAGAAACGCATATAAAGATATGAATGTCCGAAATTAGGTAGTTTCTGAGATATGCAAGTAATGTCATGTAATTTAAAATTAAATACTTCGCAACGTCCCAAAAAGTTTTATACCATTTTGTGCAGGAATAGGTTAAGAATATTGTACGACTTGTTTCGTAAAATCTCAAAAATTTATTTTTTCTTGCATGCAAACTCCCTTTAGAAGCGCTCTCACAGCCGTCCCTAAATCCATCAGATACGCTACAGCTGAAAAGTGCTTAGAGAAGCACTCATTACATTAGACTAGGCGAAGCAAGTGGGTTTCCTGAGGAGCATTTGGCGTAAAGGAACATACTGGGACTGTTACATGAGCTGTTGAACGGCACAATGGAACACATTTTATTTTGATAGACAATTGTATCTCCAAGCTTAATATTTTTAATACCTACTACCCTCAGGTACCAGTCCCCAGCACGAATCCGTCCGGCGGATTAGTGTCGAGGTCCGGTGTGCCGGCCAGTCTATGGATGTCTAGAATGTAAAACAGGTCACAGTTGCACTATATTATGTTTATTTTAAACCTTGACCATGATTTCTGCTATAATATAGCCTTCTTCAAGAATCACAAACACTAATTAATGAAAAATATCTTAGCCTAGCGGCTGCGTCAAGACCAATAAAATAACTTCAACAGAGATAAGCCTGTTTCGAACATAAGTAAAATTACGTATGACACCTATGTCCTCCGCCACTACCTCTGTTATACTGGGTGCACTGTCGTCAAATTGACATTAGAGACAATTTCGTAACGGTTGCTGTTGTCGCTGCCATGACGAAAATAATAAGTCTATGGATGGTTTTTAAGGCGGTTTTCCATCTGCCTCGGCGAATGCGGCCTGGTTCCCTAACCGACCTGAGCTACACTATGACGGCGATTGCTGCGCAGACACTGTCTCCACGTACCCTGGATTCGGTGTGGGGCGGCGGTGGGGTGAGTGGACTGCTGTAGCCTCTTGTGAACCACTGATGGCCACGGTGGGGACGAAGCCTCAAGGTCGTTTCTAGGTCCCCAGTTCTATACAACACAATACAATACAATACCCTCATCAGATGTAAGAAAGCTTACAGCTTGCAGGACCAGGTTCAGTGTCAGAATCATAGCTTAAGCCTAATCGTTGCATCAACTCTCACGTCCCTGTTGAGACGCGGGTTTGAGCCTCGGCCAGAAAGCTGCCCAGCTAGATTGTCACTGTCCAGTGTCCAGATCAGGCACAGGCCGTGGTCTTCGTTGACCCTGGACACTTGGGTTTAAACACTGTATATCCTCGTGTGTTGTTGTTCGTGATTTTCAAACACAGATTCTCGTCCAAAATACTACTGCATATACGGTTCTGGAATTTAGTGGATTACTCCTGTTTCTTCTCTTAATTGGTGGTGTGACTTGCGCAACTTTATAGTCTTTAGGTACGGATGTTCCGTTGAGCGAGCGCCTGTATATAATTGCTAACTATGGAGTTATTACTTCAGCATTCTATGAAAGGAACGTAACTTTACCACACACTTTGAACTAGTTAATAAATAAAAGGAAATTCCTTAGATCGCTATTAAATATTTTTGTACGATGAATCACAAATCCAGTCACACAAATGAGCCGAAACTCCATAGGTAGGCAATTTGATCAGTAGTTGGTTGTGAGGAAAGGTATCAAAAGTCTACTGTAAATGAAGAAATACGGAATCAGATCCCCTGAAGAAAGCCAAACGTCTTGAAATTTCAGCTTCGGGATCAAAGGCTGGTGTTTAAGAAATCCTGAATTATTTTCCGTCTTTAGTGACTGTGCTGCTGTCGAGGTCTTGAACGTCGTTATTTAATGAAAGTAGAGTAATCGCACATCACGATGTTCATATTCGAATTTGAACCAGTTTATCCAGGAAACTCATCAAATGCTTCTGTTTTTGTCTTCCAGTAATGGGATAAAATTTGTGAAAACAGCTGAAAGGCATAAAATTTGACAGCCATACGTTCCGCCTCTCAGATACAATTTGACAGCAATGTAAAGAATCTAATAAAGAATTAATTTCTCATAATTAAATAAAGATGCATGTCGTTCTTATGAAGTATAAAGCCTCTAGCATTTTCCTTAGTTACGTTTTACCGATTCTAAGTTTCAGTAGATTTCAGAACCGTTTGTAATTCAAAATGTGTAGTTTCCGATTCCGCTGCATGTTACTGCTAGAAAAGTTCAGATACAATATCCAGGAAGAGGGAATAAAGAGCTGTCAGCCTAGCGATGGTGTGGAATTGATACAAAGGATTCTATAGGTTACTTCTGTTAACGCAGAATGGAAAAAAATGCAGTTTGGAAAGACTGAAAGATAGACTGCAACATGCAGCTGTAAGCGACTAATACGAAACAGATTTTCTTGCTGCTTTCATTAGCCTTCGCCTGAAAGCCGACGAAAACATTAATAAACATTTAGGTCTTAGACATTCATTCTCAAAACAAGCAAATAGAGTTGACAGTTGTGTAGCTCTTTAGATCATAATAGACCAGCACTTATGGCGCACTTGATAGCTATATGGAGTGTATCACAAAAAGTCATACAACACTTAATATGTTTTGCTGGAAGGAATACTTATGGGTTTCCAAGAAGGAACCCATATCCGGAAACTCACGCTTGGGTGATGTAGAGCATCGAAGTCTTAGATGGGTATGCGTTCCATAAAACGTCAATAAACCCAACTTGAGTAGCACATGGCGCTGTCTACGTTACAAACGAACTTTGAACTGCTTACCTCGTTCGTCAAGTCAGAACGTATTTCATCGGTTCTGAGTTTCACGTACATGGGCGGTTGTCTTTGATGTATTTCAGTCGCACTGTGGACTTCAGCAATAAAGTACCTCCGCTTTGCAGGTGTGCCATGCGATATAGTCTTCATACTAGCCCACAAGAAACAATCAAGATGTGTCAGTTCTGGCATCGTGCTGGTCCACTGCTACCAGTTAATCGGTTGGAATGTACGACTTTGGGGTGATTCCGCACATCGACATAAAGTGTGTGGGGGCTCTGCGGTCTTGCAGCTACATCCCCATCCGAACCTTTAGTGACACTTCCTCCAACAGTGTAGCTAAATATCACCAATAATTGTGTGGTAAATTCGTTTTGTTAGTCTATTTGTCATTAGATATCACACAAAGAATTGGTCACCAGTTATCCTAGTTGTTAACACCGACGCTATGTCTGTGAATTTAAACCACCTGCGCACGCGGGTTTGGTCCTCAAAAACACACTTGTTGTGCAAGTTTAATATACCGTCTCTAGTAAACGTCCATTCATCGGTGAATGGCACCAAGGTCCGGCATTGTGTTCTCTTCGAACACTGTGTGTTGTCCTACATCTGTAGTGTCCAGACCGAGCATGGAAGACCCGCATCACGTTTCGGTTCGTTGCAGAGGCCAACAACAGACCGGGGATAGTATTCACAAGTACTAGAGCGAAGCTCTACTACTTTACCGCACCATGGACATACCTTCAGGAGAAAGTACCTACGTCCAACATTCCGGCTTCCCTGGGGAGTCTCGGGACGGCCTCGAACGTGAAATGATATGTGGTTGGAAAACGTTACACATACAGTTTTTGCGCTCTCCTATTGCAGCCTGTTTTGCCGTATGCAAGTACCATGTAGGTCATTTTCGCATTTGTGTACTAGTACATATCGCACTGTTGTCGTCAACGTTACTCCACTGGCAGAACTCGCGAGGTCCGCTGTTGGATACGCGCAACGCCTGTGTGTAGGAATGTAGCGCATGAGCAGGAACGTTACCAGGCTCAGGTCGTCCACCCGCAGTACACAGGTGGATAAAGGGTTGCGAGCCTTCCGTATTCAGACACCAAAACAAATAGAACCAATCCTTTACAGCCGTTCTTTCTCAGACTTCGACGCTCTCCAGTACTCAAGCCGTGCGTTTGCGGATATGGGTTCCTTCTTGAAAACCGATCAGTTTGCCTTTTCACACAACACACTAAGAGTTTCCTGTGTCTTTCTTTTCTTTTGTCTTTTTTTGTTTGGCGCACCTTGTATAACACTGAAGAACATAGAAATGTTTAAAAAACAACGGTTACGATTCATCTACTTGAAACATACTCCCTAATATAATAACGAAGGGGTGAACACATATCCGACGGATGCATCCAAAGGAGGAGAAACGGCAGAAACTTCACTGTTTTGGCAAACTGTCAAGTGCATTTAGGGGATCTTTACTCGCAGTAGTTGACACGATGACGGCAGTACACTATGACAGTATTACTTCTATTGATATTGTTACCACACGTAAATACCGTTGACCAACTGAATTGAATTTCGTGAAGAGCAAAGAACTTTTATAGACACTGCAATACAATTAGTTGCTTGTGTTATGACTTCGAGTCACAAATCCTATCAGATAGGCTACCTTTTAGCCATGGGAAGTCACAGGTACTGCATACGCGTAAGGCGAAACTAGTACGTCAGTATTCCAACGGCCTTTTACATAGGTCACCAACGGCGAGGAATTATGTTGCCGATGGTAAATTGCCGTAGCTGTATTGGGAAAGATCCAGAGCTTCTAGTGTTAATAGGAAGCACTGAGGCTGAAATCGTTGTGGGTACTGAAGGCTGGCTGAAGTCGGCGACCAGTTCAGGCGAAATTTTTACAGAGGACCCAACATTATTCAGAAGCGATATAGGGTGTTTCACAGTTCATGCTACAAGCTTCTAGGAGTTGTAGAGGGGACTTAGTCGGTCAAGCTTTACACATGAACCCATGCTAAGATAAGTCATCCAACGGCACCACAGAGTACGAAAGTCGCAGCCGCTGGTGCCTGTAAGCGTGTTTATACACAGGGTGATTGTGCGACGATGTTACAAACTTTCTGTCAGTACATTTATTCCACTGTCAGAGGCATCAGGACGTATTTCGCTAACAGTTTTCGATTCGTTCGTTTCCGGTACATGGAGCCTTACCTCAAATTGATGCAGTAATTCGTCCCCATCATTCTTTAAGGTTTGCAAAATCATTATTTACAGGCCGTGGAAACTGTGAAGCTCTTAAGCGTCGTTGGATGTAGTTACCAGACATGGGTTCCTATAAAAAACTAGACTTACTAAGTGCACTCTGCAACCTGTAGAAGTGTGTAACATGAATTTTGAAACACCCTGTAGGTAAAATACGTTTGGTGGCTGCGTGTTTTATAGGTGTTACGAATAGTTTATGTCTTAGCGAAATTACACTATATACATCCTGTGAGTTATTGTTGGTTGAAGTTATACCTGTGAACCGGAATAAATCGTAAATTAATATTGGTAACCTTTACCGAATCCTATCTCAGATGTTACAGTAGCCAAAACGTTAAAAAAACTTGAGTATCATGTCAAACAGGCCCCTATCTTCATAATGTTGTAGTTGGTAGTGACTTCAGTCTACTCTCAATGTGTTGGCGAAAATACACGTTCAAAACCGGTGGTAGTTATAAAACAACTTTACCTTATAAAACATCGTCCGAAATTATACTAAATGCTTTCTCATTTTTAGCAATTAGTTCAGGAGCCCATTCGAAGTGGAAATGGTTGCCAAAACACGCTGGATCTCTTAGCAACAAATGTTTCCGATCAAAGAAATACCATCATGACAGAGAAAGGGACTAGTCATCGCAAGGTTGATATAGCAAAAATAAATATCGTACCATTAAAGCTTACCACAAAATATGGGCAATAGTGAGAGAAAAATACTGAGAAGCCACCTGAGTCATTTGCCTCAAAAGTATGTGTACATCCAATATAGTATACATTTGCTTTCGTCTACATAGGTTAGTGGCTAAAATTTAGAAGAATTTGTACTTACAGTTTTCTAATGGTCCATTTGTGTAGAGTCTCACACACACTTAACATCACACACAACTTGTTGTACACTAGAAAACATCGAAAATATCTTATATAAACAAAACAGTTACAAAGATCTTCTTACAGGTAGTCCTCAGAGATAACATTATAGGTCTTCCACAGATTATGATATGCTTTTGTACAGAGGTTATATATCATAACAATTTGGCTCATGAATTACTTATATTGATTTTACAATTGTGCTTATTTCTACGTTTTACTATTTTTATTTAAGTATATTATCGGAACATCTGAAGAAATTCATTGATTCACTTTCAAGTTTTTCATTTAATATTTTATCTTCATATTTTCTGTAAAGTGAATATATCTCCAGTTCTTCAAGCAAATCCATTTTATGTCCTTTATTTAGTCGGTGGAGTACTTTGACATGTAGCTCTGTTTTTAAAATGAGTGTCCTGTATTATGTATGTGTGTTGCTATTGCTGATGTAGTGTGTTTGTTGTGTGTGTATGCTCTAATGTGCTCTGTGTACCTGGTGTTGATATTTCGGCCTGTTTGTCCTATGTAGAACTTGGAGCATTCCTGGCATGTTACCTTGTATATTCCAGAGTCTGAATATAGATCACGATTACACTTTATATTAAGTATTAAATTTTGCTGTGGTTTATTAGATGTAGAAAACCCAATTTTTACTCTGTGATTTTTGAAATTATTTGTAATCTTCTGTGATACATTGCCTATGTATGGAATGCTAGATATACATTTGTTCTTCTGCTTTTCTTCTGTGGTGTAGTTTGTATCTGGGTTTTCCTTCACTTTGTCTAAGATTGTGTCAACAATGGTAGCATTGTAACCTTTGGCAACTGCATTCATTTTCACAGTGTTTATTTCTTGTTGCATATATTCTTGGTTCAATGGTATTTATGTTGCCCTATACAGCATTGACCTGTATGCTGCCTGTTTATGGATATTTCAAAAATCACAGAGTGAAAATTGGGTTTTCTACATCTAATAACCTACAGCAAAAACTAATACGTAATATAACGTGTAATCATGATCCATATCCGGACTCTGGAATATACAAGGTTACATGCCAGGAATGCTCCAAGTTCTACATAGGACAAACAAGCCGAAATATCAACACCAGGTACACAGAGCACATTAGAGCATACACATACAACAAACACACTACATCAGCAATAGCAACACACATACATAATACAGGACACCCATTTGGAAAAATAGAGCAAAATGTCAAAGTACTCCACCGACTAAATGAAGGACATAAAATGGATTTGCTTGAAGAACTGGAGATATATTCACATTACAGAAAATATGAAGATAATATATTAAATGAAAAACTTGAAAGTGAATCAGTGAATTTCGTCAGATGTTCTGATAATATACATAAATAAAAATAGTAGAACGTAGAAGTAAGCACAATTGTAAAATCAATATAACTAACACATAAGCCAAATTGTTAAGATAAATAACCTCTGTACAAAAGCATATTACAATCTGTGGAAGATCTATAATGTCATCTATGTGGACTACCTGTATGAAGATCTTTATAACTGTTTTGTTTACATAAGATATTTTCGATGTGTAAAGTGTACAACAAGTTGTGTGTGATGTTAAGTGTGTGTGAGACTCTACACAAATGGACCATTAGGAAACTCTAAGTTCAAATTCTTCTAAATTTTAGCCACTAACCTCACAAAAAGAATTGATACCCAACTAAAAAATCGCGTGTCTCTTATGCGTTACAGTAAAAGTCAACAAAATGAAGCAGACTCTCACACACTGAAAACATCATAAACAATGCGTTAATACACACAAAAAACGCACTTGAAAATGGGAATTATTTCTCGAAACGCGTCATGCGAATAGTAAAATAAAGAAAAATCATGACTAGTAGTAGAAGATTTATTTATTTATATACAAACCTATTGTTTCTACAGTCGCAGGCTTTCAAAAAACATTTATAATGGATCACTTCAGTTTATCATCTTTTTTTTTTAAATAGATATACTTTGCGTTTCTTTTTGATGGTTGTAGGTGTTACGGTATTCAGCCTAGCAGCAACTGCCTTGTGGTCGTTAATCCCTGTATTCGTCACAATACTTACTATTGTACAGGATTATTTGTTGCTGAAAGGTCAAGTGGGTTCAAGTGGGCTTGTGAACTAAACGTTAAAAATAGTTTTCTGAGAGAGCATTCAGTACAATTACGGATAACGTATTTGAAATGAGGCTCAAGTTTTCTTTCAACAGTTTATTAACTATATCTTCTTTCACATTACTTGCGTCTTCAATTGTTTACGAACATTGTCTATCAAATGTGAATCGTGTTATTTTTATTCATCTTGGTCTTCTTATATTTACAATGATCACCATTGTCTGAATACAGCCTCGTGATAGTATTAACTTTCGTCCACCACATTTGACTTATGTACAAAATTCTGATGTTACTTTACAATGGGTGATTTAAGAAAGTATTCACGATTTTGGGCATAAGTTGATACATTTACGGTGAGTGTTTGACTGTTATGGTCATGATAATTTACCTCTGCGTTTTTTGTATTCCAGTAACTCATATCACTGGTTTCCACTCTAGATATAGCCCTGATGTTTCTTCGTATCTCAATATAGTTCAATGATGTTTATAAATTTACTCATCATTATTTATTATTATTAGGTGGACACTAATTAATCTGAGTAGCAGATATCTCGAGATACAATTTGCTTTAGGTATACCTTTATGTAAAACTGAGACCTCGAACTCTTACATCCTACCAAATATGTGTTTTGAGGTCACTCTTAGTGATGTACACACTATATTTTTGACTTTTCCTTAAATTTCCATCAGTAATATGATAATGTTCAATAAACTATACAATTGTGGACCTACCTATTTAGTAAGAATGATGTGTATTCTGAGATGGCGTTGTATCTATACTTCACTAAAGTTTAGCGCATTCGTCTGTGGTATAGTAGGTCAATCTTCGATTTTTTCACTAAGGATTAACTCTCCCTGTGTTATTCTCAGATGTAATTATAACGTTACCTTGGTATTATATAACTGTATGCCAACTGCACGTTTGCATCCAGTAAAGGATGTCAGACCGCATTTTGTAGCTTTAACACCAGTTTCAGTTATATATATACTCTACTTTTACCTTTACTTAAGATTTATAAATATTATATGATAATGTTCCACATGCTACTTCTTGACGATTGTGGACATATGTACTCAGTGACAATGATGTTTATCTCAAAGTCTATGTATCCATGCATTGTATCCATACTTCACTAAGAATTATGTTTTCTTGTTTCTATCCCTTATTTCACTAAAATGTTGACTTGCCGATGTCAACGTGTGACAATTTGCATTTGCATTCACTAAAGGATGATCTGTAGCACGAGGTCTCCATGTACATTCACGTATTTCTTCACATAATCAACTAATGTTACCTTTCTAAGCTAGTGCGTTATATAAACACGATTATCTCTTTCACATTATTGTCAGTATCTCCTGAGAACTTTTGCATCCCCTCTCTCCTTTTATTTCGAACTTGTGTTTCCGTTGACTGGTTGAAGTCTCAACACTTTCAAAATGGTTCAAATGGCTCGGAACACTATGGGACTTAACATCTGTGGTCATCAGTCCCCTAGAACTTAGAAATACTTAAACCTAACTAACCTAAGGAAATCACACACATCCATGCCCGAGGCAGGATTGGAACCTGCGACCGTAGCGGTCGCGCGGTTCCGGACTGAGCGCCTTAACCGCGAGACCACCGCGGCCGGCCAACACTTTCATATGACAATAACCTGTAACATAAAATCAAGGACTAACTCGATTAAGCTATTTGACAATGCTCTACTGGCCTTTAAGGAACTATATTCTCTGTGTAACACAACTTTATTTATTGTATAAAGTTAGGCCTTATTATGACTGAGCCTCTATCCACACTGTGAAATATTTATAGCAATACAATCCATCTGTAATAAGAACTCGAGTGTTGTTTTACTGCCGGCCGCGGTGGTCTCGCGGTTCTAGGCGCGCAGTCCGGAACCGCGCGATTGCTACGGTTGCAAGTTCGAATCCTGCCACGGGCATGGCTGCGTGTGTTGTCCTTAGGTTAGTTAGGTTTAAGTAGTTCTAAGTTCTAGGGGAGTGATGACCACAGCTGTTAAGTCCCATAGTGCTCAGAGCCATTTGAACCATTTTGTTGTTTTACTTGGAACGATGTACATTTGTTTAAAAATTATTAGGTTTCCCTGTTTTCGACGGATTGTTGTTTCCTTACTACGTCAGCAATGATAACTACCACTAGTTCTCGATTTATTTTCATCACAGATGTTGAGCAGACATATACCACGTAACTCCTTGCAGTTGATGTTACATTCCTGTGTTATACAGTTACATTCTTACAGCTGGTGCATGTATAACAGGCATTACCATCTGTGATGGTACTTTAAAAAGGATCGTCTTTGCTTGTTTCATGTATTTATGTTCCTCCATGCTTATCGACACCTGTGTACTAATTACTGTGTTACTTTATTACTATGTAAATGCTACAGTTTACTGTTGATTCTGTACTTTCACTATGGTAACTTTGATATGATCCAGTTTTGCCACTTGCTCTTCGTGTGTGGAACGGTTGCGAAACAGTGTGTAAAGGGTTAGAGGACTTACGCGTAAACTGCAGAGCAGACTTGTAGATGGAGGTATACATCCCACTCGTCATGTACAGCCAGTGACGTATTATCACCATAGGGCTGTAACGTGGTCGCACCAAGAGCTTAGCTCGCAATGAGCGTTATCCGGAGGAGAGATGGCCATAGTTATCCAGCAACGAGGGTCTTTGAGTGTGTCCACATTAGTAGCCGCTCCATCTCCAGCCTCATCGAGCATCGGACCGAAGAGAAAATGAAACACTTCGACAGTGCTTACTGTAGGATAGAGACTGCGCTGTGTAATTGAACTTGGCTGCTGACAGGGCTGTTAAGACTTTCCTTGTACACCCATCTTGAATATATTTTTTGCAAGTTGGTTTTCGATACCTCTCACTGTAACCTAGTGACAAATTTAGACCGTGTGTGTAAAGTTCTGAGCTACACACCAGGTACACTAATATCAGTGGCATCTCAGAGTGTGCCGTCGATGTACTACATTGCAAGGCCAGTATGACAACAAATGCTGGAGCGATGCTATCAGGACAGGGCACCATAATATTTATGTCTTAATCTGTTCATGGGTTTTTCTGGCTACGAAGACAGAATTATCAACAGCAGAAATAAGATATTCCTCACAAACCACCTGAACTTAACAGGAATCAGTATTGGAGTATTATATTATTAAAGATTTCTAACTCTACAGTACGGGAAATAAATCAATGGCAGTAAAAAGAATACAAGGTTTTTCAAAAGATACGAATGGCAGGAAAGCAAATCTTAGGTTTCCAAAGCGACAGACATATATAGTACCTAAATATCTCATTAGTCAACCCATCCCATCCACAACTCTCAGCAGTGTATAAGCACTTGAACCAGTACTAAGTATTGTGTATTGGAAATAAATCTATGGAAATGTTGCTCGATTAATGTACAATCATTGGAAGCATTTACAGTCTTGACATTTCTAAGAAAATGCATCCGAAGCAATGTACACTCCTGGAAACTGAAATAAGAACACCGTGAATTCATTGTCCCAGGAAGGGGAAACTTTATTGACACATTCCTGGGGTCAGATACATCACATGATCACACTGACAGAACCACAGGCACATAGACACAGGCAACAGAGCATGCACAATGTCGGCACTAGTACAGTGTATATCCACCTTTCGCAGCAATGCAGGCTGCTATTCTCCCATGGAGACGATCGTAGAAATGCTGGATGTAGTCCTGTGGAACGGCTTGCCATGCCATTTCCACCTGGCGCCTCAGTTGGACCAGCATTCGTGCTGGACGTGCAGACCGCGTGAGACGACGCTTCATCCAGCCCCAAACATGCTCAATGGGGGACAGATCCGGAGATCTTGCTGGCCAGGGTAGTTGACTTACACCTTCTAGAGCACGTTGGGTGGCACGGGATACATGCGGACGTGCATTGTCCTGTTGGAACAGCAAGTTCCCTTGCCGGTCTAGGAATGGTAGAACGATGGGTTCGATGACGGTTTGGATGTACCGTGCACTATTCAGTGTCCCCTCGACGATCACCAGTGGTGTATGGCCAGTGTAGGAGATCGCTCCCCACACCATGATGCCGGGTGTTGGCCCTGTGTGCCTCGGTCGTATGCAGTCCTGATTGTGGCGCTCACCTGCACGGCGCCAAACACGCATACGACCATCATTGGCACCAAGGCAGAAGCGACTCTCATCGCTGAAGACGACACGTCTCCATTCGTCCCTCCATTCACGCCTGTCGCGACACCACTGGAGGCGGGCTGCACGATGTTGGGGCGTGAGCGGAAGACGGCCTAACGGTGTGCGGGACCGTAGCCCAGCTTTATGGAGACGGTTGCGAATGGTCCTCGCCGATACCCCAGGAGCAACAGTGTCCCTAATTTGCTGGGAAGTGGCGGTGCGGTCCCCTACGGCACTGCGTAGGATCCTACGGTCTTGGCGTGCATCCGTGCGTCGCTGCGGTCCGGTCCCAGGTCGACGGGCACGTGCACCTTCCGCCGACCACTGGCGACAACATCGATGTACTGTGGAGACCTCACGCCCCACGTGTTGAGCAATTCGGCGGTACGTCCACCCGGCCTCCCGCATGCCCACTATACGCCCTCGCTCAAAGTCCGTCAACTGCACATACGGTTCACGTCCATGCTGTCGCGGCATGCTACCAGTGTTAAAGACTGCGATGGAGCTCCGTATGCCACGGCAAACTGGCTGACACTGACGGCGGCGGTGCACAAATGCTGCGCAGCTAGCGCCATTCGACGGCCAACACCGCGGTTCCTGGTGTGTCCGCTGTGCCGTGCGTGTGATCATTGCTTGTACAGCCCTCTCGCAGTGTCCGGAGCAAGTATGGTGGGTCTGACACACCAGTGTCAATGTGTTCTTTTTTCCATTTCCAGGAGTGTAAAATGGAAGCATCGCGTAGAACAAGCTTTAGGAAAATTTAGTAGCAAAAGCGAAATTCACAGCATGTATCGTTAATATACTCACCTACGAAACAATAACTTACTGAATATTCGTCAACTCTAGTTTTGACAGTCGCCCGTCAGTCTGGGAACATCATTAGTTAGGACCGTTAGAGATGACAGAGAAGATTACAAGAAGAGGAGCACGTATCGTCAAAGCTTCTTTTGGTATGGCCGATTGCGTCATGAACTCCAGTTACAAAAACAACGAAAGTGGTTTTGTTGGTTTAGGAGAGACTTTAAGTTAAAATTTTAAAAGGCAGAGGTAGAAGATTCAAGCAATGCACTTCTTCCTTCCATAACATTACGTGAGAAAACTGTGACGGCAAAACCCGATATGCTTGAGCTTACATGGAGCATAACTCTCAGTAGTTCTTCCCTTATAGAATTCTCTAATTGAACATAAATTCGAGAAATAGTATTTTCCAGAGGTAAATCAATTGCTACAAATACTAACTTTAACGCTGTTTGTGTATATATAGAAATGCTGTTTTAGTCCCTTTCCACGGCAAAGTTTATGTTTATCTTCAGAAATTAATTTTTCAATATGCCTGTGACTTAACAAAAGACAAAAGACCCTCATAAGCCTTTCTTATCTTTCAACTAGTAGGTATTTAAGCAGTACAGTCTTTTCAAATTGAGATTGTGATTTTATAACTTCATTAAGAACGTCAACTTAGATACACAAGAAATAAGGTATGTCCATCCACTGAGCGGAATTGATAGAATTTAAGTCATTGAGTGGGTTAGTAGATATATCAACGTAACATGTGGAACGCAGCATCTTTTGGCTTTTAAAAGTCGTCTGTTATTTCGAGGCCATCAGGTCGAATGCCACCGAAGGTAACAACTGCAACAGACAGTCGCTGCAAAGAAGCACCACGGGTCACAAGGAGTAACACCCCAATTACAGAAACACTCATAAACAACCCTTTGTTGTAAATTAAATAGGACAATTAGTCATCCTGACAGTGACGGCAGCTACTGACGACAAAATTTACACTTGTGATAATTTGATCCACAGGAATCTCATGTGAATAATAATATTTATCATGAAATAGAGACTGAATGACAGTATACGGTAGGATACGCAACAAAAACATTAAAGAAAGAATTGCAAAATTATTAATAACGAAGGTTAAAGCCCAGATGGTAAATTGGCCAAAGATAACATTTACCACAGAAGAGAGTTCTAGCCGCACCGAAAAGGAAGCTCGATGGGACTACAATGTAACTCGAAAATGGAAATTTTTGCTTCAGTTGCTACCTAGTGACTCTCTAGCAGTATTGCGATAGTAGCATATATGTTAGAGCTACCAGATCGTTATGAGCTAATCGCAAATTTGAAAGTTTTCCGATACAGACTGAAGTATTTTTCAGAAGTCATACTAAAGCAAAGTCATCTTTACCGTTACCAAGGTAACGGCATACGGAGATTAGCGACTAAGTTAAATCGTGTGAGATTTGTGATGAGATATAGCCTTCGTGATAAAGATTAAGCACAAACATTCGAGGACACTGAGAAAGAAAGACCGCCGAAAAAAAAATTGGATTAGGTAACAAACAAACGCAAACACGAAGAGCGTACAATTGCGCCGACTTGTCAGAAGTCGTCGTCAACCACAGGATTACTGAGGCAAATGGAAGCAATTCCCTGAGTGAGACATCGGTGTGCGTAGGGACAATTAATTACAAGGAACAATAATATTGAATAAAAACCTTAATTCATCGTGTCGCCTAAATAACTGAATACACGTTATCATGTGTGTTAGTGAAAATTAATTGACTATTAGAATATTATGAAGTGAAAAGTGAATTCTTGGTTATTTAACTGCGAACAGTCATCGATTTGTCTGAATATTACGACGTATTCTGAACATTGCTTAAGTATATGTTACCTCTGGAATTACGTCGTGTAGTTATTGAACACGCGACGTAGCGACGTATGGCGACAACGAAATAGCAATTCATTAACTTACATCCTCGCAAATCCATAATGTGGCCACGACTTGGGTGATTGAGTGAAGATTCACGATTTTATATTATTAATGTTCAACTTCCATTATCTAACCGGGCATAATAAAAAGAAGAACGACGGTTAATCGAATCCTGCCTCGGACATGGATGTGTGTGATGTCCTTAGGTTAGTTAGGTTTAAGTAGTTATAGGGGACTGATGACCTGAGATGTTAAGTCCCATAGTGCTCAGAGCCATTTGAACAATTTTAAACTACAGTTGATCAGCACGCGCAAGCTGAAAATTCTGTCGCAGACTCACAACAAAAGAGAACAGGTGGTCATCATTAGGTCAAAGGAGTCATCGCGTCATTGAATGGTGCAATTACCGCGTTTATCGGTGAAGAAACAAGAGCGGCTGACACATTCTGCCGCGCTGCTCTAACGAAATATCGACATTAATCCCGAAAGACGGTATCTGAAAAATGACCAAACCACGCGAGTTTGGTACTAGTAGCAGGTATCACGGGATAACTGTATATGTCTGTTGGTGCAGGCACTTATCACGGGATAAATATATATATATATTTTTGTAATTATATTTCATGATATTGGATGGCGTGGCTTGAAATATTGTGGGCTAGCATGAGACTTTTAATTAACTTACACGGCGACACTTGTACGGATATCGGCTGCCCCGAAGTACGTAGGATATAACATTTTTTAAGCACAACGCGCGACTCACCGGCTTCTAATAATTAGTTTGTGTGAGCGCTGCTATTTAGAAAAGAAAATATGCGTATTCTTACGCAAACTGTAATTATTAATATGGGTCTCACGGGCTACTGGCTATTTATGTACGTAACTACATGAAGATTAACCGAGATTTGTGGAGCTTATTGAATGAAAATATTTTCAATATTTCTTGTGCATTATTTGCAAGGCAAAACTGGAGGGAATCTCATCTGAACTCATTCAGTGCTGTGAATTTGGGTAAATGAGATCTATCGCTACTCTTTTTAACTTTTAAATTAATGAAAGATCAAAACTGAGAAGTCTCTCGCATTTACTTTAATATTATCATATAAAATTTTAATTAAAGAATACAGTCAGCGCAATGGATGACTAAATCCTGATAGGGGAGATGAGCTCCCTGCACTAAGAAGTTCTGTAAAAACTTTGTTAACTATAATTAATGGTTTCGATCCTGAGAGTTGACAATTAAATCAATAATACACGCTTTGTAATAACAATTTCTGTTATATTTTGCAAAAATACAGAAAAACTTACATTAATTGTTATCCAGCGCTACAATGGCGGCCTACCTCTAGAGGAAACAGGAGAGAGCTCAATCAAAAGCATTGTCTCTGATCTACATTGGCCTATGTTTCACAGAGATTATACAGAAAATTGTGTTTTGTTAATTACAAAAAAGTTCAAATGTGTGTGTGAAATCTTATGGGACTTAACTGCTAAGGTCATCAGTCCCTAAGCTTACACACTACTTAATATAAATTATCTTAAGGACAAACACACACACCTATGCCCAACGGAGGACTCGAACCTCCGCCGGGACCAGCCGCATAGCCCATTACTGCAGCGCCTTAGACTGCTCGGCTAATCTCGCGCGGCTTTGTTCGTTCATCGATATTTGTGCTTCGATAATAATAACTACATACTTTACTATTTGTTATACATCGCGCAGACGTACTTAGTCTTCAGACAATTTATGATTCACACGTCTCATAGCAAAAACTTATTTTCCCTTCCTACAAATGTCCATTTATGTGACGTACCCTCACATGGGCCCTCTAGTGAGCGTATGCTTAATGTGGTTTACTGCTTTATGTACAGTCTCGCTACCGTCTATCATCATTATTTAAGTGTTCATGTTTGCGTGATTAAGGTGTGTGTTCAAGACACAGTTACATGTATGGTTATATTCGTACTATATCGTTCGTATGTCTCAGATATGTTTAGATCTCACTATTACAAGTGAGTTCACCTACTAGTTCCAACTCTCTTTTTCATCAGGAATGTGAACTATCCGGAATCCTACAGTCCTGGTACGAATTTGCTTACGCTCCCCCCTTTGGGTTACAGGCGTAAGGAAAAACGGGTCAAAAACCTCGCCCGGAGCCTTCGGATTGTTGACATTCAGTCTCTCTTTATATTATTTATGCTGCTCATTATGTCTGTTACAGATTTACACTGTAGTCGTTGTTTATTAATTCATCTTCTACCATAAATACATTTCGAAATTGCACCGCAGTAAGCATGCAATTAATATTCGACCGCGTATCAGTTCATCAGCAAAACAAGAGAAATACAGATATCGCAAGTGCTCAAGGAAATGTTATTAGTTTTCAAGCACTCCACAGTCATTCGTGTTTACTGTTTTTGCATGCACTGATATAATGTACGAATGTACGAGATCCAGTTCTTTAAATAAGTTTCTGGCTCGAACTCATACATTTCACTACTCAGGTTTAATCATTGTTTTTCTTTTCTAAGTGAACACTACTCTGCACTATACCTGTCACTGTGGTGAGTGTTCATACGAGTACCTTTCTGTGACACTTTTCACTTCACTGTGTTTGGCCGGCATCGCTTCTAGCGTGCGTTTGTCGGCTCCGGAATCCGCAGTTCGCTCAGGGAATATTTCGTTTATAGGAAGTTTCTTTTGTACACAGATACAATTTTCCACAGTACGAACGTTAGTATTATTTTGCATATGAAATTGTTTCTCGCGGAAGGCACCACCATGTATGCTGTTAATTTTATTTACCTTAGTTCAGTGTACTTAAACAACAGTTTATCACTGCTAAATACAGTCAACACTCAGTGTGTTACTACACAGTTTACTGTTCACTTTTTCCACCACATTCCAACTAGTGATTCAGTTTATCCATATTGCACTAACTAAGCGTCCGGATAGTCTCACTTGTGAATTGTAACATATTTTAGCAGGTATTGTTTGAGAAATGTAAGTAATATGGCTCTCACTTTACATAATAATTCTTTATATATTACACAAATCATAGTTCCTTCTAGATACGTCTTATCACTCTGTACTGTCGTTAATCAAGTTGGCACCTCTTATTTAAAGTGTCGACCAATTAGTCTTCCTGGACTCGTGAGTTCAGCAGGTCTTTTACATATGTTTTTTATATTAATTCAACACTGATTCAATCCATTTATTGTTGCTGCGTTTGCAGTTGCCTTGCTTGTGCGAGTGCAACTGTAAGCGCTTCCCAGCAGGAATCTGTGCAAATGTTAATTATCTGTCACAACTTCAGATATTATGCTGTTTAGAGTATAAATCATCCTATTTCTCGCATTCGGTCAATGATCCGCTGCTAGTATGCGTTTCCGAGAACCATGCACAATGCATCACTCTCATTTCCACTTTTGTGCAAAGTGCCGTTCCGCGCGTTCATTTAGTAATACTTTGTTTGATTACACACATTTAAATGCATAACTCACTCATACACATACCTAAAAGCTACCACATATATAATAAGCATATACACAAAATTAAACATACATTAAACAAATCTTTACTAGCTATATTCCTTTGGATCTCTTTTCCCACGGTTGGTCTTTTCGACCACGGCATAGAGTAGGTAGCACGACAGAATTTTTGATGGGGCTTACCCTGAATATAAAATTTATATCCCTTAATGATTCCTGTTTTCTCTGAGAACACTATTACAAATTGATTTAATACTCAAGTCAGCTTGTGGTGACAGCCTTAAGTAAGATGATACGGCTACTCTTTCTTCAATTTGTTGTTTCAGCTTCCTACTCCCAATCGGGTTCCTGTTCATTACTGTTTTGATAAATAATACAGATATTGATATTCAATGTATGTGTATCATTTACAGTTACTCGGACATTCCGGCAGTAATTTATATACTCATCTGGAGACCTTATCATGCCAGGTCAATTTGCCGGTTGCGATAGGATAAACCGCAGTTGGCCAGGGAAAGGTCAATTCCAGCCTTCATTTCCCGCAGCGCATCAAGTCCCTGTATGCAAGGCACTGTAAGATTCTTTACCACAAGGAATGAGCATAATATGGCTTCTTTCTCCGTGGCAATCTCAGCCTGGACCTGATTCCTCATCACTTGCACTCTGCCCTTTAGAGCACCGATGACCTTACAATTTTCCACTGGCAAACTGTGTAACTTCTTTGCACGATCTATACATGTAAGTAACTGCTCATTTATGCAGGAGGCACTCGCCCCGGTATCATGTATTACTGTCACTTCTATGCCATTAATTTTTGCTCTGAATGCAGGCTCTACATGTTCCACCTCCTGTTGCTCCGCCGATGGCAGATCAGCTGTTAATTCTTCTTTCATATCTCATCCGTCATTATAATGGAGTAAATGCACACCCACATTCTGCCTGCCCCCCTCTTTAACCTTGCCGACCGTCAGGGAAGGGCTTACAGAGGTCGGTCAGAGTTTGACGGTCTGTTGCACCCTGCCGACATTTGGTCTGTTACGTCTGTGATTTTCTCCGCGTCAGTCACAGTTTGCGATGTACCATGCGCGACATACACATGTGGCTGTCTATTCGGTGGCTGAGGTGGGGGCGGTGGCATCGGAATAATGTCAATATGATTGACAGGTACATGACCTGTTGGCATGGTTTGTTGTGCCTGCCAATTCGCTGGCCATGTCCGTTGCCACTACTCATTGTTTGTTCTCATATTTTTGTTTACGAAATAGGAGTTTCCTCCCCCTTCGCTCCGTCTCTTTCGGTTATGATTTTCTTCCCTCACCCCCTTTTTTGGTGGAGACTGGTTCATACTAGCATACTCCAGTTGTTATTCGCAGGCGGCCCATTATTCATTGAGTTCGCCTTCTTATGGAGTTTCTCTCCATGCGAATATTCGTTATTTTTGCCATAACCATTTTTAAGAGGGTTGTCATTATCCTGATTTCTTGCTTTATAATTACCTTGGCCGTTACTTGAGTTCCCTTGCTCATTCTACCGGGTATCCTCATGTATTAAGTCCATAGAAAATACTGTTGCCATCAACAGTTCCAGGTCGGTATCAGGTACGTGCACTAAATTTTCACTAATCGCTATTGGTAATTTACCTTTTAGTATTCGCAAAAGATATCTCGGGGGCATGGGTTGATCCCAGTATCTCGTCTTGTTCAGATATCTTTCGAAGTATTTCCTTAGATTACCACAGCGAGAGAAAGGTTTCAGGGTTGTACACCTGTTCATGTAGCCTCTTCTGTACAGATCTAGACCAGTACCTGGCTAGGAATTTGCTTTCTAATTCCGAGAACGTCGGACACACTTCCGCGATCTCCATCGTCCACAGTGCCGCGTCTCCCGTAATAAATGAAATCACGAAGTGAATTTTTTGATGTTCAGTCCATTACACAGGTAACACGTTTCTAAAACTCTTTACGAAAATCACAGGATGTATGCTTTTCTTTTCATGATTAAATGTTTGAAATTGTCGGTGTTTGATTAACAATTCTTCATGTTTCACTTGTGCTACGGTTGGTAGCATTTCGGCCTCGTTTGTAGCGAGAATATCTGAATAATTCGAGGGCGATAACGGTCGCATTCTCTTGCAGTCTGACTTTTCTACCCCGCATATATTAAGTTGTACATTATCGTAATAATATTGCCATTTCAGGTGTCACGCTTATTGATGACCGTGCCTCGTTCTTTAGCCAAGCTGCAGCTTATATGACTCAATCATCAAAGTCTTTGCTCTAAATTGCTTGCTAATTCGTCTCCCTTATTTACAACATTTTACATTTCATTTTCTAAGACGCACTGCGCTTTGTCTATCTGATCAGTGCGCTCGTCTAATTGTGTTACCTTTTCTGGAATGCCTTGATTTGTTCAATTAGTTCCGCAACTTGTTTTACTACATCGGTCTCCTGTGACAAGTATGGCACTAGCACCTAGTCACGTAGTTCAATCACGATCTGCAGCTATCTTTGACTTGTGAAATTAACACCTGCTCACGAATCACGCTCTCTTGCCTTTCTATCTGCTCAAGTTGCTTGTCACTTAGATCTAATTGTGCCATAAGCACAGTCAAGAAATCAGCTGTTGGTGCAGGTACTTGCATCACATTAGATGTTGATGCAGTAGCATCCTCTTTCCCTGTCCCAGCAGCTGAGTAAACTTCTCTGCTTATCTGAGCCTGATCCTCAGCATTACCTGACACGTTATCTGTCACAGGCTGCTCACCTTCCTGTCTAGGGATTTGAGAGCCTGACATTTCGGGTGGATTCTTTACTGGAAATTCCTGTACATTATCATCTGTATCATACACAGACTTATTCTCGCTCCCTTTTAGTCTTTCCTTCCGTGTCTTAATCATGTCTCCATAAATTTACTCCTACTATCTGGACACAAATATACACAGAAATCTGTTTCCCCCAAAATGTTACACACACAAGAAATACACGAAATATACAAAACACACACAAAAATACTCAAATAATCTAATGAAATCTTACTAATTACTAATTATCCTTTTACACTCACTTTATGACGTAATCCTATCACAATACTCCTGGCGTACTACAAAAATCTATCTCTACTGAAGTATTGCTTTGGGGTCAGTACACACACAAGTGAACCTATCGCTAATTGCACTTGAATATATCTGAAATCCACGTAGCTGATTGTGTGGCCTCACTTTCAAACACTATTCACTGTCTAGCGAATTCTAGCACTGATTCACTCACTTGTACTAAGTTATAGTAAATGAATCTGACCAAATTCTCATTGTGGCAAACGAAAGTGATTCACTTTATCTACACAATTATGAAAAAAATTAGTGCCAGGAAACTCAGCACAGTGCATGGGCACCGGATCCCTTCCTCTTCTCGGCTCCAGACCAGAAGCACATGCTGTTACACCCTTATTTTTAATAATTAGTATTGCTTGCTGCTGAGTATATATCGGTTGGGACAATTGTATCTGTTGATTCAGCTTCAAGTCCATAAATCTTCACTGCCTCAGTCTCGTACAAATGACAGTTTTTATATCGGGTACATGGAACCACGTTACATATATGGTCTTAGTTCTTGCCTCAAACACATCATCACATACATATAAATCTACTAATATTTTTGTAAAGTTTTCTGATAAATACAACTATACCTCAGTTAATTCTATGTACTCAGTATTTTGGTATATAGTGTTGGTACATAAAATTCGAGCCCCACGTTCTTGGGCGCCACTTATGACGTTATAACTGTATACAGGGTGTTACAAAAAGGTACGGCCAAACTTTCAGGAAACATTCCTCACACACAACGAAAGAAAATATGTTATGTGGACATGTTTCGGGAAACGATTACATTCCATGTTAAAGCTCATTTTATTACTTCTCTTCAAATCACATTAATCGTGGAATGGAAACACACAGCAACAGAACGTACCACCGTGACTTCAAACACTTTGTTACAGGAAATGTTCAAAATGTCCTCCGTTAGCGACGATACATGCATCCATCCTCCGTCGCATGGAATCGCTGATGCAGCCCTGGAGAATGGCGTATTGTATCACAGCCGTCCACAATACGAGCACGAAGAGTCTCTACGTTTGATACCGGGGTTGCGTAGACAAGAGCTTTCAAATGCCCCCATAAATGAAAGTCAAGAGGTTTGAGGTCAGGAGAGCGTGGAGGCCACGGAATTGGTCCGCCTCTACCAATCCATTGGTCACCGAATCTGTTGTTGAGAAGCGTACGAACACTTCGACTGAAATGTGCAGGAGATCCATCGTGCATGAACCACATGTTGTGTCGTACTTGTGAAGGCACATGTTCTAGCAGCACAGGTAGAGTATCCCGTATGAAATCATGGCGGTGAATCGAGGAAGTACAGTACATACTGACGAAACTAAAATGCGCTCTAACATGGAAATTAAGCGTTTCCGGACACATGTGCACATAACATCTTTTCTTTATTTGTGTGTGAGGAATGTTTCCTGAAAGTTTGGCCGTACCTTTTTGTAACTTCCTGTATATGTGTGGGTGTTTGCACTTATAACGGGGTAATAATATATATTTTTATTTTTGTAATTATATTTCATGATTTTGGTTGAGGTGGCTTGAAATATTGTTGGCTAGCACGAGACTTTTAAATAACTTATACCGCGATAACACTTGTACGGACATCGGCAGCCCCGAAGTACGTACAATATAATATTTTTTAAACACAACGCGCGACTCACTGCCTTCTAATAATTAGTTTGTGTGAGCGCTGCTATTTAGAAAAGAAAATATGCGTGTTCTTATGCGAAATGTAATTATTAATGTGGGTCTTAGGGGCTACTGTTTATTTATGTACCAAACTGCATAAAGGTTAACTGAGATATTGCGGAGCTTATTGAATGAAAAAATTTTGAATATTTCTTGTGCAGTATTTGCAAGCCAAAACTGGAGGGAATCTCATCTGACGTTAGGCGGCCAAAATGAAACAAACTGAACTCATTCAGTGCTGTGAATTTTGGTAAATGAAATCTATCACTACTCTATTTAACTTTTAAATTAATGAAAGATCAACACTGAGAAGTCTCTCGCATTTACGTTTAATATTATGACATGAAATTTAAATTAAATAACGCAGTTAGCGTAATAGCCGACTAAATCCTGATAGGGGAGATGAGCTCCCTGCACAAAATTTTCTTAGTTATAATTAATGGTTGCGATCATGAGAAGTGACAACTAAGTCAATAATTACACTTTCTAATAACAATTTTTTTATATTTTGAAAAATACAGAAAAACTGATATTAATTATTATCGTGCACTACAACGGCGGCCTACCTCTAGACGAAAGAGAAACAGGAGAGATCTCAATCAAAAGCTTTTCCTGTGATCTTCATGGCCTATATTACACAGAGATTATACAAAAAACTATGTTTTGCTAATTACATCGATATCTTTGTTTTGATAATCATAACTTACATTCTTTACTATTTGTTATACATCGCGCAGACGTTTTTAGCCTTTAGATATGTTGTGATTCTCGTGTCTCATAGCCAAAACTCCTTTTCCCTTTCTCCAAATATCCATTTATGAGACGCACCGTCACACGGGGTCGCGTTGTCGTGAGCGACGGACGCCATTCCACGTCATACCGACTGGGACGACAACCACCACCACCGAGTCGTGTCAACTCCAAGGAGATCCTGTCGCCACAAAGGCCGAGACAGGCACACTCCTGCTGATGTTCATAAGTATCGGTAGCACTTTTCTGCAGGTAGAACAGAAACCTAAATACTGTTTTACTTCTGGTTTTAACAAGAACCCCGTCACAGCTGTAGTTTACACACAATCCACTTAATCGTATAGGACATTCTCTGCAAAATGGACTTATGATATGGGCTTATTGAGTGCAGTAGTGAAGTTCCTTCACAGTAGGGACTTTGTGTGTACTGAACGTATGAGAAGAGTCGCTAAAGTTCACCAGACGATGATCATGCTGTGACGATGTTGATAATTTGCGACACTGTGGGCCACCATCTGTACTGTCTGTCTTTATGGTTTTATAGCATACATGCAGCCATCAATTACTTTCATCTTCATTTGCTTTTCAATCGAATCAATTGCGAAATTTCTCATTGTCTTCAAACATAACCTTGGTTCACAGCGATGTGACTCGGAAATACAATCCCTCGAACTCTGACACAGAGGATGAAAAACAGGTTGAAATATGACGTTCTTGTAAGTTTTATTGAAAGTCGAAAAGTGCATCATTAATTTCGAAATACGTGAGAGTAGTGCGTACCGTTGCCTGCAACTGTTTAGCGCACATAACGCCAGCACCCTTTAGCTCCCTGTGTAGACTTCTTTCTCGTATTTCTTCATCTAAACTCCGTAAGCCACCTTAGAGTATGTTGCGTTGAGTGCTTTCAGTTGCACTATCTTTTGCCTTCTTTTTCTCTCTATTCACCGATGTCTCTTGTCAAGAATGATTCTCGGTGAAGAGCCGTATGACAGCTAACTTGTCTGCTTCACCTTAGGGTTTCGCTTTACGAAAATTGTGGTAAGGTTCTCTTTTAGAAGAACAAGAATAAAAGAACTGCCCTGCTTCGATACATCTCAAGTATAAAATAATTCCACATATTTAATCAACTCTCAAGGAAACGATATCAAACTCTGACTCATTACGCTAGGGAAAGAACCTGCTTTCCTATACTGGCTTTGTAGGAGGCGAGCAAATATCAGTGCTTAAAGCTGCAGACGAGTATGAGTGTGTGGAGTAACATGCGAGAAGGAAACCGAATGTTACTCTGTAGAATTTTAGCGTGTGTGGTTGACACGGAAATGTGGCCAAGAATAAAAACAAATATCATGAGACTTATTCCTTTCAATATGAAACTTGACTGAGATGTTTCGATACTTTAACCTGCGTATCCGATTGATTTTGCAACAATACACGGTTTCAATATGGTCTTCACACTTAACTCATACTCTTCGACATGCAATGTTCTGTCATCACATTAGAGAGACTCTGTTGTATTAATCATATGTAGGAAAGGATTATTGTCGGCGGAATTTCTAAAATTTCCAGGTTAATCGTTTCGCTTTAACACCTTGGGTCAGTTATATGTATCTACCTTTGATAATTATCGGAAGAGGTCATACACACAACTTTAACACTATATAACTGAAAATTTGTGCACGTATCTACGAACACCTTACTTCGACGATGAGTATGCTGATTTGTCAAGGTACATCACTCCGTCCTGTAAAACACTGCATTCAGCTTGCTCTTTGGTCCGACTGGCATGTGTGAGAAAATATCAAATCAATAGATGTTGGCTGAAGATGGTTTGCGAACTCGGAGAGCGACTGTATTTATTACACGACGTTCGGTCACATATTGGCAGGCGCTGTCTGAATTTCCCATTCATCGGATTTGCTGTTAGTTCGTAGATATGTTTTTAAATTTCGAATGTTATTGTTAGCAGGCAGGTCAGCGGAAAAAAGCAGAGTTGTAAAAGTAACATTTGTGTGTTTGTCTGAGTCCAGAGGGCAAATCTTCATATGTCGACCTTCTGTTAAACAACCGCTCGTATTATGTGAACTTCACATTCTCTGAAGTTCTTTTCATTTCTAGATAAATTTTTAAGTTTAAAAGTATTGTTCTTGTTGTCAGTCAGCTAAGCGTAATAATATCTACGTTAAAACTGCTGCGTATGCATCATCGTCTCAGTCCAGAGAGCACAGTTACAGTTACACATGGCGGTGTATACTGAGACCCTATCTGCAGTCATCAAAGTTTTCGTAGAATATTCTTCCACTGATTATGCGACAGGGCTGTTTCGGCAAAAACTAGCATATCTAAACGGTACTTGAGCAAGTGAATCTGGTTGCTGCGTTTTACTTTCTACACAGCCTTTTTTTTCCTTCTGATTTAAATACATTTGCAGCCAGTGTTGGCGAGAGTGCTCCTGCTATTTCGTACCGACTGTAACGGACGAGATATTCAGTCCACGCAAGATAACGCAGCAGTTCTGCCAACAGAGAGTGCGTTTGGAAAATCGAAAAAAGTAGGTGCGGGTAGGAAAAGAAATGCTTCGGCGCTGGGCGGAATATCGCGGCCGGCCGTTATATTCGCGCCCTTTGGCGCCCCCGGGCCCAGCCTCGTCTGCGCCGATCGCTATTCGGACCGTAGCCGAGCGCCTACATCCGCTGTCCGTGCCGCGAATTTAATAACGCGCCGCGCCGGCCGGCCGGCGAACTGTTGAACAGCATTCGGGAGTTCAGAATTCCGCTCTGAGACCGAAGCCGCAGCACGACTGCCAATAGCACCAGCTGGACTGACCGGGCCCATATGTCCCCCCCCCCCCCCCCCCCTCCCTCAACACATCTAGGAATCTAGGAGCGGCCGTCCACAAAGGAGCGCCTCTGTATCCCACGGTGGAGGAGTTGACACACGAAACTGCAACCTCTCTGCGCCCGGTCGACAGGAGGGGCATCTTTCGTCGTTTTATTCTTCTGAGAGGCGCGTAAGTGGAAGCGATACGTCACTTAGTGATAAACGTGTGATGCAACACCCTCTACGTATGGCGGTCTCTAGTCGCCACATCAGAATACATGCTTAATGTACATCCCTCTGACTAATGGTCTGCAGTACATCGGCCGTTCACTTACTTAACAAAATGAAAGAGCTGTAGCCATAATTTTGATCTTATTTTATTAATTTTCAACCAGTTTCGGTCACTCAGTACGCCATCTTCAGTTCTTTAGGCATAAAAAGAAATGATAGCATCATAAACCTACCAACCATGCGAATACAAATGTTTAAATAAATATGAGTAATTTGAATAATTATCATATATCGTCCCGTCTGTGATGCACATTTTTAATTAGATTGCGTGTTTCTATCACACTTGATCATCCTCACATCAAAGTCGTTGTATTAGCAACCCGTCTCGTCCACTCAGAACCACGTATCAGATTACTGTACTTTATAGAGAGATAGGGCCCCTCCACGCCCTCACCAACGTGGTGACCAAACCAAAAGTTCTAATGTCACCTCCGTAAACATGTTAGCTATCTAGTAAGTGGATCACAGGATGCTGGGCTGTGATGTTCTCCGTGCGTCTGGGTAAGGCTACGCATTAACACGGTCCATCAGGTGATAGATAGTGGACGAAACGCGAGTGAGGGTAGCGATTTGAAGAGAAGAGGGAAAAAAGTTCCATGGCTCGTGCCGTGGGAAAAAAACCTCTGCGACAGTGGGATGGGTAGTAAGAGCAGTAGTGGCTTACTAGCGGCGATAGCTAATGCAAGGTTCGATTTGTTAGTATAGGTATCATGCATCATTACCGTGACAAGCGATGGCAATGTGTCCCAGTTGCTGCAGCTGCTACATTCCTGGAACAATCAAGATCGTTATACAGTAGTGGGAGATCGGCCATAGATCATCTCACTGTGTGGGGGATGTGTGGAGCTTGTTTGCATGCAGTGTACGGTACGGCTTCCCTCTGTGGTGCCAGTTATTCGGCAGTGTATTTCAGCTGGATATCCAGTAAATGCGTCTGATTAACAGGGGCTTGCCTGTGCCGTTATGTTTGCGTATGCTTGGCCATAGATGTTATATCCTTGCAAGTATGTCTTTTGGTCTTTTATGTTTCCATCTATGGTTGTGGTCGTGGTTCCCCAGATTCAGAATAAACGGGTTCTGCGAATGTCTGGAGTTTCTGTATAGTCTTGTGGTGAGTTTGTGGGTAACCTCCGTGAGAGTCTCAAGTCGGTATTCCCGGTGAAGGTCCGCGATGCGTGTGTATCCTGGAGCATTGCTTAGGGATAAGTGTTTCTGAGTAGAAAAGACTGGTTGCTGATGGATCTACATACACTCATGCTCATAAATGAAGGATAATGCTGATACAGGGTGAAACAACGTTCTGGTGGGTTTAAATCACCTCGGGGTACGACCATGCGATGCATTTGACCTACGGTCGTCGCACGGTGGCGCTGGCAGCAGTCCATATACGCAGAGGTGTGTTGGTGCATGTCAGAGTACGGTGCAGCGAGTAAGTGTGCAGAAGTTCTCAGACATGCTAATGGTGACTGAGTGTTGGAAATGGTTCAAAGAACTCATATTGATGACGTTTTGAGGGGTAGATTACTAGAGCGACTAGAGGCAGGTCAAACACAGCATGTCGTAGCACGGGCCCTCCGTGTGCTACAAAGTGCGATCTCAAGATTATGGCATCGATTCCAGCAGGCGGGCAACGTGTCCAGGCGCTAGAGTACGGGGCGTCCACAGTGTACAACACCACAAGAAGATCGATATCTCACCATCAGTGCGCGCAGACGGCCACGGAGTACTGCAGGTAACCTTGCTCTGAACCTTAACGTATTCACTGGAACAGTTGTCTCCAGACACACGGTATACAGACGACTGAACGGACATGGTTAAATTCGCCCAGAGACCTGCAAGGTACATTCCACTGACCCCTGGTTACAGGAGAGCCCGTAAAGCCTGGTGTCAAGAACACAGTACATGGTCATTGGAACCGAGGTACCAGGTTATATTCATGGACGAGTCCAGATATACTCTGAACAGTGATTCCCGCCGGTTTTTTTTCTGGTGAACGAGGAACAAGATGCGAACTCCTTAATGTCCTTTAAAGGGACCAGTATGGAGGTCAGGATTTGATGGTGTGGGGTTGATGCACACACACCCCTGCATGTCTTTGACAGAGGAACTGTAACAGGTCAGTATGTCCGCCTTTTCAGGGGAGCAGTGGCTCCTACCTTTCTCCTGATGGATGATAACGCACGGCCCCACCGAGCTGCCATCATGAAGGAGTACCTTGAAACACAATATATCAGGCGAATGGAGTGGCCTGCCCGTTCTCCAGAGCGCTTCTGGAATGCTCTCGATCGACGTACCGTTGCAAGGTCTTCAAACCCCTAGGACACTTCAGGAGTTCAGACAGGCATTGGTGCAAGAATGAGAGACTGTACCCCAGCAGCCGCTCGGCCTCCTGATCCAGAGTATGCCGACCCGTTGTGCAGCCCGTGTACATGCATCGTGATCATATCCCGTATTGATGTCGGGATACATGCGCAGGAATCAGTGGCGTTTTGTAGCTCATGTGTTTCGGGGCGGTTATCTTAACTTATCACCAATACTGTGGACATACAGAGCTGTTTCGTGTGTGTTCCCTATGTGCCTATGCTATTAGCGCCAGTTTGGTGTAGTGCCACGTTGTGTGGCACCACATTCTTCAATTACCCTTAATTTATAAGCATGAGTGTAGATCTGAAGAGGTCCAGAGTTATCTAAGCATGTAATCTAGTTATAAATGTGCAAGTGCTACAGAACAGTCCGTGCAGTCCAGATAGAGCATCTACCATGTATGCAGGAAGTCTCGGGTTCGATTCCCGGTCGAGGTACACATTTCTCAACTGTTGCCGTTTATATTTATCCACTCCTGTAAGCAGCTAAAGGTCTACATTTCATTATAATGTCGTCTGCTAGGGGCCTCCCGTCGGGTAGACCGGTGGCCAGTGCAAGTCTTTTGAGTTGCCGTCACTTCGGCGACTCGAGTGTCATTGAGGAAGAGATGATGATGAAGACAACACAACACCAAGTCCTTGAGCCGAGAAAATCTCCGACCTAGCGGAGAATCTAACCCCGGCCCCTTTCCACAGCATTCGGTCTCGCTGACCGCTCAGCTATCGAGGCGGAAGGAACAATAAATGACAACAATCTTAACTATGTAAACAGTTTCTAAATCTCTCATGACGACTACCTCGACTATAGTGACATATGAGTAGCTCTATGTATGGTTTATTGTAAAATAACTTTCCTGATACTTGATGAATTAATAATGTAGAGCTAACGTTTCTAGTGTACTGCACCCTCGCAGGCTGCTACCATTCATTTGGTAGATTGTAACGTAGATGTTGAGTGTGGACCTTCTAGTGGGTAGAATTCCTGCAGAGTACCTATCTTGACATTCATCTAACTCTCCTTGACTTGTCATTTCCATGTAACCATAATGCCTATGACATTTGCTGAATTTATAGTAAATTACTGTCTGATTCTTTACTTGGTCACAAAGTCTCACTGAGTTTGGTATATGATTGTCTTACACCGTTACACCATATGTCATATTGCTCAGTCGCGTATGTGGGTTCCATACAAATATTCCACGTCTTTTCTTTTGTTTTAAGATCTAAATGTTTCCTCCCTATGTCCACACCTCATCTGACAGTATTCGGTACAGGATTCATTGATAGGTCACATTTATTTACTATCTTATGTCTACTTTGTACAGATAGAACCAGTTAGTGAGTTATGTATACACTGCAGGGGACAAAGCGGTATTTTCTTTGTATCCAATACATATGATTAACTTTTCATGTGGCTTACTACTCAGCTTTTTGTATGTTTCCTTATGGATTGGTACTGTTTAGGTATTGAGGTATCCTTTAAGTTGTACTACATTCTCGCACACTAGTACCACTCTTTTTGGTTTAGTATGACGTAGGTGGTCAGGATGTGTCTTGTAGCGGACGTATTTAGTACAAGGTAGCGACCTTAACATTCGTGTGCCTGTCCCCTGTTTAGCCATAGAACCTTAATGTCTGTGATATTTGCTGACATTGTATTATATTACTGACTGTTTCTTTGCTGATTACAGAAGTTGTACAGAGGTTGGTGTACGTGATCTTCTTATGTTGTTACACGTTTTACTGACATTACCCAGTAGTGTATGTCGGTTTTTCGTATTTTTGTTTTACGACATAGGTATTATCTTCAAATATTTCACCTAATTCGATACAGGGTAAATGGATAGGTCATATGCATAATTTTGTATTTTGTAGTTGTTGACCATTTTGTCAGAATGGGAACAGTAGGTGGATTACATACACATCATTAATTGTAATACGATTTTCACTTGTATATAATTATTTTGAACAAAGCTGGATACATATGAAGTTTTCACTGATAACTTATCATCTGGTTTTCTGACATGTCTTGCCTACTCATTTTATCCATATGACACAAGTATGCTCCACTGTAGTATTCACGTCAGCGTTTTATAACTCTGACATGAAATATGCATATTTATATGTATGAAATACGTAAATGACATAAATATCCAAACATATGGTTTTAACCTGAGAGTCTTATAACTTAGACATGACATATAGATGTATTTACACTGTCATTTGGATAGCTTTACCTGTATCAGCAGTTATGCTGTCCTTTTGAAAGGACTCCTTGCGTATAGATGCATATTTATTTGGTTTACTTAATTCTGATGTTTCTGTAGCTTCTTTCAGACATCTGTAATTTTCCATGCTGATTTTCATAGTACGGTTGGCTACTTCAGTATTTAACGATTGAGTGTACCATATAACTCACAAACTTTTAACCACTGAATATTTAATAATAATGAATTTTATAAATAGTACATATGTATATCCTATAGAATGTAAATTCGTTATGTTAATCTATATATAATTGTATTTTAGGTATGTGACAGTGGATTGGTTTTATGAAATGATTACTGTAAATTCACTTATACAATGTTGTCCTTGATTTCAATTGTTTTTAATCTGGCTTTTTAATTGCATGGTTGATAATTTAAAGACGATATCATTACTGTTTTTGCTTTCAGGCCTGAAGATGGTACTGAGTCACTAAAACTGGTTGCAACATAATAAAATAACATCTAAATGACGGTTGTATGTTTTCATTTTCTTATGTACATCAATATTAGGTATATTAGAGATTAACAAGAATGTGATGCTTGAAATGAAGTTCTGTATAAATTAGTTTAACCTCGACGGTGCAGTCTTTCACTCAGTTCATATAATATACAAATTCGAGGCACAGTTGGACATTGGAACAAGAAGATTACCCTTACGCAAAATGACACTATTTCTCTACCTTTCCACTCTCTAACAGTTCCCAGGAAAAATGAACACTTAAATCTTTTTGTGCGAACTCCAATTTCTCTTATTATATTACAGTGACCATTCCTCTCTATGTGGGTGGGTAAGAATAAAACATTTTCGCATTCGGATGAGAACGTTGGGAATTGAAATGTTGTGAAATCACCTCGCCACAGTGAAGACGGCTTTGTTTTAATGGTTGCTACGTCAACTCACGTGTCACGTCCGTGACACTCTCTCCCGTATTCTGCGATAATATTAAGTGTGTTGCGCTTTTTCGAACTTTTCTGATGTTCTCCATCACTCGTGTCTGGTAAGGATACCATAAGGCACAACATACCTCTTGCAGAGCACAGAGAATCATAGTGTAGTTGGTGTCTTCTATAGACCTGTTCCACATTCTAAGTGCTGTGCTAATAAAACGAGGTCTCTTGTTAGCAATCCACACAAAATTATGTATGAGATCGTTCCAGTTTAAATTGTTTGTGACTGTTATACCCAGGTGTTTGGTTGAAATGACAGCCTTTAGACTTTTGTGGCTCGCCGTGTAACTGAAATCTAATGAATTCCTTTTAGTACTTATTTAAATGACCTCAGCTTTTCAGTATTTGTTGGCAACTGCTCCTTTTCGAAAAATACAAGTGTATTGTCTGTATCGTTTTGCAATTTGTTTCGATATTCCAGTGACTTTACTAGACGGTGAACAACTGCATCATCTGGAAACAATCTGAGATGGCTATTCAGAGTGTTCCCGAAATAGTTTATATTGATTAAGTCATGAGAGGGCCTGTAACATTTCCTTGGGGAACGCCAGATGTCACTTCTGTTTTACTCAATGTCTTTCCGCCAATTACTACGAACTGTCACCTTTGTGACAGAAAATGACTAATCCAGACGCTCAACTGAGACAATACTCCATAGGTACGCAATTAGGTTAGATTACGCTTGTGAGGAACGGTATCAAAAGCGTTACTGAAAAATAGAAATATGGAGTCAATTTCAGATCCTCTATCAACAACAGACATTCCTTCGGGAGAGTAAAGAGCTATTTCTGTTTGCGAGAACGATATTTTCTGGATCTGTTGTAATGTAATGAAATAAAACATTTTATTTGTTTTTGTAACTATTGTTGTCATGTACTAAAATAAAATATTAGCCGTGACTTATACAAAAAAGAAACACATTTTAAGGCAATGTCTCAGCATAAAAGAGAAATAAGTAATGTAGGAATATTATTAAAAGTGTAATACGTTGTTTAATTTAGCCCGACGTGTATAAGCACTCAGTAAACTAGCTCAGTTCTCAGGGTAGATACGTAATCGTCGATACATCGTGGTTTCGTCTCACTTCCTCAATATAAGATAACAAGAGTAGCATCTACAATTGAAGTGCTATAATGGAACTGGAATCCTGTGACCAGACCTTTTCGGCTTGGGATGTTATCTCGTTATAGAAAGAAAATCTGTAAATAAAATTCTTAAATTATTAGTAGCTGCCTCCGGTCTCGTGGGATCTGAAATAAAGTTAATTGTCCTAACCGACGGCACGTCTCGTAGATGAGCTAAAAGAAAAATGTTAAAGAAGTTCTAAGATGGCGCCTAACAATGAATATTCTTTGTTAAGACCCATATCTACTTAAGACAATAAAGGTATGAGATATACAATAGATTGACCACATACACAAATTCTTTTGACTAAATAGCCATTACATTTTTCGGGTTTTAAGTACTACTTACATTATCAGCTGGTACAGCAATATGAGCTTTACACAAGAACGTCCTCTTTGGTCAGAATCCAAGCAGATAAGATAAGCTAACGACAAAGGAAAGACATTTCATGTATATATGCGCAAGAGTGCATGGAATAACTGTCCATTGTAGTTCTATCTCTTCTTCTTTGGCGTACTTGTCGATTATTTATAAAATTTGTCGTAATATATAGTTTACATTTTTTTAAAACCCAAGTCCACCCAGGAGAAACAGTACAGTGGCCTCCTTGTTTAGCTGCGACAAAAGGTTGTATTTGGACCAGATATACCACAGTATTGTTTAGTTCTTCCACACGATTGAACGTGTATGTTTATTGAGTTAGTTTCTAAAATTAGTTTGTGTATATCATTATTTAAAATGCATGTTTTCACAAGGGCTAAGGGAGAAGAATCATGATAGAAGGTTGTATACATGGAAGAACCCTGGAGATACTAAAAGGTATCAGATAGATTATATAATGGTAAGACAGAGATTTAGGAACCAGGTTTTAAATTGTAAGACATTTCCGGGGGCAGATGTGGACTCTGACCACAATCTATTGGTTATGACCTGTAGATTAAAACTGAAGAAACTGCAAAAAGGTGGGAATATAAGGAGATGGGACCTGGATAAACTGAAAGAACAAGAGGTTGTACAGAGTTTCAGGGAGAGCATAAGGGAACAATTGACAGGAGTGGGGGAAAGAAATACAGTAGAAGAAGAATGGGTAGCTTTGAGGGATGAAGTAGTGAAGGCAGCAGAGGATCAAGTAGGTAAAAAGAAGAGGGCTAGTAGAAATCCTTGGGTAACAGAAGAAATATTTAATTTAATTGATGAAAGGAGAAAATATAAAAATGCAGTAAATGAAGCAGGCGAAAAGGAATACAAACGTCTCAAAAAAGACATTGACAGGAAGTGCAAAATGGCTAAGCAGGGATGGCTAGAGGACAAATGTAAGGATGTAGAGGCTTATCTCACTACGGGTAAGATAGATACTGCCTACAGGAAAATTAAAGAGACCTTTGGAGATAAGAGAACCACTTGTATGAACATCAAGAGCTCAGATGGAAACCCAGATCTAAGCAAAGAAGGGAAAGCAGAAAGGTGGAAGGAGTATATAGAGGGTCTATACGAGGGCGATGTACCTGAGGACAATATTATGGAAATGGAAGAGGATGTAGATGAAGATGAAATGGGAGATACGATACTGCGTGAAGAGTTTGACAGAGCACTGAAAGACCTGAGTCGAAACACGGCCACCGGAGTAGACAACATTCCATTGGAACTACTGACGGCCTTGGGAGAGCCAGTCCTGACAAAACTCTACCATCTGGAGAGCAAGATGTATGAAACAGGCGAAATACCCTCAGACTTCAAGAAGAATATAATAATTCCAATCCCAAAGAAAGCAGGTGTTGACAGATGTGAAAATTACCGAACAATCAGTTTAATAAGCCACAGCTGCAAATTACTAACACGAATTCTTTACAGACGAATGGAAAAACTGGTAGAAGCCGACGTCGGGGAAGATCAGTTTGGATTCCGTAGAAATACTGGAACACGTGAGGCAATACTGACCTTACGACTTATCTTAGAAGAAAGATGAAGGAAAAGCAAACCTACGTTTCTAGCATTTGTAGACTTAGAGAAAGCTTTTGACAATGTTGACTGGAATACTCTCTTTCAAATTCTGAAGGTGGCAGGGGTAAAATACAGGGAGCGAAAGGCTATTTACAATTTGTACAGAAACCAGATGGCAGTTAAAAGAGTCGAGGGACATGAAAGGGAAGCAGTGGTTGGGAAGGAAGTAAGACAGGGTTGTAGCCTCTCCCCGATGTTATTCAATCTGTATATTGAGCAAGCAGTAAAGGAAACAAAAGAAAAATTCGGTGTAGGTATTAAAATCCATGGAGAAGAAATAAAAACTTTGAGGTTCGCCGATGACATTGTAATTCTGTCAGAGACAGCAAAGGACTTGGAAGAGCAATTGAACGGAATGGATGGTGTCTTGAAGGGATGATATAAGATGAACATCAACAAAAGCAAAACGAGGATAATGGAATGTAGTCGAATTAAGTTGGGTGGCGTTGAGGGTACTAGATTAGGAAATGAGATACTTAAAGTAGTAAAGGAGTTTTGCTATTTGGGGAGAAAAATAACTGATGATGGTCGAAGTACAGAGGATATAAAATGTAGACTGGCAATGGCAAGGAAAGCGTTTCTGATGAAGAGAAATTTGTTAACATCAAGTATAGATTTAAGTGACAGGAAGTCATTTCTGAAAGTATTTGTATGGATTGTAGCCATGTATGGAAGTGAAACATGGACTGTAAATAGTTTGAACAAGAATAGAATAGAACCTTTCGAAATGTGGTGCTACAGAAGAATGCTGAAGATTAGATGGGTAGATCATATAACTAATGAGGAAGTATTGAATAGGATTGGGGAGAAGAGAAGTCTATGGCACAACTTGACCAGAAGAAGGGATCGGTTGGTAGGACATGTTCTGAGGCATCAAGGGATCACAAATTTAGTATTGGAGGGCAGCGTGGAGGGTAAAAATCGTAGGGGGAGACCAAGAGATGAATATACTAAGCAGATTCAGAAGGATGTAGGTTGTAGTAGGCACTGGGAGATGAAGAAGCTTGCACAGGATAGAGGAGCATGGAGAGCTGCATCAAACCAGTCTCGGGACTGAAGACCACAACAACAACAACAACAAGGGAGAGCAAGTATAATCTCCTTATTCGTGTGACAGAAGTTTCAGTCCGGAAAAATGTTGACTAATCTCACCGGAAAACGATTTATGTTAACCTCCCCCCCCCTCCACTCCGGTTCATGGGCACGGGAAAACCGGGAGTCAAAGACCGGCCCTGGTTCTTCGGACTATTACAACATTTATCCAGTGTCTCAAAAAAAAAAATCACAATCTGAATATTCTTATTGCTTAAGGACAAATTAATTGAATGTTCCCCAAGTGAATTTGGTCAGAGAAAAGATACAGTCAAAGAAAAGACAGTGACAGTTGTTACTTATTGATATATATCTTATAAATTTCTCATATCTGATATTCGGAGCACACTTTTGACCTTTTCGTGGCACACACACTTTGACTCCGAGCTACGACAATACACACACTCACCACACGCCATACACGTCGCCGATAGTCGATTCTCAGCAGTTGCGGCGCCGGTGTAACGAAGATGGTGGCGCGGCGATGCTGCACGTGACGAAGCTGCCAGGCGCCCCTCAGTATGCGCGGACTGGCGACTGTTGAGCGGCGGCCGTTGGCCCCCTGGTCAGCTTTTTCGCATCTGCTAGCGAGCCGTCTCAGCATCGTGTTCGTTGAATGCGCGCGAATATGAAATGACCCATCCTAGCATTAGTGTTAACTAATTCCGTAACAGATGTTACTGGCTAGGGGGGAGAGAGAGTTCTTAGAAGTTCATTCATTCAATATTCATTCACTAGTGTTTGTTTCCATGTTCTGTAAGATATTCAAGTCTCCGAGTAACCATTAGTCCAGTTTTCGGAACACGATGTATTTTCTGTCAGATTCCTTAGAAAATTATACAGTTTATTACTCTGTGGCTCGCTAACTTTGGCACTCTTAGAATAAATACTAATATTTTGATAAACCCTGATACAAAAGGTACAATAAATAAAATCTGCTTTTAAAAATTTAAAATAAATGTCCTCTGAACTTTTGTAGTCACTTTACATAAATTCCAACTCTCTACCGTCGTCCGCAACACGCACATACACAGTTGTATAACACACACTGAGTTTTCTACCTTGGCGCTATGGTTGATGTCCAAAGGTAGATTAACTCTTGCTTCGCTCTTGCTACCGAGTTCCCCGTGTAAAACATTTAGCTTCACACGACATTACCATTCATATTATTTCGTGAAGTCATCTTTGCTGAACAGCTATAGTCTTCACACATTAACTATTTAAAACTACCTTTTCTATATCAGAACAAAATAAATTACTATGTCAGTCGTCAAACTCCAAATGTAGCGTCTTTTCCTCCTTAAATCATTAGCTGATAAACAAAATGCACATTGACACAGTCTTCATTCGTTTGCTAGTATTTTTTTTTCTTTTCTTACATAGCACACGCTGATGCTTCTACAGCTGACATTGTTTCACATATACTGTCTATTGAAACATTATTTATTCTGTTAAGATTGATGTTACATTTACAGTTTGACAAGTCATGACATTGACATTTGGTCCGCATTAGGATATGATGTTATTTATAAGATTTTGTCATCAACTGTTCTCAACCATTCTTGCTGAAAGTAGACTTTGGGCCATCTGGAGTGTAAATTTAAAGTGAGGAACCGTTTGCCCTTCATGGACACAATCCATGCTTTCGCATGCTTCATTTCCTGATAGACCTCAACCTTAAACTTGGTGTCATGAAGTTACTTCCTCTACATGAGATGCTCTCTTTAGTTCTCAATAGTGCCCCTCGGACGAATGCAATTACATGGCTGAAGGCCATTACTGAATGAAACCAACTATCAAGTGGTCTCAATAGTTTTCTTAAGTAATCATAATATGGATGTTTACATTCACACACCGAGAAGTCAATTGTTAGTCACTATTTCACATTATTACTTCCCATGTATTCAGGCAAGTTATTGATCAAATAATATTAAATCACGTTTTATTTACTAAAATTGATTACTCACAAAAAAATGCACGAAAAATTCTTATATTATTATATACACACGAAAATGACAACTGTCTTTTAATTCTACCTTCAATGCAAGTTATTCGTTGCTACTTCTTTTTGTTTCGAAACCAAGTTCATCATTCAGATTTAAGGTTTTATTACCACAATATCTTATCCTAAAACTACAAAAATATCGATGATATAGGCACATGAACATAACATTTCTTACTTACTAAAGTATTTTACTATGTACGTTACACGTCAAGAACAAATGTTCTCCATCTCAAGTGTCTATCTTTGTCTGCACGTACAATTTTAAGTCATGATGTGGGTATAACCATCGTATTTTTCCTGAGTCGGGATACCCCAGAATATAGCACCCTTCATTTGGAATTCTTGATATTTTGCATGGTCCTGTGTAAATTATTTGCCATTTTCGGTTTAATTTCTTTATTGCTGGTACTTTTGGGTACACCTTTAACAATAGGCGGTCTCTTCGCGGTATTGTTGCACATTTTTTAATTGTCGGTCATATCGTCGTTTCCTGCGAGCCGCCTGCTGACTCCAAGCCCGCAGCGCCTCTTTTACTTTTTCCTCGTGACTTTCTGTTCGAGTAGCTGAGGTATGGGTTCAAGGAATTCATTTCGCTCTGGATGGTCAAGCATTATATCTGCTGGTGTAAAACCTGTGGCATCATGAGGCAAGTTGTTATATATTTGCCCAAAGATGTTGAGGTACTCACTCCACTTCGTATGCTTATTTGCATCATATGTCCTCATGAATCTATTGTAATCCCGAAAAATTCTTTCCACGGGGCTTGCTTGTGGGTTAAAGCAGGATATCAATATATGCTTAATCCCCTGATCCCTTAAAAATTCTTTCCACTTCGTACTCTAAAAATACGAAGCATTATCTGACAAGATAGTGATAGGCCTGCCCACTTGCGAAACAAATTCCATTGCTATCCGCTTAATAATAGGGATAGATGTGGCACTTTTATAGCATATAATTTCGCATACTTTGTGAACAATTCATATATCGCCAAGATATTCTTTACACCTCCGCGAGCAGTGGATAAAGGTCCTGCGATATCGGCTGATACCAGGTTCTTGGTCTATTCGGTATAAAGGGGTGCAATTCCCCTCTTGTACCTGTATGAGTGGCTTTAACCTTTTGACAGGTGGTACAGCTGCGTATTAACCTCTATACATGTTTCCGTAGGTTTGGATTATATCAATAGGTATCGATCTTTCTTGTACACATTTCTTTATACCGAAATGTCCTCAACAATGGTGTTTATACCAGATCAGTTTTTCTGAACCCCTTTCTGGAATGCAAACAAGCCATTGTTTACAATTAGATATCTTTCTGTAGAACAAAACATAGTCTTTGATTTTATAGTGCCTCTGTAATTCACTATCCTCCCCACTGTTAATTATATGTCCTCATGAATCTATTGTACTCCCGAAAAACTCTTTCCACAAGACTTGCTTGTGGGTTAAAACAGGATATCAATATATGCTTAATCCCCTGATCCCTTAAAAATTCTTTCCACTTCGTACTCTTAAAATACGAAGCATTATCTGACAAGATAGTGATAGGCCTGCCCACTTGCGGAACAAATTCCATTGCTATCCGCCTAATAATAGGGATAGATAAGGCACTTTTATAGCATATAATTTCGCATACTTCGTGAACGATTCATATATCGCCAAAATATTCTTTACACCTCCGCGAGCAGTGGATAAATGTCCTGCGATATCGGCTGATACCAGGCTCAGTGGTCTATTTGGTATAAAGGGGTGAAATTCATCTCTTATACCTATATGAGTTGCTTTAACCTTTTGACAGGTGGTTCAGCTGCGTATTAACCTCTGCACATGTTTCTGTAGGTTTGGATAATAGCAATAGGTATCGATCTTTGTTGTACACATTTTTTTATACCGAAATGTCCTCAACAATGGTGTTTATACCAGATTAGATTTTCTAAACCCCTTTCTGGAATGAAAACAAGCCATTGTTCACAATTAGATTTCTGTCTGTAGAACAAAACATAGTCTTTGATTTTATAGTCCCTCTGTAATTCACTATCCTCCCCACTGTTAATTATTTCTCACACAGTTCGCCACAGCAGATCGTCCTCTTGCAAATTCGATATGTTCTTAAACATACACAAATATTTCTGTCGTCGAGCTCCATCCTGCAACAGCAGTAATTTATACTCGAATGATTGCTCTATTAATTCAGGGAATTCACTTAAGCCCCGTGGTAAACGCGACAATGCATCCGCCACCACATTTTGACTTCCCTTTATATGTCTTATTTCAAATAAATACTCCTGTAAAGCCAAAATCCACCGAGCTAATCGAGCATGTAGCAACTTACATGATAGTAAGAAACTAAGTGCTTGGTGATCACAAAACACTATTATCTTCTTTCCGTATACATAGTAGCGATACTTACGGAAAGCCCAGACCATAGCTAGAGCTTCTAGCTCTGTGGCGGAGTAGGCTCGTTCACAGGGTGACAAACACGACTAGCGAAACGAATAATCTTTATCTCGGTAGTCCCTGAGTAGTCATCCATTTGGAATAGGCACGCATCTAGGCCTGTAGTGGAAGCATTCGTTGCAATGCAAAAAACCCTCGACAAAATAGGAAGGTGAAGTACTATAGAATTTAACAAGGCCTTTCTAATTTGATGAAAGTCGTGCTTGCATTGATCAGTAAACATCCACTGACTATTCCTTTTTAATAGTGACAATAACGCTGTACTGTTCATCAACTGTGCTGTATGAACCGGCTGAAAAAGGAAGCCAACCGCAGATATGCCTTTAGTTGTTTACGATTATTATTTTACAATATAATTCTTTATGGCTTCTAGTTTTCCTGGTTCTGGAGAACTACCCTTGGGTGATATTATGTGTCCCAGGTACTTCAACTGGTGCCAGACAAATTCTGATTTCTTTCAATTAACTGTAACACCAGCTTGCGAGAATTTACCTAACACTCGCTTTATGAGTTCCACGTGATCCTCCCACGTATTTGTGGCGATCAATAAATCGTCCACATAGAGTGTTCCTAGACCCAACAATTCTGGTCCTAGCACAGTGTCTAATGCAGAGATAAATACACCTGCGCTGACATTCAAGCCGAATGGAAGCACGCGAAATTGGTACGTCCTCCCACCAAAAATAAAGGCAGTATATTTCCTGCATTGTTCTGTTAAAGGGATCTGCCAATATGACAATTTCAAATCGATACTTGACAAAAAACTTTACTCCATGAAACTTCTATATTTGTTCGTCCAGGTTTTCTGGCCTTGTTCTTACTGGTATTACAATTTTGTTGATGTCTCTAGCATCAAGTACCAATCTGATACTCCCATCCGCTTTTCCCACAGCTAGTAAGGCACTACCATAGGGAGAAAGGGACGGTTCAATGATTCCCCAATCCAACATTTTCTTTATTTCCTTCCACACAGCTTCACGTTTACTCCACGGCACGGAACAAGAAGCATGACAAAAGGTCTCATGCGGATATACCTGCTTATCATATACGTAGCCTTGAGTTATTCCGGATTTTTCCGAAAATGTGCCAGCGTAATCACCCAATAATTTGGAGACTTCATGCTGCTGCTCATCGGTTAAATATCCTGACTCCTTAACCTTGGATTGAATCTCCTGTAGAAGATGAACGACTTGTTCGTCATATTGCTCTTTTGTTTCGGGATACGCCTTTAGTGGTACATTATCCTGAATATTGAGAATAATGGGTTCTACTTCTACCTTTTCGAACCACTGACAATACCTATTATGCGTTACCATTGTTTTAATCAATGATAATTGCAAATCCTTGGTAGGAGTTCGCAGGAAGCACAAGCCCTGAGGGATGTCGATTATAGCACTCCTTTCCCTCAGGATGTCAAATTCCATGGATGCAAGTTGCAGTTAAATTTGTAACAGTGAGGAACGTGCATAATATTGCTTATTTCCTATTCCTGTTCTTGCCTGCACCTGGGCCTTGACAATTTGTGCTTTTCCCTAGCGCCCCCGTAATTTTACAATTTTGAACCGGCAACGTAAGCAGTCTCTTATTGTCGTTAATAACGTTAAAGAAATCCTCAGACATGACTGACAGAGCTGCTCCTGTGTCAATCAAAACCGTAGCAAGTACACTGTTTACTTTCACGTGTAATGCGGCCTGCACAATATCTGTTTGCTGGTCAAAACATTTACGCGGTTCGGTGATTAATTCCTCCCGAAAATCCTGGCCGACATTATAGCGCAGCATAGCAATCCGATTATTGTCATTTTCGAGTCTGCCTTCGCTTCTATTTCTGGTGGTCGAGTGCCGAAGGCTTACATCCACCCCCTGCAGTTTGTTGGCTGGTTCTCCACGGTAACTTCCACTATTTGCACATAGTGCTGTCTATTCGCACTATTTTGAGAGGAACTTGGTTTATTAACGCGTGTTGGAGTCGCAGTATTCCCCGAGGTAGGAATAACCTCTACACTATTAATCGGGACTCCCTGCTCCGGTCTATT
Organism: Schistocerca cancellata; assembly: GCF_023864275.1. Lineage (NCBI taxonomy): Eukaryota > Metazoa > Arthropoda > Insecta > Orthoptera > Acrididae > Schistocerca > Schistocerca cancellata. Next base: position 633,052,714 of record NC_064631.1, on the reverse strand, counting down.
TGACTGCGCCGACCAGTTAGCAGTCACATTCTGACGCCACTGGCCACCTTGTTTCGGATTTTTAGGTTGAAAATTATTTCCGTAATTCTCATTGTTTATCCTCTTCGATTCATCGTATCATTTCTATCCTTCTTGGGCGAGCAGTTACCGCTCGACATACCACTTCCTCTATTCCCATTACCTCCGTTTTGTCCTTTCGCTCTCTCATAACTATTGCCGCCACATTCATGTCCCCCATTATTATTTTGGGTTTGATTTCATAACCGTTATTTCTAGGTTTATGGTTATTATTCATGCCCTCACCGTTATTGCTTTGTTGTCGTGCATCCTCTTGTATCAAAGCTAAAGAATCCACTACCGACATGAATGTCTCTAATTCGTTATCAGGTACGTGTACCAATTCTCTCCTTATTGAGATCGGCAACTTAGATTTCAATATCCTAAGCACGTCGCGATCGGCTCGGACCAGTACCTTGTTTTGTTAATATACTCATCAATGTATTTTCTAAGCGTTCCTTGCTTGAAATTGTACATCTCTGGATTGTATACCTGTTTCCGCAATCTCTCTTGTATACTAGTATCCCTAAATTTGGCCAAAAATTATTGCTCGAACTCACAAAAATTATGACACTTCTCTGCAACTTCAGATGTCCATAATGCGGCATCTCCGGTAATATATGAGATAAAAAACTGCATATTTTGCCTCTCCTGCCACGACGCAGGTGACACATTCTTTAAACTCTTTATAAATATTACTGGATGACAGGATTTTTTCCCTTCGGACAATACCTGAAATTGTCTATATTTCAGTAATGACTCTTCCTGCTTCTGTGTGGTCAGAGTATGTGCTTCGTGGCGAACAATTATCGGGTTATTTTTAGCTGTAATCGCTGCATATGGACTGACAGGTACACTGTTTGCTAGTGGGTTTCCGCACGCGCCTCGATTTGAAGCATAATTTTCGCCCTCCTGTGCATTACATGAGCGACTGCAACAGGGACTAGGTGCGGCGCAGTTCATGACGCTATTATCACAGTCATTCATTTGCTTTTCTGTCATCTCGGGTCTTACAAGTTCGTGGTTCATGGAGGTACCTTGCTGACTCTTGTGTTCAACATGGTCAAGCATTATAAGCTTCACTTCAGCTTCTACCTTTCGCTCAATAGTTACAGAGATTTCCTCGATGCCCTTGGTTAATTTCCTAACTTGGGCATCGAGGGAATCCTGCATCTTTTTGACCTCTGATACCTCTCCAGCCAAAGTATTTACATTATCGGGTAATTCCTGTAAATTTTTCTTCTCTTCCAATACCTCAGATTCAACCTGTACTATCTCGCTCTCAACATGTTCTAATATGCGTTGATCCCTATCGTCAAGAGAACGATTCAGTTTTTGTATCAACGCTTGTTCGCGTTTGACTAACCGCTCGTCCACTGTGGCGATTAGGATAGTCTCAAGTTTTTCGAAGGACTCATTCTGGCGTTGGATCTCCTCCTCGCGCTCTTTTTCCCCTCTGCTGTTCCATTAATTCCTGTTCTTTATTTTTTTTCTGTTCCATTAATTCAAATTTCCGGAATAGCTGTACAAGCATATCGCTAGGATTTGCGAAGTCGACCTGCTCGCAAACACTTTCGTCTGCTTTCTCGCAGTTGATTTCTCTCACGGTCTCGAAATTCTATTGTCCGCCCAGCGATATTATACTCGGTTGAGAAATGTCAATCTGCGATATTACACTATCATGTAGGATCGTAGCTTGTCATTTTCATTAGCTCCCGACCCTCCTGCCAATGATCCAGGAATATTCTCTAATTGGTAATCTCTTTCATAATTCTCAACCTCCACACGGTTACGTCTAGTATTTGGTCCAAAATATTGCTAGCTGATACTAATCAGTTCACACATTAAAGTCAGACTATAACTACTAAACACTGCCTACACTAATAGAGAGAATTGAAACACTAGAAGAAAGCTAAGTGTACAGATTGTTTTAACAGCATGCGCCCAGGTGCTACTGACTAGCTTTAATTAATAACCTGGTCGCGAGCATTCGTTTCCTTACCTTACGGTCTATGTCAGATGTAAGAAACAGCGTTGGTCTGCGATCACTCATTTAGTTTCCTATCAGCTTGCCGTAGTTCCCGTGCGTATGCTACATGAAACGGAAACGCTTTATGCATTAATTACAATTCACTAATTTTGGTATACATACAGGTAATCAATCACAACAATGGAGATAGGTCGTAGGATTCCAGTTTCGATTTCGGCCCCACTAATAAGTATTCAGTGAATTCAGTTATTGGTGGATATGCACCGAGCTGCCTAAACACCAAAAAACATACTGATAAGAATTCTTTAAATATTCCATCAAAGATGCTGCAGAACACTTTTTACCAGCGCCAAGTGTAATGTAATAAAATATAATTTTTTTTGTAACTATTGGCGTAATGTACTAAAATAAAATGTGAGGCGTGACTTATACAAAAAAGAAACATTTTAATGCCATGGCTCAGCATAAAAGAGAAATAAGTAATGTAGGAATATTATTAACAATGTAATACGTTGTTTAATTTAGCCCGACTTGTATAAGCACTCAGTAAACTAGCTCAGTTCTCAGGGTAGTTACGTAATCGTCGATACATCGTGGTTTCGTCTCGATTGCCCAATATAAGATAACAAGAGTAGCATCAACAAATGAAATCCTATAATGGATCTGGAATCCTGTGACCAGACCATTTCTACCTGGGATGTTATCTCGTTATATAAAGAAAAGCTGTAGATAAAATTGTTAAATTATTTGTAGCTGCCTCCGGTCTCGTGGGGTCTGAAATAAAGTTAATAGTCCTAACCGACGGCACGTCTCGTAGATGAGCTAAAAGAAAAATGTTAAAAATGTTCTAAGATGGTGTCTAACAATGAAAATTCTTTGTTAAGGACCATATCTACTGAAGACAATAAAGGCATCAGATTTACAATAGATTGACCACATACACAAGTTCTTTTGACTAAATAGTCATTAAATTTTTCGGGTTTTAAGTTCAACTTACATTATCAGCTGGTATAGCAAGATGAGCTTTACACAAGAACGTCCTCTTAGGTCCGAATCCAAGCAGAAAAGATAAGCGAATGACAAAGGAAAGACATTTCATGCACAGAAGCGCAAGAGTCCATGGAATATGTCCGTTGTAGTTCTATCTCTTCTTCTTGGGCGTACTTGTCGATTATTTATAAAATTTGTTGTAATATTTAGTTTACATTTTTTTAAAACCCAAGTCCACTCAGGAGAAACAGTACACTGTGCTGACTGCGTAACAACAGACTATTTTCCTCGAGGTAATGTTCGAACAAGTATATGTTACAAAATCGTGTTGCATATCGGTATCAGTGATAATGGTCTGTAATTCAGCGGATTACTCATATTGCCATTTTTGAATAGTGGTATAATATGCGTATTTTGCCAGTCTTTAGATATGGATCTTCCGTTGAGAGAGCGCTGTGTAAGAATGTTAAGTACGGAGCTATTATGTCACCACGCTCTGTAAGGAATGCTATTGGTAAACTATCTCGACCGAGAACTTGCGTTTATTAAGTGATTTAAACAGCTTTGATACACTAAGGACATCGTTACTTATATTGATTGCAGTTCTTGATTCGAATTCTGGAATATTTACGTCATCCTCTTTGATGAACGCATATTAGAGACCAGTATTTAGTTTCCCCTATTTAACAGCATGTGATCGATAACATTACCGTCGCTTTCACTCAGTGTAAGTACGGATTCAGTCTTACCGCTGGTGTGCTTCAAATACGACAAGGATCTGCCATATTTCGAGATAAGAGTTTTGTTTTAGAGGTTATTAAAAGCGTCTCGCACTAAAACACTCCTGAAATTTTAAGCTTATGTAAAAGTTCGTCAATCTTGGGGAATTTGCGTCCTTGTAATTGTTGCATCCTTCTTTTGTTGATCTTCAACAGTGTTCTAACATGTGTTGTGTACGATCTGGTGTCACTTACCTTTCTTATTAATTTATTTGGTACAAATCTCTCTGTTGGTGTTGATACTATAACTCTGAACGTGAGCCATATGTGGTCTATGCTCTCACTGTTATTTGAGAAGGAAACGAGGCTGTGTCTTTGGATGGCGTCAATTATCTGATTTTTTAAATAGATATACCTTGTATACTTTGTGTTTATTTTCTGTAGGTTAGGGTATTACGGTATTCAGTCTCTGTACAAGGACCTGGTGGTCTCTAATGCTGCGTCTTATTTGTTCGGGTTTACTTTTTTTTAGATAGTCGAGTATGGTGTCGGAACCATTTTCGCCTCGAGTAGGCTCCTGAAATAATAGTTTAAAAAAGTTTCCGAGGAAAGAAATTAGTACGATTTCTTCGGACTGTGTTTTATGCCTTCCATAGACTTTAAACACATATTTTTACAAAATATGGAGGGTAGACTGAAGTCAACACCAGGTATGTCTGTTTGTATCAAACGTATCCCTTGTGCACACCGTTAAGTCCTCTATAACAATTTCGCCTGATTTCAGGATTCAGCCGCATCTGAGGACCTGTAACGATATGCGCTTCAGTGCTTTCTATTAGCGCTTGGAATTCTGGTTCTTCCCCAACATAGTAACGACAATTTAATACTATAATACCTAGGTCAAAGGTCAACCCTTGTCCCGAAGAGCAAATAATTATACAAAGGAGAAATAATTTTTAATAATACTTCCTACGGCATTTGGACTTAGTAGACAAACTCTATAACTTGCAAATATCAGAAAATAAATCCAAAGTTAAGTTTTACAAAAAATACACAGTATGTTCTAAAGCAAAGCAAAACGGAAAATAAATTCAACGGGTATCTCACTTTCAGCTATTAGGTTGTGTAATAATTTATGAATGTGATAATGACATCATTTATAAGTTAATCAAGATTCAAATGACATGTGCCCCCTACATGGCAGATTGCCCAATAGATCCGGATAGACATGAAGACTAAATTCTGATAAGCAATGGCAACACATGATCACACATTCTAAATGACACCTGGAAGATGACTAAGAAAGAGCAAAGAAGAGTACAGTTATCTGAAACGAAATTTTCAAAGAAACTAAAATAATGTAGTATGAGAGATCAAATAAAATAGTTATGAAATTAGGGAACGTATAAATATATTTTGCATGAATGAAAGATTAGAATATGGAATAACAGAATGGAAGAGACAAGCTGAAAGCTTCGGGGCAGTAAGAATAGCGACACATGTAACAGACTGCAAAGCTAAAGGAAAGAGAGATACAGGAGGATTAAGGGAAATGTGGCTTTTGTGAGGACGAAACAGGCTAAAAGCCACCTGCTTAAAGTGAAGAAGAAGAATTTAATTCGTTAGTTTATGTGTGTAGCAATAGCAGTGCATTAATGTATTATTCATAAATTTTCCTGAGGATTATCGCAGTCATTTCAGACGTTAGTAATTTTCGCTAAGATTTTGCCCAAAACTGCCCAAATGACCACAGTCAGTTTGGTATATTTTGTTCATAGCTGCTGGACAGCATCTACGATACATTTTCTTTTCACTGAAATAGAAAACAGTCGTAAGCGGCAGAAAAACTTAATATCGCTTTACTTGTTTCAACAGGTCAAACGGCCACCTTAAGAAATTTTATACAGACTATGAACAGTAGAAACCTTTGCATTGCGGTCCGTTTACTTCGAAACCCAAGATTTCAAATAAGTAAACGTGCAGTTTGGCCAAACATTGTATCAGCTCCAGGATAATTATCGTATCGTTACAGATGTAACGAAAAAGACATGCAAATTCAGAAGGATGCAAAGTATCCAAGACTGGTAAAGTTTTACTGAAGCTCGAAATTGAACGGGACTCTTCGCGATATGCATTCAACAAAAAACGAAACTCCGTCCCGATATCTGGCAGTACCATGTTTCGATGATGTAGCATAACACAGATAAATTCCATAGTAGGCTCATTCTAGTAACGTGATCTGTAACTTGGGGTGGGGGGAAGATATCCACCCGTTTAGCTGAATGGTTGAACACTCAGCGTCACTGACTGCCATTCGCCAGTGGGGGAGGGGGGAGGTAGGGGGGATAAGGGGAGCTCGGAGCTGTGTTCGTGTATACTATCCGGCACTTGGTAGTGTACTCATAATTATCATTGACCCGCAAGTCGCTGAAGTTACCTCAAATAAGAAAACTTGCAGTAGGCAACAATCTAGGGTGGGATCTCCTGGAAGATCATTTAATTTGGTGTGTAGTGTACTAAAGAGTTACCCTTTACGAACTTTGAAAAGATCGGTATAGGATTTTAATGGCGGATCATCTGCAATTCCAATAACCCCGGATCATAATTCGAATGTAACACGGCATGTTTACTTAAAGTTTTACTATATAAACTTGATATTTAATATTAATGCATCGGATGGTGCGTTCTTAGGATACAATATTAGAACTTTATACATGACTCTCATCGTCCTCCAATTAGTGATTTTATGAGCTGGAAATTTCCATTTTTATTACAATTACAAATTGTATCAAAGAAATTGCATTAGGTAACTAGCCTACAGGTTCACTGGAAACAGCAGTACAGCGGTAAATAAGTTAATAAATCTGAGTATTACCTTGCAGTCCATATCTACAGAAGTCACCAACACGCTATGGTCCGTAGTATGTATAGTATTCTACATTCGTTGTAGAAAACGAACAAATTAAGTGACTAAAAGTAATTTTAACGAATGTATGTGAGGGGATACTTTCATCACGAGAAGTGTACGAGATAGTGACCAAATGCAGGGCTTACCTGAAAATCGGAGCGGTGGTAAAGCTGGCAACAGTACCCCATTCAAGAAAAAATGAGAATAAAATTACAAGAGTTGTTACAGGAACACTATTTACTCAACGAGGGAGGAAGTATAGTCTATATTAAATCCAGATAGTCGTACCAGAGCGAAGCGACGATAAACGTCCGCGTAACACTGTAGATGGACGTAAGTACACAGGCTGATATTAGTTTATCTGAAGATCATATTTGCTTGCTGGACGCGGCGGTGGCGAAGGGACGAGACATTACCTGCAAGAGGAAGACTCAGCTTTTTTTTATGGTGTGAAAGCGGTCGACATGTTTGTACGGCTTATGAGGCTGCCTGTATGATACACACAGTAGTCCTCGCTACCGTAATAGTGTATTCAGCTGCGGGAAATTCCATTCTGTCAGCTGCTGACCTTTACCAACCCGAGCTAGCTATGTCCACAGAAAACTATGAACAATAAGCGCGTTCGACTTTCCGCTATCTCTCCCTCTGGGCTTATGCGAAGTACGAAAAGTACAAATGATATTTCAACTAGCAGCGAATCTTGTACATATGGAGCAGTCACAGGTAAGACAGAGCTTGATGTCGTTAGGGTACAATTGTTTCTTTACATTAGGACTTATCTCAGAGATCAGATTATTTTTTTCCGGTTTTCTCTTCTGCATCTTTTTTCCTGTACAAAAAGGAACTACATTGTATCTTGAGGCTGTAAACTTAGCACTGATGAACAAAAATTACAGTTTCGTGTCCCGAACTCGGCAGATCGAGTTTATATTGTGTATGAATGTATTTTCAGGTCCTCACCAACTGTGACTGTTTACATAAGAGGTATGTTTACAAAATTCTGGAACATTGGTAATTTCGGGAAAGTGGTGTGTTGGAGCGAAATGCGGTTATCGTCCTGCACACACTTGTATATAATGTGTAACTGCCAGAAGTTTTATTGTATGTCTGTTAATTATTGTTCAGTGCTGTGCTGAGTAGAATGTTGTATAGCACAGTGTTCGAATTTCGAGAGAGCAGAGTCAGAGTAGCAACGCGTCTGTATTGAATTTAGCGTGACACTGAAGAAAACATTTACTGCAAGGAAACCTGCGCAGAGGCAGACCAAATGACGCAGCAAGCCTATGGTGATGAGTGTTTAATCCGTACTCGATGTTACGAATATTTCACATGGTTTAGAAATGGCTGGGCGGGAGTTAAAGATGACCCTCGTTCAAGACGTCCTGCGACGTCCACCGACGAAGTTCAAGTCAGGAACGAAAATGAAACTGTGCTTGCCAATCGAACACTTACTGCCCAAGACATTGCAGAAGTATGTAACATTCTAGTAGTATCGTGTCATCAATTACTGACAAAGCATCTTGGAATGATCGTGTTGCCGACACGTTCGTCTCATCAGACATGAGTCAAGGCCAGAAAGACCTTCGCCTCTCAATCAATGAGAACGAGATGGTGATGATGATTAGACGCGGGTATACTTCTATACTGTTGAGATCAACGTCGAGTGTTCACGAAGGATCGGGAAAGGTTCTCCAAAACTAAAAAAGCTCTTCAGGTCAAGTGTAATGTCTAAATCATGCCTGATAGTTTAATTTGACTTTGAAGGATTAGTTCCTCATGAAATTGTGCCACAGGGACTTGGTCGATGGTATTATCGTGATGTGTTGTGGCGCCCGCGATGTGGCTTCCAGTTCACGGCTCTTGCAACACGATAAAGCACCCGCACATTCATCCCTGTTAGTGCGTGACCGTTGCACAAAAAATGAAATTACTGTGCTGCCTCATCCTCCTTACTCTTCAAACCTGGCCCCTAAGGACTTTTTTGTATTTCCAAAATTGAAAAGCCCGTAGAATGGTCGAATATTTGAAACGATAGACGAGATAAAAGAAAATTCGCAGAAGGCGCTTTGTGCGATCCAGCAAGGGGCATACGAAGAGCACTTCCGGAATTGGGAACGGCGTTGGGAACTGTGTATCAATTGCGGAGCAGAGTATTTCGAAAGAGCCCGAAGAAAAATAAGTAAAAAGAAAGAGTAGAAAAACTTTGTGGACAATATTCCGGAATTTTTTTAACAGACCTCGTACGCTAATGACATCTAATGTGATTTTCGAAAGCTTGCCTCTGTCGTAATGAGCTACAAGACAATGTCGTCGCAACTTTTTCGCAGAGAATAACCGCATCTCTCAAAATTAGCTTTCTTAGTGCTAAGAGACATACATTTATAGCCTCACTACACATCCAGGATCAACTAGTTCGGTTTGTATCACACCAATAAGATGGTTCAATTCCCTTTTGTGTCCTTGCTCTATTATGCTGATGAGACTTACTGTATCACAATTAACAACGAAAATTTTATAATATTACGCCAGAGTGCAGAATATGATCACCAGGCTGACGTTCTTAAAATTTTCATTAATAGGCTACTACAATTCCTCACCTTTGTTCATTTTAACATTCACGTGCATTTGTCTGGTACATTCGACGTATCCAAAGTGATTCACACTATTTTAATTTATCAGTGGTGACATTAGCCGGTAACATCGGCTTATTTGTCGTAAATAAACATCATAAGGCACATGTAAGTGAAACGTCCCCCTTGAAAAATTATACATGACTGTGCTTAAACTGACACACAATATTTCTTAGAGGAACGCAATATGACTTTCAATAATCCCTACAAGAGAATGGCCGTGACTAAATTAACCTATGCTTTTCACAAATCACTTACCTCACAAAAATCTTAGTTACTCAAACTACTGCAATACAGCGAGCGCCACTACTGCCAGCTAAAGAAAAGATTTAAACTACTGAAGGCACTAACTACTGATAGGCATAGTTAGCAAATGAAAGATTTTGATAGAGAACAAACAATGTATTTACCTTAATAGTCTTCAAAAGTCATTATATATATATATATATATATATATATATATATATATATATATATATATATATATATATAGCAGTTCATGACATCTAGCCTTACAAATGTACTGTCTCTGATGGACACACGTCCAGGTCATCCACTCTAAAATTCCGCCATCTCTCTCCTCATATCCACCACTGCTGGCGGCTCACCTCCAACTGCGCAACGCTACGTGCAGTTAACAGCCAACTGCCCAACACTACAATAGCCAACAACAATGCAAACCAGCCACAGACTGCACGCAACACAGCCAGTGATTTTCATACAGAGCGCTACGTGGCGTTACCAATATAAAAACCTAAACAGCGAACTTACATCAGTTTTACAGGTCCGATTCAGTCTTTGTTAAACAAGCGAAGTTTATACAGCTTTATGTGTGGAATCAATGGAGATAAAAGTGTAACAATTTTACCTCTAACTTATCCATATTATTTAGGTCTGCTGAAGGACAATTAAGAGATAAGGTAATATTTCTTTTAAATAATAAATGTTTGTACGTGTACGGTCGTACGTTCATGTCTAGTCAAATCAGTCCGACAACTGTGCTTCATTACATATAGTATGTTCCAATAAAACTGGTCACAGAGTTCCAAGAAGGTATGAAAAGGAGTTTTGAACCCTTAGATATACGAAAAGTAAAAATAAGTCGCTTTGAGAAAACTGCATTTAACGTTTAAATTAATAAAAACTGAATCTTAAATTAAGGCTCAATTTTCCAGCATCTTCTTTCTTGCCACCTTTATTCCCAGCAGCGCGTGGTAGCCGCGTGGACTAAGGCACCTTGTCACGGTCCGAGCTGCTCCCACCGTCGGAGGTTTGTGTCCTCCCTCAGAGATGGTTATGTATGTTGTCCTTAGCGTAACTTAGTTAAAATTAGATTAAGTAGTGCATAAGCCTAGGGACCGATGACCTCCGTAGTTTGGTCCCATGAGACCTTACCACAAATTTACAAAATTTCCTTTATTTCCAAAAGGCTTTTTCCTCCTGGCCCATCTTGTTTCTTTGGCGTGAACTTGTGAAAACCTCTGCGTTCCTTAACTAATCGTTCAGTCTAATTTACAACATTCTTCTGTAGCATCACATCTCAAATATATTATTCTCTTCTTTTCCTGTTTTCCCCACGTCCATCTTTCACTACCGTACAATGCTAATCTCGAGAGCATATTCTTAGAAACCTCTTCCTATGTCTGATACTAGTAGACTCCCTTGGCTACGAATACCCGTTGGAACATGATAGCCTGCTTTTTATGTCATCCCTACTCCATTATTCATGGTTTATTTTGCTGTATTTCCTTTTACTTCGTATCCACCAATAATGAAAAGTTTCTCACTGATCTCATTTCTGCTACTTCGAATTACATTCATCTTTCTTCCGTTTACTCTCAGTCAGTATTCTGTTCTCATTAAATTGTTCGCTCCATTCCGCAGATCATGCAATGCTTCTTCATCTCCACTCAGGATAGCAATGCGAATCTTATCATTGATATCTTTTCACCTTGAATTTTAATCCCTCTATTGAACCTTTCTGCTATATCCGACATTGCTTCTTCGATATACAAAGCGCATGTGAAAGAATATATCCCTGTCTTACACTCTTTTTAATCTCGGTCCTTCGTTCTTCGTCTTCCGTTGTTGTTGTTGCCTCTTTGGTCTTGACTGACTGTATATTAGCTGTCTTTACCCACAGCTGAGCCCCATTTTTCTCAGAATGTCTAACATTTTACACCGTTTGACGTTGTCAAACTCTCTTTCCAGGCCGACAAATCTTATGATCGTGTTTTGATTTTCTTTGTCTTGCTTCCTACAAAGTACTAGGACATCAAGTGTGAGACATCACATTCATCAATGTTCATGCCCCAACGGAAGATAAAACACATGAGGAAAATGAAGAGTTCTACGACCAACCAGAGGAAACAATTGAGAGTACACCATCTAGAAATATTAGGATAGTGCTGGGAGATTTTAATGGAAAACAAGGAAAAGAATAATACTACATATGAACTATAGGAAGGCACAGTTTGCTTGATGAGACCAATAACAATGGTCAGAGGATGATCAACTTAGCTATCTCAAAGCACCTGAGAGTATGTTCGACTTACTTCGAACACAAGAGAATACATAACGGAACATGGTGTTCACCGAAGGAAGAACCACGAACCAGATAGATCACATCTTGGTGGAACAGCGCTATAGCCATGGAGTCATGGACGTCAGGTCGTATAGAGGATCCGACTGTGCGTCAGACCACTTCATCATTGTGTGCAGGCTTAAACTCATGTTCACCTACGTGCATGAGAAGAAGGGGACACTAAACCTGCTTTGAATGTTGAGAAACTACGCGAAAGTGCCTTAAATAACAATATGCTATAGAAATCAAAAACCGTTTGGAGGTCCTAGAGACCCTATAACCAAAAGAGAAGGTGGAGGAAAGGAGGAAAGAAACGAAGTCCACGGAACAAAGTGTATCGGAGGATATATTGGGATGAATGAAGATAATGAAGAAGAGGAAATGGATCAACGGGAGATGCCAGAAGGCTACAGAAATGAGAAGGTAGATGAGAGAGAAGTGGCTAGCTGACAGGGAGAATGAGCAGAAAAGGGAACATTTTATCAACATCAGAAGGGAGACAAAGCGAATCCTAAGAGCAGAGAAGAGAATATATCTATCCAGTTTGCCAGAGCAAGTTGAGGGAGAGAGCCAAAACAAGACCTCAGGGCAATTCTTCCAATAGATAAAAAAATCGGAAACGTGCATTTCAGAGCCCAACTTATTTCATTAGAGATAAGGACGGCAACTTCATAAATGGCAAGGAAAGAATGTAGAAAGATGGAAAGAATACTTCTCAGAACTGCTGAATCGCCTAGACCAAGATGAGATATTAACTGAAAACACTACGGAGGATAGGAAAGATGAAGAAGAATGGTAAGATACTAAAGAAGACATGAAAATCGCAATCAAAGACTCAGAAAAAACAAAGCCCCAGGGGAGGACGGAATAACATCAGAATTAATCAAGGAGGGAGGTGAGTGCTTACACGTACACATGTATAAGCTGAACCAGTTGATATGGAAGAAGGAGACACTGCCAGAAGAATGGAAATTGGCTATAATACGCCCAAAACACAAGAAGAGAAGCAAAATGGAATGCGGTAACTACAGAGGAATCAGCTTGGTGAATTAACGTAGAGGTAGCGTTCTCGCTTCCCACGCCCGGGTTCCCGGGATCGATTCCCGGCGGGGTCAGGGATTTTCTCTGCCTCGTGATGGCTGGGTGTTGTGTGCTGTCCTTAGGTTAGTTAGGTTTAAGTAGTTCTAAGTTCTAGGGGACTTATGACCACAGCAGTTGAGTCCCATAGTCCTCAGAGCCATTTGAATCAATTAACGTAGAAGGAGCTGTCCATCATTATCCTCAGAAAATTGCAACCATTCATAGAGAACAGCGTACAGGAGTACCAAACTGGCTTTCGACCAAACCAATCGACAACAGATCACATTTTCACACTAAGACAATTTTTTGGAAAACATTGGGAATATGGTAAAGATTTCTACAGCCAGTCCGTCGATTTTCAACGCGCATATGCCAGGATCCACAGGACTAGCCTATACAGTGCAATGCGGGACTTCAGAATCCCTGAGAGTTTAGTGAGAATGGTGCAAGCTTGTGTGGAAGGTCAATGGGAGCAGTACGTTTCCGTGGAACCATATCAGAAACATTCGAGTTTCAGACAGGCCTCAGACAAGGGGATGCTCTCTCATGTGTACTGTTCAATGTCATCTTAGAGAAAGTAATAAAAGAGTGTAGCCAACAGGAGTGGGCTGGATTAGAGATGGACAGTAACGTCAATTGTCTCGCATATGCAGATGACATAGTATTATTAAGTGAATCAAAGCACGAGTTGAAAGAAATGTACGACAAAATGGACTATTATGCACAGAAGATAGGGCTCAAAGTGAATCAAGACAAAATAGAGTTCATGCAATCAGAAAGAAGACAAGAGCAGGTAGAATTTCTTGAGAATAGACGGCAAGAGGTTCAAGAGAGTAGACCAGTTCAAATACTTGGGATCTTCATTTACCACGGACAACTACATAAAAATGGACATCAAGGAAAGAATGGCAGTGGGAATGAAATGCATGCATTCCGTAAGAGAGACGCTTGGTTCTAAATCGATCTCAGTGAACACTATGATGAAAATCTACAACACAGTGATATGTCCAGCAATAATGTACGGTTTAGAAACATGGAGCATGACTAAGCGAGAAAGGGGAAAACTATTAATATTTGAAAGAAGAGTAATGAGGAAGATATGGGGACCAGTTTTAGATAACGGAGAATGGATGAGGCGGAAAAACGAGGAAATCTACCTTCTGATGCAACAACCAACTATTCTAGAATGGAGGAGGCGGAAAAACGAGGAAATCTAATTTCTGATGCAACAACCAACTACTCTACAGAAGATAAAGAGCAAAAGAATACAACGGGTAGGCCATGTAGCCCGTATGCCAGATGGATGACAGGCGAAGATGGCACTAGCGGGGAAACCAAACACCAAACGCCCCATTGGAAGACCAAGGCAACGCTGGATTAACGACCTGACGAAGCACCTAGCTGCCCTCGGAATTAAAGACACCTGGAGGAACCGGGCACAAAACGGGAAGGAATGGAGGCAGTTTGTGGAAGTAGCGCGTGGTTTGCAGGGCCTGTGATCGCTGAATATCTATCTATGTATCTATCTTGCTTCCAATATCAACCGCAATGTCGGAATGGCCTCTCTGCTGCCTTTAACTTTCCTAAAGACAAACTGATCGACATCCAACACATCCTCAGTTTCGTATTCAATACTTCTGAGTATTATTCTTGAAATAGTTTAAACGGCGCTAAGCACTATGGGGACTTAACAGCTGAGGCCATCAGTCCCCTAGACTTAGAACTACTTCAACCTAAGAATATCACACAAATCCATGCCCGAGGCAGGATTCGAACCTGCGACCGTAGCAGCAGCGCGGTTCCGGGCTGAAGCTCCTAGAACCGCTCGGTCACAGCGGCCGGCCATTATTCTTGTCAGCAACTTGGATTCATGCCCTGTTAAGCTGATTGTGAGATAATTCTCGCGTATCTCAGATCTTTCAATTTTCGGAATTATGTGGATTAAGGTTTTGCGAAAGTCTGACGGTATATCGCCATACTCCGGCATATAACACACCATCATCAATATTGTTTTTGTAACGCGCTATCCATAATGGCTTGAGACAGTCTTATGAAGTGTTATCAATGTCTTCTGTCTTATTCTATGTTAGGTCTTCCAAAGCTCTTTTAAATATTCTGATTCTTATGCTTGCTCCCTTATCCATTCTATACCCTGTTTGTTCTTCGATTATGTCATCAGACAAGTCTACCCGATCGTAGACGTCCTCTGAGTACCCTTTCCACTTATGCTCTCTCTCTACTGCACTTAACAGTGAAATCCCCATATCAGTCCTAAGGTCACCACCCAAGCTTTTAATTTCACCAGAGATTGTTTGCACTTTAAATATGCTGAGTCAGTCCTTCTAGAATCATTTCTTTTCCGATTTCGTCAAATCGTTCATGCAGCAATTTCACTGTAACTTACTTTTTATTTCATTCCTATGTGAATTTTATTTCTTGTTCCTGAATATTCCTGAAGGTTGTTGTACTTCCTTCTTTCATCGATCAACTGAAGTATTTCTCCTGTCATCCATAGTTTCTTCCTAGTTACCTCCTTTGTACCGGTGTTTTTCTTTACAGGACCTGTGATTGCCCTTTTTAGATACCTCCATTCCTCTTGAACTGACCCACCTGCTGAGCTATTCAGTGTCTATTGCCTCAGAGAAGTTCAAGCATATCTCTTCATTCCGTAGTAACTGCCGTACACCACTTGTTAACGCAGTTGATGGTTCTTCATAAGTCTCCTTAACTTGATCCTATTCTTCATCATTACTAAATTGTGATCCCAGTCTGGAACATCTTCTGGGTACGCCTTACAGTTCAATACCTGCTATCGAAATCTCTCCCTGACCATGATATAAGCTAACTGAAATGTTCCCGTATCCGGCGTACCTCCTCCATTTGTGATTCTTTAACAGAATGTCCCCTATTACTAAGTGAAATATATTCCAGAACTTAGTCTTTATCATTGGCACTACCGGGCCAGTATTCCTACAGTAATCCATTCTTCTACTTCTTCCCCTACAACCGCATTCCAATCCCCCATAGCTCATCTCCGTTTACTTACTGAGTTCCCTGTTTAGTACCATCACGTACCTTCGGCATCTCTTCGTCATCGGCTTGCGACGTTCGCGTGTATACCTGAACTATTGTAGTCGATCTTGGTTTGCTGTTGATTCTGATGAAAACAGCCGTATCACTAAACAGTTTACAGTAACTAACTCTCTGCGCTGCTTTGCTATAAATAAAGAATGCCGCTACCATTACACCACTATGCTCCTGTTGATATTACGCTATACTAATCTGACCAGAAATGCATGTCTTCTTTCCATTTCACTTCACTGACTCTCACTGTATCTGGACTGAGCTGTAGGATTTCCTTTTCCAGATCGTCTAGCTTTCCTACCACGTTCAGTTACCTGACACAGAACGCTACTGAAGGTACAAAATGGCATTGCATTGGCAGAGCTTTCGTTTTTACAAAGATGATATATGTGAAAAGATATCACACATGATTACGGCCGCACATTGGTAATTAACTCAGAATGGTAGTTGGTGCTAGGCGCATGTGACATTCCATCTGGGAAATCGTTGGGAAATTCAGTATTCTGAGATTCAGAGCGTCAAGCGTGTGCCCAGAATACCAAATTTCAGCAGTTACCTCTTATTACTGACAACGCTATGGCCAAATTAACGAGTGTAGCAGCTTTTGTGTAGAGTGGGCAGTGCTAACAGACAAGCGACAGTGGTTGAGAGAACAACAGAACTCAATGTGCGACACTTGACGAAGTATCCGTTAGGATAGTGCGGCGAAAACTCGCGTTAATAGGCACATAATTGACTCGAATCCTTTGTAGACAGCAGGACATCGCCTGCAGTTCCTCTCCTAGCCTCTTGACAGTGAATGTTGAACCCTAGACGACTGGATATCCATGTACTGGTCAGATGTGTCCCTATTACTTATTACTGATGGTAGATTTCGAGAGTGGGATTGATTCCCAATTGTCAACAAAGCATTGGGCAAGCTGGTGTGGGCTGGGTTTACATGGAATGTACCGGGTCTTCTGGACGAAAGGAAACGATCGTTAAATAGGGTTGTAGCCAAGCCTTTGAAGGCAATATGTGAATTCACCACATGCAGAAACATGTGGCTCCAATGTGCCAATACCGATTATTTTTGAGAGCTGTATATGGGGTTCGACGATGGCATAATGAATTGCGGAAACGGGTAGGAAAATAAAATAAAAGAGATTTGCATGTCCGTTTGGCGAATTTCTTTGTTAAATATTGGACTATAACTGGTTATGCTCAACCACTTGCAGACTATTTGCAGCCATTCATGGACTTCATGTTCCCAAACACGTCACAGACCCACAATTGTTCCTGATTGCCAGAGGTCGAAAATACCGCTACATTTGTAAGGTTCATTTTATTTAAGACACTATCGGTCGTGTATTAAATAAAAAGAACCTAACAACTGTAGTGGTATTTTCCACCTCTGATATAATGCTCGATTGGGGATGTTCCTCTGACAGGATCTTTTGTGTTCCTGATTGGTTTGAGGAACATTCTGGACAGTTCGAGGGAGTGATTTGGTCATCAAGATCGCCCGAAATAAATCCCATCGGACATTTATGAGACATAGTCCTGAGTTAATAACGAGCATCAGAACGGATATAGATATCAGTAAACACAGGTTCCTCGTAGCGAGACTGAATAATTGAACCCTCAAATTCTCGAAAAATAAACCAAACGTATACCTATTCAAAAAAGGAGATAAGAATTCATATGACGCCTTCAAGAGAGACAATCTCCACTAGTTGAATTCAAAGAAATAGTATCGGCAGATATTGAGAGATTTATACCAAATAAATTAACAAACGACGGAGCTGATCCTACTTGGTAAACGAAAAACCATGAAAAATTTAAACAGACTCAAAATCTCCAAGATTGAGAAGCTTTTACGAAAGCTCGAAATTTAGTGCGGACCTCAATGCGAGGTGCCAATAGTAGTTTCCACAGCAAAACATAGACTTGAAGCCTGGCAGAAATTGCATAGAGATTCTGGTCATATGGTAGCGGCAAGACAAAATCAATGCCTTCTCTGCTCCATAGCAATATATCGGAAACAGTGCTGCCAAAGCAAAGTTACTAAACACAGCCTTCCGAAATTCCTTCACGATAGAAGACGAAGAAAATACACTCCTGGAAATTGAAATAAGAACACCGTGAATTCATTGTCCCAGGAAGGGGAAACTTTACTGACACATTCCTGGGGTCAGATACATCACATGATCACACTGACAGAACCACAGGCACATAGACACAGGCAACAGAGCATGCACAATGTCGGCACTAGTACAGTGTATATCCACCTTTCGCAGCAATGCAGGCTGCTATTCTCCCATGGAGACGATCGTAGAGATGCTGGATGTAGTCCTGTGGAACGGCTTGCCATGCCATTTCCACCTGGCGCCTCAGCTGGACCAGCGTTCGTGCTGGACGTGCAGACCGCGTGAGACGACGCTTCATCCAGTCCCAAACATGCTCAATGGGGGACAGATCCGGAGATCTTGCTGGCCAGGGTAGTTGACTTACATCTTCTAGAGCACGTTGGGTGGCACGGGATACATGCGGACGTGCATTGTCCTGTTGGAACAGCAAGTTCCCTTGCCGGTCTAGGAATGGTAGAACGATGGGTTCGATGACGGTTTGGATGTACCGTGCACTATTCAGTGTCCCCTCGACGATCACCGGTGGTGTACGGCCAGTGTAGGAGATCGCTCCCCACACCATGATGCCGGGTGTTGGCCCTGTGTGCCTCGGTCGTATGCAGTCCTGATTGTGGCGCTCACCTGCACGGCGCGAAACACGCATACGACCATCATTGGCACCAAGGCAGAAGCGACTCTCATCGCTGAAGATGACACGTCTCCATTCGTCCCTCCATTCACGCCTGTCGCGACACCACTGGAGGCGGGCTGCACGATGTTGGGGCGTGAAGGGAAGACGGCCTAACGGTGTGCGGGACCGTAGCCCAGCTTCATGGAGACGGTTGCGAATGGTCCTCGCCGATACCTCAGGAGCAACAGTGTCCCTAATTTGCTGGGAAGTGGCGGTGCGGTCCCCTACGGCACTGCGTAGGATCCTACGGTCTTGGCGTGCATCCGTGCGTCGCTGCGGTCCGGTCCCAGGTCGACGGGCACGTGCACCTTCCGCCGACCACTGGCGACAACATCTATGTAATGTGGAGACCTCACGCCCCACGTGTTGAGCAATTCGGCGGTACGTCCACCCGGCCTCCCGCATGCCCACTATACGCCCTCGCTCAAAGCCCGTCAACTGCACATACCGTTCACGTCCACGCTGTCGCGGCATGCTACCAGTGTTAAAGACTACAATGGAGCTCCGTATGCCACGGCAAACTGGCTGACACTGACGGCGGCGGTGCACAAATGCTGCGCAGCTAGCGCCATTCGACGGCCAACACCGCGGTTCCTGGTGTGTCCGCTGTGCCGTGCGTGTGATCATTGCTTGTACAGCCCTCTCGCAGTGTCCAGAGCAAGTATGGTGGGTCTGACACACCGGTGTCAATGTGTTCTTTTTTCCATTTCCAGGAGTGTATTCCAGAATTTGAATCAAGAACAGCAGCCAACATGAGTATGGTGGAAGTACGTATCCTCGGAGTAGTGAAGAAACTTAAATCGTATAATAATAGCAAAGTCTTCTGGTGCAGACTGTAAACCAATTAGTTTCCTTTCAGAGTATGCTGATGCAATAGCTCCAAACTTAACACTCACATACAACCGTTCGCTCGACGAAAGAACTTTATCCAAAGGATGGAAAGTTGCACAGATCACACCATTACTCAAGAAAAGTAGTAAGAGTAATCAACTAAATTACAGGCGTATATCAGTAACATCGATATGCAGCAGTATTTCGGAACATACATTGTGATCGAACATTATGAATGACCTTGAAGAGAGATGTAGGTGTTTGTTCTTTTCGAGCGCTGCACGAGATTGGAACAATAGAGAATTGTGAAGGTGGTTCGATGAACCCTCTACCAGGCACTTCAACGTGATTTGCAGAGTATTCATGTACATGTAATGCAGTCGAGAGTTCCAGTGTCTGTGTTGTACACTTCACATATTTGAATGGTGCGATACGCAGTTATGTCTCTATCATTGAAACTCTCAAGTAATCCCACTTTCGACACTGTGGCTCCTGGATACCGTACTACAGCTTCAGTAACCCATCAGTTTCCATGTGTATTAGCATCATTATTATCCAAAGTGAAATTCAGAAGACATGCACAAAAAACTGAAAGACCATGCAAAAACACTTGCCCATTTACACCATTTTCAGTACTCATCCATATGTTATCTACAGTTTTATACGCTGTAAGGCGCGAACGCCTTCTCCTCATATCATAACGCCGCCACACTTTTGCAATCCTGGACGGCTATAGAGGCAGCATTGCACGGTATTTCGGCAGGGGTTTCCAACGAATTGTTGACCTGCAGCACTACGCCGGGAGAAAGGAGGTCCGACACAATATTAGGTCGCATCCCACGACTTTTGTGACCTGAACGTATCACCATGAGGAAAGCAGCCTGACAAGATTTGTTGTTCTTGGAGTCTCGACATATGGGTTCAAATGGTTCAAATGGCTCTGAGCACTATGGGACTTAACTTCAGAGGTCATCAGTCCCCTAGAACTTAGAACTACTTAAACCTAACTAACCTAAGGACATCACACACACCCATGCCCGAGGCAGGATTCGAACCTCCGACCGTAGCGGTCGCGCGGTTCCAGACTGTAGCGCCTAGAACCGGTCGGCCACTCCGGCCGGCCTCGACATATGGGAGCGTCCAATGTTTTGTACCACGCAGAATGGTGACTCGTCTGAGATAAAGTAAAGGTACCACTTCTGTGTCGAGTGCTGTCCTCGTGTGTAACAGTGGCAGCTGACGCGTGAAGGGAGGCAAAGCAGTTGCCACGGTGTAGAGGCTCCCTGATGCTTTGGTTTTCCAGGCGTCGTCGCACAGCCCGTGTGATTCCTTCTATTGCTGAAAATATGTTGCGCGGTCTTGCACGACAGGGCGACCAGGTTCTTTGCACTGTCAGGAGCTAGTGATGAGGGGTAGATGAATTCAAGCATGGAGATGGCCTTGACTGCCCTATTAGCACAGCAGTCACGGGAGCCCAACCAATGCAGTTAGCAATATCTATCTGACGGTAAACCGCAGTCTCGGTACTTTAGATCCTGTCTAATTCAAAGACATGCTGGTTGTCGTTAATCCTTCTTATATGAGGCGTAACTAGATTTTTTTTACAAACTGCTGAAATCGAAATGTGATTCCAGAAACGTAAACTCGCTTATGCGTTCTCCGTTTGAAGGCTGAGGCACTTTAGTCAGGTCACCTGAGTAACTCAGCCAATTTTAGGGATGGAAGGTAATATTTAAAACAGAAGCTGCTTAGTTTGTAGCGGTCATCTTTGTTAAGTTCATCATTTTCTCGTAGGTGTAAGGCTAGAGGAGATATAGTCTGCCGCGTTATTTTTAGCAGATTCACATATTATGTTATTTACCTTTTAATAATACCTTTTAAGTCGCGTTCAATACCTTATGAGCTTTTAGGTTTCGTTATGAAGGTCCCTTAATTATGGAGCATCAGTTGCAGTGGTGTACACTGTTCAAGTTACAACGAACGTAAGCATTATTCGCTTCACTGTATGTTTCATGTGTGTATTGTTGCTTGACGCTTTTGTTTGAAAGGTACATGTCGCCTACCTGTTTTACGCAGTAGCACAGAAGTTCTAGTAATTTTCGTGTCCGAGCTACGGAATACATAAATACATAGAATCATGGTAGAGATGGAAATATGTACAAACAAAATTACATGGAAACTTACAAATAAAGAAATGTTGATCAGGAATGCATAACTCGATTACGTTCCTGAGAAGTGCCAAGTGCCATAAAACTTTTCCATAAACTGTTAAAATATTTAAAAAGTTTCCGTAATAGTATTTTAAAAGTGATTGACAGTTTTTGTCTAAGGTCACTAAAAAGTCTGCCTAGTGAAGGAAAGTAAGCCTTTGTATGCGGTAAAATTTTATACAAATCTTGAAATGTCAAATCGAAAGGAGAAGCTTCAGAGCAATTCTAACCCTTCCGATCACTGATGGCGGCTGACAAATGTCCTATTTATCATTTCCTACCTTTCTGTTAGTCTCACCTAAATTAATGTCATTTGTAATTAACAACCTCCACTTCCTTTAACTAATTTTGCTTATTTTTTGTAACTAATTATTATTTCTCCTTTCTGTTAGGAACCACATAAGATGGAAAATATACGACTAGTTTAAAAGTACTAGTTAACAGGTCTTTAAATGAGTAAATAAGTGAAAAACAAATACTCAGCCTCAAAGCACACTTTAAGTAAAATCGACATTTGTTGAACGCTGCCTTCATGGTGTTGGAGCACTAACAGCCGGTTCTGTAATGAACAGGTTCTGGCAGAATTGAAGCTGTGAGGAGTGGTCGTGAGTCGTGCTTGGGTAGCTCAGATGGTAGAGCACTTGCCCGCGAAAGGCAAAGGTCACGAGTTCTAGTCTAGGTCCGCCACACAGTTCTAATCAGGTAGGAAATTTCAGCCGGTTCTGTATTTACCAAATTACTTAGCTATTTTTGCAGAATTTTCGCTGAAAATCTAATTAAATGCTACACCGCGGAATTGCTGTGTCGAAAAGGTTTCGAGTGGCCTTATAAAGTAGTATTTTTGCATTGACTACAGGTATAAACGACTTCCTAGTCTCTGTAATCTGCTTGCCCCTTTTTTTCGATACTTGGAACTTCTAATGAAGCTTTCTGAGTTTCCAGGTTAAGTGTTTCTCTTCGTAAATATTACATTATTTAAAGAGGTTTGACGATGGCACTCACCAACTGATATCGGTTGTCATTTAACTGCAGCTTGTAACGAAAATCTTAGTAATTTCCTCTTCATACAGAACACGTTTGAACAAATGAAAAATTTTCCACTGCTGATGTTATATTATATGAAGTATGAGCATACCTGGGATAGAGTGGAGTGAAGGCAGCCCTTGTTAGTTACGTGTAAAATGAGGAAGCACTTTTCAACTTTCCTGACAAAAGCCTTTGTGCACACTTGCTTTTGGCCTACATCCACAAAATGTTCTGTCTCCTAACTGGCACTGCACTGACACTCTATCGTTCGCGGGACGTGTCTTCAGGCTTTCTTTCTTCCTTTTTTACTTTTTTTTATTTTCTCAGCTGGATCTGCCTATGCCTACCGCTTTGTACTAAATTAAACTGAAATGAATGTATTAGTTTTGTTTAAATCCATGCCGGGCTGGATTAGCCGAGCGGCCTAGGGCGCTGTAGTCATGGACTGTGCGGCTGGTCCCGGCGGAGGTTCGAGTCCTCCCTCGGGCATGGGTGTGTGTGTGTTTCTCCTCAGGATAATTTAGGTTAAGTAGTGTCTAAGCGTACGGGCTGATGACCTTATCAGTCAAGTTCCATAAGATTTCACACTCATTTGAATATTTTCTTTTAAATCCATTAGGTGCTTTTGTCTCCACATGAATATCAGGTCTTAAAGCGCGAAATGTGTACAAAAATGACTAAGATCTGAAATTTGATTTCAAGCTTTAAGGAGAAAACTGCAGCTACTGTACAACCATCAATAATTACTGAAAATCCACTGACAATATTGTAGTAATATGTTCTCAAATTTTACTGCTAAGACAAATTTGTGTAACAGGAGGATTAATACCTACACAAAAGAGTAACAAATATACCAGACACCCGTGAGGCTTCACACCCTCTAGTGACTACTGATGTGAGCAAAGCCTTTTGGCGCTACAGACCAGATCCGAGCGACTGCTACTGTCGCAGGTTCGAAACCTGCCTCGTTCATGGATGTGTGCGATGTCCTTAGGTTGGTTGGGTTTAATTAGTTCTAGGTTCTAGGCGACTGATGACCCCAGAAGGTAAGTTGCACAGTGCTCAGAGCCATTTCAACCATTTTTGAAAGCCTTTTGGGCGTTGTCTGTGGGCGTCGCTGTCTACGTTGCCAGGGAAGGATCACTCAGTGTGTAAGTAGGCTGTTTAGGTTTTCTTATTGGCAACGTTACGTAGCGCTCTGTAATCACTGGCTGTGCTGTGTGCAGTCTCTGGCTAGTTTGCATTGTTGTCTGCCATTGTAGTGTTGGGCAGCAGCAGCTGGATGTGAACAGCGCGTAGCGTTGCGCAGTTGGAGGTGAGCCGCCAGCAGTGGTGGATGTGGGGAGAGAGATGGCGGAGTTTTGAAATTTGTTATACTGGATATTATGAACTGCTATATATATTATGACTGTTAAGGTAAATACATTGTTTGTTCTCTATTAAAGTCTTTCATTTGCTAACTATCCCTATCAGTAGTTAGTGCCTTCCGTAGTTTGGATCTTTTATTTAGCTGGCAGTAGTGGCGCTCGCTGTATTGCAGTAGTTCGAGTAATGAAGATTTTTGTGAGGTAAGTGATTTGTGAAAGGTATAGGTTAATGTTAGTCAGGGCCATTCCTTTGTAGGGATTTCTGAAAGTCAGATTGCGTTGCGCTAAAAAAAATATTGTGTGTCAGTTTAAGCACAGTCTTGTATAAATTGTTCTAAGGGGACGTTTCAAGTATAGGGCTATCAGTAGCAAATGAATTCCTGAAAAGTATTTTTTTGGTTAGTAATTTTGTTCGTTGCCTGGAACTCTCTGTCCCTAGATCTTGTTTCACCAAATCACAGAGTGTCTAATAAGCATTTCAAGCCATGCTGTCATTTGATGTCGAGTTTGGGTTCTTCTACCACCGGTCGCAGTGGCTAGTTTTACAACGAATTGCCACCGTAATTCTCCTTATCCTGGAAACGAGCCAGCGGACGATGTTTACATGCAGAGAGACGGAAATGCTCGGAGTAGCGGAAATGCTCGCAGTATCTTCCCCAACACTTGAATGGCTAGTTTCCATGTGAGGAATTCTGTATTAATCCACTGTAAACATGGGTTTAAGTCGCTAAACTAGAGAAAATCTTCTTGACCTTTCAGTCAGTATCATTAACTTGCGTCATTACACGCTAACTGAAATTGAGCACGATGAGACGTTACTTTCGACTTGGTCTGCACTCTTCTATGGTTTATGAGACAGGTAGTCATAACTTCTATGACCTCCTGTAATGTCCTAACATAGTTGCAGAATTTCCACTGTTGCCGAAGACAAGTCTTCACTTTATCAATAATCTCCGCCATTTTATCTAATGTGTCTAGCAGCGTGTTGAGTTACTATAGTTCGGGAATTTAAGTGTATACGAGGCTTACAGACCAATATAAATTGATTTACGAAACTTTATTTTCACTCTTTCAGTTAAAATTGTGACTATTTTCGTAGCCAAGCAGCTCAATGTGATGGAACTGATGCTCAGTCCATCTTAAAAGGCAGTATTTACGTGCTACTGCTGTTTCCACTTTGCGACGGCAGTCTACATTGACGCTCCTTTACGTGATTTTGATTTCAGTAACATATTTATAAGATTCACCTGCCATTCTTCCCTGTTCCGTGTGAGATGCATCGTCAAATGGATTTCCGTGTTCGTTTACTGAAAACCGTACTGCCAAGGCTCATTCTCCTAGATAGCGCAGGTGTAAAATACCTCTAGTGTTTTATGATTCAAATGGCTCTGAGCACTGTGAGACTTAACATCTGTGGTCATCAGTCCCCTAGAACTACTTAAACCTAACTAACCTAAGAACAGCACACAACACCCAGTCAGCACGAGGCAGAGAAAATCCGTAACCCCACCGGGAGTCGACCCCGGGAACCCGGTCGCGGGAACGCTACAGCACGACCACGAGCTGCGGACTCTAGTGTTTTATCCTGATATGATAGGGGTGATATGGGTACAGAAATCTGCCAGTAAATACAGCTATTTTCTCGAAAGATTTTCTGAAAGTGACTCAGGTCTTGTGGCTAATATTGGCGTGTGAGATGCTTTTTGCATTGTACATTATAACTTCAAAAATTTTCTGAACAATCTACAAGAAAAAAATCCCTAGTCTTAGTGAGTAAAGGCGTATGCTGATGATTTCCAGTTATTAACTAAAGGTAACAATAAAATATAACATGGGAGAAACGAACATGGGAGATTTTCTGGAGCCTGTTCCCAAGTCGTGCAATTTAAATAAACGTTCCATTCTGCCTCTGAAGTCAGAAGAATGGTGTAACGGGCGTAAGTGCAGATACTTGTATTGGTAACCGAGGACGGTATACTGAATAACATTACATCAGTATTAATAAGATTTGCAGCCTCACCATTACTGTCGTTGCCACTTCCATGTACATGTGGCACGAGAAAACCACTGATACTTATTTTCCCCTGTGCAGTGGGAAAGTGTTAAATGTGGCTGCGTGTACGCAAAACGGTTAGTCGAATTAGCCTATACTGCCGGGCATAGTCCACTTAGTCGTGCAATTACGGCCATGCAGATAATATCAGGTCGTACTGGTTTCTGATTTGTTTTTGTGGAAAGAATTATCGACACAGAGAAAAGGATGACCAGCACACTGAAGTATGTCTATATTAAGATACCGCATACAAAACTTTCTTCAGTTATACCCGTTACAACCTGCGTAATGTTAAAAGGCAATATAATTTACAAAGGAAATTATGCACCCGGGTAATACGCCGTTAAACAGAATTTACACCTAAATGTACAGTATCTCAGGCCTTCTTAGCTCATAACCCATATTTCCGTAACGAGACAAAAGGAGCATGCTGAAGCGTTTGGCATTTATGAAAATAACTGTAAACACTGCGCAGCTAAGATTTGATTATCCCTAAAAGTCTGGTACTGGCTTAGGAGTTTATAGACTGAGACTAGTAATGGAGAAAGTTTGTGCGGTATTGTGCAGCGTGATTTCTGCTCTGGACGTCAGCTGTATTCGATAAAACATCAACTGAGCTACTGTAAGTACTGTTTGGAGCCCTGCTTCTAGATCCGCCAGACAAATAGAAACAGCTTGCATAGAACCGTTTCGGTTGTGCAATAGATTTCTGCCATTGATCAAACCACTTTGCTCTTCGTATCATAGTAACATGTTCGCAGTTGGGCCACATGCCAAGTTCGTTTAACTCCACTTGTCTTCTTTTCTGCCTCAATGTTTTCATGCTGTTCTGCAAAGTAACTAGAGTGTAACTGCTATATTTGAAGACTTACTGCCCGGCTTTGCTTTCGAAGCCGCCAGCTCGCATATTCAGATTCGGCAAGTTTCCTATTTATACTGCTTGTCATTGTGCATGTTTAGCTATCAATATTTACTATACAGTCAAGGACTGTCGGAGAAGGAAACATTGTGAGCACCTTTGTTACGAGTGGCTGAAGTACTGGGACCTGTAATTCTTTGAGGAAGCTTTATTTTAAAAATTTCATTTGAGTTATTACGTGCCGTGCCACCTTTGAGTAGCCACCTGCGTTTTAAGCTTAGTCGCCAATATGAATCAGAATTTTGGGTTAGCAGAATATCATCGAATTATTTTAAGCCCACTAGTAGAAGGGAAACGGAATTTAGATTCATATATTTATATTTTACCAAGGAATTAATATCATAAATTGTGTGCTTCCTTCTGAAGAACAGTGCGTTAAAACTTGGGAAATAGTCTTCTCCCTCTCAAATACTCAACCGACAAATCACCACAATTATTACTGAGTTTCAGTTAAAACCTAAACAGGTCGTATGAAATTTCTTACTCTAGTATTTACAGTTCATTTCTATTTCTGTTACCTTGTTGCTATGAAGTATTAAATTTTATTCTCTGTGTGTTTTAGAATACATAATCTAATGGGAATGGATAGAGCCAACAATGTCTGGGCCATGCTCAGGCTAGTCGACATATGCAAACGTCTTTTTATTGACCATATGTATTTATTTCCGGTCCTTGAACTGTGAAAGATATTTTTAATGCATTATCTGTTCATATTTCCTTAATATTTGTTCGTTCAATGATTATCGTATTCAAAATATAAACGTACAAACTTCAGAAATTTTTTAAACTTTGTACCACTTTCATTGTGAGAATCACGATTTTATGGCTTATGCTATTACGCTGTTTCGTATGCTTCAGTTTGTCAATTTTAAAAAAACACTGAGGTAGTAATTGTCGATACAATCCTTTCTCTTTTTTGGGTCCAGCAGCTTAGCATTCGCAACTCTTTGCTTCCAGTCATTTATTTAGGGACAGTGTATGGTTCAGATAGTGCTTGGTAATATTGTAGAAACAAAAACTGGTAGAAAAATATTTGTCTTTTGGCAAAGTGAATTGTTTTCTCTTTTGGTTGTAGTGAACTGCAGAGCAGTATTGAACCGGACAAGAGAGCTGTCCTGTGTGTAGCGTATTCCACGAATGCTAACTCCCGTATGATATGGTTATAGTGGTTTACTCACAGACGACGAAGACACAGATTTACGCCAGCATTTCTGTGCATTGAGCCGCCAACTCTGGATGACAGTTGATAACAAAGGAGAAGCACTAGCTTCCTCCACTGTACGCAGAAGTTCTTTCTCTTTTTTTCCCTTTTTGTGGGATGTGGGCGAATGTCCAGTTCTTGCAGAGAATCTGCCCTTCACGTCCACAGATCTTTAGGGTATAGGCTCATTTAAATTATTTGTGTAAACATTTTCAGGATTTACTAGTGGGGAACGTGGACCAAAATGATATCCTGGCTACTAAATGTCCTCGCAATGAAGTCATTCAGTTGCATCTAAGTGCTAGTTTGCTAAATTGCGGATACGCAGCTGGTTAGGGTAATGTGAGTGGCTTTCTTCCTGAGGTAACTACTCAAGATTGCGAGTTCAGGATCATGGCTATATAAGGTGGGATCAGCTGGAAACTCCTCAAGAAATTACCCGATCCACCTCTGTCGATAATAAAAAGCATCAATAAATTTCTGATGGAAACAAGTTGTAAAATTATAGACGTCTGAACTGTTCGGTAACAAAATTAGGCTAAGGTTCTGCAAATTGACCATTCAATAATATCTCAACTCATTACACATTACGCTGCGGAAATTAACAGAATTATATCTGAATCCTTGATAAGGGGTGCAAAGCTGTAGAGTTCCTTTTAAAAGGTCACGCGTGCACTACAAACAGGAAGCGACTTCTAGGGTATTGGAGTACGTGTGGCGTGAGCGTTGGACTCATATATGTTAGAAAAATTCTCTCTGGGAATCAAAAACGATTTGCTGATAGATTAGCTACAATGTCGTTAGAGAAAGTTCGTGCGCGCAGATAAGAGATAAAAAAGGTTGATATAATTTTAGTAAACTGCAGGACCATTCAAGGAAAGGTCCTAGAATTAGTGTCACCTACTGAAGGTTACAACACATAGATAGTATTATGAACAGAAAGTTGGCTGAAACCGTACGTTAACGAAAACAAATCATCAGTTCAGAGCGCAATATTTATCGCAAGGGTAGGTTAGTCACATGTGGTGGCGATATGTTTATTGCAGTGAAGAATTTGATATAATCTAGCTAGGCCTCCACGGGTTACGATTGTGAATAATCTGGGCAAAGTATCAAATATCGGTCAAAAATGGTAATCGGATGCTTTTATAGACTGTGTCAAGATCTCTAGTTGTAGAGCACGGCTGACAGAACTTGCAGAATACCGTTAGTATTTTTGCTGATCGTTCCTTTGTAATGGGGGATGACTTCAGTTTCCTAAGTGTAGATCGGCAGAGTCATGGTACCGAAACTGGTGCCAGAGACACAGTTTCGTATGATACTATTTTGACTGTCATGTCAGACTTTGCTTTGCGCAGATAATTAGAGAACCAGCACGCGAGGGTAACGTCTTTGACCTCCAGGCAACAAAAACACCTGAATTACCCGAATAAATTAACGCAAAGGAATGTATCAGTGATCATAAGGCTGTGATTGCATCCATTCAACGGATCTTACAAAGTTTGTTAAGAAAGTTAGGAAGATATTTTTGTTCGGAAGAGTGACAGGATTCAAATTTCAGAGTATCTGAGCAGTCAGCATAATATGTTCGGTGATGAGGACGCAGATGTGAAGAACAAATAAAAAAAAAATCATACCTGTTGTACAACATGCCGTGGTCAAGTATTATCCGAGTGAGGTGTTAAGGGATGGAAAAGACCCACCATGGTTTGATAGCCGCGTTAGGAAACTGCTTGGTGAACAAAGAGAACTTCATCTCAGATTCAGGGGAAGTAAGAAACTAGCTGACAGACTAAAGCTAAACGATGCGATAATGAGGGTAGGAGAGCAATGACAGATGCGTTCAATTACTTTGAAAGTAAGACTTAGTGTATCTGAGTAAAAACCCTAAGACAATTTGGTCGTACGTAAAATCAGTACGTGGGCCAAATCGTTTACTCCCATTCAGTAACCATACTCGCACCGAAATGGAAGGTAACAGAGAGAAGGAGGACGTATGAAATTCGGTCTACCAAAATTTCACCGCGGCATATCGTAACACAATCCTCCCCTGTCAATCGTCGTACGAACGTCGAAACCGGAGATATTCAGATAGTCGATCGCACAACAGAAGTACAACTACAATCGCTGAATAGTGGAAAGGCGTCAGGACCAGACGAGTTGTTGTTGTTGTGGTCTTCAGTCCTGAGACTGGTTTGATGCAGCTCTCCATGCCACTCTATGCTGTGCAAGATTCTTCATCTCCCAGTACCTACTGCAACCTACATCCTTCTGAATCTGCTTAGTGTATTCTTCTCTTTGTCTCCCTCTACGATTTTTAGTATCCACGCTACCCTCCAATACTAAACTGGTAACCCCTTGATGCCTCAGAACATGTCCTATCAACCGATCCCTTCTTCTAGTCAAGTTGTGCCACAAACTTCTCTTCTCCCCAATCCTATTCAATACTTCCTCATTAGTTATGTGATCTACCCATCTAATCTTCAGCATTCTTCTGTAGCACCACATTTCGAAAGCTTCTATTCTCTTCTTGTCGTAACTATTTATTGTCCATGTTACGCTTCTATACATGGCTACACTCTATACAAATACTTTCAGAAACGACATCCTGAAACCTAAATCTATACCCAATGTTAACAAATTTCTCTTCCTCAGAAATGCTATCCTTGCCATTGCCAGTCTACATTTTATATCCTCTCTACATCGACCATCATCAGTTATTTTCCTCCCCAAATAGCAAAACTCCTTTACTACTTTTAGTGTCTCATTTCCATATCTAATTCCCTCAGCATCACCCGACTTAATTCGACTACATTCTATTATCCTCGTTTTGCTTTTGTTGATGTTCATATATCCATGGATTTTAATTGCTACTCCGAATTTTTATCTTGTTGCCTTCACTGCTTGCTCAATATAGAGATTGAACAACATCTGGGAGAAGCTACAACCCTGCTAACTTCTTTCCCAACCACTGCTTCCTTTGATGTCCCTCGACTCTTATAACTGCCATCTGGTTTCTGTACAGATTCGCTCCCTGTATTTTACCCCGGCCACCTTCAGAATTTGAAAGAGAGTATTCCAGTTAAAAGCTTTCTCTAAGTCTACAAATGCTAGAAACGTAGGTTTGCCTACTGTGGTGGGCGTGGTCTTCATATCTATCTTGGTCACAATAATGCGTTCACTATGCTGTATGTTGTAGCTTACCCACATTCCTATTTTCCTACTCATTACTAAACCTACTCCTGGATTACCCCTATTTGATTTTGTATTTATAAACCTGTAGGCACCTGGCCAAAAGTCTTGTTCCTCCTGCCACCGAACTTCACTAATTCCCACTATATCTAACTTTAACCTATCCATTTCCCTTTTTAAATTTTCTAAGCTACTTGCCCGATTAAGGGATCTGACAGGCCACGCTCCGATCTGTAGAACGGAAGTTTTCTTTCTCCTGATAAGGACATCCTCTTGAGTAGTCCCCGCCCGGAGATCCGAATGGGGGACTATTTTAACTCCGGAATATTTTACCCAAGAGGACGCCATCATCATTTAATCATACAGTAAAGCTGCACGCCCTCGTGAAAAATATGGCTTTGCCTTGCTTTCAACCGTTCGCAGTACCAGCACAGCAAGGCTGTTTTGGTTAGTGTTGCAAGGCCAGATCAATCAATCATCCAGACTGTTGCCCCTGCAACTACTGAAAAGGCTGCTGCCCCTCTTCAGGAATTACACGTTTGTCTGGCCTCTCAACAGATACCTCTCCGTTGTGGTTGCACCTACGGTTCGGCTATCTGTATCGCTGAGGCACGCAAGCCTCCACACCAACGGCAAGGTCCTTCGTTCATGGGGATGGGGGGGGGGGGGGGGGACCAGATGAGATATCTTCTAAATTACGCCAAAGAACTTTCTCCTCTTCTAGACCGCTTGAGCAACGATAGGTACCTAGCGATTGAAAAGAAGCGCAGATCATTCCAATGTTTAAGAAGGGTCGTAAGAGAGATGCAAACATTTATAGACCTATATCGTTGGCCGTCAATCTATTGCATAATTATGGAACATGTTTTATGCTCAACAATTATGACGATTTTGGAGAATGAAAATCTCCTGTATAGAAAACGCAAGGATTCTGCAAGCAGAGGTCTTGTGAAACTCAGCTCGCTCTTTTCCTCCAAGAGATCGACAGTGCAGTTGACAACGGTGCTCAGGTTAATGCCTTGTTCCTTGATTCCAGGAAGGCATTTCACACAGACTCGTACTGCCCTTTACTGAGAAATAACACGCTTATCAGTATCGGAGCCGATTTGCTACTGTATTCAAGACCTGCTTGTATATAGAACACAACATGTTGCTCTTAACGGAATAAAATCGACAGATGTAAAGATAACTTCCGGAGTACTCCAAGGAAGTGTTTGCAGTATATATAAATGATCCAATAGAAAACGTCGGATGGTTCTTAAGGGTGTTCTCAGATGATGCGAACGTCAGAATATAGTAACAATTTGCGGAATGATCGCCAGAGAATAGATGAATGATACAGGCGCTGGCGGTTGATCTTGAACGCAATTAAATGAAACATATTGCGCATACTTAGGAAAAGAAATCAACTACCGTACAGCAAGACTATTGATGACAACCCGCTGGGAACAGTATATACCGTAAAATATCTAGAAGAACTATTCAGAACGACCTTAAGTGGAATGGTTCAAATGGTTCAAATGGCTCTGAGCACTATGGGACTTAACAGCTGTGGTCATCAGTCCCTTAGAACGTATAACTACTTAAAACTAACTAACCTAAGGACATCACACACATCCATGCCCGAGGCAGGATTCGAACCTGCGACCGTAGCAGACGCGCGGTTCCGGACTGCGCGCCTAGAACCGCGAGACCACCGCGGCCGGCTAAGTGGAATGACCACGTAAAACAAATAATGGGAAAAGCAGGTGTCAGACTCAGATTTATAAGAAGAATCTTAACGAAATGTGACTTATCCACGAAGTAAGTGGCTTGTAAGCCGCTTGTTCGCCCGATCATTGAGTATTGTTCATGTACCTGGGATCTCTATCACATAGGACTGATAGAAAAGGTAGGGAAGATACAACAAAGAGCGACACGTTTCGTTAAGGGATCGTTTAGCCGACGCGAGAGTACGGAGATCCTCAACAAACTCCACTGGCAGACGATACAATAGAGGAGCAGTCATTACGGAGAGGTTTACGATTGAATTTTCGAACGAGCACTTTGGGAAGAGTTGGATAACACTTTACTTCACCCCCCCCTCCCCCACCCTCACCACATTAATTTCCCCGATACTCGCATAAGGACCAGGAGGAGAAAATTCAAGAAAGTAGAGCCAATGCAGTGCCGTACTGATAATCGTTCTTCCCACACGCTATTTGCTAGTGGGGTAGGTTTGGGGGGCTCAGCTAATGGTCGAGGATACGTCGCTGATTAACTTGCGTGAAAGATGGCTTTACTAAAAGTTTTGGAGTAGAGTTAAAAATAAATTAGCCAATCAACTTTTTCATTGTGTTCAAAATCATGAGTCTCTTGTCCGATTAACTGATATTACACTAAATCGCCAAAGAAACTGGTATAGGCATGCGTACTCAAATATAGATATATGAAGGGCTTATTTCGATAGTGGTACTAGTTCATTTTTGTTCATTCTGAGATACAGATTCCTAATGTGAAACGAGCGGTGAAAAATCTGCAGTTGAGATACCAGAAATATCCACGTATAGGTACCTGAATATTTCTGATATCTCAACAGCAGATTTTTCAGCGCTCATTTAACTTTAGGACTCTGTATCTCAGAATGAACAAAAATGGACTTGTACCACTATTGAAATAAGCCCTTCATATGAAAACTGACAGAATACGGCGCTGCGGTCGGCAACGCCAACATAGGACAACAAGTTTCTGGCGCAGTTGTTAGATCGGTTACTACTGCAATGGCAGGTTATCAAGATTTGAGTGAGTTTGAAGTGGTGTTATAGTCGTCGCACGAGCGACGGGACACAGCATCTCCGAGGTAGCGATGAAGTGAGAACTTTCATGTACGACCATTTCACGAGTGTACGTTGAATATCAGGAATCCGGTAAAACGTCGAATCTCCAACATCGCTGCGGCTCGAAGAACGTACTGCAAGAACGGGGCCAACGACGACTGAAGAGAATCGTTCAACGTGACAGAAGTGCCACTCTTCCGAAAATTGCAGCAGAATTCAGTGATGGGCATCAACAATTTTCAGCGCGCGAGCCGAAAGCCCTCACGTGTACAATTGATGGCTTATGACTGGAAACACGTTGCCTGGTCAGATGACCCTCTTTTCAGATTGTATCTAGCGGATGGACATGTACGGGTTTGGAGACAACCTCATGGATCCTGCATTTCAGGAGGGGACGGTTCAAGCTGGTGGAGGCTCTGTAATGGAGTGGGTCGACTGCAGTTGGAGTGATATGGGACCCCTGTTACATCTACATACGGCTCTTACAGGTGACACGTACGTAATGCGCACTGTGCATTCCGACAGACTGGGGCAATTCCAGCATGACAATTCGGCACAACACCCGTCCTGAATTTCTACAGAATGGCTCCAGGATCACTATTCTGAATGGCTACCAAACTCCACAGACATGAACATATTGAGCATATCTGGGATGCATTGCAACGTAGTGTTCAGAAGTGATCTCCACCCAGTAGGACTCTTACCGATTTATGGAGAGTCCTGCAGGATTCATGGTGTCAGTTCCCTCCAGCACTACTTTAGACTTTAGTCAGGTCGTTTCCACATTGTGTTGCGGCACTCCTGCGTGTTCGCGGGGGCCCTACACGATATTAGACAGGCGTACCAGTTTCCTTGGCTTTCCCGTGTAGCACACCCATGACAACTCATAGCCTTAGAATTATTGAACCGGGAGCTGTTAATAATACACTACAAGTTGTGCCGCAGAATACTGTTCTCGTATTCTATTCAATAACGAACCGAGATTTTCAGCAGAGTTTGGTAAAGCGGGTACAGAGAACTGACGAAAAGGGCGGCATTCCGGAATGGAAGATTGAGCCTATTTTGCTAAAAACAAATCAGCAGGCGAACATTGTACGCTCAGTTGGAATTCACTGGCGTCAGTGTCAGGATTCCCAGAACTGATGAATTCAGTATCAGTTGGGACGTTACAGCTCTGCATTTAATGAGACGGGTAAATATATAGCTCTGAATAAAGATTGGCTCGCAAAAGTCCTACGGATTAGTCGTATACCGTGTGCTATACACCCCGATGCAGCAGTAGTAAAATACTTTGTGCCAAAAAGTGATCCTGCGGTCGAATAATTGAAGTTAGACAATTTACGCGAATTATAAATTGGTGAACGTTAACAGCCTTTTCAAACAGTAACAGGACACACAACTGACGTATTTGCAGCGTACACTTCGCTGTAACACACGCGTTATGCCAGCGTAACATTTTATGTTGCTGCATACATCAGAATTAGGTCTACAGTTCGTGGTCTAGTGGCTAGTGTTGCTACCTTCGGATCACTGGGTTCCTG
The DNA here is from genome assembly GCF_023864275.1 of Schistocerca cancellata. Classification (NCBI taxonomy): domain Eukaryota; kingdom Metazoa; phylum Arthropoda; class Insecta; order Orthoptera; family Acrididae; genus Schistocerca; species Schistocerca cancellata. Next base: position 633,016,717 of record NC_064631.1, on the reverse strand, counting down.
GTTCGAATCCCGGCCGGGTCGGGATTTTCTCCGGCCGGACACTTGGTGTTAGTGTTGTCCTTGTCATCTCATCATCATCTAGGAAGTGGCGAGACTGGAACTGGAAAGATTGGGAACTTTTACGGGCGCTCATGACAACGATGTTGAGCGCCCCACAAGCCAATATAATCAGAATTATGCCACGAACACACCGTACATACACCATACATATGTTGAACATACATCGTGCCATTCGCTATGTGGGCTCATGGCTCGCAACTTTGCGTTTGAGACAGCTATAGCGGCTTATGTAGATACCATAACGGCCACGTACAGTACATGCTTAGTGACACGCTTGTCCAAAGTTCTGCATTCTACCTGGGTGTCTAATCAGTATGCAGCGACAGCGCCTCACAACGATTGCAAGCCACCTATAACATCAGTTCAATTGCACAATTTTCCATAAAAAGGTTTATCCACTTGAGCATACGCTCGCTCTCAGATAGCTACTAATACCATATTTATTGTCAAATATAATAACATTATTGCTTATACTGAAATCTATACATTTACAGCTATCGACAGACTGATCAATCAGTTGTTTGAGAGCTCTCATACTGTGTACACGTCAAAGTGGACTGGCCAGACAGTCGTTACGTAATATTAGTAGCTTATATGGTGGAAGAAAATCTGTTCATCATATATATAAATTCACATTCTACTATTGTTCCCCTTACAAACTAAGTACCGCCATCATCTTTAAATTAGAGTAGCATGGAGAGCTGCATCAAACCAGTCACAGGACTGAAGACCACAACAACAACACCTGTTTTTATTACATACCTCTTATTACAAATGCGGAACCATCAGTATTTCAATAACTGATAAAGTAACTTAAAATCTCTATATCTTAAATCGTTCGCAGTTGGCACTATTACAACTAACAATCTGATATCAAATGTTGAGAGTGCACTAGTGGATTACAAAGACCCTACAAAGAAAATGTATAGATTGATTACAATAGCTGTCAGGCCCTTCACTATGCACATTAGGGTAATATTAGGAATATCCTCGAAGAAATTGCTATACTTACAAATAAATGAATATCATTACAAAGGATCTCCAATGAAGGGACTGAACTAATTGACAACACCTTTCTAAAATTATTTCCATAAACTGCTCTCTTATATGACACAAAAACAAACTCCGCCAGATTCTAACACAAATAAGCTACTCAGATGCTTCTGAGAAATTATGATTGTAATGTACACTGCGCATAACAGATATTTTTTCTAAAATATGTGATATATATTTTTAGAGAACAACTGTATTTATTTATATTCTGTCGCACATCGACTATATGTTTGTTATTTCCGAAAACATATCGACGTTAAAGGCGTGTCTTCCAACTCATCTTGGACAGCCAATGTAAATAACGTATATCTTTGATTTTTTACTGTATTTTTTAGGCAAGCAGTACACGTATAAGGCATGAAGTTCATGTTAAATCAAATTCTTAATTGTAGTAGTTCAAACTGTGGCCCAAATTATACTCTGTGTTTTCGTGATTACGTTCATAACACTGGAAATCGTTTATCATGGCACTTCTGCACACTCCCGGAGAACAATAAGAACGCAAGCCTCCTCAGCTATCAACACACATTCATTGTAATTAACAATTTTTCTCCGACAGGGCACCATGGCAAAAAAAACACCCAACATCTGATTAGAAATTATCCTGTAATGCCGTCAGCTGCTGATGAACGGAATTTTGGTACGGGTAATGACAAAGAATAACAATATCTGTTAAACAAAAAAGTCTTATAAATAATGGTTGATAGCGGTTTTTGTAACATATTCTACAAAAAATTACATTGTTGTTTTTATGAGTTCGGAGACAGTAGCATTAAGGAGAAACAGCGCTCCAGGTAATATTGATTTCATTTCTCTTTAATCCCAGTAACTGCTTGCAAACGTAGATCAGTTGATTATCGACATCGGTCTATAACGAACATAATCAGATCTCTTTAATTTTGGAAAAATATAAAAACGGGGGTTGTATGAGATGATGTTATTCTAGACATTTGCTACCGTTATGTGTGTAGGCACTAAATGTAGGCTAGCTAAACATACCTGCACGCCAATGTGCTGATTAAATATCAAACTAGATTAAAAGTGCTATGCCAACAGAGCGAGGTCATTTAAAGTCAAAGGCGGGATACATCTGGTGAGGCCAGAACTAAAATTCAAGGTACAACATGCAGTATGTATCCGTCGACTGATACGACAGTTGACATTGTATCAGGCTGTAATCATGATAGTTTTTATGTGTAAACTCATAGGTCTATAAGGATCTGGGTTGAAAGCCGTACGACTCAGGAGGGCAAAGCATGGCCTATGATGGTTAAGGCCAGTCGTCGCGATGTTCCCTCATCAAATATCACTGGCAAGACATATACTATTCAGAGTTTAGTTTTGTAATTTTTATCATCACCACGGAGACAGGGAGAGATCCTGCACGCAGAGTAGAACGTGCTGACGCGCATGTTGAGCAGTATCTCGAAGAAGTTGTCTCCGATGCGACAGCTCACTTACTACCTCGATGTCGTGCAGGGTTGTGGGCGGCAGGGGCAGCTCGTACAGTGGCGTCGCCCACAGTACTCTAGACAAATGGCAACTAGGGCCCTCTCGCGGACGTCGGAGAGGTGCGCCAGAGCCTGCTCCGGCAGTTCTGCACAGAATGTACAAGGATTGACTGAAACGTAAAGTCTCCACCATCGTAACTCTCCACCAGTTGCCAGAATTTGTATGCATCAGGTACTGGCCTGTTCCGTAGCCTCTTTCTACAGCTCCAGTTGGCGGGAAGCCTTAGCATTGAACGGTTGTGCTGTTACAGTGTAAATTACGGTCGGTAAATGTGATTTAAGCAACGTGCAGTCATTGAATTCTGGCCAGCAGAGGGCGTCACCCCAAATGAGATTCATCAGACAATGAAAGCAGATTACGGTGATTGTGTTTATATGCGTACAGTGCGTCGTTGAGCGAGTAAGTTTAAAGATGTTGAGGTGGGAACATCTGACCTGCGTGACATACAAAGAGTTGGACGTCCGCCGGGTTTCACAAGCATAATGTTGACGGATTGATTCTGGACGATCGTCGAATCACTGACACAGAAACTCCAAACACAATCGGCATTTCACAAGAACGTGTGGGTCACATTATTGCTTTGCCTAGCTATCGGGAGATCTGTGCACGATGGGTACGGACTCCTGAAATGATAGCGCACGGACTTGAAATTTGCCAGGAACTCCTCTCACGTTACGACAATGAAGGTAACGTCTTTCTCCATTCAATTGTGACAGGAGCAAAACGTGGATACACAATTATGACCAGGAGTCGAAAGGTCAGTCTTTGAAATATCGACACCAAGGCTGGACCCAGATAAAGAAATAGAAGACGCAACCCTCAGCTGGAGAAATCATGGCCACAGAGTTCTGAGACACAGATGCTGTTATCCACGTTGATTTCCTTGATCGTGGAACAACAATGAATTCAGTGCGTCATATGACACCGCTGCGAACTCTGAAACGACGGCTGACAAGGGTCCGAAAGGAAAAGGGGAATGTTTTCCTGCAGCGTGACAACGCCAGACCAAACACTTCACGTGCCACCAGAGCGGAACTTCAGAGACTGAATCTCACCACAGCACCATCTGAAACTTCCTGGCAGATTAAAACAGTGTGCCCGACCGAAACTCGAAATCGGGACCTTTGCCTTTCCTGGGCATGTGATCTACCATCTGAGCTACCGAAGCGCGACTCACGCCCGGTACTCACAGCTTTACTTCTGCCAGTATCTCGTCTCCTACCTTCCAAACTTTACAGAAACTCTTCTGCGAACCTTGCAGAACTAGCACTCCTGAAAGAAAGGATACTGCGGAGACATGGCTTAGCCACAGCCTTGGGGATGTTTCGAGAAAGAGATTTTCACTCTGCAGCGGAGTGTGCACTGATATGAAACTTCCTGGCAGATTGATACTATGTGCCCAACCGAGACTCGAACTCAAGACCTTTGCCTTTCGCGGGCAAGTGCTCTACCATCTCAAATACCGAAGCACGACTCACGCCCGGTACTCACAGCTTTACTTCTGCCAGTATCTCGTCTCCTACCTTCCAAACTTTACAGAAGCTCTTCTGCACCATCTGACTTCCATTTGTTCCCGATAGTGAAAGGCGATCTGCTGGGACATCATTAACCTTCTGATGCAGACTTTGATGTTGGCAGAAATGTATGCAATTGGCTGGTGACCGTGTGGAAAAGTAAATATTGGTAATTAAAGATCGCATTCTAAGGATTATTTCTGAGTTTGATTTAGTGAAATATTCCCATCCAAATCCAGTTAACAAAGGTGGAGGCATTACTTTCTGTTCAACCCTCGTAGATGATAGTGCAGAGTTGGCGGCGCGTCTCTTCACCAGAGGTAGGTCGTAGGGACTGGAGACTGCTCACAGCTGGAAGTCGTGTCTTGCAGGTTTTAGAGCATCTCCCGGATGTAGCAGCAGGTTGACGGGGCAGCAAACGTCATCAGTTTAGCCTTAACAAGCCCAATGTACAAGTCCCCAGGACCTGACATCAGTTAATAAGATTTCTGCAGCTCACAGCGACCATAATCGGTAGGCAGTAATCTCGAACATGTAAGTCATGGGTTAATGGTAGTAGCACTTCACAGGGTCTGCACCGTAAATCGCTCACTGCAACTGAGCTGGCTATGGGCTTGGAAGCCTAAGTATTTGTTACTCCCTATCTGAGAAAATGACATTACGTCTGGACGAGTATGACCCTATTTGTCCTCGTGCTCTGGGATCATCAGCGTTCTCCGCCATACCGAGATGTCACAATAGTGAATTTCAGGGCTCCAGCTCGTGCATTTCCGCCATCTTAGCGCGCTGATAGGCATTAATATGATACATCGGTTCGTTCATGCGGTTGTGCTGTCACGATGGCGTTGTAAACCATCCTTAGTGAGGTCACGTTGCTGATTAACGATTCACGTTACTTGCTTCCGGGAAGCGCTATATTATTTGCAGTATTAGCCCTTAGCATGATTTTCATTGTGACTGCTGCACTTTGCTTTGGCCGGGTTCGACTTGGCTTGCTTCCGGGAAGCGCAGTATTGGCCCTTGGCCTGATTTTCATTGTGACTGCTGCACTATGCTTAGGCCTGGTTCGACTTGGCTTTGCACTCTCTGTAGGGCACTAAGAAAATTTCGCATTTACTGATAACGACACTTAGAGAAGTCTCAACTGCGAGTACTTTGTTAAAAGTGCTACAGTTCAAATGAAACTACACACTAAAAGGATGTAAGTAATAGAAATTTAATGATAACTTGAAAATACTTATAATGTGATATGATATGTTATATCGTTTCGACTGGTTTGTTTCACTCAGTTACACTTTGAAGTACCGTTTACGTTCTAAATTTTATTTTGGAGCTGACAGGTCGGCATTACTGGCGTTTTTTTTTTTTTTTTTTTTTTTTTTTTTTTAACGGAGTGTTTTCAGTTTGTTAGTGTGTGTCAAACCTTAGCATACACAATTGTATTTACATGTCCTAATTTTTAAATCTAGGCGTTACAGGAAACCACCATTCACATCTACTTCTAGACTGTCAATGATCACAGAAACATAGGTCCTTTCAGAGAAGGTTTCACCTAATGTATATGTTCTAATGTGGCTTATTTACTCAGAGATTAAAATTTTGCCCTACTCATATTTGCATTAAGTCTTCAGCTGTAAAAATCGGCTACCTCACACATACACATGCATTCCATTTTACGTTCCAGGCTTTGACGTAGCACCAGGAACTCGAACTGCTCTGTGTAAATAGTTTTCAGCTGTAGCTTAACGTGCTTTTTGAGCGGCCAAGTGGTAATCGTTCTCTTTGAATCTAGATGCATACAAAGAGAACGATATAACGCTCACATCCCTTCCCCCTAACCTCTCTTCATCTCTCTCTCTCTCTCTCTCTCTCTCTCTCTCTCTCTCTCTCTATGTGTGTGTGTGTATGTCTGTGTAGCTTTGGTGGAAGGAGTGAGGTGGGAATCTCGAATGCAGCGCTATCTTTGTACTTTTGTGTAAAGCTCGTTTTACTGTGGCTTATTTACTCACAGATTACAGCATCCGCCCCTCCTAAATTGGCGAATTAGCCTGAACGTCGATTTCGCGTTGTTCGAATACATTTGTTACCTATCGCGTCGTACCCAGGGTGAAACTATCGCTAGCACGAATTTCATTTATATATTTTAACGAGGCTGACAAAATTGTCGTGAGCTTAGATCCATATTACGAGTCTTAATGAAATAACGTTGTTTTGTTAATATTTAGCGTTCCCCCCTGAGTGTTTCATGTTGAGCAACATCAGTTACTCATTTTTCTCTCAGTGTCACTACCATTTCCTCCTGCCGTAACACTGATCGTGTTGAATGAGTCACAGTAGTAGGTAAGGAAGTCGTTCCCGATATAATAAGTCGCTTGACCTATTTTATGCTACAGATCGTGTCTTCTATAGTTATTAGCCCCAAAAGAATGGCATAGTTTCGATGTTTACTTGTTAACATATTGTTCTCTAGAGGACATTAATTGAAAAATACAACCAAATTGCTTGTCATACGTGGAGCGTATGTTTCTCCTGAGCTGGTAGTTACATGCTTGAATAGTTTGCGGAATTTACGGATTCTTTTCTGAAATTTTACCGTCACAAAGGGTCGTTCCATACGTAGAGAGAACGTGGAAGGCATCGTCATCATTTACAGTGTCACTACGTTGAATCCGTTTTGTATGAGGCAGTTTAAGTTTCACTGAACAAGCAACACGAAATTTGTTTCACAAGAGACCCTATTGATCCAAATTACCTGCAAAGCACGCGAGCTGAATAGCAAACGGGTTTTACTGCAATCAACATGGATTATTCAACGGCTTTCTAGGCCCATTGCAACGACCAGAATATGCCTGTGAACACATCTATACACTCTGTATTAGAAATTTGACTGAGAAGCAGATTCAACCTAAACGATTTCCATTAATAGGATACTATGAGTCTTACGGTAATTGTGTAGTTGTTGCATTAGTAATGTAGCAGCATAATGGATTATGCGTGTACTCTCAACTGACTAGGTAGAATGACACGTAATTCTTTTACAACTCATCGATGAGCTATTATTTTAGAATATGATGGAGGGAACTCTGCTTGTTTTGGACGAAACACTGTAGAGACGAATCCTATGGCCATAATGACTCCATATGTGTATCTCCTCTATTTCTGTCATCAACAGTACTTCAGTTGGTTTGACGTTACACTTTACTTTCAGCGGTACTGTGCATATGAATTCTGCAGCTGGATTGTACCACTACTGCAGTCTCTTCTCCTCTATGTTATTCACACGATAGTTGCTGTCAATTTCGTTAGCCAAGAGCGGTTTAATATAAAGGGTTATTACAAATGATTGAAGCGATTTCACAGCTCTACAATAACATAATTATTTGAGATATTTTCACAATGCTTTGCGCACACACACACACACACACACACAAAAACTCAAAAAGTTTTTTTAGGCATTCATAAATGTTCGATATGTGCCCCTTTAGTGATTCGGCAGACATCAAGCCGATAATCAAGTTCCTGCCACACTCGGCGCAGCATGTCCCCATCAATGAGTTCGAAAGCATCGTTGATGCGAGCTCGCAGTTCTGGCACTTTTCTTGGTAGAGGAGGTTTAAACACTGAATCTTTCACATAACCCCACAGAAAGAAATCGCATGGGGTTAAGTCGGGAGAGCGTGGAGGCCATGACATGAATTGCTGATCATGATCTCCACCACGACCGATCCATCGGTTTTCCAATCTCCTGTTTAAGAAATGCCGAACATCATGATGGAAGTGCGGTGGAGCACCATCCTGTTGAAAGATGAAGTCGGCGCTGTCGGTCTCCAGTTGTGGCATGAGCCAATTTTCCAGCGTGTCCAGATACACGTGTCCTGTAACGATTTTTTCGCAGAAGAAAAGGGGGCCGTAAATTTTAAACCGTGAGATTGCACAAAACACGTTAACTTTTGGTGAATTGCTAATTTGCTGCACGAATGCGTGATGATTCTCTACCGCCCAGATTCGCACATTGTGTCTGTTCACTTCACCATTAAGAAAAGATGTTGCTTCATCACTGAAAACAAGTTTCGCACTGAACGCATCCTCTTCCATGAGCTGTTGCAACCGCGCCGAAAATTCAAAGCGTTTGACTTTGTCATCGGGTGTCAGGGCTTGTAGCAATTGTAAACGGTAAGGCTTCTGCTTTAGCCTTTTCCGTAAGATTTTCCAAACCGTCGGCTGTCGTACGTTTAGCTCCCTGCTTGCTTTATTCGTCGACTTCCGCGGACTACGCGTGAAACTTGCCCGCACGCGTTCAACCGTTTCTTCGCTCACTGCAGGCCGACCCGTTGATTTCCCCTTACAGAGGCATCCAGAAGCTTCAAACTGCGCATACCATCGCCGAATGAAGTTAGCAGTTGGTGGATCTTTGTTGAACTTCGTCTTGAAGTTCGTTGCACTGTTATGATTGACTGACGTGAGTGCATTTCAAGCACGACATACGCTTCCTCGGCTCCTGTCGCCATTTTGTCTCACTGCGCTCTCGAGCGCTCTGGCGGCAGAAACATGAAGAGTGGCTTCAGCCGAACAAAACTTTATGAGTTTTTCTACGTATCTGTAGTGTGTCGTGACCATATGTCAATGAATGGAGCTACAGTGAATTTATGAAATCGCTTCAATCATTTGTAATAGCCCTGTATATTTCAGCAACCTAATTCTAATCGTTCGATATTCCGTGGATTTAGATGTCAGCTCTGGCTTGTTCTGTCCAACAATTCTTTCATGAAATAAAATATAGAATTAGCAGAATTGCTAAGAATAATTTGTTTGGACAAGTAACCATTTTACGCTACTCACCTGATGAAATAAGAGGAGAATAAGAAATAAATAAATCTGAGAATCAATTTACTACAGAATCATTGCAAGGGGAGAAGCTGAAGCTAATTACTGTATAGAAACAACGACTGATCAGATGTATAAAAGAAATGTAATAAACCTGAGATACCGTTTACTATAGGAAGGAGAGAAGCTAAGTCCGTACTTTATAAAGTCAACGACAGAGAGAACGTGTAGTCGCTGACTGAAGTCATTGGTCAGAAAAGCGTACTACAATTTCTGAAGTTGATTTAGGTGTTAAGGTCATTAGTCTTCCGCACACATCAAAATTACCTCTTTCACATTCCTTACTGCGTAATTTTAGAACCGTTTTGTAGCACTTCACCTCATACGATCCAGTTTAATAAATTCAGTATGTGATAAAAATTGGAGACGAATGCATGTCGCATGAATTAAAGTTCTAATCTTACGTTCTCGATAAATGGGCTAATCGCAAAACTAAAATTAATTAAGAAATTCCTGTTTTCGCAATGTTCATGGTTCACTCCAGAATGTGCAATAAACTTATTGTGCAAAGCATGCACTGTGTTTAATATTATTTCGTTCTTTCTAAACTGCGCAACGACTCTTCTCCCGATCTTATTCTTATTGTCCTGTATCTTCCAGTAGAAAGTTATCGATTAATTATAGGACAGCTTCTGTCCTAGATAGATTTCCACACTGGTGAAGCATCGTCCAGTTCCAACAGATAGCAGTCAGCGATGCCCTGTCCAGGCCGTGGAGGCCCAACGAATGTCGACAGGTCGCCATGTCGTCCTCTGCCTTGCGACGTCATTCGGATGTGGCGTGGAGGGGCACGTGGTCAACAAATCGCTCTCCCAGTCACTTTGCCGACTTTCCAGACTGTGCAGTAACTGCTTCTCATTCCGGTAACTCCCTCTTCCCCATCACGAGGCTGTCTGCACACCGAACCCCTCCCCTGACCGAGGAAAAAGTCTTGGCAGTGTCGGTAATCGAACCCATGTCCTCCGCATAGCAGCCATCTACGCTGACAACTCAGCTACAAGTCGGACAGTAACTTCAATAATACACTCCTGGAAATTGAAATAAGAACACCGTGAATTCATTGTCCCAGGAAGGGGAAACTTTACTGACACATTCCTGGGGTCAGATACATCACATGATCACACTGACAGAACCACAGGCACATAGACACAGGCAACAGAGCATGCACAATGTCGGCACTAGTACAGTGTATATCCACCTTTCGCAGCAATGCAGGCTGCTATTCTCCCATGGAGACGATTGTAGAGATGCTGGATGTAGTACTGTGGAACGGCTTGCCATGCCATTTCCACCTGGCGCCTCAGTTGGACCAGCGTTCATGCTGGACCTGCAGACCGCGTGAGACGACGCTTCATCCAGTCCCAGACATGCTCAATGGGGGACAGATCCGGAGATCTTGCTGGCCAGGGTAGTTGACTTACACCTTCTAGAGCACGTTGGGTGGTACGGGATACATGCGGACGTGCATTGTCCTGTTGGAACAGCAAGTTCCCTTGTCGGTCAAGGAATGGTAGAACGATGGGTTCGATGACGGTTTGGATGTACCGTGCACTATTCAGTGTCCCCTCGACGATCACCAGTGGTGTACGGCCAGTGTAGGAGATCGCTCCCCACACCATGATTCCGGGTGTTGGCCCTGTGTGCCTCGGTCGTATGCAGTCCTGATTGTGGCGCTCACCTGCACGGCGCTAAACACGCATACAACCATCATTGGCACCAAGGCAGAAGCGACTCTCATCGATGAAGACGACACGTCTCCATTCGTCCCTCCATTCACGCCTGTCGCGACACCACTGGAGGCGGGCTGCACGATGTTGGGGCGTGAGCGGAAGACGGCCTAACGGTGTGCGGGACCGTAGCCCAGCTTCATGGACACGGTTGCGAATGGTCCTAGCCGATAACCCAGGAGCAACAGTGTCCCTAATTTGCTGGGAAGTGGCGGTGCGGTCCCCTGCGGCACTGCGTAGGATCCTACGGTCTTGGCGTGCATCCGTGCGTCGCTGCGGTCCGGTCCCAGGTCGACGGGCACGTGCACCTTCCGCCGACCACTGGCGACAACATCGATGTACTGTGGAGACCTCACGCCCCACGTGTTGAGCAATTCGGCGGTACGTCCACCCGGCCTCCCGCATGCCCACTATACGCCTTCGCCCAAAGTCCGTCAACTGCACATACGGTTCACGTCCACGCTGTCGCGGCATGCTACCAGTGTTAAAGACTGCGATGGAGCTCCGTATGCCACGGCAAACTGGCTGACACTGACGGCGGTGGTGCACAAATGCTGCGCAGCTAGCGCCATTCGACGGCCAACACCGCGGTTCCTGGTGTGTCCGCTGTGCCGTGCGTGTGATCATTGCTTGTACAGCCCTCTCGCAGTGTCCGGACCAAGTATGGTGGGTCTGACACACCGGTGTCAATGTGTTCTTTTTTCCATTTCCAGGAGTGTATGTAGAATAATGACGATCATAACCTGAGAATACAACATTGCACAACCGCATCTAATTTAGAGAGTAAATCTGTGGAGTGTGTTTGTGACCAAGTAACAGATTCCCCAAATAAACTACTGACTACGAAACTATGTATACTTCTATCATGGATAAGTATCACGCAAGGAAAGTTCATCAACATCTACTTCCGTAGTAATAACAATACAAATTTAAACTAGGATTATAAATAATATCAAGTTAAATTTTACCGGTGAAAATTATCAAAACTAACATTAATACGTTCTGAATGTTTACAGTTTATTTTTGTTAACCAGAACCGGTGAGGTTCCAGCATTATGCCTCAGATCCTTGATGCAGCTACGCACAAGGGTTCTGATGTTTGTAGATTGCAACAAGGTGATATATGCGTGAAGAGGTATTGTAGTAACCACGTTCAAATTATCCTTATCTTTCAGTCCACTACAACACAGGGAGTGATGTAACCGCATCCCAGTCAGCACAGCAGAAAGATGATTACATACGACCGCTCAGTGAAACACATCAGCCAAAAGAATTCCCGGCAAATAGTTAAACTTGTAATCATGTAAATCTGTGAAGTGTGTTTGTGACCAAGTAACAGATTCCCCAAATAAACTACTGACTACGAAACTATGTATACTTCTATCATCGATAAGTATCACGCAAGGAAAGTACTTCAACATCTACTTCCGTACTCCGAAAACCACCGTAAAGTGCACAACAGAGAGAGAGAGTGAATCCTTATATAGGGTGGTTATAATTAGAAAACTGCACGGTCGAGGCACATTAATGTGACCTCCTGTCAAGACTTAATCACCTTTCGCAGCGCGAACATACTGGAAGAGAGTGAGTGAGGTTCTCGAAGGTACCGACAAGGATGCAGAGGTTCAAATAGTTCAAATGGCTCTGAGCTCTATGCGACTTAACTTCTGAGGTCATCAGTCGCGTAGAACTTAGAACTAATTAAACCTAACTAACCTAAGGACATCACACACATCCATGCCCAAGGCAGATTCGAACCTGCGACCGTAGCGGTCGCTCGGTTCCAGACTGTAGCGCCTAGAACCGCACGGCCACTCCGGCCAGCGTATGCAAAGGAATTCCGACTTCAGTGCTGTGGCCAGGTGCGGTAGGTTTGTCGGTCGAGAGCCCGATCGAAGTGGTCCCACGGATTCTCGATTGGCTTTAAATCCTAGGAGTCTGGTGGCCAGGGGGTACCGTAAACTGATAGACGTTCTCTTCGAACCACGTACGTACACTACAAGCTATGTAACACGTGTGTTGACCTGCTGGGACACGGCATCGTGGCGGGGAAAACCAAACTGCATGTAGGGGTGGATAAGGTCGCCAAAAATAGTTACACATTGGTGTTAAAACACTGTGCCTTCCAGAATGTCAACATCAACCAGGGAATTACATGAAAGTATTGCCCAGACCATAACGCTTCCACTTCCGCACTGGGCTCTTACAATGATTGTTACTGGGACATATACGCCAGTGGCCATCTGTTCCATGAAGGAGAAAAAGTGATTCATCTCAAAAGGCAACGTCAACTTGCGTTGTTGGCGTGCAAATTCCAGATTCCGTCTCCGATGAACTGTAGCAAACATGGAATGTCAAACAAAACACCCTTCAGCCGTCTAAATTCTTACTTAATGTGGCTACCAGTTTCTGCGATATACTGCACCATCTTCAGGTATCCTGACCGGCGTATAGGAAGATTCTCACCTTTGGTCCAAACAAAACAGGAGCCAGCATTCACGCCTGGTATCCATATGTTGTTGAGACAGCGAGCACTTCAAGTATCACCTGCCGGCTCAGTCCCTACATGCTCCTCAGTGTCCTGAAGATGACGCAATATATCGCCGAAACTGGTAGCCCAATAAAATGACAATTTAGACGGCTGAAAAGTGTTTTATTTTATAGTGTGTATAGAACAGCCGAGGTCACGCTAATGTCTGTGAACAGATGCACATACAGAGGCAATCAGCATGGGTGTATCAACAAGGCGCATACTGCGAAGGCCCTTATGCAGCAACATACGCTGAACGGGAGTTGAGGAAATATTGTCCCTAGTCCCTTGGTTCACCAGGATGGTCACTTGCTCAGCAGCTGCACTTCCACATCTCAGCACCCGTTTTTCATCCCTGTCATGTATGACCCATAGTAAAGTACAATCCACTCAGTGCTTGTTTTGAACAGCTCCATTTTGCCATACACAGTATACTTTAACAATGCAGGTACGCTAACAGCTTACAGACTTAACCGTTTTGCAAATGCTTCCACCCTTGGCCCGAAATCCGATGATCTCCCCTTCTGAACGTTAACATAAATCCCCTCATACCTGAAATACGTCAAGGACTGCACTGTTTTACTCATACCCCCGTCATGCTTTATATACTCCTCACTGCTAGTACTGCCGTCTGACGTCGATCAGTGGCTAATGCACAATGACTCTGAACATGGGCGGTGGACACAATAATCATTTGAGACCTGATTTTTTTCTCGAGGACAGAAAATTTTTCTTTATGTCTTATTGCTCTTATGTTATTTTTTAATGATTTTTGATGCAAAATTTATATAAAAACATGTACTCATTTTCAAAACGTACTTTGCATACTTGGCTTCATTCTATGAACTAAAATAACTAATTACGAAAGTCTCTATTGTAAGACGTAGTAAATGGTCTTTCAATAATTTCCATGCAGAATAACGACAACAGCATCCAGTTACACAGTTGAATATTGCTGACCAACCACATATGTGTATTCTGGTAGTCACGAGATGCTGCACACTGCTATATTGACCTACTGGCATTTTCATGGTGATGCCAAACAGTTGACAGCACAAATGTCTACCTTAGGTTTCCACTGGGAAAAAATATTTCTGCTGCAGCTAAGATACCATAAATGTTAATGTACAAAATTGTAGCCAGAGGGCTGTAAGTAGGATGTTTAGGTTTTTTTTAATGGTAACGCCACGTAGCGTTTTGTATGAAAATCACTGGCTGTGCTGTGTGCAGTCTGTGGCTGGTTTGCATTGTTGTTGGCTATTGTAGTGTTGGGTAGGTGGATGTTAACAGCACGTAGTGTTGCGCAGTTGGATGTGAGCCGCCAGCAGTGGTAGATATGGGGAGATAGATGGCGGAATTTTGAGAGCGGATGATCTGGACGTGGGTCCATCAGAAAGAGTAAATTTGTAATATTGGATATCATGGACTGATATATCTATTATCACTTTAGAACACTATTAAAGTAAATACATTGTTTGTTCTCTATCAAAATCTTTCATTTGCTAACTATGCCTATCAGTAGTTAGTGCCTTCATTAGTTAGAATCTCTTATTTAGCTGGCAGTAGTGGCGCTCGCTGTATTGCAGTAGTTCGAGTAACGAAGATTTTTGTAAGGTAAATGATTGATGAAAGGTAAAGATTATTGTTAGTCAGGGCCATTCTTTTGTAGGGATTTTGAAAGTCAGATTGCGTTGCACCAAAAAATATTGTGTGTCAGTTTAAGCACAGTCATGTATAATTTTTCTAAGGGGACGTTACATATGTCAACCCTTAGCTGAGGATACCTCACTGGAATCTTCTGATTTTTTTCTTGTAGTTAGTGTAATTAGTGTAGCTATTGTTTATTCTTAGTGCGTAATTATAGAGAGAATTTCCTTTGTATTTGTAGTATTTCACTGTTGTACAGTAAAACAGTTGTAGCATGCATGTAAATTTGCACCAAGTATTTCGCAGCTGCACTAGCAATTAACGAGACATTATTTTCAATGCTATTCTAATGTGTTATCTTATTTTGCTCTTGTAATTGTGCTTTCCTGTGTTATCGTGTGAAATATTGCGACAATAATGACGTGTGAAAAACGTAATACTAGGCTGCAAAGTAAACTGAGAAGTGACAGTGAAGACGAAAGCAGTGTGTTAGCGCCGCCGAGTAATGAATTAACTAATGTTCAAAGTAGTAATTTGGTAATTGTGCATAGGGAAATGGAGCGGGCTGCAAATAATGGTGTAAACAGTGAAACAATTAGTGAACAGGGAAGCATTATCGATCGATCGGTCGGCAACAGCTCGCCTCAGGAATCCGAAATGACAGGACACAATCTTGCAAATACTGTAGATTCAGGTTTTGCGTCCTCATCGTTTTCTCAAATAAGTCAAGACACATTTTCTGCTTTTCAAAATGCGAATATTGCCGGTTCTAATGCACTGCTGAATAGCACTGAGGAGCATGTTTCAGACACCAGTGCATTGTTATTACAGTTAATGCAAGAAATGGGACAATGGCTACAAACGTTAGACAAAACGCTTGAACCAAATCAGAAACAAATAGGACAAAATCTTCAAAAGTTAGACGCATTGGAACAAAATCTTCAAAAGTTAGAAACAATGGAACAAAATCAGAGACAAACACAGCAAAAGTTGGACACAGTGTAACAAAATCAGAGACAAATACAGCAACAGCTTCAAAAGTTAGACTCAATGGAACAAACGCTTGAAGAAACACGTGAGGTTTAACTGCTGAGTTACTTAAAATCGAATCAAAATGTCAAAAAGTCTCTAATGACGTAAAAACCCAAATTTGTGAGCTTTTTCAACCTATTTTTTCGCGGCAAGGAAATGCATTACAGAATAACGAAGCAGCCATAAAAGAACTGAAAACTATTGTTCATGAAAATCATGAGACCTTGCAAGCTAAAACTGACTCAGCTGCATCTACCGATGCGGTTACGCAACTTGCAAAAACTCAGGAAAACTTAAAGGATACAGTAGATACGATATCAACACAAATAAACACTCGGAAACTTGGTTCAGAAAAACTCACTGAGGAAGTAAGTACACTATCGGAGAAAGTAGGCGAACTTTCGGATCAGTTCGCTAACTTATCTACAAAGGTAGATGATGATCTGAATGACACAAGACCTGTAGCTATCACTGACACAAAAGAGTATGAACAAATTACGAAATTCAAACAAAATCAGAATCAATTTAATACGCAACACAAAAGAGAAATCCGGGAAGTACAAGATCAGTTGGCACAAGTAATACAAAAATTACATATCTCAGAGGACACTCGCACCCCAACACGGGAAGAGGGACTTAGGAATACGGAAAAGCCGCAAAATAATAACATAGGGCATTTCGGAAATTAAGAAAGAAATTGGCAAGGTGCACCGAAGTTTGAGATGGAACCGCCGACACCACGTAACAATGTCCGATATACGACTCACCGACATGATGATTTTGACTATAAGCTGTTCATTACTACACGTAAATTCAAAACATTTAAGAATTCTGGCAACTACATCCATCCACAAGCGTGACTTCATCAATTCTCTCATTGTTTTCCTCCCAACTGGTCATTAGAGCACAGGTTAGAATTTATGTGTGGCTACTTAGAGACTGAACGAGCTATAAGAATGCGATCGGTCATTCATGATTGTCACAGTGAAGGAGAATTTTATCATACCTTCCTCTCAGCATATTGGTCTCAAGCTACACAAGACCGAGTAAAACATAGCATCATAATGATAAAACATTTTGAACAATCTGAATTTTCCAGTCTTATGAAATATTTTGAAGACACTGACAATCGCGGGACGCGAAAACAGGAACGCAACAATTACAAGTCACATCTGTCACAACTCTGCGATGAAAGAAATAATAACTGGACACGACAAGGCTATTCTTACAACGTAAATCATTACCCAGACAGACACCACCCGTATGACAACCGTTGGCAGAGTAGTAATAATTACAGAGAAAGATCACATTTCCATAGTAATGAATGTGACAACCATAGAAACATACAATATGGGAACGAAAACAATTATTATCAAGGAAGACAGAATAACTTCAGACGCAACAGTTCAGCGCGCAGTTACGATTCAGGGAGAAGTTCTCCACCACATGACCGACAAAAAAGAAACTAAAGGAACAACCGGCATGTCGACAGACGATATAATCATAAAGACAGACCTGAATTTCATCAGAACAGGTGGGATTCAAAAAGGGCTGGACCCTCTCGGCAAGGTGAATTTGTAGAAGTTAGGTCTCCTAATCCTAACAACGACGTGCACCAGCAAAGAGATAGCAGACAATGACTCGCACCGCAGGCACCCACGTGCGCCGGCTGGCTCAGAGAAAAATAACATAGACGATAACCTTGGGAAAAATTTTGAGCATCCTTTACCGATGTACCATATACCACATGATAATTCCGTTGAAGTTGAAACTCTGCGTACTAGGAAGAGTAAAGGTTTACACCACATTTCACATGTAAAACCGTTTATTGAAATATAATCTGCTTTTTAACTTAGTCTTTGCTATAAAATTTTTCACTTCATGTTACTAGTACGCTTCATCAGATTTAGAAACTGTTAACATGCAACTATGTTTTAAAGTTAACTATCCAGTCTAGAACCTAGGCAACATTTTTAGACAGTAATTACGAGTGCACTGTTATAGTGAACAGACGACACAATGTTATTGTGTGTGTACATTCTTGCTTGTTAGTTGTATGATTACGTAACGACTATAAGGCTCACATACTTAGAACATATACCAGTGCTGCTAATGAGATTTTAATGCAACATTTTGCTTTACACGAGAATACATTCTGGATTTAAAGTACTTTCTGTGAGATTAAAGATGACTTATCATTTGGTTTCTTTGACAGCTACATGATTATATCACGACGCTACTAATGTGTGACAAAATTTACATTGTAGCCTTTCCGGTGTATCTGTTTTATATCTGCACAGTTTTCTGAATTCTTCTGGAAAGTAAAACATGTTTTAGTAGTAACGTTTGTGGTATAGCTACAATGAGACAGCCTTTTCCTTGTTGTCGTTGTGGTCTTCAGTCCTGAGACTCGTGTGATGCAGCTCTCCATGCTACTCTATCCTGTGCAAGCTTCTTCATCTCCCAGTACCTACAGCAGCCTACATCCTTCTCAATCTGCTTAGTGTATTCATCTCTTGGTCTCCCTCTACTATTTTTACCCTCCACACTGCCCTCCAACACTACATTGGTGATCCCTCGATGTCTCAGAACATGTCCTACCAACCGATCCCTTCTTCTAGTCAAGTTGTGCCACAAGCTCCTCCCCAATTCTATTCAATACCTGCTCATTAGTTATGTGATCTACCCATATAATCTTCAGCATTCTTCTGTAGCACCACATTTCAAAAGCTTCTATTCTCTTCTTGTCCAAACTATTTATCGTCCATGTTTCATTTCCATACATGGCTACACTCAATACAAATACTTTCAGAAACGACTTCCTGCCACTTAAATTTATACTCGATGTTAACAAATTTTTCTTCTTCAGAAACGCTTACCTTCCCATTGCCAGTCTACATTTTATATCCTCTCTACTTCGACCCTCATCAATTATTTTGCTTCCCATATAACTAAACTCCTTTACTACTTTAAGTGTTTCATTTTCTAATCTAATTCCCTCAGCATCAACCAACTTAATTCGATTACATTCCATTATCCTCGTTTTCCTTTGTTGATGATCATCTTATGCCCTCTTTTCAAGACACTGTCCATTCCGTTCAACTGCTCTTCCAAGTCCTTTGCTGTCTCTGACAGAATTACAATGTCATCGGCAAACCTCAAAGTTTTTATTTCTTCTCCATGGATTTTAATACCTACTCCGAACATTTCTTTTGTTTCCTTTATTGCTTGCTCAATATACAGATTGAATAATATCGGGGATAGGCTACAACCCTGTCTCACTCCCTTCCCAACGACTGCTTGCCTTTCATACCCCTCGACTCTTATAACTGCCATCTGCTTCCTGTACTAATTGTAAATAGCCATTCGCTCCCTGTATTTTACCCCTGCCACCTTCAGAATTTGAAAGAGAGTGTTCCAATCAACGTTGTCAAAAGCTTTCTCGAAGTCTACAAATGCTAGAAACGTAGGTTTGTCTTTCCTTAATCTTTCTTCTAAGATAAGTCGTAAGGTCAGTACTCTCTCATGTGTTCCAACATTTCTACGGAATCCAAATTGATCTTCCCCGAGGTTGGCTTCTATCAGCCTTTCCCGTAGCGCAACAATACGTTACAGCTCAGTACTTTCTTCATCACGGCAATAAGCGTAATAACTAAGATATCTATACGCAAAATATTTTACTTTTGTTTATGAGGAGGTGAGTACATTTACTTCAGCAGAACTTTGCTTACAGAGGACGATAACTACGACTCTCCCACAGAATTATCTTCCAGAAGACGCATATTTAGCGCTAGAGGACACGCATTTGAGTGATTAATTTTGTACTTAAAACATTTATTTTTAAAGATTTTTGAATGACAATGATACAAACGTTTTCCATGATACATTTCATTTCATTGCTGTAATCTGTTACACCTGAGGGTATAATTACATTAATCCTCAGGGGTGTACACGCTTACTTTGTGTGCCATGTGTCTGGCTAGCACAAGGAGCCCTAGCTAATATGGTATTTGCTTATACAACTTTACACATCGGTACCATATTTCTCTAACCCATAAATTACACAGCTATCTGATCACTTAACTGAGAGAGACAAATATTTATTTTACTACATCAGTGACAGATGTTTACGTAATTACACAGTTCGATAACTTCATAATTATGAAATTGTATTTCGTCTGTACTTTGTGAACTGTTCATATTTTTTCGGAACCACTGTGATACTATGACAGCTTTGAATGATGTATTTGGTATGGGATCATGATTTTTAAAGTACGTTTGAGGTAGATGACACTATTGAAATGAGCAGAAAATTTTTTTTAGGTTTTGAAATTATTGCAGAAAGCTACGACGTTTTTGAGATTTGACTGAGGTGTTCTGATCTTATTATTACGACGATGTGTATTATGATGTTGAGGTATGTTTATGATTAATAAGCTGATGCTATATGAGGAATTTGATTATGCTATGTATTTATTATGATGAAATATTGAAGAAGTTTCGACGAATATGTATATGTGTAATAAGGTAAGAACTAATGAGTAGACACTGATTTGTGGAAAAGGATGTTGGAAACCAAGAATCGTACTTTAAGAGTTATGAAATGTGTGTAAATCCGTGAATGTATCACAATACCAGCGAAAATTTTTTGGTCACTGTTATATTTATAGAATTTTGTTTCTGCACATTTGTACTGTAACTTTTCGACCTGTGAATATTTTTAATATCGGACTATCACTGCTGTCGTAAATATTTCGGTAAGAAAGGTAAGTGACCTTGACGTAATGCGTCATGGGTGCCCAGCTGTGCCACCTGCCTGGATAAAAAGCCATTAGGTGGAGAAAAAAGAGGCCATTAACCTAGCTATTGACATTCCTTTGTAGAAAGCATCGCAAATACATTCCTTTGTAGAAAGCATCGCAAATACGACACGCTCATTACTTGGAAACATGTTGTACTTTGTGCTACTTACTGAAATGCTTATAAACTGATGGGAAATATTCTTACATCTGCACACCTGATCATGACAAGTGTCTTTCTACGAGAATTGAGAGAATTTCTACTAACTTATGAAATGCCACATGACTATTGAGTGATATTTTTATGCTTTGCTTTTCATAGTTCCTTATTTCATTTGATATCTGGTTTCCAGCTGTGTTGCAGAATTGGTTTTATAACATAAAATTAAATGCATTTGCTAACATGAACGCTTTCTATCAACAGATCTATTAAATAATAATTTTATGATCCACATTCTTCGATAAAGGAGCACTTGGAAAGGAAAGAACAATAAGAAGGGATTAATAACAGTTACTGCGTACATTATTTTCTTTTTGAGTACTTGGTAATATTTTTGGTAGTACGACTTCTTGTGGAGCACCATTTTAATGATATAGATTTTAAGATGTGAATAGACATTTCCCTTATCTGCATTGTTGTCTTTAGTGTACTATTTTTTCTGCTTGTGCTTTGTCATGTTTAGATATAGGTTATTGCATTTGCTGCTGCTGTTTGCCAGGCATAGTGTTACTGAATTTCTCTTTGTATTACTCTGTTAAGCCGGTTTTACCTACTGAGTTCTTTTACTTGTTGCTGCACATTGGCTCATATTAGTTGTCATGTTGCATTTGCTCTGCTAATTTAGATTTACTGCTGCTTGCTTTGCCAATTTGCATTTTCTTGTCATTGCTGTTTGTGTTAATTGTTTTGTACTGCTGCATTGCCTCGTCCTTTAGTATATATATCTGAGCTCAGTAGATTTAAGTTAGCTTAAGATGAGGTAGGCTATATGAGAGAATGAGTTGTGATGAATTAGAAGAAATGCATTGACAAGGTATAAAAAAGTGAAATAAGAGGAAACATTTATGATATGAAGAGAACGAGTTGTGATGAATTGGAAGAAATGCATTGAGAAGCTATAAGAAAATGGTTTGGCCAAAAAAGTACTTTGAAAGAGGATATGAACAAAAAAGTAAGGTTTATGGACAACAGGTTTATCTAGGATTTTCTTGGAAATAAATGATGAGGTAAGATAATGGAAAATAAATAATGAAGTAATAAATTTGTGAACATATAAATACAGAAAGCATGCTTGGATTGAGTTTTTTTGGTGGAGACAAATGTTGAAATAAGACGAAAGATCTATGGAAGGAAGTTTTGGGTTGGACTGCAGTACCAAATGTTACACTGAAAACAAACAGTGCCCTATTCTGCTATGTGTTTGTGTACCCTTGTGTATTTGTATTTTTACTGTTTTTATGTGTTTAGCTGATGAGAGTTATGTTGCAGAATTTTTGTAATACTATGTTATTTACTTTGTAAAGATGTTTAGACATTTTTTATCTGTTCTGTTTCTTTGCTCATGTGTGAAGTTCATGTTTCAAAAGTTATTCTGATCTTTTATGTATGTACTTATGTCATAATTCCTGTAACACTGATGTATATGTTATTTCGATTCTTTTGCAAAGCCCGTATTACTACAAATGTTATCTGTATTGTTATGTTCTTTAATGATGTATTTTGTACCTTAGTTATTGTATTCTCATGTTATAAAATTGTAATTGACAAAAGTTCATCAAATGAAGTAACTTGTAAGCATTCATTTCACTGCACATATTTCTATTGGTCATTGTATATGCACAATATATGAAAAAAAGAGGACTGGTAGTGTTTGGACACGTGTTAATAATTCAGCAAGGGACTGATTAACAACATTGCTGGTTCTAAAGACAATTCCAAAAACTTTGTGAGTGCTCAAGTGGTGGTTTATGGACTTGCTATATTGTCCGCAAGACTTCTAAGGACAATTCCAAAAACTTTGTGCTTGCACAAGTGGTGGTTTAGGGGCTTCCTATGTTCTCTGAAAGACTCTTTGATGGTGATTGTGCACCTGCACAGTCGCAACAGATGGCTGCTGGCCATCTCTACAAGGACTGCAGTGGGTCTGCACCTTTGATGGCCCACCAATACCATTATTTCTACAAGGACTGCAGAGGGTCTGCACCTCTGGTGGCCCACCAATACCATAATCTCTACCAGGACTACAGTGGGTCTGCTCTGTGATGACCTACTTACCAATATTCTTCAAAACTTCGACTGACTCTGCTGTGCGTTTGCTCTGTTGTAACCCATAACCTGTCTGCATGTGAAGAGTCAGCACTGTCTTTCCGTTGGAAGGACAACACTACTTCTTCAAGACTGCATGGAAACCCACTACTTCCGTGTGCATTCTCTTATACTGCTCAGACTGGGAGAGAAACACAGCTATTTTTCTGTGATGAGTGATCAGGATTGTCATTATGGACTGTGAGATAATTTTAGCTTTTCACCAATAAGTGTGTGCATTTGAATTCTTTGTTATTGTAATTGTGAAAATTTTTTTAACAAATATGTATTGACCAGTGCCCAAAACAATTTGTAAAATTTTTTGTGGGGGAGATGGGGGCTATGTAAGTGGGCTGTTTAGGTTTTTTTATTGGTAACAGTACGTAGCGCTCTGTATGAAAATCACTGGCTGTGCTGTGTGCAGTGTGTGGCTGGTTTGCATTGTTGTTGGCTATTGTTGTGTTGGGCAGCTGGATATTAACAGCACGTAGTGTTGCACAGTTGGAGGTGAGCCGCCAGCAGTAGTGAATATGGGGAGAGAGATGCCGGAATTTTGAGAGCGGACGATCTGGACGTGGGTCCATCAGAAACAGTAATTTTGTAGTATTGGATATCATGGACTGATATATATATTTTGACTTTTGAACACGATTAAGGTAAATACATTGTTTGTTCTCTATCAAAATCTTTTATTTGCTAACTATGCCTATCAGTAGTTAGTGACTTCATTAGTTATAATCTTTTATTTAGCTGGCAGTAGTGGCGCTCGCTGTATTGCAGTAGTTCGAGTAACGAAGATTTTTGTGAGGTAAGTGAATGATGAAAGGTAAAGATTATTGTTAGTCAGGGCCATTCTTTTGTAGGGATTTTTGAATGCGAGATTGCGTTGAGCTACAAATATTGTGTGTCAGTTTAGTGTTGAACAGAATAGGCAAAGAGCGAAATGTCTGAGTACGTTCAGTTTTGCTCAGCTGTTTGAAAAGCAAATAATGTAAGAAGTTTATCAGCACAGTAATTCATTAATTTTTTCTAAGGGGACGTTACAGGGTCTGAAAGGGTTCATGTAATTGGACCATATATTTACCGTAGGAGCACACAACTTCATATGAATGATGTCGAGACTGTGAGCTACATGATTTGCGTTGTTATTAGAGTTAGTGTCATGTTTTGCAGTTAGGTGCTGCTAATGGTCGGGTGAGCAGTGTCTTACTTGTAAAGCTGCTTTGCAATAACAGCGAAAGTTCTGTTGCTCTTAGCGAGTGTCGACGCGTTAAAGGAATATCGTGAGGTCCTCTTTCCGCACCGGGGTTGAAGAACATGATTCGGAACTTCAGCAATCTTCAAGCCGTGCTGGAGCTTGGTAACGGCATCTGTATATTCCATGGTGAATTGTTCGAAAAGTTAAGCGAATTATTGTGAAGTAGTAATTCTAGCGTGGTTCTAGGTTGTCGTGGACGCAGATGGTCGTCACATTCTTCAACGTTTGTAATCTAGAACGTGTTTGTGTCAATGGTTTATTCGTTATGTCTCTTCCAAATGTACTTACAAATGTCTGAACAAAATCTCATTGTCCAACGAGCACTCGAGTCTCATAGAGCTCTCTCAAGTACGCAAGTTTGTTTATAACTACCTCGTACTACATAAAAGGGAATCTTCATGGTCCATTCGCGTAAGAAGCATGAACAAAATTACTTCTCAAATGCGTTTGCACGATGTTATTAATATAATAATGTCTTTATGGGATTTATGGGGTTGATACGTAGCGGTCTGTAGTATTTTCCAGATTTCTCATTTGGCACTGGTTTTCGAAAGGTTCTATGATTTCGCTGGATAGCTGACGACTACATTAAAGCGTCAACCACTTCCGCATTTTCACCATTTCGAGGAGTGCAGCAAACCAGCGACCATTCGTGGTACCCTATTTTTCTTCTGTTAAATATCAGTTGTTAATCTAGTACGGTATGGGTCCCACACACACTTGAGCAAGATTCTAGTAAGGATTGCACCAGTGTTTGTGAGAAACCTCCTTTGTAGACCAACTGCATTGTCCCCATGTCATCAGACCAATAAATTTCGTCGATGTAAGAGTTAAATTCCGTAACATAGTAAATTTGTACACTCAAGTAATTGTATTAGTTGAATGACCGCAGTTGTGAATCACTGATGTCGTCGCGATAGCTTTTTCGTGCTTTGTGAAGTACAAAACATTACATTTATGGACCTTTAAAGCAAGTGTCGATCTTTGATCTACTTCGAAATTTTATTATCTCACTATGTATTTGTCTGTTTTCCCCAGATACTCCTTCATTATAAATAACTGCATCTGAGCCTAGTATTTATATCTTCTGCGAGGTCATTAACGTAAAACCTTAGCAACATTTTTCTGTGCCTAGTCTGATGTTGCTTTTAACATCTGTCACTAACCGTCCATCACAGACAACATGTCGAGTCTTCCGAATAGAGAACTCGTCAGTCCAGAGAAAAATTTCGTTTAGAACCCCATCCATTCGGACTTTCGTCAACACTGGCGTACTAGTAAGTCAAACGCCTTCCGGAAGTCAAGAAATACCTCATCTTCCAAGAGTCGCTTCTTCCATATATCACATGCTAATGGCCCAATGGTGTCATGGATCTTACAGGCGCGCTGAATTAATTTTCGAAGGAAAATTAACCGTCAATACGTTTTTAATGAAAATAGTATTCATGTAGTAATAATGGAAAATATTTAAAGCACTGTACATAAAAGATCTATGATATAACATTGTATTTTCGAATGTTATAAGTATTAATTCATCGTATTTCCATTTTGCGAAATCACATTTTTCGTTTTACGAATTGGCACAAGAGTTTTATTCGTACCGTTCGGTGCAGTCTGATTTTCTGTACATCGTTAGAATGCGTACAAGACTCACACACACACACACACACACACACACACACACACACACACGTGTGGGTTATTGTGTGTGCGTATTTACAGAATTACGCTGAAATTGCAAAAGGTAGGAGTGATGTACCAGGTTTGGAACTTTAATAGTGGAAACCAATTTTTTACACCTAGTACAAAATAGATACGTATTTCAAAGTTTTACTGACCTTCACAGTAGTCACCAACAGTGGGTATAACCCGTTGCCAGTGATGTGGAAGTCGTAGGATACTCTTAGCACTGCCAGTCGTGTTGACAGTTCGAGCGGCGCGGTCTATTGGCCGACGAATTTGTAGCAGTTCTGAAGTGAATGCCGTGAAGTGTTTCCTTCAGTTTAGAAGACGAGTTGAACTTACGAGGGTTTAAGCCAGGGGAGTACAGTAGGTGGTATAGCACTTAGCAGCCCCATCAGTCAAATCCGTAACAGTTTGCACTGTACGTGCTTGGGCATTGTCCTTTAAATTGAGGGTTAGGTCCTGCTGAAAGTGTCAACACTTCTGTCTCTAAGCTGGTCGCAGGCTGTGTTCCAAAAATGAACAACATAGAGACAGAAGTGATGTCACTTTCTGCAGGACCTCACCTTCATTTTGCAGTACATGCTCAAGTACGTACGGTGCAAACTGTTACGGATTTGTTTGACTGATGGGGCTGCTAAGTGAGATACCACCTACTGCATTCCGCTGACTTAAGCCCTCGTGAGTTCTTCTCGATTTCTAAACTGAAACAAACACTTTACGGCATTCGCTTCAGAACTGCTACAAATTAGTCAAGCAACAGACCGTGCCGCTCCAACTGTGAACACAACTGGCACTGCTATGAGTATCCTACGACTTCTACACCGCGGGCAACGGGTTATACACAATGCTGGTGACTACTTTGAAGGTCAGTAAAACTTTGAAACACCTCTCTATTTCATACGAGTTGTAAATAAATAGTTGCCACTATTAAAGTTCCAACCCTCGTATTTTCTCCTGACTTGGAAACCTTTTTTTTTTCTTTCTCTTGTTGCAATGTTAACATTAGCTTCTTTTGCGTAAACACAGTGGGGTTTACACAAATTGAACGCACTGACATGCAGTTCCGACAGAATCCTGAAACGGTTTATTATAAAACAAACAACTGTGGAAAACTCAGATGAATAGCTTTTGAAAAGCTAATGTTCAGCACAAATATAAACGTTTCGTTCTTCACTTAAGGTATTACAGTTATGGGTTTCGTTACTCTTCTTTTACATTCGTCCCACTGATTATAGCTATAGGAACAGTGTGCCTTTACCGTATATTTGCCTATCATGTTTCGACGAATGCAGTACAGTTTTTACATATTAATATTATATTTCCTAATATACCCCAGAGTACTCATTCTCTTCCGCCGAATGTAGCAGTGTTATGTTTCCAGATTCCACCGCTAAGGTCAATGAAGGTAAGATTTTTCCGTTCTACCACGGTGTCTTTTTATGAGGCCTAGTCCTATTGTGTATTTACGCTTGTTGCGTGGTGTTTGCTTTGATATATGTATTTAAAAAACACGTCTTGTATTGTGTATTTACGCTCGTTGCATGGCATTTGCTTTTATATATATTAAAAAATGCTACCTCTTGTCCGCACACACACACACACACACACACACACACACAAACACACACACACACACACACACACACACACACACAAAGAGAGATGGAACAGAAATGAATAGTTGCTATTTAGGCAACGGTTATTAAGTTAGCAAGGCACACTTACGTAAACAAAGAAGAAAGGAATAACCAAGTGAAGATGTAGCTATGACCGGAATCACACACGATTATCGTAGGAAAAACCTGCAACTGGTTCACACCACCAGACCAGTAGTGGTGTTCGACAGCCGCTAGCTTACGAAAAATGGAAACCACGATACAAGTGAAGGGAAAATCTGTAGATGTTTCACAAATCCAGTTGACAGTGCGATCTCTAACAAATGATCAGATAAGAGAAATCACAGATTTCGAGCGTAAAACGAACTGTAAGTAATAAATTATTATTATAAAAGGGTGATGTCAAATATTTTCTTGTATATAACGAGCATATATAAAAACTGAATTGTATAATTTCAGATTAAAGTCACGACAGATGCAGCAATGTAGAAGGCCAAGCACATCTGGAGCATAATAAATAAAGACTGCATCAAGGAAAAGGCGTTTAAACAGATAAAATAAACATACGCTTATGATGGAATCACCGGCGGATCTATTTACTGTAGGCGCTGTAAGAAGACGCTTCACATTTTGTAACAGTTTGCTGTCACTGCCACATCCTTGCACACAACTACAGCGCCTGCGAAAATTTAATTATTTATTTTACATAGTAACTGATTTCGAACAGTTCTATAATTTGTTGTAATTCTCATCTACCGTTCTTATATTCCTTTTAGAGTAAATAGATAACATAAATCACTTAATAATTATTCGAATATTTTACAATTATCATTAGGGCTGTTAATAATTCCACCGACTCAATCACTATTTTTACTGCCATGTCTCCCCTCACCAATATTATTTCTATTACGATGCATAATCTCAGAATGACTATGTACACCATTTTAAATTGAACGCTGTTAGATATGTAACATATTTCTCACAGAGGCTCCTCACAATTACACAGTGGAAAACTCGATCTTTAGGAGCAGTGAACGCTTTCGAAGGACCTGAGTTGTTTGTTTTACTGCGGATAGAAGTCTTTGATCCCACATTATAGTTCTCAGCTCCTTGCTAGTTGCATGAGATAATTACATGGCAAAACTAAACATTGTCATAATCTTTCTGGACCGTCGTAGCATCACATCGGTCTTTCGGAATCTTTGGATGAGCAGATCAGTACTTCAGCGGAGTTGCTCCTACAGCAGCAGAGGGTTAATAGAAATGATGATGTTCTTAAGAAGTCCTATTAACTGTTGGGCTAAAAGCTTTGTCTTGGATCTGCATGTATGACTGGACACGCAACGTCTCATTTGTATCTGTGGTATCAAACTCAGCCAATAATGACCAATAGCATCAAATATCACGAATGGTCTAGGAATAGCATATTTGATTAGTAAACAAAATGTCTTCTGATGAGGGTTCGAAACCCGTCAACGCTTAAATTTTGATTCAAAATCAGCATTAGCGGCAGAAGACTTACAGCATAAGAAGCACCCTCATTTTTCCAACGGCCTTGTCAAAGAGGGGTGAGAACCTTTCAGAGGTTCAGGGCAATCTCTTGTCCTTGGGATGGGGAAGTGCTTGTAAAGGCGGAAGGATCAGCAATGATCAACTGCAAGAGGATGGAGAAGGCAATGGGAACCACTGCATTAAAGACACGTAATGTGTATCCACACGACATGGCCTATAATTGTCATGATGATATCTCCATTGGCAAAGGATTACGGAGTATTCCCCCATTAGGAACTGCGGTAGGGAACTGCCAAAATGGAGCTGACAATTACAAAAAGATCGAAAAACCCAATTTAAGAAGCTTGAACGTGGTAGAGAAGCGAGAAGATCTGAAAAGGAAAATGCAAATACTTATTCTAAACATAGCACGGGTCAGTGAAGTGAAATGGAATGACTACAAAAATTTCTCGTCTCATGAGTATAGGGTAATATCAGCAGCAACAGAGAATGGTATAACGGGAGTAGGATTCATTATGTTTACGAAGGCTGGGCCGAGGGTATATTACTGTGAACAGATCAGTGATAGAGTGGTTTTTAAAAGAATCGGCAGCAAACCAACATCGACAAAAACACACTCCTGGAAATTGAAGTAAGAACACCGTGAATTCATTGTCCCAGGAAGGGGAAACTTTATTGACACATTCCTGGGGTCAGATACATCACATGATCACACTGACAGAACCACAGGCACATAGACACAGGCAACAGAGAATGCACAATGTCGGCACTGGTACAGTGTATATCCAACTTTCGCAGCAATGCAGGCTGCTATTCTCCCATGGAGACGATCGTAGAGATGCTGGATGTAGTCCTGTGGAACGGCTTGCCATGCCATTTCCACCTGGCGCCTCAGTTGGACCAGCGTTCGTGCTGGACGTGCAGACCGCGTGAGACGACGCTTCATCCAGTCCCAAACATGCTCAATGGGGGACAGATCCGGAGATCTTGCTGGCCAGGGTAGTTGACTTACACCTTCTAGAGCACGTTGGGTGGCACGGGATACATGCGGCCGTGCATTGCCCTGTTGGAACAGCAAGTTCCCTGGCCGGTCTAGGAATGGTAGAACGATGGGTTCGATGACGGTTTGGATGTACCGTGCACTATTCAGTGTCCCCACGACGATCACCAGTGGTGTACGGCCAGTGTAGGAGATCGCTCCCCACACCATGTCGCCGGGTGTTGGCCCTGTGTGCCTCGGTCGTATGCAGTCCTGATTGTGGCGCTCACCTGCACGGCGCCAAACACGCATACGACCATCATTGGCACCAAGGAAGAAGCGACTCTCATCGCTGAAGACGACACGTCTCCATTCGTCCCTCCATTCACGCCTGTCGCGACACCACTGGAGGCGGGCTGCACGATGTTGGGGCGTGAGCGGAAGACGGCCTATCGGTGTGCGGGACCGTAGCCCAGCTTCATGGAGACGGTTACGAATGGTCCTCGCCGATACCCCAGGAGCAACAGTGTCCCTAATTTGCTGGGAAGTGGCGGTGCGGTCCCCTACGGCGCTGCGTAGGATCCTACGGTCTTGGCGTGCATCCGTGCGTCGCTGCGGTCCGGTCCCAGGTCGACGGGCACGTGCACCTTCCGCCGACCACTGGCGACAACATCGATGTACTGTGGAGACCTCACGCCCCACGTGTTGAGCAATTCGGCGGTACGTCCACCCGGCCTCCCGCATGCTCACTATACGCCATCGCTCAAAGTCCGTCAACTGCACATACGGTTCACGTCCACGCTGTCGCGGCATGCTACCAGTGTTAAAGACTGCGATGGAGCTCCGTATTCCACGGCAAACTGGCTGACACTGACGGCGGCGGTGCACAAATGCTGCGCAGCTAGCGCCATTCGACGGCCAACACCGCGGTTCCTGGTGTGTCCGCTGTGCCGTGCGTGTGATCATTGCTTGTACAGCCCTCTCGCAGTGTCCGGAGCAAGTATGGTGGGTCTGACACACCGGTGTCAATGTGTTCTTTTTTCCATTTCCAGGAGTGTAGTTCAGATATACATGCCGACGTCGTACTCTGAAGATGAAGAGACAGAGAAAGTATATGAGGATACTTAAATGGTAATGCAGTACGTAAAGGGAGATGAAAATCTAATCGTCATGTGGGACTGGAATGCAGATGTAGGGGAAGGAATAGAAGAAAGGCCTACAGGAGAGTAGGGGTATGGGACAATGAATGAGAAAGGAGAAAGATGAATTTCAGCTAGTAATAGCGAATACTCTGTACAAGAATCACAAGAGGGGGAGGTATAGTTGGAAAAGGCTAGGTGATACGGAAGATTTCACTTCGGTTATATCATGGTCAGACAGAGATTCCGAAATCAGATAGTAAGGTGTACCCAGGAGCAGATATTGACTGATATCAAAATGTAGTAGTGACGAAGAGTAGCCTGAAACTTAAGTGATTAGTGGGGAGAAAGCTATCAGCAAAGAAGACGAATACAAAAATACAAAGAAATGACGAAATACGCTTGAAGTTCTCTAACACTGTAGATACAGCTATAACGAATAGCTCAATATGCAGTACGGATGAAGAGGAATGGACACGTTTAAAAAGAGCAACCACGGAAGTTTGAAAGAAAAGCAAGTTTAAAAACAAGGTAACTGCACAGTATCACGGTTGACAGAAGAAATACTTCAGCTTATCGATGCAAGAAGGAAGTACAAAAATGTTCAGGAAAATTTAATAACACAGAGACACAAGTCGTTGAGGAATGAAATAAATTGGAAGTACAGGGTAGTTAAGACGAAATGGCTGCATGCAAATTGCGAAGAAATAAAAAAAAGAAACAATTTTTGGAAATACTAAATTAGCATACAGGAAAGTGAAAATAACTTTCTCTGAAATTAAAAGCAGAGGTGGTAACATTACAGTGCAACAAGAATTCTACTGTTAAATGCAGAGTAGAGAGCTGGTACGTAGGGAGTGTACGTAGAAGACCTCTATGTGGGGAAGGATTTGTCTGTTGTGATAGAAGACGAGGCAGGAGTCGATTTAGAAGAGGTAAGTAATCCAGTGTTTAAATCAGAATTTAACAAAGCTTTGGAGGGCTTAAGATGAAAGAAGGCAGGACGGACAAATAACATTCCATTAGAATTTCTAAAAGCATTGGGGAACTGTTAACAAACCGTCTACTCACGTTGGTGAGTATAATGTATGAATCTGGCTATAAATCCACTGGCACTCCAGAAAATAACATCCACACCTTTCCGAAGACTGCAGTAGCTGACTAGTGCGAGAATCATCGCACAATCAGCTTAACAGCTCACGCGTCCAAGTTGTTCACAAGAATAATATACAGAAGAAAGGAAAAACAAACTGAGGATGTGATAGATGAATATCAATATCGCCTTAGGAAAGGTAAAGGTAGCAGAGAGGCCATTCTGACGTTGCGGCTGATAATGCTAGCAAGACTAAAGGAAATCAAGATACGTTCATAGTATATGTCGACCTGGAAAAGGCTTTCGACAATGTAAAATGGATCTAGTTGTTCAAAATCCTACGACAGATAGGGGTAAGCTGTAGGGAGAGACGCGTAATGTACAATACGTACAAAAGCCAACAGGGAATAATATGAGTGGAAGACCAAGAACGAAGTGCTCATATTAAAAAGGTTTTGTAACGGGGATGTGGCCGTTCGCCCCTACAATTTAATCTGCACATCGAAGAAGCAGTGAGAAAAATGAAAGAAAGATTCAGGACTGGAACTGAAACTCAATTTAAGATATCATTGATATGGTTCGCAGATGACATTGCTATCCTGAGTGAAAGTGATAAAGAATTGCATGATCTGTTGAATGGAATCAACAATCGAATGAGTACAGAATACAGATTGAGGGTAAATCGAAGAAAGACGAAAGTAATGAGATGTAACGGGAGGGAGAACAGGGAGAAACTAATATCAGGACTGATGTTCACGAAGTAGATGAAGTTAAGAAATTCTACTACCTATGCAGCAAAATAAGCAATGACGGACGGAGCAAGAAGAACATCAAAAGCGCACTATCACTGCAGAAAATTACATTCCTGACCAAGAGAAATCTACTACGATGAAACATAGGCCTTCTTTTGAGAAAAATTTGTTTCTTAGTATTTACGTTTGGATCACAGCATTTTATGGTAGTGAAACATGGGCTGTGGTGATACCGAAACGGAAAAGAATCTAAGCATTTGAGATGTAGTGGTACAGAAGAATGTTAAAATTGAGGTGGACTAATAAGGTAAGTAATTCGTACTACGCAGAATCGGAGAGGAGAACACCGATAAGGAGAAGGAACCTGAGGATAGGGTGTCTGTTAAGACATAAGAAAACGGCTTCCATGATCGCAGAAGGAACTGCAGAGCGCACAAACTGTGGAGGATGGTAGAGATTACAATACACCCAACGAATAACTGAGGACGTAATTTGCAGGTGCTACTCTGAGATGAAGAGGTTGGCACAGAAGAGTAATTCGTGGCGGGCCGCATCAAACCAGCCAGAAGACTAACGACTCAAAAAAAAAAAAAAAAAAAAAAAAAAAATTAACAAGTTCCGCATATACAGTGCAGTTCCAGGTACTATGCTCGGGAGCGGCTTTTCCACACGGAATTTCGTGTCCTTCCCTGTGGTTTGAGGCAAAGATTGTGCACTTCGTTCAAGACCTGCCAAGTGTTCTAAAGTGAACCTTTGATATTTAAGGCAAAGTCGTAGGTTGGTATTCCTTTTCTGGCACAATCCACCGGTCCCGCGGCAGAATATATATTTTACTGGTTTCCAGTCTGCCCATCAGTCCTGTGGCATTCAGTTCACAACCGCATTCTAGAGCACTGCTAGACAAAGTGGAAATACTCTATTTATTACTTTCCATTTTAGCAAAAATTTCTGCGAGTACTTACTCTTTGTGTTTGCCTTATCTCGTCAGTATCAACCGATCACCCTACAACACAACAATAAACAGTAACAATTGGTACAGCCTCTTAACGAGATAGTAATGTTATACACCGAAGCACCAAAGAAAGTTGTATAGGCATGCGCATTCAAATACAGAGATATGTTAACAGGCAAAATATGGCGCTGGGGTCAGCAACACCTGTATAAGACAAGCGTCCGGCGCTGTTGCTAGATCGGTTTCTGCTGCAACGATGGATGTTTATAAAGATTTTACTTAGTCAGCGCACGAGCGTTGGGACACAGCATCTCCGACGTAGCGAAGAAGTGGGGGTTTTTCCGTGCGACCATTTCACGAGGGTACCGTGAATACCAGGAATCAGCTAAAACACCACCTCCGACATCGCTGCGGTGGGAAAAAAAATCCTGCAAGAAAAGAAACAACGGAAATAATTTCGAGCAATTGGTGTATGAGCCCACGCGAATAGTAAACGTTTGTGAAAACGAGCTTGCCCTCTTCGAAACAAATAATCCTAAGTTGAGAACAAGCATCGAAACGGAGCCAGGGATTAGTGAACACAAGGTTTTAGTAGTGAGACTGCATATTGTAATCCCCAAATCCACTAAAAATAAATGAAAAATGTACCTATTCAAGAACGCAGATAAAAATTCACTTGACGTCTCCATGAGAGACATTCTTTACTCATTCCTAATTAATAATACACTCATGGAAATTGAAATAAGAACACCGTGAATTCATTGTCCCAGGAAGGGGAAACTTTATTGACACATTCCTGGGGTCAGATACATCACATGATCACACTGACAGAACCACAGGCACATAGACACAGGCAACAGAGCATGCACAATGTCGGCACTAGTACAGTGTATATCCACCTTTCGCAGCAATGCAGGCTGCTATTCTCCCATGGAGACGATCGTAGAGATGCTGGATGTAGTCCTGTGGAA
Source organism: Schistocerca cancellata (assembly GCF_023864275.1). NCBI lineage: Eukaryota > Metazoa > Arthropoda > Insecta > Orthoptera > Acrididae > Schistocerca > Schistocerca cancellata. The sequence goes on along the minus strand of NC_064631.1, from coordinate 632,981,696 downwards.
CGGCTTGCCATGCCATTTCCACCTGGCGCCTCAGTTGGACCAGCGTTCGTGCTGGACGTGCAGACCGCGTGAGACGACGCTTCATCCAGTCCCAAACATGCTCAATGGGGGACATATCCGGAGAATTTGCTGGCCAGGGTAGTTGACTTACACCTTCTAGAGCACGTTGGGTGGCACGGGATACATGCGGACGTGCATTGTCCTGTTGGAACAGCAAGTTCCCTTGCCGGTCTAGGAATGGTAGAACGATGGGTTCGATGACGGTTTGGATGTACCGTGCACTATTCAGTGTCACCTCGACGATCACCAGTGGTGTACGGCCAGTGTAGGAGATCGCTCCCCACACCATGATGCCGGGTGTTGGCCCTGTGTGCCTCGGTCGTATGCAGTCCTGATTGTGGCGCTCACCTGCACGGCGCCAAACACGCATACGACCATCATTGGCACCAAGGCAGAAGCGACTCTCATCGCTGAAGACGACACGTCTCCATTCGTCCCTCCATTCACGCCTGTCGCGACACCACTGGAGGCGGGCTGCATGATGTTGGGGCGTGAGCGGAAGGTGGCCTAACGGTGTGCGGGACCGTAGCCCAGCTTCATGGAGACGGTTGCGAATGGTCCTCGCCGATACCCCAGGAGCAACAGTGTCCCTAATTTGCTGGGAAGTGGCGGTGCGGTCCCCTACGGCACTGCGTAGGATCCTACGGTCTTGGCGTGCATCCGTGCGTCGCTGCGGTCCGGTCCCAGGTCGACGGGCACATGCACCTTCCGCCGACCACTGGCGACAACATCGATGTACTGTGGAGACCTCACGCCCCACGTGTTGAGCAATTCGGCGGTACGTCCACCCGGCCTCCCGCATGCCCACTATACGCCCTCGCTCAAAGTCCGTCAACTGCACATACGGTTCACGTCCACGCTGTCGCGGCATGCTACCAGTGTTAAAGACTGCGATGGAGCTCCGAATGCCACGGCAAACTGGCTGACACTGACGGCGGCGGTGCACAAATGCTGCGCAGCTAGCGCCATTCGACGGCCAACACCGCGGTTCCTGGTGTGTCCGCTGTGCCGTGCGTGTGATCATTGCTTGCACAGCCCTCTCGCAGTGTCCGGAGCAAGTATGGTGGGTCTGACACACCGGTGTCAATGTGTTCTTTTTTTCATTTCCAGGAGTGTATAAGTGTAGACCAGATGTGGCTTGAATTCAAGGAAATAGCGTCGGTAGCAATTGAGAGATTTATACGAAATAACCAATACGAAATAACCAATGACGGAGCTGATCCTCCTTGGTACACAAAACGGGTCAGAACACTGTTGCAAAAACAACAAACCAAATATGCCAAATTCAAACAGAAGCAAAATCCCCAAGATTGGCCATCTTTTACAGAAGCTCGAAATGTAGCACTGACTTCCTTGCGAGATGTTTAAGACAGTTTCCATAACGAAACTCGGTCTCGAAACCTAGCAGAAAATCCAGAGAAATTCTGATTGTATGTGAAGTATGTTAGTGACAAGAAACAATGAAAGCCTTCTCTGCGTGATAGCAATGGAGATACTATCGAAGACAGTGCTGCCACTGTAGAGTTGCAACACACAGCCTTCAAAATGACTCCACAAAGAAAGACGAAGTAAATACCCCAGAATTCGAATCAAGAACAGCTACCAACATGAGTAACGTAGAAGTAAATGTCCTCGGAGTAGTGAAGCAATTTAAATCACTTACTAATAGCAAGTCTTCAGGTCCAGACTGTATACCAATTACGTTCCTCTCAAAGTATGTTGATGCATTAGTTCCATACTTAAAAATCATATACAACCGTTCGCTCGACGAAAGATCTGTACCCAATGACTGGAAAGTGCACAGGTCATACCGATATTCAAGAAAGGTAGTAGGAGTAATCCAATTAATTGCAGGCCAATTTCACAAACGCCTATATCCAGCAGAATTCTGGGACATATATTGCGTTCAAACATAAGGAATTGCCTCGAAGAAAACGGTCTATTGACACACAGTCAACATGGGTTTAGAAAACATCGTTCTTGTGAAACACAACTAGCTCTTTATTCGTGTGAGGTGTTGAGTACTATTGACAAGGGATCCCATATTGATTCCTTATTTCTGGATTTCAAGAAGGCTTTTGACACTGTACGCCACAAGCGGCTTGTAGTGATATTGCGTGCCTATGGAATATCAGCATAGTTATGTGACTGGATTTGTGACTTCTTGTCAGTGAGGTCACAATTTGTAGTAATTGACGGAAAGTCATTGAGTAAAACAGAAATGATTTCTTGTGTTCCCCAAGGTAGTGTTATAGGCCCTTTTCTGTTCCTTATCTATATAAGTTATTTGGGAGACAATCTGAGCAGCCATCATAGGTTGTTTGCAGATGACACTGTCGTTTATCGACTAATAAAGTCATCAGAAAATCAAAACAAATTGCAAAGCGATTTAGAAAGGATAACTGAATCACGCGAAAGTTGGCAGTTGACCCTAAATAACGAAGAGTGTGAGGCCAACCACATGAGTGCTAAAAGGAATTCCTTAAACTTCGGTACACTATAAATCACTCAAATCTAAAGGCCGCAAATTCAACTAAATACCTAGGAATTACAATTACGAAAAACTTAAATTGGAAGGAACACAAAGAAAATGTTGTGGGGAAGGCTAACCAAAGACTGCGTTTTATTGGCACGACACTGAGAAAATATAACAGATCTACAAAGGAGAATGCCTACATTACTCTTGTCCGTCCTCTTTTAGTATACTGCTGCGCGGTTTGGGATTCTTACACATAGGACTGACGTAGTACATCGAAAAAGTTCAATGAAGGGCAGCAAGTTTTGTATTATCGAGAAATATTGGAGAGTGTGTCAGTGAAGTGATACACGGTTAGGGCTGGACATTATTAAAGGAAAGGCTTATTTTGTTACGACGGAATCTTCTCACGAAATTCCAAACACCAATTTTCTCCTCCGAATGGGGAAATATTTTCTTCACACCGACCTACATAGGGAGAAACGATAACCACGATAAAATAATGGAAATCAGAGCTCGTACAGGAAGATATAGGTGTTCGTTCTCTCTGCGCGCTATAAGAGATTGCAATAATAGAGAATGGTGAAGGTGGTTCTATGAACCCTCTACCTGGCACTTAAATGTGATTTTCAGAGTATCCATGTTGAAACGTCCCCTTTGAACAATTTTACATGTGAAACGTCCACTTAGAACAATTATACAAGCCTGTGCTTAACCTGACACACAATATTATTTAGCGCAACGCAATCTGACTTTCAATAACCCCTACAAAACAATGGCCCTGACAAACATTAAACTATACCTTTCACAAATCACTTACCTCACAAAAATCTTCGTTGCTCGAACTACTGCAATACAGCGAGTGCCACTACTGCCAGCTAAATAAAAGATACAAACTACGGAAGGCACTAACTACTGATAGGGATAGTTAGCAAATGAAAGATATTAATAGAGAACAAACAATGTATTTACCTTAATATTCATAATTGACATTCAGTCTTACAGATTATCAAAACTCCGCCATCTCTCTCCCCACGTCCACCACTGCTGGGGGCTCACCTCCAACTGCCCAGCGCTACGCGCTGTTCGCATCCAGCTATAGCAGTTCATGACAATAATGGCAGACAACAATGCAAACTAGCCACATACTGCACACAGCACAGCCAGTGATTTTCATACAGAGTGCTATGTAACGTTGCCAATAAAAAACATAAACAGCAAACTTACATAAAGAAAGCCTAAACAGCCTACTTACAATGTATATAGACAGATAGAAAGGACGACTGAAGAAAATAGTTCAACGTGACAAAAGTGCAACCCTTTCACAAACTGCTGCAGATTTCAATGCTAGGCCATCTACAAGTGTCAGCGCGCGAATCGTTCAGCAAAACATCATAGATTTGAACTTTCAGTGCCGAGTGTTCACTCGTGTACCTTTGATGACTGCACGACACAAAGCTCTATGCATCGCTTGTGTCCGTCGACACCGACACTGGACTGTTTCCTGGTCAGACGAGTCTCTTTTCAAATTATACCGAGCGGATGGACGGGTAAGGGTATGGGAACATCACGAATCCATGGACCCTACACGGCAGCAGGGGACTCTGACAGGTGACACTTACGTAAGCATCCAGTCTGATCACCTACATCCATTCATGTCCATTATGCATTATGACGGACTTAGGCAATTTCAGCAGGACCTTGTGACACCCCACTTTCAAGAATTTCTACAAGGTGGTTCCAGGAATACTCCTCTGAGTTTAAACACTTCCGCTGGTCACCAAACTCCCTAGACTTGCTCATTTTTGAGCGTATGTGGGTAGTCTTGCAACGTGCTGTTCAGAAGAGATCTCCTCCCCCTCGTACTCTTACGGAATTATGGACTAACCTGCTGGATTCATGGTGTTAGTTCCCTCCAGCACTACTTCAGACATTAGTCGAATCCATGCCGCGTCGTTTTGCGGCATTCCTGCGTGCTCGCGGTGGCCCTACGCTACATTTGGCAGGCGTACTAGTTCCTTTGGCTCTTCAGTGTACTTGTCCCTTATACTCCCGCCTGGTCAGGGACATTTTTTACATTACATTCCTTCCTTTCTTAACCACATATTGTTAGAACTGACACTGAATCGCTTTTGCAGGAAGCCAACTAAATTTCTGAATGTTATTTTTCTTTTTTGCGGCTGTCTATTGACGCACATTGATGGGTCAGTTGACAGGTGGCCTCTTAACAAAATGTAGTATGTAAATTATTGAGGCGCATCTTGTAACATTCTCCTTTGACGCGGTTAAAGTACATTTCCACTTTTTTTCTCAAGCAATCCCTCATTAGGCTGAGAGTATTAATGGCATCAGACCTATGACATTAGTAATTAACTTACAGAGTTGAAGCTGTAGTTATATACAAAGTGAAAGAAACAGGAAGCTCTCATCAGGCTAACGAAGTAAAGTGGAGACAGAAAGGAGACTAGTACTGGCAAACAGGACATTCGGGCCGGAAGAAAGGTAGAGTCAAACATTGGCCTGTATTTAAAGAAGACAATTCGCAAATTGTACAATATAAAACGAAAAGCATCCTTTCACCTCTACGTTGTCAGTTAAGAAGCAGTAACATCGGTATGTCGCTGGAATACAAACCACTCGCACTCTTCGGTATATTAACGACTCAAGTCACCTAAATTTCTGTACTTCACAGAAAAGGCGTCGATTCGCAAGAATAAACTGTAACGAAATTTGTATAAACGTTACCTGCAATTAACTCAGGCTAACTTGTGTAATATGGTTCGTAAGTGCTCTTACCTCCATCTCTTATCCTAGTTTACGATACATAAAATTTATGGTATATAGTAGGCAAAAAGATATATACATCGTGATTGTAGGTTAATATGTTGTTAAGTACTTAACAGAGATTGAAGGAAAAGATAATTACTGAATGATTATTTGTGGTGGCCAGTCATGCTTAAACAAAAATTATGCGTTTGATTGATTGAAAGTATTATTACATAGCAATTTCCAAGATGTGTTTAGTCTGCAACATGAAATGTTCACGTTGTTGGTCGAATGACGGCGGGTATTTCCTATGGCGATCTGTTCAGAAGAGATGCCTTGTCACGCTAAAGTCAATTATAGCACTATCTGCTACATTTTACCCCGTATAATAACATGAGTAAACGGTAATGATTACTTAAATGAATGAATATTGACTCACCACTAGGGCAACCAAACAATAACGTTGTTGACAACAATGCTAACTGTCGTCAGCATCTGAGAATCAGTACCTGCAATTATTCAATATTTCACACCACGATATAAAGCATTCATGGTCAACTTGATTTTTGCAAACAGCGGCACTCACTTTAAATAACACCGAAATTACGAATCTGTAGATTACATACGACATTTATGAAACACATAACACATATACACTATGGGACAAAATGTATCCGCGTACAAGGCTGAAAATGACTTACAAGTTCGTGGAGCCCTCCATCGGTAATGCCGGAATTCAGCATGGTGTTGGCCCACCCCTAGCCTTGATGAGTTCTTCCACTCCCACAGGGGTACGTTCAATCAGGTTCTCGACGGTTTCCTGGGGAATGGTAGCCCATACTTCACGGAGTGCTGCACTGAGGACAATGGGTACAGTTATCGCTGTCTGTCGGTGAGGCCTGACACGAAGTCAGAGTTCCAAAACATCCCAAAGGTGTTCTACAGGATTCAGGTGAGGACTCTGCGCACGCCAGTCCGTTACAGGGACGTTACTGTCGTGAAACCACCCCGCCACAGGCCGTACATTATGAACAGGTGCTCAATCATGTTGAAAGAAGCAATCGCCATCCCCGAACCGTTCCTCAACAGTGGGAAGCAGGAAAGGCCTTAAAACATCGGTGTAGGCCAGTGCTGTGATACTGCCACGCAAAACAAGAAGGGGTGCAAGCGCCTCCCCCCCCCCCCCCCCCCCATGTAAAACATGACTACAGAAAAACGCCACCGCCCCCGAATTTTACTGTTGGCACTGCACGCGCTGGCACATGACGTTGACCATGCATTCGCCATACCCACGCCCTGCCATCGGTTTGCCACATTGCGTACCGCGATTCGTCACTCGACACAACGTTTTTCCTTCGCTCATTCGGCGAATGTTTACGCTCTTTATACCATGCGAGGTGTCGTTTGGCATTTACCGGCGTGATGTGTGGCTTATGAGCAGCCGCTCGACCATGAATTCGCAGTTTTCTCACCTCCCGCCTAACTGTCATAGTACTTGCAGTGGATCCTGATGCAGTTTGGAATTCTTGTGTGATGGTCTGCACAGATGTCAGACCCTCTTCAACATTCGGCGGTCTCAGTCAGTCTATAGACGAGGTCGGCCTGTACGCTTTTATGCTGTACGTGTCCCTTCACGTTTCCACTTCAATATCACCTGGCAAACAGTGGACCTATGGTTGCATATGAATATGGAAATCTCGCGTACAGACGTATGACATAAGTGACACCCAATCACGTGACCACGTTCAAAATCCATGAGTTCCACGAAGCGCCCCATTCTGGTCTCTCACGATTTCTAATGACTACTGAGGTCGCTGATATGGAGTACCTGACAGTAGGTGGCAGCACAACGACCCCCTCATGAAAATAGTATGTATTTGGTGGTGACCTGATACTTCTGATCACATAGTGAATGTTAGACAGTGATGATTATGAAAGGGGTGTTTGACGACACGGAGTATCCGCTAACTGTGTGAGTCAGTTTGCTTTATGAGAGGCTATTGTCAGGTGTTCATGTATATCAGGGGTGATTAAGAATTCGGCTCTCATGCCATGCTACAGCGCTAAGCCTCGCTGGCATGTACCACCAAAATCACGCTACGCTTTCAGAGCATGAGGATGGGGAAACGGCGAACGTACCGCAGTTAAATGGCAACGCAGTCGCACTGCGTAGGACTTGGCTTAATTTTTCACATGTCTCAATAACATAGATTAAAAACAAATTAAATATTCAGTATTATTTAATTGTTTGTGTTCTGCTGAAGACAACAAACTATTAACTAACAAACTCTATGTATACGGACAGACGCAGACAATTTTAAAAACTGTCGCACTCAAGTTGCACGTAATCATGACTTACCTACTTTCGCAATCGAGAAAAGATCCTTCACACACCTATATTGGTGGAAATATTGTAGCACTTACGCAACCTCATTATGGAGGCGCATAAACCCTTGCTGCGGTAAGCAATGTAGACGTCCTCGACATTTAAACGTTTAAGCAATTCGTCTTTAAAACTAGAATTTCATTACATATCAATCAGTTACATCTGCACAGGGCCGCTTTCAACTGTAGTGGCAAACGGCCTCGAAAACTTTCGAAAAGAGGTATAAGATTGATGTTGTTGTTGTGGTCTTCAGTCCTGAGACTGGTTTGATGCAGCTCTCCATGCTACTCTATCCTGTGCAAGCTTCTTCATCTCCCAGTACCTACTGCAACCTACATCTTTCTGAATCTGCTTAGTGTATTCATCTCTTGGTCTCCCCCTACGATTTTTACCCTCCACGCTGCCCTCCAATACTAAATTGGTGATCCCTTGATGCCTCAGAACATGTCCTACCAACCGATCCCTTCTTCTGATCAAGTTGTGCCACAAACTTCTCTTCTCCCCAATTCTATTCAATACCTCCTCATTAGTTATGTGATCTACCCATCTAATCTTCAGCAATCTTCTGTAGCACCACATTTCGAAAGCTTCTATTCTCTTCTTGTCAAAACTATTTATTGTCCATGTTTCACTTCCATACATGGCTACACTCCATACAAATACTTTCAGAAATGACTTCCTGACACTTAAATCTATACTCGATGTTAACAAATTTCTCTTCTTCAGAAACGCTTTCCTTGCCATTGCCAGTCTACATTTTATATCCTCTCTACTTCGACCATCATCAGTTATTTTGCTCCCCAAATAGCAAAACTCCTTTACAACTTTAAGTGTCTCATTTCCTAATCTAATACCCTCAACATCACCCGACTTAATTCGACTACATTCCATTAACCTCGTTTTGCTTTTGTTGATGTTCATCTTATATCCTCCCTTCAAGACACTATCCATTCCGTTCAACTGCTCTTCCAAGTCCTTTGCTGTCTCTGACAGAATTACAATGTCATCGGCGAACCTCAACGTTTTTATTTCTTCACCATGGATTTTAATACCTACTCCGAATTTTTCTTTTGTTTCCTTTACTGCTTGCTCAATATACAGATTGAATAACATCGGGGAGAGGCTACAACCCTGTCTTACTCCCTTTCCAACCACTGCTTCTCTTTCATGCCCCTCGACTCTTATAACTGCCATCTGGTTTCTATACAAATTGTAAATAGCCTTTCGCTCCCTGTATTTTACCCCTGCCACCTTTAGAATTTGAAAGAGAGTATTCCAGTCAACATTGTCAAAAGCTTTCTCTAAGTCTACAAATGCTAGGAACGTAGGTTTGCCTTTCCTTAATCTTTCTTCTAAGATAAGTCGTAAGGTCAGTATTGCCTCACGTGTTCCAACATTTCTACGGAATCCAAACTGATCTTCCCCGAGTTCGGCTTCTACTAGTTTTTCCATTCGTCTGTAAAGAATTCGTGTTAGTATTTTGCAGCTGTGGCTTATTAAACTGATTGTTCGGTAATTTTCACATCTGTCCACACCTGCTTTCTTTGGGATTGGAATTATTATATTCTTCTTGAAGTCTGAGGGTATTTCGCCTGTTTCATACATCTTGCTCACCAGATGGTAGAGTTTTGTCAGGACTGGCTCTCCCAAGGCCGTCAGTAGTTCCAATGGAATGTTGTCTACTCCGGGGGCCTTGTTTCGACTCAGGTCTTTCAGTGCTCTGTCAAACTCTTCACGCAGTATTGTATCTCCCATTTCATCTTCATCTACATCCTCTTCCATTTCCATAATATTGTCCTCAAGTGCATCGCCCTTGTATAGACCCTCTATATACTCCTTCCACCTTTCTGCTTTCCCTTCTTTGCTTAGAACTGGGTTTCCATCTGAGCTCTTGATGTTCATACAAGTGGTTCTCTTATCTCCAAAGGTCTCTTTAATTTTCCTGTAGGCAGTGTCTATCTTACCCCTAGTGATATAAGCCTCCACATCCTTACATTTGTCCTCTAGCCATGCCTGCTTAGCCATTTTGCACTTCCTGTCGATCTCATTTTTGAGACGTTTGTATTCCTTTTTGCCTGCTTCACTTACTGCATTTTTATATTTTCTCCTTTCATCAATTAAATTCAATATTTCTTCTGTTACCCAAGGATTTCTACTAGCCCTCTTCTTTTTACCTACTTGATCCTCTGCTGCCTTCACTACTTCATCCCTCAAAGCTACCCATTCTTCTTCTACTGTATTTCTTTCCCCCATTCCTGTCAATTGTTCCCTTATGCTCTCTCTGAAACTCTCTACAACCTCTGGTTCTTTCAGTTTATCCAGGTCCCATCTCCTTAAATTCCCACCTTTTTGCAGTTTCTTCAGTTTTAATCTACAGGTCATAACCAATAAATTGTGGTCAGAGTCCACATCTGCCCCTGGAAATGTCTTACAATTTAAAACCTGGTTCCTAAATCTCTGTCTTACCATTACATAATCTATCTGATACCTGTTAGTATCTCCAGGGTTCTTCCATGTATACAACCTTCTATCATGATTCTTAAACCAAGTGTTAGCTATGATTAAGTTGTGCTCTGTGCAAAATTCTACCAGGCGGCTTCCTCTTTCATTTCTTAGCCCCAATCCATATTCACCTACTACGTTTCCTTCTCTCCCTTTTCCTACACTCGAATTCCAGTCACCCATGACTATTAAATTTTCGTCTCCCTTCACTATCTGAATAATTTCTTTTATTTCATCATACATTTCTTCAATTTCTTCGTCATCTGCAGAGCTAGTTGGCATATAAACTTGCACTACTGTAGTAGGTGTGGGTTTCGTATCTATCTTGGCCACAATAATGCGTTCACTATGCTGTTTGTAGTAGCTTACCCGCATTCCTATTTTCCTATTCATTATTAAACCTACTCCTAAGATTGATAGTGTCTTCAAAATGTTTAGGAAACTATCCTTGTTATCCTTTCAAGGCAACATTGAATTCATCATACCTAACGTTTTCCGTAACGCCAGACAGATTAGGGAACCGAACTGTGTTAGTCAGAACTTGTTCCTTCTACAACGCGATTTTCTTTTTACATGCATCCGCATATACTGAGAAATAAATGGTACTTCTCCTTGCAATGTCTTACCGTGGGGAGTGTGCAGTGAAGTTCACTTAAATACTGTTTATAGTCCATTACGAATTTTCTAATTTTCGATTCTGCATTCATTCTTTGCTTCATTAATGCAACAACAGGGAGTTTTAAATCGAAAAATCGTTGCCGGGATGCCCCCTGACTTAACCAACGTACGTTATTGTAATATATAGTCTCCACAGAAAATAGTTGCTACGGAGAGGGGAGTAATGCGGCTGACTTCAAAAATTTTGCTGTTCTTACCACCAACGTACGTTATTGTAATATATAGTCTCCACAGAAAATAGTTGCTACGGAGAGGGGAATAATGCGTCCGACTTCAAAAATTTTACTGTTCTTACCACCAAATTCTTCACATATACGATGTCTACAAATTTAGCGCAAGGTGCTTCTTGACGTACGGAATGACGAAGCCTGTCTGTCGATCGTTCGACGTTCAATGTAAGGTACTGGCTGCTGTCAGTAAAATGTTACAGCCAATCATATGTATTTGTGAATTTTAGTACATACCAACTTTGTTATACGTCAAGAATGTTCTAGAGTATTGAATACCTCTCTGAAGTCGAAAAATTTCGAAATTTACCAAATTACGTGTGTTCTATGTGCAGCATGTATGTGAGATAATAACGCTTTGTTTGATACGAGTAGTTTTTTCCAGAACCACTACTGGTTCTTCTGTTCGTACGAGAAAGCAATCTGGAGCCGAGCGACCGCTACGGCCGCAGGTTCGAATCCTGCCTCGGGCATGGATGTGTGTGATGTCCTTAGGTTAGTTAGCTTTAATTAGTTCTAAGTTCTAGGCGACTGATGACCTCAGAAGTTAAGTCGCATAGTGCTCAGAGCCATTTTTTTGAGAAAGCTACAATATAGCAACATGCTCTAGAACACTGCAGTAGACAAAGGTTGCTGAATTTGATCACTAATTCAGTACATCGTTTCTCTCAATTTACCCTACATTTAAATATGAGTGATCATTACTATGAGAAACTGCGTGAAACACTCAAATACGAACTTTGGAATTTAATATTTCGACGTTATGCTCATTGTCTTCAGTTTCATAAGTCATTCTGATCCATGAGAGGCGGGCTGGAACCTTCGGATCCATTCATTAACGTTACGTAGTATTAGAATTCACTAGGACTTAATGGTTGATATTGGGATTGGGAATAACGATAAGGCAACACACCTTACGGAATTACGAAGCTATTGTAAGACATCGTAATACATTACTCATCACCAAATTTTAGCAGTGATTTATTTCTGTAGACTCGGAACGCGGACGCCTTGTCTGCCTACAGTAACTGACGAACGTTCTTGAGTTTATTGTTTAACAACCATTGTAAGAAGTAATAGTAAACTGGAATAATTTATTACATTTCCGTTAAGTAAAGGACATTCGTTGATGTTAGATGAGAATTCTTTTTGGTCTCCTGACTGGCCTGATCTGCCCCACCAAGACATTCCTACAAGTTCCAACCTCTTTATTCCAACTTTTTTATCTCAGTTCTTCGTTGGATATGTTTCTTCCTACAGCTTTCTCCCTCTACAGCTCCCTCAAATGTAAATCCAGTTACTCCCTGACGACTTACAGCAAGTCTTATCATCCTATCACTTATACCTGTCGGTCTTTCCCATTTTTTCCTCTCCTCCTCGTCGATTCTACGAAGAACAAGCACATTTTGTATCATTCCACCAGATTTCCAGCATCCTTTTATAGCAAAAGGACTTTAATCATCCAGTAACCCCAGTATCTTGTTTTCCTGTTGTCCCTGATTCATTTAAGTACAATTTTGTCCTACAAACTTGCGCTATCTAATCAAAGGTAAGCAGACATGTATTAGTCGACATTCATATGGGGAGTGTCCATCCTTTGCCTTCATGACCGCATGAACTCTGATGAGGACACTTTACAGCGAGGTGTCTCAATGTCCGTGGAAGAATGGCTGGTTCAAATGGTTCAAATGGCTCTGAGCACTATGGGACTTAACTTCTGAGGTCATTAGTCCCCGCCGGCCGAAGTGGCCGTGCGGTTAAAGGCGCTGCAGTCTGGAACCGCAAGACCGCTACGGTCGCAGGTTCGAATCCTGCCTCGGGCATGGATATTTGTGATGTCTTTAGGTTAGTTAGGTTTAACTAGTTCTAAGTTCTAGGGGACTAATGACCTAAGCAGTTGATTCCCATAGTGCTCAGAGCCATTTGAACCATTTTTTTTTCATTAGTCCCCTAGAAATTAGAACTACTTAAACCTAACTATCTAAGGACCTCACACGCATCCATGCCCGAGGCCGGATTCGAACCGGCGACCGTAGAGGTCGCGCGGTTCCAGATAGTAGCGCCTAGAGACGCTCGGCCACCCCGGCCGGCGAGGAATGGCAGCCCGTTCTTCCTCAAAAGCCAAAGCCAATGAAGGTAGTGACACTAGAGGCTGTGGTCTGGAGGGAAGTCGACGTTCTGAATCATCCTAAAGGTTTTCCGTTGGTTTCAAGTCGGGACGATGCGCAAACCAGTCAGTTTAAGGAATGTTGTTATACACAAACCATTGCCTCAGAGACGATGCTTTATAACAAAGTGCATTGTCGTGGTCATACAGTCATCGTTTCCGCGCTGTTCCTCAGCTGTAACACTCCGTCTTCAGGCCGCGAGTGGTCTACCGGGACCATTCGACCGCTGTGTCATCCTCCGAGGAGGATGTGGATAGGAGAGGCGTGGGTACAGCACACCGCTCTCCCGGTCGTTATGATGGTGTTATTGACCGGAGCCGCTACTATTCGGTCGAGTTGCTTCTCAATTGGCATCACGAGGCTGAGTGCACCCCGAAATATGGCAACAGCGCAAGGCGACTGGATGGACTGGATGGTCACCCATCAAAGTACCGGCCACGCCCAACTGCGCTTAATTTCGTTGATCTCACAGGAACCGGTGTATCCACTGCGGCAAGGCCCTTGGCCCTCTGCTGTAAAATGAGTCCATATTTTCCAGCATTTAGCGTTTTCTTAAGAGCAATTAGGGCAGCAGCCCCTAGTGACGATACAAGCACCCCGCCCCTGTGCCGTAACACAGTCTTCTTCGAACGTCACTGTTGGAGCAACGCATGACGGTAGGTAACGTTCTCCAACCTTTCATCGAATTTCCAAAGTGTATAGCATGATTCGTCGCTACAAATCACATGCTTCCTGACTTGCACCGTCCAGAGATGTTCGTTTACTTTACGCAACAAGCGTCGTTTAGTATTGGCTATAGAAACGTGTGACTTAACAGAACTGCGAGACCATTGTACCTCATTGTTCTTAATTCCCTAACCACAGCCATAGCGCTAGCTGCACTGCTTTCAATACTTTTGAACTCAGAGAGATTCCCTTTTCTGATTTCTTGAGATTTTTTGTATCTAGCCTACACAGTGCTCGAGGATCCATGACCATCCTAACATGAGATCGGCCTGGTCGTGGTTTGGCTGTGGTTGTTACTTCATAGTCACATGATCAACAGTTAGGTTTGGCAGCTCTGGAAAGGCTGAAATATCCGTCATCGATCTGTTTCGCAGGTAACATATTCAATGAGTAGCCTGTTCCAAGTCACTCAGTCTCTTTCTAACTCCACAATACAGCGGCTGATAATTACCTCAACCGTTCGATGCTTTTCGGAGTATCTATGTAGAGGCAGATGTAGCACTTTCTCTATTCTACAAACTTGATATTAATCTGCTGAATCTGTACGTATCTTACAATTTTCTTCGTGGTGATCAGTTCAAGAACTCTGTGTCTGTTTGTGACAAACTATTTAACACTAATTTGTAAAATACTGTAATAGAAACGCTGGAAGAGGCAGCGGACCTTGCATTGTGTAGAATCCTAAGACAATGTTATGAGTATGGCACTAAGGTCATTTAGGTGCGAATGTGTGTAGATGAGCAAGAGAGCTGCAACTGAACTGGTCGAAAATGGACGCAAGGTGGCTGTGCTAGCGTGCCCAGTTAAACGCTTTGTCGATGTGGTATCCAAACCGTAGAAAGGCATTGTAAATGTTTAATGAGCAAACATGTATCTGCAGTACAGTACACGGATTAATAAAGAAACGTTGTCAAACAGAATAATCGAAGAAGAGTACTGTGTGGCTAAAATTAATACAAACTGGTCTTTACGAACAAAAGAGCCTGTTGCCAGTTATTGTAGCCACGGACTGGATTATGCCACGCCACCTGCAACTCATCACAGAGTAAGGCTGTGTCATTTAGCAGCGTTGTTTGGTGAATGACTTGCGATTGGCACAAATTAACTAATGTAGTTTATTATGATAACTTCTGTAAACAGTTGTCAGCATCAGTGTTAATGATTTACCCATGTGTAGGATCATTTCCTAGCACCATTATTTCCGAGTGAAACGTAATTCAAAGGCATATTATACAGGGTGAGTCACCAAACGTTACCGCAGGATATAGTTCGTAAACCACATCAAATACTGACGAACCGATTCCACAGAGCAAACGTGAGGAGAGGGGCTAGTGTAACTGTTTAATACAAACCATAAAAAAATTCACGGAAGTATGTTTTTTAACACAAACCTACGTTTTTTTAAATGGAACCACGTTAGTTTTGTTTGCACATCTGAACATATAAACAAATACGTAATCAGTGCCGATTGTTGCATTGGAAAATGTTAATTACATCCGGAGATAATGTGACCTAAATTTGACGCTTGAAACCTCCGACGTTTAGTTGCGTGTTGTAGCAAACACGGGCCACGGTCGACGAGCAGCATTTGCAGGGACTTCTTTCTGTGGGATACGTTAAAGGAGAATGTGTACCGTGATGTGCCTACAACCCCAGAGGATATGAAACAACGTACTGTGGCAGCCTGCGGCGACATTACACCAGATGTACTGCGGCGTGTACGACATTCATTACGCGAGAGATTGCAATTGTGTGCAGCAAATGATGGCCACCACATTGAACATCTATTGGCCTGACATGTCGGGACACACTCTATTGCACTCCGTAATTGAAAACGGAAACCACGTGTGTACGTGTACCTCACCCCTCATGGTAATGTACATGTGCGTCAGTGAAACAGACCAATAAAAAGTTGTTAGCATGTGCACGTAATGTGCTGTTCCAGTCCCTTCTGTACCTAAGGTCCATCACCGTTCCCTTTGCATCCCTACGTAATTCGGTGCTCTCCGATACACACGACCGAACAGCGGCGGAGTGGTACTCAAGCGTCCACTTTAGGTTACAATATCTCCGGATGTAATTAACATTTTTCAATGCAACAAACGGCACTGATTACGTAGTTGTTTATATGTTCAGATGTGCTAACAAAACTAACGGGGTTCCAATTAAAAAAAAGCGTAGGTTTGTGTTAAAAAACATATTTCCGTGCATTTTTTATGGTTTGTATTAACCAATTACATTAGCCCCTCTCCTCACGTTCGGTCTGTGGAATCGATTCGTCAGTATTTGATGTGGTTTAAGAAATATATCCAGCGGTAATGTAAGGTGACTCACCCTGTATAACATGAATGAACCTAAATACACTTGCCACTGAAACTTGAATATTCCAAAATAGTGGAAGCAGTGTTAATAAAATGAAAATAATGTTTCATCGTTGCATATTAACTGCATTCTAAAATGATTTCAGAAATAAATTTAGTCCGTATTAAGATTACCTAGAAACTAGTGGTGGTGTTACAGAATTTCTGTGCGTTTTGCATCTGTGTGGGGCCACAGCCGCACAAATTTTATGAAGGAGACTATGGTCGTTAGAAGACTCTGTTGTTTTTATGTTTTATTAGCTGGTCTGTTGGTCTATTTCGACAGTTGCTATATTACTAATCTCCTAAAACGAACTAAACCTACATGGAGCATGCTACAACATCAGTATGTACCTTTCGAGGACACTAAAACAATCTTATTCCAGACGTGACATAAACTTACAGCCCTATTTATATGTGGCTGAGCGACACACTGTACACCACATAAGAATGGAACGTAATTAAAATTTATATTCCACACTGAGGTTACATTATATATAGGAGATTGCAGTGCGTGACTGAATCCGATGCATATCCAAAGTAACAGGCACTACGGCGACCGAAGCCGTTACGTAACACATCAAATGAATTCGCAGTTGCGGATAAGGACTACCATCAGCTGAAGAATGGAATAACGACAACGAAAACTTGTGCCAGACCGGGACTCGAACCAGGATTTCCCACATAACGCGTGTTGTCACCTTACAATTTGGCTATTCCTGCAAGACTCATGGCCACACTCAAACTCGTTGACGAAATATGGTAGTTTGGGTTCGGCCGTGAGTCGTGCACGGGTAGCCAAATTGTCTGCTGGCACGGTATATCAGCGTGTTCGGTCAGAGAACTGACTGGCTTCTCCAACAAAAAAGCTGAGTGAAAGGATCAACAACGAACTTCAACGGATGTCTGTCATGTGACGTCCGGTACGACCAAATACAACAAACAAGAACGAACAAAATGAAATAAACGAAAAGGAACGAAAATATGATAAGGTGACAGCTCGTGGTTAGCGGTCCGGCCTAAATTTTCATTGTCATCATTCCATTCTGCAGGTGAAGATAGTCCTTATTCGCAACTGCGAATTCATTTCAGACATTCTATATAGTTCATACCGCCAGAATAATACGCAACACCGATGACTGGAACACAATATATAGCGTAGCCGATATCGTATCGAATATTCTGCACGAAGAATACAAGGGCCAAAACCTATATGGAATGAGGCGAAGACAAGTACAAAAAACATAACAAACCACATGGGAGGACACAAACACGATCACAGATTCCGAAACCGAGGAAGGAACACTAAGTGAACTTGACTCAGATGGGATAAACATATAAGGGACCAAAACCTACAATGTATGACACTGCATGCCACAACACAGTCAGAAACAACACAACAATCGTAAATAAACACCATCACCATATTCTAAGACTGTAGTAATAAGGTAATGTCGCTTGGGAGGAGAAGGCTCGAACAACTTTTATTCCGAGGCTCCTCCTCCCCAATGACATCCTGCATAGTGTTTAAAGTATACTGCACACAAGCAGTAATGTAGTGATCGTCTTATTGTGTGCAGAAAAGTATATTCTGTCCTGTATTCAAAGCTATATTAAGAATGAATTTCATATATCAGAAATTTACTAAGTTATTTAAGGAATAATGCATTCAAGTAGCAATGAAGTATATGCTATTTCAACCAAAAAATTACACACATAAGTGTATTTCTCATGTGAAGCTAAAATGCATGTTTTCCATGTATGAAGTGCTCAATCAGCATTTAATCTGTATAATCTGTGTAAACATGCATTAGCGTAAACCATTTCAGATGAGAATAGCTCGAGGTTCTCATCTTGAAACGTCCCCTTAGAACAATTTCTGAATTAGTGCTGATAAACCTCTTACACTATTTGCTTTTCAAACAGCTGAGCAAAACTGAACGTACTCAAACATTCACTAAAGTGACACACAATATTTTTAGCGCAACGCAATCTGACTTTCAAAAATCCCTACAAAAGAATGGTCCTGACTAATATTAACCTATACGTTTCACAAATCACTTACCTCACAAAAATCTTGCTTACTCGAACTACTGCAATACAGCGAGCGCCACTACTGCCGGCTAAATAAAAGATTCAAACTACGGAAGGCACTATCTACTGATAGGTACAGTTAGCAAATGAAACATTTTGATAGACAATAAACAATGTATTTACCTCAATAGCGTTCAAAAGTCATAATGTATATAGCAGTTCATGATATCCAGTATTACAAATTTCAAAACTCCGCCATCTCTCTCCCCACATCCGCCACTGCTGGCGGCTCACCTCCAACTGCGCAACGCTATGCGCTGTTAACATCCAGCTGCCCATCACTACAATGGCTGACAACAATGCAAACTGGCCACAGACTGCACACAGCACAGCCAGTGATTTTCATACAGAGCGCTACGCAACGTTGCCAATAAGAAAACATAAACAGCCTACTTACAATCTGAATTAGATAGAAATAGGCCATTACTAACCAACATGCTACTTTGCCTGTATTAGTCATCCAAATACAGCATATCACTTCTCTCTATATTACAAATTATTCTTAACCACGCTCATGGTGATACATTTTCTTTTTTTTATTTTTCTTTGACATTTGCCTTGTATAAACTATGTTCTCATCAACTAGGTAGTAACAAGTTATATGGAACCATTTTAACAATTGTTAAGCATTCAGTTCCCTGTAACCTCAGAGAAATCTTCATATATTACGTTTTTTTATATTATTTTTTTTTTAAAAAAAGCATTAACTACTATATACCAATAAGACTGTAACAATGATAACTCTTTGCTACTAGATTCAGAATGAACCGACCCACCCTACATTTCAACGCAACATGTTAATCTGTACTGTTAATGAAATAAATAAGTTCATATCCAATGTAGCATTTGAATGAAAGCAAGTAATTACATCTACATTATGGCCGGCCTCGTCTATATACGACTCTGACAGGTGACAAGTGCGTAAAAATCTTCTCAGATCACCTGCATCCATGCCCATTGTGCATTCCGACGGACTGGGGGACATTCCACTCCACATGTCTAGAATTACTACACAGTGGCTCCAGGAACACTCTTCTGAGTATAAACACTTCCGCTGGCCACCGAAGCCCCCGGAGATGTGCATTATTGAAGATATCAGGGATGCCTTGCAATGTGCTGTTCAGAAAATATCTGCACACCCTCGTACTCTTTAGGGTTTATGGACAGCCCTGCAGGATTCATGGTGTTACTTCTCGCCAGCACTACTTCAGACATTAGTCGAGTCCATGCCACTTCGTTTTGCGGCACTTCTCGCTGGGGCCCTACACGATACCAGACACGATATTACTATGTTTGTTCAGATATCCAGTGATACCTTTGTAAACCTGTAGAAGATCGCAGCAGATGGATCGCAACGTCGAGTAATCGAGAAGTTTGAAGGGAACGCCAGTCTGCAGACTTACCTCATTTGATTCATCAGACACTTCCTAATTCTTACATAGGTCTTGGCTTACATTATGAAATAACGTTACGAGCCACCTTAATAAAAGCAGCTACCTCAACTGAAGGTCGACAGTCGTGGGTAACTCTGCAGAGTTATCGGTGAGCTATACCTGTTACTAGCAGAGTTAAAGGGACAACGTTTCATTTCATTCGATTCCAATAAAGAACGTTGTGGAAAAAATGACGACATGGTACTGGATCAATATTTTTGGTGTTAAATAATAATACACGTACATTATTTAGCCATTTGAAATCACCTCAGATGATTGATGCCATGGAATTGTGTACTTGCACAAAAATCAATAAAAGTATTTGCGATGCGCCACACAGGAGCTGTGAAGTTTGTATGTAGATGTATACGTGAATGTAGAAATATATCGACTAGAGTTGCTGACTGGAGACTCTACGTTTTATGCCAAAACGTCAAACCGTAAGTAGGTCTCTCTCTACCTCATAACGAATCACGACATATAAACGTAGTGGATTAACTATCGTGGTTTTCCGTTTTATTTAACGGTAGATTCACTAACAGAGCTTGTGTTACATGCGACAGTAACCGAAGATATTCATAAAGTGTTTGTGAGAGAACGAGTTAGAAAGTACTCGAAATTTGAGCATCGATGTTTGAACAATAAACTCAGCTGATAACATGAAGTAGACCTAATTCCAGCAGTGTTGTGAATTTTATTACTAAAGTCTACATTCCTTCCCGTACCCATCGTAGTAGATGAAGCTTAATAGTAATAGGTAGAAAGTATTGATATTTACGATCAAAAATAGTCTTGATCACAATTTATTTATTACGGTGACCGGTTCCGACCACCACTGTTGTCATCTTCAGACCTTCAAGTGTATACAAAGCTTTACTTAGAGGGCTACATACATTAAAGAAAATACATGAAGTTATAAAGCTATAAAACGATGAATTACCAATGAGTAAGAACCTCCTTCTGGTGGTGAATCACTACTGGAGAAACCAGATCACGCCTTACTATATACAACTGAAGCTCCGCCCACTTCTGACGGAATGATGTCATTACTGACCAATGGGTTATAAGTCGAATAATAATGTAAAATTTCTTAGTTAAAGCAACATTGTCAAGAAAGGAAAATAAACACACACTAAACTTAGCTTGTTCAACAGCTATTGTCAATTAAGAAGCGTTAAAATATTTAAACATGTAGGATAAATGAACTTCGTTTTGACAGTAAATGGGTTGCCGTCTCAAGGCCTGTTAGTGAACCATTAGGAGCCACTGATTCACTTGGTGCAGTTGGACGCCGTTCCAAAGATGTGGCAGCAGGCTTCATTCCACTGAAGTTGTAAAGTCGATAGGCAAACTAGTGGTTGCCATGTTCAGGATAAACACCAGTGAAAAGATGTGGCAGCAGTCTTCTTTCTAACAAAGTCGTTGCGAAAGTGGAATGGCAAAGACTGTCACGTCAGACGATGTACTACTGAGGAACATGTCTTTATTAAAACGATTTTCCATGAGTAGGCTGCAATAATCGTTAACTGACATGTGTAGTACATGCTGCATAGATACGATTTACTGGTGTAATAAGAGACTTCCCTTTATAGAGATTACATAATAATACTTACAGAACAATACTAAAAAAAATGAATCGAGAGGGCACAGTAGTTGTGCTTATTTATGAAATATTGTCTAAGAAGCTCATACGTATATTCAGTTGCTTTTTATACATGTGACAATATTTACAATTAGTAGTGATTTACCACCAGAAGGACGTTCTTACTCATTGATCTGAAGATGACCACAGTAATGATCCAAACCTGTCACCATAATAAACAAATTGTGATGAAGACTCATTTTGATAGTAAATATTTGTAACAAATTGATCACTGTTCACTCCCACAATGTATTCAAAAGTAATTAGAAAGTATTGGGTTATAACCCCAGATAGGTTTTTACGGAGAAGTTACAACTCATTTTGACAATCAGCCTGTTGTATGGTATCTGTCGGTCAAATAAGATACAAAACTTCCGTACTGACATTGGGAAGAGCGATAAATGTTACTATTTTCCACATTTGCGATGGGCGGGGGGGGGGGGGGGTGGAGGTGTACATAAGCCTCGTGCATACATTTACAATACAAGCGAACTCAGGCATTGTCAAGTGGTAAAGCTGTCAGTGGAAGACGCTAATGTCTTGTTGGGAATAGAGATTTCAATTGTGTCACATGGTAGCATATTGTGTCTTTCATGGTCAGAAATTATATGGCCTGAATTCTCTCATTAGTCACACTTGTTCGAAAACTCTATTTCTGTCATTCACTATAATAACCATCAGTCATATGAGTGGTTAGGAATTAACATTGTATGTGCTAGTTTTTTAACATGTTGTGTGTAAGGCCGAGTGTAACGAACAATTTAGCTGCTTTTCCATGTACGGAGGTTATTCACGATTAGTTCTTTCTTCTCCCTGCGGTAAGCTCCACGTAGCTCAGCGGCACCCTTTACAAACATTTCCCTCGGATAACAGCTGAACGGGGGGTCATTTCGGTGTCACTGTGGGTAAGAGAGCTGGGCCTTTTTGACCCGTGTGAGGGCAGTAGGTCCATCCCCTTTGTGTGCACCACCAGTGATGTATGTGCGGCAGTGAGTGACTAACGAGAAAATGATGGCCCACGCATACAGAGCTGCCATTAATTACGACGTCAATTAGCGGTAATTACCGTCAAGGCATTACTGTGCGTCCGCGACGTCTGTGTCCCAAGTGCCAGTTAAGCTGTTGTTTGAAGTACTTCATGAAAATAGGCTTATTGGTCAGTTGTCAATAAGAAACCGATTAGGCAGGACAGAGGTCTCGAGGGTGATGTTAGCAGAAAGAAGGAATAATGCAGCCATTATCGCTCAAACGTTAGGAGGCCGGGGATAGAATCGACACAAAAAATATTGTCCGAGTAAGTCAGTAGCTACCATTAGGTAAAATTCCGCTGGGAACCATGTGCTCAACGACTGCAGTATTAGCACTGTAAACAAGAAAATTAACAGCATCGGTCGTGACAGGTTTGAAATCATATATTACAACAAATCGACTTCAGTCACTGTGTGACCATCTTTAGAGCAAATATTAAAGTCTTGATAACTCACCTAATAAAAGCCAAGTTGAAGTTGTAATATTATTGTAAATTTACTACATGAGTCTTCAAGACTTTAATATTTCCAAAAAAGGAATCACAAAGTGACTGAAATCCGGTTGCTGTAATGAATTACTTCAGATCTTTTATGACCGATGCTGCCAGTTTACTGTTATAGGTTATCGAAGTCTGCACAACGCGATTGCGATTCTTAAATAGATGTATGTGTTCTCTGTTTTCTATTTAGATAACCTGAAGCTGCCTAAATAAGGCGAAACGCGTAGTTGAAAAATAAAAAAAACTAATTTGCAACCAAGACTGATTTTAACCAATACAGTTTTCTGTTTTACTAGTGTGACATTACTGAATGCAAAAATCTGCACAGCTTAATGAAACCACTTCTGTTGGGTGTGAAGTAAAGTAAAGACGGCTAGCTTTAAACGCTCCTTTTTGGGGTAGATTTGCGTATCATCCCAACATACATCGTACTCAATGTATCCTTACCTCTACACAAAGATAAAGTGGTTTCATAAACGAATACTAAATGAAACGGCAAATAACTGACGTGATTAACGCCGTTGCTTCAGTACTTGCCGTATTAATCCATTTAAATAATTTGTGGAAGAAAATTTAAAAGTAGCTTCTGTTGATTATTCGTATGTGTCATGAAGTGTGTTATTCATTCTTTGTTACAATAAATTTACCAGCGTTATTTTATATTAGACTGAACAGAAAATCTGTCACCACACCATCGCAACTAACCTTTCTCTCTTCAGTGAGTTGAAAGCTCAGAAACGAGTTCCTGACAGATCCCCACCATTCGATCAGGCAGTAAATGTACAGAGGACTTATTTTTCCTTTACGGGCACAGTAATGTAACATCAGCAAGCAATAACACTAAATCCTGAAATCAAAAATGGTTCAAATGGCTCTGAGCATTATGGGACATAACATCTGAGGTCATCAGTCCCCTAGAACTTAGAACTACTTAAACCTAACTAACCTAAGGACATCACACACATCCATGCCCAATGCAGGATTCGAACCTGCAACCGTAGTGGTCGCGCGGTTCCAGACTGCAGCGCCTAGAACCGCTTGGCCACACCGGCCGACCTTAAATCGAGTATGGTTTTGGTAGACGTTACCTATCAGATAATATCTACACGTTTCAGAAGTGTTCAGAGCGTAGGAGTATTCAGCAAACCCATCACTGAGACTTTCAGACATAACGGTGCAAGAGTGAGGTGCGAATGCCATTGAAGACAATTAGAATAAATATATCTTCTGCTGCTTTTTCAGAAAATTCTGATGGTCTGATGATTATTTTACTGATTTATGTGTACTCATTTCTCTTTTCTGGAAGGCCATAGATCACCAGTGTACATTTAATTCTTGCTAATAAAATACTTAGCTAGGAGCAGGGTATGATTAATTCCGACCTGTCCTGGCTAGGCCGATATCTGGTATAGCGTTTGTTACATGCACCAGTGAATTCTCATTATGCAATCGCCATAGTTCCGTAAAACTTAGTATGTCATCTTACCATTACATTTTGTAACGCCGCCAGCACTCTGTAAATCTCAAAACATTGTCAGTAAGTACTCTGTATATCTGGTCTTACACTGAAGAGTCAGAGAAACAGTTACACGTGCTTAATATCGTGAAGGGCCCCATTCGACCAGGCGGAAGTGCTGCAACACGACGTGGATGGACTCGACTAATGTCTGAAATTGTGCTGGAGGGGATTGACACCACGAATCCTGCAAGGCTGTCCATAAATCCATAAGAGTGCGAGGGGGTGGAGATCTCATCTGAACGCCACTTTGCAAGGCATCCCACATATGCTCCATAATGTTCATGCCTTTGGAGATTGGTGACTAGCAGAAGAATGTGCCTGGAGCCACTCTGTAGCAATTCTGGACGTGTGGTGTGTTGCATTATCCTACAGGAATAGCCAAGTCCGTCAAAATGCACAACGGACATGATGGATCACTCTGACTGCAGACGCCTCACACCGTTGCAGAGTATCCACCAGCTTGAACAGCTGACATGCAGACACGAAACAGTCTATGGATTCATGAGGTTGTCTTCATAACCGTACACGTCCATCTGCTCAATGTAATTTGAAACCAGACTCATCCGACCAGGTAACATGTCTCCAGTCATCAACAGTTCAATGTCGGTGTTGACGCTCCCAGTCGAGTAGTAAAGCTTTGTGTCGTGCAGTCTTCAAGGGTACACGAGTGGGTCTTTGTCTCCGAAAGCCCATAATGATGATGTTTCTTTGAATGGTTCGCACGCTAACACTTGTTGATGGGCCAGCCCTGATATCTACAGCAGGTTGTGCAAGGGGTGCGTTTCCGTCACGTTGAAGTACTCTCTTCAGTCGTCGTTGGTCCGGTTCTTCCAAGATGTTTTCCGGCCGCAGCGATGTCGGAGATTTGATGTTTTACCAGATTCCTGATATACACGGTGCACTCGTGAAATGGGCCCACAGCAAAATACCCACTTAACGCTACCTCTGAGATGCTGTGTCCCATCGCTCTGGAGCAGACTATAGCACCACGTTCGCACTCACTTAAGTGTTGATAACCTGCCATTGTAACAGTGGTACCCGATCTAACAACTGCGACAGACACTTGTTATCTTATGTAGGCGTTGCCGATAGCAACGCCGTATTCTGGCTGTTTCCATATCTCTATATTTGAATATGCATGCCTGTACCAATTTCTATGGCGTTTCAGCGTATTTCATCACAGAAAAATGTACAATACTTATATTCATTTTACTTTTTTTCTGAATGTTATGATCGGAGTTATTCCTCATTCATTTCAGGTCGAAATTCAAAGACCTGCTGGCAGAATTTCTATCATACTCATATCAACTAAACGTTTTCCAGAAGGTAGTTGTCAGAGTCTTTTTTGACGTCTTGCTATCCACCGAAGTATTCCTTTGGTCCATCCATTCAGCTATGTGTTCAACGACACTCCTTTCCATTTTCATGACAGTCGTAATATATCTTCAGCTCCAGTCTAACCCTGTATTCAAATTCGTTTTCATGTCTTTTATGGTTACTGCATCCGCCTGTCCTATGCTTTTAGATTAACAGTCCGTTATTAGCTGGTTTTCGCTATGTGCGTTAATTTCTCACTGTAAATTCTGGTTGTATTCATATTCTTCTTCCTCTCCTAAGCAATGAGGACGACGAAATTACGCGAAAACGTTGTCGCTTCGACAAGGCTAGGTACATTTGTGGCTGGGGAAGGCAACCCTTTTCAGTTAAATTGCTTATCAAATCCATGAGTGACTTACGGCCAACAACGCCATACTACTTTACCTGTAAATGTAGAAGTACAAAACAATTTAGAATAAATTTATCTTCTGTTTATTGAGTCGTCAGTCCCTGAAAAGATGTATTAGAAAGAATAATCTCCATAAGGACGGTTAAATGCCTGACAGATTCGTTTCTCAACGTTATCAACGTGTTTCTTTATCCATCGCGTCATTTAGCTTCCTAGGCGCATTACTACGATGCCGTATGAAAGTGACCTTAAGCGTCAAACCGTTAATAGGAAAGCCGATTGTACGACATTCATTGGAAAATCTGGGGTAGAGTGAAATGCATGTTCGTTCGACGTATTAGGCATGGCTGTTCTGGCGTGTAGAATTCTTATCAGCTAGATCGCAAAGCAGACATCGATGGAGTGTGAAGGTACTTGCATCGTAACAGATCGGAAAAGGATACAGGAAAACGCAACACAGATCGTGAGAGAACGGAAAATATAATTTCTGATTGAGGGGGAATCTTGCAGCGAATTCCTATAGCATAAATTTGCATAACGAGTACAGAATGTGTCGCAATTATTCCGCCTCCAACGGATATCTTCGTATGTACGTGGGAATACAATGTTACGGGGGTTAAGTCACTTAGGAAGCACGCCCACGAACTGTCCTCCCTCGCTAAATTCGCGAATTTAATGGAACTGTGACTCATACTGCTACACACACACACACACACACACACACCTCAGTCACGCACTCCGATATGGCTTGCGCAGTGTGTGTGTTCATAACTATGGGATATATTCTTAATGTTGGGAACTTTTGTGGTTTACCAATATAACAAAAGAATAATTTTTTTAATTTTACGAGTTTAATTGCTACCATCATGACAGACTAGCACAGGCACCCTTCTTCCTCAATTTCATTCTCTTCCTCCTCTACGGTTTTTACAATCTGCATCTGCCTCTAGTGCCGTGGAAGCTATTGCCTCACGTATTAACACCTCCTATCTTCATTCCTCTTCTCCTTTTGTTCTTTTCTATGCATATGTTCCTTTCCTGGCCGATTCTGCGGAAAACCTCGTCATTCCTGAACTTATTAGTTCACTTCAACATTCTTCTGTAGCACCACGTCTCAAACGCTCTGATTCTCCTCTGTTCCTATTTTGCCACTGTTCATGATTCACCATGCAACGCTGTGCAGCAATGGTACATTTTCAGTAACTTCTTACTCGGTGTAAGGCTAATGTTGTCCACGGATAGAAGGGATAACCAATAGAGGTACTCAAGGTACCCTCCGCTACAAACCGTCGGGTGACTTGCGGAGTATGGATGTAGATGTTTGATAGTAGAAGACACATTTTTAGCAGTAACTTCCTCTTTGCCAATGCTAGTGTGCTTTTTATGTCCTCCTTGCTTTTTCTGTTACGTGTTGATTTGCTTCTAAGGTAGGAAAATTCCTCAAATCCGTCTACTTTCAAACCACGAGCTTTGATGTTAAGTATCTTGTATTTTAGTTTCCACTACTTCTCTTTAGTTTTGTGTTTCTTCGCTTTACTTCCAATCCATATGCAGTACTTATTAAATTGTTCATTCCATTCAACAAATTTTAAAATTATTCTTCAGCTTCACTGCGGATAGCAATGACATCAGCGAATCTTATCCTTGATATCCTTTTATCCTGAATTTTAATCCAGTTCTTGAAACTATACTTTATTCCCCTTATTGTTTCTTCGATTTGCAGATTAAACGATAGAGGCAAACTGTAGCGTCCCTGTCTCAGTCCCTTTTAAATCCGAGCACTTCGTTCTTGATCTTCCAGTCATATTGCCCCCTCTTGGTTCCTGTTCATTTAGTGTACATCTACGCCATACTCCGTAAACAACCAAATGGTGTGTGGTGGAGGGTACTTCCGGTACCACTATCTGACCCCTCAAACTCTGTTCCACTCGTGAATAGTGCTTGGGAAGAATGATTGTCGGTAAGCCTCTGTACTGCCTCCAGTTTCTCGAATTTTCTCCTCGTGGTGAGTATGCGAGATGTATGTGGGAGGAAGTAATATGTTGTCCGACTCGTCCTGAAAAGTGCTGTCCTGAAATTTCAATAATAAGTCTCTCCGTAATGCACGACGTCTCTCTTGTAACGTCTGACATTGGGCTTCGTTTAGCATCTCCGTAACGCTCTCTCGCCAACTAAACGATATCGTGACGAAACGCGTCGCTCTTCCTTGGATCTTCTCTATCTCCTCTATCAGTCCTACCTGATAGTGGTCCCAGACAGATGAACAATACTGGAAAGCCTTATAAGCCACTTCTTTCGTGGACGAGTTGCATTTCAATAAGATTCTTCCGGTGAATCAGTATCTGGTGTCTGCTTTCCCCACTAAATGTTTTATGTGGCATTCAATTTAAGGCCGCTCTGGATAGTTACGCCTAGGTATTATACCGCAGACGCTGTCTCCAGCAATTTGTTATCAATAGTGTAGCTGTAAGTAGTGGATTTCTTTCCTATGTAAGCGCAATTTGTTACATTTATTTACGTTCAGGGTCAACTGCCAGAGCCTGCAACATTCATCAATTCTCTGCAGGTCGTTCTGCAAATTCTATCTTATGACATTGCTACTCTAGTATAGATAACGGCATCATCTACGATTCGCCTTAAAGAGCATCCGGCAGTTTCTTCTAGGATAATTATTTTCGATTATTTCCTTGAGTAGTCACGATTTCTTCTTCTTTCTTCGTTCTTCCCAAATCCTCTTCATACGTTCACTGTGTTCTCTCATGCGTTCTTCCGACCATCTTTTTCCCGTTCTGTTCTCCTTATCTTCATGTTTAAGTCTATGTTTCTTTATCATGTTTCTAAACTGTTCTGTATTGTTTGTGTTGTCTTGTGTGATCCCCAGTTCCTTAATGTCTTCTTGTGCTTCAGTGATCCACTTTGTCTTGTTTTTGCTCTTGTTTACTATCTCAAAGATTTGTCTTGTGAGCCTGCTTTTATTCATCCTGCTGAAATGTCCGTAAGATTTCATCCTTCTCTTTCTAATAGTATCTGTTATTGTTTCTATGTCTTTGTAAATCCCTCTGTTTGGCCTCTTCATCCAAATTCCTTCCCGAAACAATGGTCCATATATTTTCCTCAGAGTTTTTCTTTCCTGCTTTTCAATCTCTCTGATCTTCGTATGACCACGAATCACTGTAGTTTCTGCAGCATAAAGTTCTCCTGGTAGGACTGCTGTGTTGTAATGCCTTAGTTTCGCGTTGACAGAAATAAATTTCTTATTATAGTGATTCTAAAAGGGGTTGTATGTTTTTTGTAATCTGGAGATTCTCTCTTTATTGGCTACTGAGTACAGACGTGATGGTTGGATTATCTTTCCCAGATATCTCAAGTGGGCAACTTGTGCCACTTTCTCATGCTGAGTTGTAATGGGGAGATTACCTACTTTTTGTTTTCCGTATACTGTGTTTTCTCGTGGTAGGTTTGTAGCCCAGTTTTCTCTGAGATTTCGTGTAGTTTTTCCAGTGCAAATTTGGCTTCCTCTCTATTCTTGGTTAGAATGGCAAGATCGTCCGTCAAAGCCAGACACTTTGCCCTAATTTTCTGCTCTTTTTTAATCCCAAGCTTAATTGCTTTTATTTCCTTTCCCATACCTTCACAATTTTATCCAGAATTATGTTAAAGAGAAGGAGGGGACATTCCATCTCCTTGGCGAACACCAGTGTGGATATGAAATGCTTCTGATGTTTCGCCCATAAATTTAACTTTGGAGGTTGTATCTGTTAGTGCCTGTTGAATAATTGACCTTATTTTCCTGTCAATCCTGAACTCCTCTAAAGTGTGAAATAATATTTGTCTATCTATTGAATCTTAAGCCTTTTTAAAATCGACAAAAGTTACCACAGTATTTCTACATCTTCTCATTTTCAATTTTTTTTTAAGTTCCATATCTGTTCGATGCAAGATCGACCTTTGCGAAACCCTGCCTGAAACTCTTCTATTAACTGGTCCGCTTGTTCTTCTAGTCTGCTTTACAGGGCCTTTGAAAGAATTTTGTATATTACAGGGAGCAGTGAAATTCATCTGTAATTATTTGGATCGTTTTTTGCACGTTTTTGTGGAGAGGGTGAATTAATACACATTTACACTCTGCAGGTATTTCTTCAGTTTCCCAAATACTTTATATAATTCTGCGGCTTGCTTGTATGAAATTATTGTGATTTAATTTCCATACTTCTGCTATGATTCCGTCTTCCCTGGAGACTTGTTGTTCTTCAAAAAATTGATTGTTTCCTTTACCTCTTTCAGTGATGGTGGATTTGAATCGGGCCTGGATGTGGGTTTTTCGAAATCTAGTTGTTCTGTCGGAGGCTCACAGTTGAGAAGTGAATGAAGATATTTAGCTAAATTTTGACAGTTATTTTTAGGGTTGGTTTCCAGTGATCAATAGGGCCGGCGAAAGCACAGATTAGGTGGTTTATACCCTGCTACGTTTTCTTTGAAAATTTTGTAGAAATTTCTGGTGTTGTTCTTGATAAATTCTTGTTCAGTTTCTTTAAGCCGGCTTATATCATATCTACGTTATTCTCTTCGTATTGCCTTGGATGGTCTCTTATGTATTCTCAAAAATTCCTGCCATTTTTCTGTAGTTTTTTTGCTACTGAAAGTCTTCCAGACTTGTATACTTTCTTCCCTTGCTTGATCACTTGCACTGTGTTTTCTCTTTCTTGGGGGTTTGCCTAATTTCATAGTGTTTTCAGTACTACTGCAAGTTCTTTCCAGTTCTTAGCGATTGATTGCCCGATTTCCGGGAGAATTTCCCTCTTGTTCAGTTTAAGGTATTGTGGATCAGTTGTAACTGTTTTGTTCGTTGGTGGTTTCTTTCTGTTAGGTTGAATCTAATCATAATTTGCAGCAGATGATGGTCTGTCTCCTAAAATCCCTTTCTTGTTCGTACTTTGAGTATTTCTTTGGTATTCTCATTAGATATGGCAACATGATCTATCTGAAATTCACCCGAAGTTTAATTTTGTGATTTCCATGTTGTAAGTTTGTTTACAGGTTTAAGGAATTGTGCAGACACGATTTAAGATCAAAATTTTCGCTGAATTTTATCAGTCTCTCGACGTTTTATTTGTTCTCTTGTGAGCTGCATGAATTCCCGTTCTTTTCCTTAATTTTTTCTCTTTGCCGAGTTGTCCATTGAAATCTCCTAACATAATTTTTAAATGATGAGTAGGGATTTTATTTGAGGTTTCCTCCAGTAGTTCACAGACGTCATCTATTGCCTTTGGATCTTTTCTATTGTAATCATTTGTGGGGGCATATTCATTTATCGGTGTGTATGCCCTGTTTCCAGATTTTACTCAGATTGTCGAGATTCTTTCTGATGTTGAATGGAAGCTTACTATTGAGTCTATAATTGACTTCTGGACAACAAAATCTGTGCCAAATTGTTTGGGTCCCTTCTTCAGCTGGACTGCAAGAAAATGTTCAAATGTGTGTGAAATCTTATGGGACTTAACTGCTAAGGTCATCAGTCCCTAAGCTCACACATTACTTAACCTAAATTATCCTAAAGGCAAACACACACCTATGCCCGAGGGAGGAATCGAACCTCCGCCGGGACCAGCCGTACAGTCCATGACCGCAGCGCCTGAGACCACTCGGCTAATCCCGCGCGGCAGCTGGACTGCCGGTTTTCCTTTGTAGATTGTGAAGTTCCCTGAATCAAAATGGTTTTCGTCAGTAAATCGTGTTTCTTGAATCACAAGGATTTTTATGTGGAATTTTTCCATAGTATTTGTGAGTTGTTTGAGTTTACCTACTTTGGAGAGTGTGTTTGTGTTGAGAGTTCCAATGAAGTTTTTTTGTTTTGGTCTCAGAAATTTTCAGAAGCTCCGACTCTTCTGTGCATGACGTTCATGTCCAGCAGAATCCGATGCCCAGGAAGATTCAGTCCAGAGACTAGTGCCTGGGTGAGTGGATTTCTTTCCTTTTGCTCAGTCATGCTTATTCAAGTTGAAACTTGTTTTGTGGTGATCTTCTATGAAGGTCACATGTTTACGACTGCCCACTACACGCAGGAATCCAGAACAGACGCTAATGGATTTGGGCTGGCTCTTCCGCCAGTTCCGCCGTACCGGTGGTCTTCATCTCCGACTTCACTGCCGTTGAGGTCTTCACAGTATCCCTGGAAAGGGGACATCACAAGGTTCTATCACCCGGGCCAGTTGAACCAAGGTTTTTTGATTGGGTGTTACTCCTCCCCCTCCTCCTTTTTCATACTGACTTGGGGCGGCTTTGGTGGAGTGGTCCTGTTTCATTTCTCTATGTTATTAGGTTTACATCTGTCGATTTGGTTCCGTTAAGAGCGACGTGTTGAGTTCTATCAGCAAGAAAGTGTTGAATTCAATCGTAGGTCTGCACCGATACTCCGTAAGCT
Organism: Schistocerca cancellata; assembly: GCF_023864275.1. Taxonomy (NCBI): domain Eukaryota; kingdom Metazoa; phylum Arthropoda; class Insecta; order Orthoptera; family Acrididae; genus Schistocerca; species Schistocerca cancellata. The sequence goes on along the minus strand of NC_064631.1, from coordinate 632,948,984 downwards.
CGGATTTTTTTTTTCATTAAACGGCAATGTAGGACTGTGTCAAATGCTTTACTGAAATCAAGGAACATGGCACCAGAGCGCCGTTGTCCATTGCGCTGTGGATCTCGTGGAGGATTAGAGAGAGCTGAGCTTCGCAGGATCTCTGTTTGAGGAATCCATGTTGATTTTAATAGAGGAGACGTTCATTTTCTAAAATCTTCATAATTCTTGAGCATGAAATATATGGGTCTATAACTGTATGGATCTGTCTTACGGCCTTATTTATATACTAGAATGTCCTGCGCTTTTTTGCAATCGGTAGGTACCTTTCGTTGCTGAAGCGATCTACGATAAATTACTAGTTCTTTCACATAATCTTTACAGAATCTGATAGGTGAGCCGTGTGTACTTCCATTTCTCCACGGCCCATATCCTGAGCGTCGTGTGGAGCCCATAGAGCCAATACTTTTGGTAATCCACAGTGTTTGGGCGCGATCGGGCTCTAGCATCTCGTTGCTGTCTTTTATTGCTTCGCTTCTATTTCGTTTTTCCACGGTTGTTCAGGGTTGGTCTTTTATGAAGCTCTTTCGTTTGAACTCCCGCCCGTAGTGTACCCACTATCGGTTGCGAGTTCTGTCTTTGGTGTACTTAGAAACCGTAGGTAGGTAACACGACCGACTCACGTGTTTACTGCAGCAGACTCTTTGGCCTGTACTATTTATAGGCTAGCGTGGTCACGCTGGAGGAGGTTGTCGCGCAGTGGCCTTCGTGTCTGCTCTGGTGACGTCGACATCCTGCCTTCCGCGTACGGGTGTTATCGAACCCGCACTTCTACACGTGGAGGAACGTCGGGCTGGTTGAGGCCCCTCTGTCCGCTCTTCACTGGTTGTCCGCGGGAGGCGGATGGCAGTCTAATCATCGCCTGCGTCGACGAAGGTAAAAAAACCCTAACCATCATGGGGCGGTGGAGCCGCCGTTTGGCGAGGGTTTGAGTCCCGGAGCTGTTCGGCTGGGTCGGTGTCTGCCGGGACGACTGGGGACGGCTCAGATTTTGTGCTCAGCAGTCCCGGACAAACGACGAAGTGCGCCGAGGGAAAGGAGAAAAGAAGTTAAGTGTGAATGTTTCAAATTGAACGTCCTTTGGGATTGAGTTCATCTAGTCGTCTTTCCCTTCTTGTGGCCACCGCCGTGGCAATCCTCTGTTCTGTTCACTGGTGCAATTCTGACAGTGCAGATTCCTCCACGCATCGTTGCTAACCGGTGCAGTGGTGTATTTTGGTAGTTATTTGTAAACGTTTGCACTTCTATGTTTTGGTAGTTCATCTTCCCACCCTGTGGTTGCAGAATTTCGGGTGGGGAGTTAGTTCCTTGTCTCCCAAGATCTAGTTCTCCATTATTAAGGTTAATTCTAGTTCAGCCTAGTGTTAGGTTAATCCCTGGGTATATGTGTCCGCCATACTATTTGCGCTGTATTTATTCTAAGTGAGTGGCACTGACAGTAGTCGGGGGTTCGAGTCCTGTCACGGAGCTGATAAGGGGTCACATTGGTTTCGGCTTGTCAGTTGGAGGGTGTTGCCTTAGAGGTTTGTTAACATTGAAATGTCAGCGTTGTCTAGCGCTACTGGGACCTAATGCAGAACATTGTCCTGATTAGGGAATGTTGTTACACGTTCTTGTTTTCATTTCGACATCTGTATTTGTGATGGCAACCGCATGAAGTAAGATCTGCTCTGATGCTATGCTGGATCTTGCGCTCTTGCTATTTTTGGTTTTGTTTTGATCCCGACTATTTGGGTGTCACGAATATGGAACTGTGTTATTAATGTTTGGCTTGAACAGCGGACACGCGGCTAGTTTAGTACGTTTGTAGTGGCATGGCGTCCTCGTGAAGGCGTGCCCGCTAGATTGCTGTTGCGTCTCCTCAAAGTGTAATTTCCACCTTACTAAAACCCCCTTGTTAAAAGGGAAGGAAAAAAGAAAAACTTAGAAATACCTTCTATTTGCATTAACTATCTTACCTGTCGCTTAAGTAAATATTTGCTCAGTGATTAAGCTAATGGGAGCACATCTCCTAAAAGCAACTAGCGCAATTCTGTTATGGTGGCCCTCGTCCCTATTTTGGTCCGATACATAGTATAAACAGGCTTACATGCTCCGTATCAAACTTCTGACGTTGTTTTTTGAGTGATTGTGGATTATTAAAATTCATTATAGTGCAAACGTTTGTATTTTACCAACCGTGTTTATAAGTTATTAATGTGATTGGCTGCAATATATTACGAAAGTTTTAGGATCATAGGTTGTCCAGGTAGAAATTTGAAGCCATGCTGTGTTGTGAATGCAGGTACTTATGTTTTATATTGCAATGAGAATTTTAATGTGGTAAACCCACGCTTTGTGATTAATAATTAAAGATTTAAGAGTGCGTTCACTTAGCGCTTACTTATGTGTTGTGTAATTATTATTTAAAAAAACAAATTATTAGGCGTTTTAATATTTTAAATTAAAGCCTTTCCAATTCGAATTTGGTGGCCCTCATATTTTGGGCAATTGTAAGCATTTAAGCAGGATTTACGTAGTTGGTGTTATGTATTGTGTGTTATGAATAAATTATTTATGTGTTAAAACACGTCTGATATGTCAATTCCTTGGCCCCGCCCACACATTGGTCGTAATCTTTTAATATTGAATGATCAGACCACCGATCCAATAGGTATCTCATTTGGTCCTGAAGCTCTTCCGCTACTAAGCAATTCTCGCAGCTTTTCAATTCCGCTATCGGTTATCTCAATAACAGCCATTTCTATTTTCGTACGACGATTGAATGGAGGGACGTTGTTACGAAACAACTTCGGAAGACCGAATTCAGTATTTCGGCCTTCTCCTCCCCCCCCCCCCCCCCCAGGAATCATGGACCTTGCCGTTGGTGGGGAGGCTTGCGTGAATCAGCGATACAGATAGCCGTACCGTAGGTGCAACTACAACGGAGGGGTATCTGTTGAGAGGCCAGACAAACGTGTGGTTCCTGAAGAGGGGCAGCAGCCTTTCCAATAGTTGCAGGTGCAACAGTCTGGATGATTGACTGATCTGGCCTAGTAACATTAACCAAAATGGCCTTGCTGAACTGGTACTGCGAACGGCTGAAAGCAAGGTGAAACTACAGTCGTAATTTTTCCCGAGGGCATGCAGCTTTACTGTATGATTAAATGATGATGTCGTCCTCTTGGGTAAAATATTCCGGAGGTAAAATAGTCCCCCATTCGGATCCCCGGGCGGGGACTACTCAGGATGACGTTATTATCAGGACAAAGAAAACTGGCGTTCTATGGATCGGAGCGTGGAATGTCAGATCCCTTAATCGGGCATGTAAATTGGAAAATTTAAAAAGGAAATGGATAGGTTAAAGTTAGATATAGTGGGAATTAGTGAAGTTCGGTGGCAGGAGGAACAAGACTTTTGGTCAGGTGAATACAGGGTTATAAATACAAAATCAAACAGGGGTAATGCAGGAGTAGGTTTAATAATGAGTAAAAAATAGGAGCTACTACAAACAGCATAGTGAACGCATTATTGTGGCCACGATAGACACGAAGACCACGCCTTAAACAGTAGTACACGTTTGTATGGCAACTAGCTCTGTAGATGATGTAGAAATTAATGAAATGTATGATGAGATAAAAGAAATAATTCAGGTAGTGAAGGGAGACGAAAATTTAATAGTCATGGATGACTCGAATTCGAGAGTAGGAATAGGGATAGAAGGAAACATAGATGGTGAATATGGATTGGGGCTAAGAAATGAAAGAGGAAGCTGCCTCGTAGAGTTTTGCACATAGCATAACTTAATCATAGCTAACACCTGGTTCAAGAATCATCAAAGAAGGCTGAATATATGGAAGAACCCTGGAGATACTGCAAGGTATCAGATACATTATATAATGGTAAGACAGAAGTTTAGGAACCAGGTTTTAAATTGTAAGACATTTCCAGGGGCAGATGTGGACTCTGAACACAATCTATTGGTCATGAACTGTAGACTAAAACTGAAGAAACTGCAAAAAGGTGGGAAATTAAGGAGATGGGACCTCGATAACTGAAAGAACCAGAGATTGTACAGAGTTTCAGGGAGAGCATAAGGGAACAATTGACAGGAATGGGGGAAAGTAATACAGTAGAAGAAGAATGGGTAGCTTTGAGGGATGATATAGTGAAGGCAGCAGAGGATCAAATAGGTAAAAAGACGAGGGCTAGTAGAAACCCTTGGGGAACAGAAGAAAAATTGAATTTAATTGATGAAAGGAGAAAATATAAAAATGCAGTAAATGAAGCAGGCAAAAAGGAATACAAACGCCTCAAAAATGAGATCAACAGGAGGTGCAAAATGGCTAAGCAGGGATGGCCAGAGGACAAATGTGAAGATGTAGAGACTTATCTCACTAGGGGTAAGATAGATAATGCCTACAGGAAAATTAAAGAGACCCCTGGAGAAAAGAGAACCACTTGTATGAATATCAAGAGCTCAGATGGAAACCCAGTTCTTAGCAAAGAAGGGAAAGCAGAAAGGTGGAAGGAGTATATAGAGGGTCAATACAAGGGCGATGTACTTGAGGACAATGTTGTGGAAATGGAAGAGGATGTAGATCAAGATGAAATTGGAGATACGATACTGTGTGAAAAGTTTGACAGAGCACTGAAAGACCTGGGTTGAAACAAGGTCCCAGGAGTAGACCACATTCCATTAGAACAGGGCTTAACAACTGGCCGGTTTTGAGCGCGTGTACTCGCGTCTGCTCAGGCATGTGGTCACGAGCAGGTGCAAGGTCGCGGAGTAGGGTGGGAGCGGAGGGAGGGGAAATGCGCGCGCACGTTTGAATAGGGCTGCAGCATGCAAACTGAATTCGCACCGACTGTGTAACGTTTAAAGTACTAAGATCAGCTCTTAACAGTCACTTCGCTACTTAAGAATCATGTGAAGTCGCTGTTGTGTAACCCCAACCATGCTTTCGCAGTTCAACCCCCATTGGTAGGAATTGTATCTGTTTACTGAAAAAGATGGTGCTGCAAAATGTTTAGTATGTCACAAAAGGCTGAATTCTTTAATTTGCAGCGACATTATATGTCGTACCACGCGAAAGACTACGGACGTGAAAATCTAATTGACCAGATCGTGCACAGGAAGTTATTAAACTTAAAAGGAAGCTATCCGAAGAAGATCTGGACGACGAAGAAAAATCAACTGAGGCAGCTCTCAGAGTGGGTTACAAAATTCTTTGCTTTTAGCAAAATCCCTGCGCCCCTTAACTGATGGCGATTTAATGAAAGAATGATTGGTAGTTGCAGCGGAACATTTGTGTCCATCTCAAGTTGAAAAGTTTCGGATTGTTCCGTTATCTAACATGACTATTATGCGTCACATACAGGACATGGCAGACGACGTCCAGAGCCAGCTTGCAAATATCTGTAAAGATTTTATGGCGTATTCTCTAGCTCTGGACGAAAGTGTTGATATCTCTGGAACAGCGCAGCTTGCCATATTTATTAGAGGTGTTAACAGAGATCTTCAGGTGAGGGAGGAGCTCCTCGATGTAGTAGCCATGAAGAACACTACAACCGGAGGTGATATTTTAAGTAGTGTTGAAGAAAGTGTTTCAAATATAGGATTGTCGTGGAATTATTTAGTTTCAGTGTCTACAGATGGTAGAGGCATACAATAAGCTAGTAAAATTATGTGGCACGTGTACATTCTCCTTCATTTGTTTCATTTGTTGCAGTAATAATTCGTGAGTGATATCCCTGCAGGTGGCCGCGGATTTATATCGACTGGCGGCAGCTGTTGTGTACCCCACTTGACTCTCCCCACTCTCCGCTCTGGTCCGGTAGTGGGGGTAGCGTGCTCGCGCTGCTCCGTGCTCGCACCTTGCTGCTCACAGTTTGCTCTGCGAGCACGTATGTTTTGAAGCCCTGCATTAGAACTACTCATAGCCTTGGGAGAGCCAGTTGTGACAAAACTCTACCATCTGATGAGCAAGATGTACATGACAGGCGAAATACCCTCAGACGTCAAGAAGAATATAGTAATTCCAATCCCAATAAAACAGGTGTTGACAGATGTGAAAATTACCGAACTATCGGTTTAATACGTCACAGCAGCAAAATAATAAGCGAAATCTTTACAGACGAATGGAAAAACTGGTAGAAGCTGACCTCAGGGAAGATCAGTTTGGATTCTGTAGAAATGTGGGAACACGTGAGGCAATACTGACCGTATGACTTATCTTAGAAGAATGATTAAGAAAAGGCAAACCTACGTTTCTAGCATTTGTAGACTTAGAAAAAGCTTTTGACAATGTTGACTGGAATACTCTCTTTCAAATTCTGAAAGTGGCAGGGGTAAAATACAAGGAGCGATGGGCTATTTACAATTTGTACAGAAATCAGATGGCAGTTATAAGAGTCGAGGGGTATGAAAGGGAAGCAGTAGTTGGGAAGGCAGTGAAACAGGCTTGTGGCCTATCCCCAATGTTATTCAATCTGTATATTGAGCAAGCAATAAATGAAACAAATGAAAAGTTCGGAGTAGGTATTAAAATCCATGGAGAAGAAATACAAACTTTGAGGTTCGCTGATGACAATGTAATTCTGTCAGAGACAGCAAAGGACTTGGATGAACAGTTGAACGGAATGGATAGTGTCTTGAAAGGAGGGTATAAGATGAACATCAACAAAAGCAAAATGAGGATAATGGAATGTAGTCGAATTAAGTTGGGTGAAGCTGAGGGAATTAGATTAGGAAATGAGACACTTCAAGTAGTAAATGAGTTTTTCTATTTCGGGAGCAAAATAACTGATGATGATCGAAGTAGAGAGGATATAAAATGTAGACTGGCAATGGCAAGGAAAGCGTTTCTGAAGAAGAAAAATTTGTTAACATCGAGTATAGATTTAAATGTCAGGAAGTCGTTTCTGAAAGTATTTGTATGGATTGTAGCCATGTATGGAAGTGAAACATGGACAATAAATAGTTTGGACAAGAAGAGAAAAGAAGCTTTCGAAATATGGTGCTACAGAAGAAAGCTGAAGATTAGATGGGTAGATCACATAACTAACGAGGAGGTATTCAATAGAATTGGGGAGAAGAGGAGCTTGTGGGACAACTTCACTAGAAGAAGGAATCGGTTGGTAGGACGTGTTCTGAGACATCGAGAGATCACCAATTTAGTATTGGAGGGCATAGTGGAGGGTAAAAATTGTAGAGGGAGACCAAGAGATGAATACTCTAAGCAAATTCAGAAGTATGTAGGCTGCAGTAGGTACTGGGAGATGAAGAATCTTGCACAGGATAGAGTAGCATGGAGAGCTGCATCAAACCAGTCTCAGGACTGAACATCACAACAACATACGGTTATGTTCCATTTCAGTGCCGGTGTGCTCGCTGAGAGAATGAATAGATGATTTGACCCACTTATGAATTTTACATGCGACCAAGGGTTGTTACTCAGGTCGGTTGACAATGTCTTGCTTTCAAAATTATTTAACGCTTCTCTCATACCTCTCCTTACGCTCATTTTCTCTTCGTTCAGCTTTTGTTTGTCAGCTAGGTTTTTGCTTCTCTGGAATTTGAGATGAAGTGCTCTTTGTTTTCGTAGCGCTTTTCAAACACGGCTATTAAACCAGGGTGGATCTTTCCCATCCCTTAAAACATTACTTGGAACATACCTGTCTTGGGCATATTGGACAATGCCTTTGAATTTTTTTTCCATTTGTTCTCCGCATCTTTGTCCTCATCACCGAACATTTGATTCTGTCTGCTGAAATATTCTGAAATTTGTATCCCGTCACCCTTGCCGAGCAAATAAATCTCCCTACCTTTCTTAACATTCCTTGTAGGACCCGTCGTCATAGATGCTGTCATAGCCTTTTAATCACTGATACCTTCCTCTTCATTAACTAATTCGATAAGTTGTGGTCTGTTTGTTGCCAGGAGGTGTAAGACGTTACCCTCATGAGTTGATTCTCTGACTATCTGCCCAAGGAAATTTTCGGACACCATATCGAGACCATGGCACACCATTCCCTGTCGCCTGGTTTGATGGCATAGCACTCCCAATCTATATCTGGCAAGTTGAATTCACCCTGTATTACAAAGGCATGATCAGGAAAATTGCTAATGATATTCTGCTAGCGCTGTCTGAAGCGCTCTACAACTACAGATCCTGACGCACGTGGTCTGTAAAAGCATCCAGTCACCATTTTTTACTCGTCTTTTCCTGTAGCTTACTCCCTTTTTTCGGAATATCGAACAGTTTACACCATTTTACAATGTCGAACGATTTTTGTATGCCATAATTTCTGTACTCTTCTATTGATTGTTCTTGAGTCTTGCTTCCACAGTCAAACGCAACGTCAGAATTTCCTCTCTGATGTCTTTACCTACCCTAGAGCCTAAATGATCCTAATCTGACAGATCCCAAAATTTCTTTTACATTATTTTCTATATTTTTCCGCTGCAGTTTGGATGCCTGAGCCGTTAAGCTGGTTTTGAGACAGTTTTCGCACTTGCTATCTTAAGAATTATGAGCAACATACTTACCAGAAAGTCTGATGGTACATCGCCACTCGCAGTGATTCCACACCCCCAATCGAATAGTTGCTACATCCTCAAATTATTTTAGAAATTCTGATGGAATGTTGTCTACCCCTCGTATCTTACTTGACCTTATGTCTTCCAGAGCTATTTTAAATTCCGACTTTTAATACCGGAATCCATTGCCATCCATATAAACTTTTATTTCTTCTTCTGTCATGTCATTACACAAATCCTCTCACCACAGAAGCCCTCAGTGTACTCTTTCCACCAATTCGCTCTCTCCTCTGCGTTTAACAGTGGAGATACAAACGTACTGTTAATGTTACACTCTTTGCTTCTAATTTCGCCGATGGTTGTTTATTCTTTCCTATGTGCTCAGTCAGTCCTCAGGACGATAATTTCTTTTTCGGTTCTTCATATCTTTCCTGCAGCCATTTCGTCTTGACTGCCCTGCACTTCCCGTTTTTCATTCCTAAGTGATTTATATTGCAGTACTCCTGTCTCTTACTGAACATTTGTATTACGTTCTTTCCTCGACCAGCTGGAATATTTCGTCTGTTACCGAAGGTTTCCTCGCAGTTTCTTTCCTTTTACCTACGTTCATCTAACCAGTTCGTGTGATTGTTCTGTTTAGATACGGCAGATTCTCTTTAACTGAAGCTCCTGTAGTGGTGTCCCTTATCGCAGTATCAACATCTTCAGCCAAATTCTAACTCGTGTCATCATTCCTCAGTACTTTATTATGTCAGTTGCTTCCACATTGATTCTTCCGTACGACTCTCTTAAACTAAAGTCTTCTCTATATCATGACCAAATTGCGATCTGCGTCTGTAGCTGTACCTTACAATCCAATGTCTGACTTCAGTATATCTCTCAAAGAATGTTGTAATTCCGTGGAAACTTTCTGTATTTCCAGACCTTTTTTAAGCGTATCTCCCCCTCTTGTATTTGAACAGCCTATTTGTTCTTATTACCAGAAACGAACCTCCGAACTCAATTAGCCTTTCTCCTCTCTCATTCCTGCTACCAAGCCGATAATCTTAAACAACTCTTTCTCCTATTTCTGTCTCTACAACGGCATTCCAATTCCCCAAGATTATTGGATTTCCATCTCCATTTATATATTTGGTTACACATTCGATAACCTCCTACACTTACCCTGTACTTTCTTCTTCTCCTTGCAACGTCGGTGTGTATACCAGAACGATTGTTGTCGGCATTGGTTTGCTGTCAAGACTTCTGAAAACAGGACAGTCCCAGAACTGTTCACAGCAACTCACACTCTGCCCTACCTTCCTGTTCGGTGCAAATCCTACTCCTGTTTCTAAATTATCTTTTGCCATTAATATAGTCATACATTTGTCTGGTCATTAATCCATTGTATCTAGACTGTATCTTTGCATTTCCCTTTTAGGATATTCTAGCTTCACTATCATGTTCAAACTTCTGACGTTCCACACTCCGAATCGTCAATATTAACCTTTCGTTGGTTATTCCATATTTTTCTCACGGTTCCCTCTCCCATGGCTCTCCTGTCCCGCCGCTGATTACATCTGATGCTTCTATCGTTTAGGGGCAATTTCCCACCTCAAGGAAAAGAAAGTACTCTTAACCTCTGTCCGCTCCTACGCCTTCCTTGGCCCAACGAGGGTGACTTCTATTAATGGAAGTTTTTGATAACCATTGATAATGACTTTTCGTTCAAAATTTGAGCAATGGCCTGGTTCGAACCAGGGCACGACGCCATATTTCTTACTAGTCAACGACATAACCACTTTTTTCTCGGTTTCTACTCAAATGCCTTACCACTTTTTTATGTCACCTAACAGGAAAGAACGAGCAAACTCAGCTTCAGTCTGAGAGGAGACATGATACATGATGAGCATGGGTCGAATCCCCATGCCAGATCACAATACGCCTCCTCCCCCCCCCCTTCCTGACACTTTGATTTCTTAATTTAACTTTTCATTATTTTTTGTTTTTCTTTATATTTACTCTTTTATGCACTAATATTTGATAGACATAAATTCCACGGTTCTGGGAGTCAAAAGGAAACAAATTTTTTCTGTAGGAAGAACACAATGGACGAAGGCACCAGATCAAGGGGACAAAAACAAAACTACGTAATACCTTGACGATTAAGGCCTCGGTACAACATAGTTGGAAATAACTTACAACGTGGAAGCCTCTGTCACTTCAAATGTGCGTTCACCATATATTGGCGAACAGCACGGGCGTTGGGATCGATTTCACCCTCGACTACATATTGGGCTCAGGGGCTCAGTATCCACACGATGGAATTAGTCTTCGTCCGAGGGAAAATGAAAAATCCCGGACGCAGAAGCCTCAGGTGAGGAAAGCTAGTTTTCGGCGAACCCACTGCCAGTGTCGTCGTCCGCAAGAGACAAGCCTTTGTGGTAATATATAAGGTGTGATGACGTGTATCGCAGAGATCAGTCGAACTAAGACCAGAGCAATGGAGACGTTCGTTGGTCGGACTTAGATTGCGAATTATCCTATACCATGATGACGCGACTTCCATCGAGAGGACACGAAGACTGACGTCAAACCACAATGTTTTCCAGGATATGAGTGGCGTGGCCATTTCAGTTGGGAAGAGGTATGACAGTACTCCCCAACGAGAGACCAATGATACGGTGGTAAAGTGAGTCACTGATAAAATGCCGGCTCCAAAAAACTTATTATAATATTAAATTGACGTGTGTGCTGCCATTTAGACGTGATCCTGCCGACATCGGCAGGGGGAGTCAGACTTGCCGGACGAATACAAGTAAGTAGGCCAGAGGTAATGGAATGAGTTAATCGAGTACATCTTATGAAGTTTCGCTGGATACACTATACTGAAGCCTTTACCTTGATATTTGAAAATCCCAACCCTCCAAGTGTACGGGTCGTCCCAACTACGTCAAACCGTGGTCGAGAAATATGACTTTTCCGAAGTAAACGATGGGATGCTAGGATACATTCCACCAATTGAGTGCATCCATTTCCATCGGCCAGCGATTCACGGTTTTCCCCAACGATTTGTGGCGAGCATCCAGCGTTGATCATGGAATGACTACTGCAAGAAAATCCCCGCAATGGTAACTGAGTACGTTTCTGTCCATGCGGGACTCAGAGAGGGGAAAAAAGGGAATCCAGTGTGTGCCCAAGCAAGGATAAGTCATCGATATGGCTTAGAATACCAGAATATCATCCTCGTACGCTCGTACCGAAAACGTCTTCGGGTCAAGACAAGAAGCTGCATTGAGAGGGAGCTTCCCTGCGGTAAGCGCCGTCGAATGGCGATCTGCGGAGTAACCTGTCGATTAACTACGACAGATGCTTCAATACCGTCAAAACATTGAATAATACCTGACAGGCCGTATGGCAGAGGCCGGTCGCCTCGAGCACCTGCATCAAGAAACCGTTACTGACCCTTCTAATGCATTACTAAAATCAGTAACGAGCAGGGTTCCAGAACAGAACTAGCTGCAGCCACCGAGACGATGTTCCGCATGTTCAGAATCGTCGCTGAGGCTCACAGCTTTGGTGAACAACAAGGATTTTCTCAGTCAATGTCAAGAAACGGCTTTTAACTGTCTGGGAGACATCGAAATTAAGTATTTCCCACAAAAGCAGTATCCATAGTGAAATTATTTAGCATCAATGACGCGTTTCGCCCTTTTGGGACATCATCAGATTGTCTACGAAGGAAGAAACTAAACAATTAGATAAAAATGGAGGAAAAGGGCATGGTCCTATCTTGCACGGCTACGCACACAACGTGAACCACAAGTAATAAAAACTTAGGTAAAATTAAGTGGATACATGACTTATCAGTCATAAAACCATATAAATGTAAAACGGTAGAAGGATCTGGATACGTGAACTAGTCATAAAACCGCTTGTAATGTAAAACAGACACTAAATTAACCGGATACACAATCCATTCTTCATGAAACATCAAAACCATAAAGTGGACCTAGTGGAAGGAGAGAAACAGCTATAATAACGCCGAGAAAGTAGAAAAATGTGTCGGAAAATTTTTCCATCGTTATCGTATGTCATCTTGAGCACACCGGCCGACTCTGCCTTGGCAGTGCAAGATAGGGCCACGCACTGTTTGTATGGGCGCGCACATAAACATTACTATAACAAATGAAGTACCGTTCATAGTGCTGCAAGAAGTACCCAGGTGGCGCACATAACAGGTTTCAAAAATTCGATTTATAGATTTTAGTATATCTGAAATGTAGGGTCTGTCCTCCGTGAAACAATTTTTGTTTTATATAGATACGACGGTTTTTTCGTGAAGTTTGATGGTTCTCCTGAGCACGATCTTTTGCCCGAATGATCCCGACACTTGGTGCAAGTACAGGAGAAATGCCAGATATGACCGCAAGCATTCTTTACCTGCATCAATAATGAATGAAATTAAACCCATATTTAGAGACCTTTGCAAAGATACCTTGTTGGAGAAATGTCTACATGGGAAAACCCAAAATTTAAATGAATGTGTGAATTCTGTCATTTGGAACCGGTTCCCGAAAACTGTATTTGTTCAGCTTACAACCGTCAAATTTCGTGTTTATGATGATATTTTATGCTTCAATGATGGTGTAATTAGAATAATGGATATTTTGGAATTATTGGGCATAAAATCTAGTTAAAATACAGCAAAATCTTTCTCGCAAATAAAGAGAGAATCCGCAAAGCAGATATTGCTAATTTAAAATACACAAAAGAAGCCAGACAGAGAAGAAGATGGGGGCAAGAGAAGAAAAGATCAGTATGATTCAGATGATGCTCTGTATGATGCTGGTAATCACTAGTGGTAACTAATTTCCATCAATGACTGTACTAGTATTGCAATATTAAATTGTTTTTTACTTTCAATTACCATTATTTGATAAACTAATGGTGTTAGAAACATGATATTTGTTCAATTTGTACTGCAGATGGTAATAAGATATTACAAGTAAATTGAGAATCACAAAACAATCAGAAATTCTTTTATAACAATTTATGTACAAAAAACGCTAAATTTCACTAGTGAAAGAATAAAATTTTTTTTCTTCAAAACGATAAGAGGTATTATGTTAATTTTACTTGTAAATTGAAGCATATAATGTACATATATGCAGTAAAAATTTCATAAATGTCATTGTTATACCACTTATAGTTCTTTTGTGTACCTATTCAAAGGGTAAAATAGCATTGGCAGAATAGAAATAAAACTTGCCTTCCGTCTCCCCTTAAGGTATATTTTCGAAAAACAAAAGTGCGTAAAACTAGTAATTAAAATGCATACTAACAAACCAAAACAAACACATAAAACAGAAAAATAAAATAAAAATGAGACTACTCTCTTTACATTTTTTGCCTGGCGTTTCTTTATTTTAACGAATAAGAATATTTTTGCCTCTTGTTTGCTATGGTTAAGACTGCCCCCATCGTGTTATTTTGTAGTTTTATCGGTTCAGGAGGGATGGGCTACGAAAGTACTGCAGAATTTAGCCGTGAGGGAGTTTTGATGCCTCAGTTTTTCATATAATCATTGTACTTATTTTTTATATGGGGGTACTATTATTTTTATACTATTTTATTTCCCTTCTTTTTTATTTATTTTATTTTCCTCTTTTCACGAGGTTCACTTCGTAACTTACATGTTTCATGGGGGACGTATTATGCATCCAGTGTCATTTACATGGTTTGATGATTGATGGGTCACATATCCAACTACTTTTACGTACAATCTTATTTCTTTTAGTTCACGTAGGCTGCATACCCGTGGAAGATAGGACCAAGCTCTTTTCCTCCAATTGTGTCTAATCGTTTGGTTTCATCTTTTTGTAGACAATATGATGATGCCCCAAATACGCGAAACGCGTCATTGATAATTTCGCAGACGACACTGTTTTGGTTCTGAAATACTTTTAAACCGGTTGCTGTAACAACCTGCCACGATGAAATGGGAAAATTTTTACACGTATTTGAGTAGTGTTGTCGGGCGGCATATATGAATTTCTAGGCGTCGCATCGTTTTCGGAATTAGAACGTTTTTACTATCCGTGAAACGGTCAGGAAACTTATTTAACAGTGATATAATGATACCACCTATAAGATGGCAAACATTTACATATAATTAAGAAATACCGCGCGTTCCGTCGATTTTTGGGATGGTGAGTCAGCAATACTGTGATATATATGGAGTAAAGCCAGTCAGGAACTTATCATTTAAAGCAGGATTAACCGTGCTTTACAGAAGAGTAAATGCATCAGTAGCACAAATCTCATAACGCTTTTAATGTAATGATACAACTCTCTGGAAATGTCATGCTGACATTTCAGTATGTGATCATCGATGTTAAACCGTAAAATTACAACTGGTTCACCAAAGGCTATTAATCTCAATCAATGCACAAAGTGTAAAGTGGAAGTAGGCGCCAAGGAATAACTGGTGAAATTACCCACAATTTTCAGTAACATTCTTTACTCAAATTTGGTGCAAGACTTTACGATATTTTTTTTAAAAAATCGACAATCATTTAACAAATAAGTCACAATTTACGATAGGACGATAGGAAAGGACTTTTAAATTATTAAATTATTATAAAACAAATTTCACGCCACTAAAAGGGAAGTACAAGTAAGCAATTTAACGTATACAAAGCGACGCTGTATAATATTTCAAGCTCAGCTAAATTACAGGTGAATTTCACTCCATTCATTAAATGACGCTGAATATAACTTGTCTGCAACACATAAAGACAATCCTGTTTACAAATGTTCTCAAAATAGAAACGCCAAATCGCAAGAGTCATTCACACGGGGTGGTGGGGAGGGGGTGGGGGGACACTCACAGTTAATAACATTAACATTTCCAAATATATATATATAATACAAATTTTACAAATTTCTGCCAGTTAACTTACGGCACACACACACGCTCGACAGGTAGCACTTGCGAGCTTTTACAAGACCCTCTTTTCACGGCAACAATTTCTACCCGTAATGAAATTGGAAACTTTTGCATGGCAAGAAAACACACTAATAACCAACTACCTGTATAAAACACATAAGCACGTTGAGTAAAAGCCTTAACGGGTATTGAATTGGAAAAACACACAACAGGTTTTGCTGACTAGAACCAATATAAAAATCCATACGGCGTACATTAACAGCCTTGCTTGATTCTAGCCAAATATACATAAACACAAATTCACGTAAGTTAAAGCTTCCAGATGAGCAGGAATTCGTTATGCAATTGACCAGTTCTTACCACGAGGCAAAGGGAATTTTTCTTCTTTCTTAGAGTTCATTTTACACTTGAGCCTAGTAATACTAGTTATGGCAGGCGAGAGAATGGATCAGGTCTTAATGCCTTGCATTTTAAACAGTACAGTCTTTCGTGCCTTAGACTTTCACAGACATGGCAGATGCTTACAGTCGAATAAACCAATAGGTAAGCTGGGAGGGGAAATAAGCAATCCGAACCACAGATTTACTCTGACTCCCCCACTTTCGTCCTCAAAATGGGACAAATAACCACCCTTTCTAATATTACCAGCTTCCCGCGGGTGGGCAGATGAGAATGAATGGTGGGTAACGCCCAGAAAAAAAATACGGCTGGTATAATCAACAAGAATAAGTAAATTGAATTCAATTAAACCTCATAAAGTCTGTTAACAATCAATACTCAACTTCTGGTGCGTTACGACTCCCAGCAGCTACGGCAGAGAAGTCGCTTCTTGATGTCTCCGACTGCCAACTGTCCTTGAGAGGCAATACTGCCACTTCTTAAACCCACGCGAACCGCCCACCTTTCCACTTTACAGCTAGAGGGAGACACCGAAGCCTTCAATTGCGACAACGACGCCACCGCCAGAAAACGGAGGGCGACTGCTTCACGCTACACGCTGCGGCGAGCTTTTCAAAGCTAACTTTACTACGGCTCAGATATGATTGACGGACGCGGTACATTCTCTCTTTTGCCACACCCACAACAGGATTAGATGATATAAGGGGCAGTTCATCCTGTAGGAATGTGCAGATTTTTGATCGCATCCTGGGTTCTTCCATTTGTTGTCTGCTTAATTGAAGAAGTTTGATCTTAACACGGCGGATGTCCATTATATGTAAGGGAGCTTGTGTGGCACCTTCATAAATTTGGCGCCAGACGGAACAATAAAATTCTTGGCTCTGCCGGAGATCCATAGCCCTCTCAGCACCGTAATGCTTTAACTCTTTCCGGCGCAACGATGTAGAATGTCCTGACCACCGGTCCATAAGAGAAGGATAACAGCCCTGCGAACGCAAGCTTTGGGCCCATACCTCTAGAACGATAATCTCGAGGAAAGGGTACTTTAAGGTAGATGTGTTCGACATTCAGGAAAGGCGATACTGTTTTTACTGGCTGCAGCACATATGACTTATATCGCTAACAGTTTCCCACATCAGGAAGATAAAACCGACCGTGTCTCTGCTGGAAGTAGCTGTAAAATGCGTATGCCTCACGAGAGTGGGACAGTGATAAACTCGTGCGTCGCGTAAATGCGAAGAGTGCACCAAATCATGTAGCTCTTCAGTAAAATTATTACTTTGGGTCTGTTACACAGTACGCTAAACACAATTAAAATCTCATCCCCTAACAGAAGTTTCTGAGGAGTTCTTTGAAACAAATAGATCATATCCTCCTTATAAAAATGCTCTAGATCTGTAGAATGGCCAGATCCTGTAGGGGTGTAAAGAAGAATTAGTCACGAGAAGTGCAGCCTAAGCTGCCCGCTGTTATTAAGAACTTCGAAAAGAGACAATAGTATTCCCTCTTTGTAAAATAACGCAGTGCCAAAAGATAGTTCAGGGACCACCTTAAAGAAAATAGAAAAGTTGGGAGTAAGAAATTGTCAAATAAAACTTCTTGCAAAAGTGTCACTTCTGCAGTTGAATATCAAATAAATTGTCGCAGCGCCGCAATTCTAATATTGGAATTAATATTCTTTTCTCTTTAAAGGTAAGAAAGGTGCAGGCCTCCATCCAGTTATCACAAAAACAAGTCAATTCGATACTTGCACGTGACCTTCGAACACCTGAATCAACGGATGAATGTGAATTTAACGTGGTGGATCCGTTTCTTCCACTCTCCTTCTGTTTTTTTTTTTTCGCGTTACCGGGTGCTCTGGCTGAAAATACTCTTTGTAGCGGTCTTCCAGAGGGCGACTTCCGCATGTTGCAAAGTCGGGGGTGGGGGGAGGGGTGCCGGATGGAGGGGTTCTGCTGAAATTCAGTATCAGCTGCAGAGGACATACCCTTCCCTTCCACTGGTGGGTGGCGAGGCTTCTGAGAATCAACAGAAATGAAAATTGTCGGTATGTCTTACGTCGTCACCAAGTGTTCCACTAGCTCACTTGTGCTGATACGGGTCTGATCAAAACTGGTCTGTGGCATGATTTCCTCATTCGGAAGCCAGAAGCAGTGTGGGAATGCGTTAAAGACTTAGGGATGCCTGGCAAATCCGTCGATACAGTACGCAGCTCCGGAACAGGTTCATCTTCATCGATCCTGAAAAATTTGCTTCCGGTCTGAAGTCGGGAAGGGGAGAGGTCTCCTACAACTGGATCTTTTAATAGAACGGTGAAGGGAAGAGGGATCCACTGACTCCTCAATATTTTGCGTCCATCTACGCTTGTTTCGGAAGTTGTGGAGACGCTCAAGCTGCATTGTCGAAGTTGGTACGCGAGGTTAACAGTGGAAATATACTACATGCATAGAGCAATAGCTTGCGTTGCCCCTCAGGCTCAATGTCTGTCACCTGGGGAATGAGGTCCGCTGAAGTTATCCTATTATGTTCGCAAGTTTGAAGACCGTGACACGGTGCGGGCAATTTGTGCGGAGGTGTCCACTCTCGTTTGTAACAGTTCTGATACTAAATGTAGCACTTCTGCTACTAAATGTAAATGGGTTCTCTCTTTTGATGCTGTCAATTGTCAGGATGAGCATTCTAAAGCATTCTGTCAGGGTGAAAATATTAAATAAATTAACTTTTCTCTCTTAACAACATGTGGGCGGGGTGGGTTCTTCCTTGGCTCGGGTATGAGGTAGAATGAAACAGCATTTTTACATAAGATAACTTTTATTGAAAGTTTCGTACAACTGTATCTTACTGGATGTTTTGGTTCGGAGAACGGCAGCTGTGTCGTTTGCGTAGCCTTCTGCTGCGGCAGCGGCGGCGGCGGCGTCTGATTACGCGTAACGGTGTGTATCCCGTGTCGCCGTCTCGCCCAGCTGACCGGAGACGCGCAGCGCGAGGTGGCCCGTTTAATTATTGCGAGCGAAGTCGTGCATCGGGTGGTGATACCTTGAATGTGGCGTCCCAGTGTTTCTCTTCTCTAAGCGGCCGCGTGTCTTGTGCGTCGGCCAGCGGAGCGGCGCGACGGCGGAAGGTCAGTGTCCCGGACTCGAACAACGGACTCCCGCCTGCCAGTCTTCGGCTGTCAGGTCTTCATCCCAGCTCACAGGTGACTGCTGATGTGAGGCCGTCTCCTTCCCGTCCTCACGAGTCACCCGGGTACGTAAAAATCAGACTTCAAATACCTTTTAACTTCTGTCTTCTGGCGCCGAGGCTGCTGCTTGCTACTCCATTACAGCGGCGTACTTGGTGCGTCTGTGCATGATGTAGTCTCTTCTTGCATGACGGTATTCAGCAGCGAAACTGACTTAAAACAACTGCTACGCTTCTTCACTTTTTCGTCTTCATCGTCCCTCGTCTCCGTCTTCGTCTTCGTCTTCGTCTTCGTCTTCGTCTCCGTCTCCGTCTCCGTCTCCGTCTGTCGGGCCCACTGCGTCTCGCGTATTTATTCACTTCAGTTTACTGGAGGTGAACGACTTCACGGTCATTACCTCTTCTGTCACGTTGAAAAGCGTCTCGAAGAAACTTCTTAACGTCGGTCATTGGCTCTTGGAATGTAGGCGAGGGCCTTTGATCACATGTGACAATTGAGAAACACGTGAGCCGGTCATTGCCTCTTCTGTCACATTGAAAAGCTCTCGAAGAATCTTCTTAACGTCGGTCATTGGCTATTGGGATTTAGGTGAGGGCCTTTGCTCACATGCGACAACTGAGAAACACGTGAGCCGGTCGGGCGATGCCCTGACGGCTGAATCGACAGCGCCCGCTTATGTGGAACTTGCTGACTTCACTGTCATTGTCTCTTCTGTTCTACTGTTCTGCCCTCTGAATGCCAGTATGTAACTCTCTAAACTTAACCAAGTTTTTCATTTATATTCTAATTTCTACTTCACTTTGATTTCACTAATTTATTTACTTAAGTACCACTCAAGATTGCTCCACCCTTCGGAGAAATTCGCCATCGAATTTACCACTCAACATTCCTCAACTCTTCACACGGCAAAAGCACTAACACAAGCAAAGAAAACTCTCGACTTAGATGATTACACACGCTTCACATTAAGTATGTTGAAAATACTTTATCACTTTACAAAAGCACTGCACGATCGTGATTCACGTAGTTCACACATAAATCGTTGTAATAAGTGTAACAAATCTTGATGCCAATGAATAAACAAAAATAGATTTTTCACTTGGAAAATTACATAGCAACACCTGTTTAATCTACCCTATATTAATGCAAGAATATCTATTCTACAGTATTGTTTACTTTAACATAAGACTGATTAGTAAAGACTGAAGTGCAATAAACAAAATCAATACACTAATGCTGAAAAGTAACCATTGAAGTACACCAGTTAAGAGTGTGGTATCCAGTTAACAGGGATTTGATGAAGTGGTATATTATTATTTGGCTTATTTTTTCGTCTTAAATAAAACAAAACTGTACAAAGCAGAAACACCAACACAAAGGTTCCAGATATACCCGTTCCTAAATTTGTACTTTTAGTTTTGTGTTCACTTTTTAACTTTAAAACATGTTGCATCATAACATTGGCATCAATTTTGCCTTGCTGTGAGTTTATGACATATCTAATGACTTAAGAAGGGAACTGTCAACGGAGTCATTGAGGTAGGATAGGTTTTGTGTAGGAAATGCTTGCATGGCGTTTTCTGAAAAAAGCAAACAACATGGTTATGGACCTACGAACCTAGTAAAAACAAAAATAAAAAAAGGGAGAAGTACATTGTTAACTACAAGATCAACATGCTTCTACGTTCAACTTTGTTTTTCCTAAATAATAAACCATTATCATTTATTAATTATTTACATTTGTATAATATACACAGTCTACTATGATTCCACTAGGACATTCGCATTCTTGGTCGAAGATTGTATGGTGCCATGTCTGTATGTTGTGCCGGCGTGGCCACTCTTTTTCCTTTTTGGGTACTTCCTCCACCCTTCGGAAAAGCAGACACTATTGTTGAAGGAATTACATCTGGAGCGCCCTTAAAAGGGTTTAAACGACTTGCATGGACAATAGTAGCTCGGATGGGCAGTTGCAGTTTAACGTTGACTGGTGACATGATCTCAATAATTTGATAAGGACTTCTGTAGTTTGTTACAAATTTCTTCGGTTTTCCTTTCGCAACATATGGAGTTGACAGCATCACCCACTGACCGATTTTGTAATTTTGATATTTAGCTTGGGCATTACCTAACCTTTCCTGTCGTACCAAAGCCTTTGTATTAGATTTTTGAACCTTTTTCCATACATCTTTCATCATTCGACTGTAATCTCTTACTGTTTCTCCGACTTTTCCGTTTTTCTGCCTGATTACATCAAAAGGGGACGGCATTTTTCTCCCATAGACCACTTCATAAGGTGACATGCCAGTTGCTTCATGCGTTTTGGCGTTGTACACCGACACGATTATTGGTAAATACGTATCCCAATTAGAATGTTTTTCGTTGTGTATTCCATCTTTGCATGCACCATAATAACCATTTTATTAGAAACATAGTGATAACTGAAAGAGATTTCTTGGCCGCTCTGTAAAAGGTATCTGTGAACCTGAGGTGTGTCTTGAAACTTACAATGAAACACATACGATTAAGAATCGAATTATGCAGTGTGAACATGTTCTGGAATTACCCTGATCGTTCTACAAGGCAATTATGATTTTGTAACGAACTCGTTTGCATATTCCACGTGGACTTTTAGAAACTAAAACAGACTGTACCTATACATTTAATGTTCCTGGGAAACATAGGCACATCACGGCTCAAGACAACATCGCGTAAAACTTAAGTTACATACACGAGACGATGAGAGGCAAACAACGTTTGCAACCACACAGGGACTCAACAGGCACTGTGGAGGAACAATGGAAGTCTAGCAATGCTAAGATAGAGGCGGAAACAGGTAGAAAACACACGCCGTATGCGCGAAGTGCGACATGACACTCCACTGACTGTCTTCAGTATCACATTTAGCCCTAACTTACGCTCGCCACGAAAACGACACAATATGCCTAATATTATATTTTCTGCGTAAATTGTCCTTAGGTGTCTTCCAGACTCCTCAAGTAACTTGCCGTGCTATAAAATGAGCTTCTTCGTGATATTTCTTACTTCTTCTTATAAATGAACTAAATAACGTCTTTCATGGGAAGAGGAAAAGTATCTTCTCCTGGTAAACTAAGAAACGACATTATGTGAAGCGAATACGTTATGACAAATTACTCAGCAGCAGGAGAGAAAACTCCTCCAAAACAACCAACAGCCTCTCATCTTAAAGAAACAATTAAGACGTAGTGGGGAAAACACATGACAAATAATTTTGATGAGAAATGGTTAGAATTATCTTGAGAGGGATCAGAAAGACTCTCCACGAAGAGTAAGAAAAAAACCTTTGTAATAACTTGAGTCTACTTGACTGAGACAGATTTTGTTGGATCTCGACCACTCGTGTCTTATAGGGTGTCTAAGGGACGCTGCGATCTCGGAATACCATACAACAACACAAGCAAATAACATTAGTTGTTTTATTTCTATAGAGCAATTGACAATACTTAACTTTGGAGTTACATCGGTGTCGCAAGTAACACGCAATCAGTAATGTTCGTCTCTATAGACAGAGTCCAAGTAAGCACTTGACACGGATCTCTACAATCTGTTCTACGAGTGGCGGACTACAAGCGTCCACTTACGTCCGTATACGGAGACAATCTGAGCGGCCGAGGATGGAAGGAGCACAGCTTTTGTTCACTTCTTGCAGGGGGAGCACCAGGCGCGGGGCGGTCCTTGTCAGAGGGCTATTTGGCGACGTTTCCTCACCGCCTTTCTAGTCTTCCGTTCTTCGTCTTCGATCCGGCGCTTGTGGTTATGCCAGAACCGATTTCCAAATTTCTGCAGAAAATTATTTTGTGTTTTTGTTGCAACTTTCTTAACAGCCAGTACTGTTGGATGAAGTAATCTTTAAATATCGTTTTTGTGGATTTAAAGTAAAGAGTACGTAAGGGTCAAAGTGAGAAACATACCACACATAGCTGTTCTGCTTTGGTCCCGAATAAAAGTGCCAGTTTGGTTATAGCACAATTTCTAGGGGTATCGTTTTTGCCCTGTGGTTAACATTGATGTGCCTTTACGAACCCAATATCAGGTTTTGTTTTGATCGGTGCACACGAAACGGTGTCCTAGGCGTCTTGTAGAGCACACTTAATTCACTACGGTTTTAGTGTCATAAATATTAGAAACAGTTTCTGTCGCACCACCACTGTGTCTCTGACAACGTCATACCATTGCGACCTAGGTTGATCTACGGAAAATATTTATATTTATTAATCCACACATGTACGTAGTTCGTCGTAGGATGAACGATTTATCTTGGATGCGTGTGAGGTGATTCGAAGAACTTTTTGTGTAATAATTCCGTCGGTAGACGATCCTTTCCTCACAGTTATAACTGGCATCACTGTAGTATTGCCTTTCATATGGAAATGGGGACTCAGAGCTATACATGTGTATTGGGGCGAGATGCCTGGGGCCGACATGGCTACGGCTCTGCAGTTGAGGATTGAAGCTTTTGTGATGGAATTCGTTCTCACTTGGAGAATGCGATGTGTGTCCTTAACGAATGAGATGCGGAAATGAATCAACGGATTTCGTAGACCTATCCCTCCGGCTATGGTTGGTGTTGCTGTAGTCTGTATGGATTGTATCGTACTGAACTGGGGACGTAGAAACGACGGAGAGGCTTCGTCCCCACCTTAGCCAACAGTAGTTCACAACCCCACAACAGGCTATATCAGTCCACTCACCCCATCGCCTCCCGGCACCGAACCCAGGGTTATTGCACGATTCGGCCCCTACTGGACACTCCACCAGAATGTATCGCACCAGATGAGTGTAGCCCCAAATGTTTGCGTGATAGAGTTAGTATTCAAGCGTAAGTGGAGACAGTGTTTGCGCAGCGCTCGCCGACATAGTGTAATTTGGATGGATACTTTGAGGATAATCAAGGAGTTGAGACTTCTATAAGGTAGAGAACATATTATGTTAATTTTGTCTAAGGTATAATACTTAATACCGTTGTTTTCTGCTGGGATATCTGAATTATATGTAAGTAATGATAGCCGGCCGGGGTGGCCGTTCGGTTCTAGGTGCTACAGTCTGGAACCGCGCGACCGCTACGGTCGCTGGTTCGAATCCTGCCTCGGGCATGAATGTGTGTGATGTCCTTAGGTTAGTTAGGTTTAATTAGTTCTAAGTTCTAGGCGACTGATGACCTCAGAAGTTAAGTCGCATAGTGCTCAGAGCCATTTGAACCATCTTACCAGTTTGTCGCTCTGCAGTTGCAGTTGAAATATACCATCCCACTAGCATTTCTTTCATCGACTTAGACGATTTTAATCTCACAAAGTAGGAGGTTCGCGACAGCAGTCTGTTGAATTAGTGTAAGGACACGTCACAATTTACGGGTATCCATAGGTGGGATTGCGCGTAAGTCGACTAGGTAAGAAGGGCTAATTTCGTGTCGATAAGAGATGTAAAACTCCCCTTGTAACAGATATTTGAGGAAAGTCTTGTGAGATTTCAGTAGGCAAAGTACACACAGAATCCTCATGACAATTATCTGCCATGGGTCATCAATCTGGTGACTGGTTTGTTGCAACATCATCATGAATTACACTTTTGCGCCATCCTGTTTATCTGAGAGTAACACTTGCAACCTGCATCCTTAATCATATGCTGGATGTATTCCAACATGTCCTGTAATATGTCTTCCATTACAGTTCCTACCTTTTACAGCTTCCTCGAGTACCATAGAAGTTGTGATAACGTAGATTTTCCCGGCGTATCAAATACTGATGATTTTGACGGGTTTGCAGCAGGGTTCCATCGTCCTGACGGCAATACGATATTTCGGCGGACCATCTGGCGCCATCTTCAGGTGAGATTGAGTGCACAATCACGCCGGAACTGAAGAGACCTCTTTTTGTTTTTGTTTTTTCCCTTTATTGTTATTTTCAAACCCGTACAAACAGGCAGGCTGTCAGCAGCACGTTACGCCACTCTTCAGCCATAGAGTAGATAAATAAACAACAGAAAGAATACACAGATGTGACATAACGGTGGATAATAAAACAATACACACATAAAGACAAAACGAAGCCGTTCACACTCGACGATAATCCACACTACAAACTGTTGTCACGATGCACTAACACTGAAGATGGCGATGGCACAGGTGAACGATGGAGTGTGACAGTGAACACTGAACACAAAACATGACGGCACACACGAGACACTGAAGGCGATGATCTCCGGCGCGCGAATGTTCACTGAGCGTGTGTGAGTCCAGGGTCCTGCCAAGAGAGGAAGAAGGGTGAGGTGTGGGAGAGGGGACGGGAGAACAAAGATGCCAATGGATGAGGAGATGGGGGGAGGAGGAGAGGAACAGGGGAGGGGAAGCCCGGAGGAGGAATGGGGATAAATGGAGGAGGCAGGGAAGAGGGAGAGAAGGGTGGGAGGATGCCCAAAGTAGCAAAAACCCGAAGAGGGAGGGAGGATTAAAGTTGGTAGGAGGGGTAGACGGAGGGGAGGAGGGCATCATCAGGGAGAGT
Source organism: Schistocerca cancellata (assembly GCF_023864275.1). Classification (NCBI taxonomy): domain Eukaryota; kingdom Metazoa; phylum Arthropoda; class Insecta; order Orthoptera; family Acrididae; genus Schistocerca; species Schistocerca cancellata. The sequence goes on along the minus strand of NC_064631.1, from coordinate 632,923,374 downwards.
GAGCTGGTGGAAACCGCCTTGGGAGAGGGTAAGGAGGGTGGAGAGATGGAGACTGGATGGGACGTGGGAATACAGGCGCGGCAGCGGGCGGGGGCGGGAGAGGATGGGCGAGACAAGCGGGTGAGGAGGATTGAGTTTGCGGGAGGTGTACAGGATCTGTATCCTTTCAAGGAAAAGGAGGAGGTGGGGTAACGGAATGAGATTGTACAGGATCCACGTGGTGGAGGGGAGACGGATGTGATAGGCGAGTCGGAGAGCAAGGCGCTCAAGGATTTGAAGGGATTTACAAAAGGTAGGGGGAGCGGAGATCCAGGCCGGGAAGAGACCTCAGATTCGGCGGCTCTTTATACCGTGGGTATTGGCCGTTGCGCGTGCGCGAGCAACGGAAGAGCTGCCGTCTGTGAGGCAAAGAATTGCAGCAGGGCCAGCGCCATCGGTGAAAACTGTCAAAAGCGAGGTATCGCAAAATTAAAATGCAGCCGCTCAGAAACCAGACCGTTGTTGTTTTATCTGTGATAAAATAGGATTCCACGTCTTACTTAAAGGAAAACCTTTATCTCTATTAATACTGTATGAACAGTCTGTCCAATGTAGACCTTTCCGCAGTGACGTGGCATCTCGTATACCCCAGGTTTCCTCAGTCCCGAAACAATTTTAACCGATTTATTCGAAAATTTCAAGAATCCTCAGGAAATATGATATTAAAAACGTCCTTATGCCTTTGGCCAAAACTAGATCCCTTCTCAGATCGGTTAAAGACGATTTGGGACTGAGCAAGCCTGAGGTATACAAGATTCCCTGTCACCGCAGAAAGACCTACATTGGACAGACTGTTCGTACAGTTCAAGATCCATGTGTGGAACATCAACGGCTCCAGCCAGAAAAATCAGCCGTTGCTGAACACTATCTTAATGAAGGGCAAAATATGTCATATAATGAGACGCAAATATTGCCTCGGCTTCCCGTTGCTGGGATTGCGTATTGAAAGAATCAATTGAAATACCTCTGTCTGATGATCTTATTAATAGAGATAAAGGTTTTCCTTTAAGTAAGACGTGGAAACCTATTTTATTGCAGATAGAAAAACAACGGTCTGGTTTCTGACGGGCTGCATTGTAATTTTGCAATTCCTCGCTTTTGACAGTTTTCCCCGCAGGCGGTGTTGCAATTCTTCACCTCACAGAGCACAGCTCTTCCGTTGCTCGCGTGCGCGCAATGGCCAGTACCCGCGGAATAAAGGAGCCACCGAATCTGAGGTTTCTTCATCTCTGGTGGTAATTCGCAAGAATACCGCCCTTCGTTTGTGACACTCTGATCACTAATCGAAGCGATAGGTTTTGCAGGTGCCAGCCAGCCAGCCAGCCAGCCAGCCAGCAACGGTCCAGCCAGCAGCCAGCAGCCAGCAGCGGTCCCAGCCAGCAGCCAGCAGCCAGCAGTGGCCCATCCAGCTGCCAGCAGCCAGCAGCAGCAGCAGCAGCAGCAGCGTCCCCGACAGCCAGCCAGCCGGGTTGCCCCCCGCCAGCAGCAACAGAGCGGAGCTACGGCCCCAGTCTTCTTCGTCGATCTACGTCCTTTTTCTTCTATTTTTCGTCCGCTTGCCCGTCCCTTCTTTGCCACTGTCCTTTTGTCCTCTCCTGTGTCTTTCTCCTTGTCACAATGTCGACACCCACCACCACTACTACAGCCACCACTGTTGCTATCATTTGCACATCTCCCTCTGCTGCTGCCACCACTATCATGTGCTGTGCCCAATCACCACCCCCCTCAGTCCATCCCCCCACTCTTCACTCTCCCCTATCACTTTTTGTCGCCCCATCCCTGGTTCCTCCCTCCCCCACCTCCTCTGATTCCTTCCCTCCACTCCCTCCCTCTGCTCCTTCCATTTTCGCGGCCCCCACTTGGGTGGTGGCCCGGAGGGCCACGGCCCACTCTCCACATTCACCTTCGCCCTCTTCGACGTCTACATCATCGCCATCGCCTTCACCCTCACTATCTCCGGCGCCGACTCCCGAACCAGGACATGCCACTCCACGCCACCTTCCAGTTGCTCCCATCCCCCACACCCCCTCCGCTGCCGTCAAACGCCCCAGTGGCACCCCTGTGCCCTCTGCACCTAAAAAGGCTCTGCCTCGTCTCGTCCCCCTTCCCCTGCCCAGGATGCCATGGATGTCTCCCTGCCAGTCCCTTCCCCCCCTCCTCCTCCTCCCTCTCCTCCTACCGCTACATCCTCTCCCGTCCTGATCCCTCCAGAGGCCCAGAACCTCACCCTATTCATTCACCAGCATTCTCCTGGTGCCCCACTCCCTCCTCACTCCTCGCCATGACTCAGTCCTTATCTGCTCCACCAGCCCTACCCTTGACACCGATATCCTTTCCCGCTTCCCCATAACCTGCTTTGGCCATAATGCCTCCCTCACCCCTGCCCCTTCCCCGCCTCCCTCGGCCAACCCCAACCCCCGCGTCACCCACTAACCCTCACTGCTGTGATCACTCGGCTTAGTCCAACGATCACGGAGGAGGAGGTGTTGGTGGAACTCAAGGCGCATCCCTATCTGGAGGTACGTTCAGTTCGCCACATTCACAACTCCGGCGGCCCCACCCACCTTATGCAGGTTTTATCCAAACATGCCCCCTCCATAGACCATCTCCTGAAGGCAGGAGCCTTCCTCTGTAACCAACGTTACAAGGTCGCCCCTCCTGTTCCGCCCCTCCTCAATCCCTCCGCTGCCAGAGGTGTCTGCGGTACAATGGACACCGAACATGTGAGTGTTGTGGGGCCCCCACCTGCACGCACTGTAAGCACACTACCTTGGGAGTGACCCAACCTCCAGTCCCCTCCCTCCTGTAACACCTGTAACCCCCCTCATCCTGCATACTCCCAAAAATATAAGGCCCGACTCCCTCCTACCACTCCTGAACTCACTGTCCCTGTCCACCCTCTGGACGCCCCCACCCCTCCTGGCAATTCCCTTCGTCCCCACCCCTACCACTGAGGACATCATTAGATTCCTTACCATAGTACACCAAAATGTCCACCCTTTCTAGCGCCTCCACACCTTCCAGCAGATATCCCTCGCCGTCTGTTCCGTCTTCCACCTTAAAATGTATGCCACCTACTCCCACAACCAGGCCCATTTCACCTTTTCCCGTCTCGACACCCTCGTTTAAATTCTTGTAATGGCGCGACAGCACAGTATCCTGTTCAACAACATCCGCTCCCTTCCCGTCTACAAGAACCTCTTCCAGCATGCCCTTGCTACCCACCGCGTGGATACCTTCCTCCTAAATGAAACCTTCCTCCAACCCACCACACCATCCACACATCGCCCTACCTCCTTCACCGCTCCGATAATCCCCTCCCGATTGCGTGTGGTGGAGTTGCCATTGGTCACCACCGCCAGATCGCGATTCGGCTTCAACCTCTCCTTCCCGACCCCACCGAACACCTGATCCTTAGTCTCTTCTTCCCTGGCCTTACCGTCACATGCACCACCATCTATGTCCGCCCTAACGCCCCAATTCCTTTCAACTTCCACTCCCACATTGACTGTACCTTCTCATGATCGCCGCCGACCTGAACATCAATAGTCGTTCCGCCACCCAGTTATGTCGGTGGCATCAGTTCCTATCCACCCTTCAAGGCGACCCTGTCCCCATTCCCCAGAACACCCGCCCTGAATCCAACTCCACTCTTGATGTCATCCTCTATTCCGCTAACCTCCTTGGCCGCATAACGGTGGATGTCCTGGACCCCATTGGTAGCGACCATCTCCCTGTCCTCCTCACTGTTTCAGACCCTCGTCGCCCCTGCCCCGACCCTTGTAATTACCCTTCCCCGAAGTACATCCATGATTACTCCCATGCCGACTGGACTGCCTACCGGGATACCCTCTCCACCCAGATCGATAGCCACCCCTTCACCTACCACCACCCTGATGATATAACCCATGCCACCTCCTCTCTCCAGCAGACCTTGTCTGAGGCTGTGGAGGCCCATGTCCCTACAGTCGCCATCCACCCCCACCATGCCACCTTACCCCCACAGGCTGTCCTCCTCCTCTGTGAATCCCACCATCTCTACCGTGCCTTCCTCCATACGCGTGACCCGGACATACTACAACGCCACTGGCAACTCCAGTGGCACATCCAAAACTTGTTCGCGGCTAAGATATGCCAGGACTGGCGACACACGTGCACCCATTTAAATGCTTCCATTCCAATAAACTCGTCCAAGTTCTCGTCAGCCTTCCTTCACCTTACCGGAACTAAACCCTCCCCCTACTATCCTCTTCTTGATGATGATCACCCCTTCCGTGACACTTTGCCTCCTACCTCTCCGATGTCTTTTCCAACCCCGATGATCCCCAGTTCGATTACACCCTCTTCCCAGATGTCCGCAAGCAAAATGACATCTCTGTCCCTCCCCTCGCACCTGGTTTCCAGTACTTGGACAACAATGCACACACGGAACTCAATGCCCCTATCACACTGGATCTCATTGCTACACTCTGCACGAAACACAACACCACTCCTTGTCATGATCGTGTCACCTACCGCCACCTTCGTGAAGCTCTTCTCTCTTTCCTCTCCGCCCTGGGCAGGCTCTACAATGTAGTCTTGTACACCAGCTACTACCCTGACCAGTAGAAAACCTCCCATATCCTGATGTTCCTTAAACCCGATAAACCGCCGTCTGCCATCTCCTCCTACCGACCCATCAGCCTTACCTTGGTCTTCAGCAAGGTCCTGGAATCCATCCTCACCTGCTGCATCCACCAGTATCTCCACCAGCAATGCCTCCTTCCCGTTACCCACTGTGGCTTTCGGCCATCCTTCTCTTCTGATGACCTTATCCTTCACCTCACTCATCTCCTTTCTGAACAGCTTAATTCTTGTTGCTCCGTGACATTCCTGTCCCTGGACCTGGAACATGCCTATGACCATGTATGGCTATCCGGTCTCCGGTCTTCGCCCTTCCCATTAACTACGTCCATCTGATCGGCTCCTTTGTCTCCCAACGTCCTTCCCACATCACCATCCAGAACACGGATTGTTACACCTTCTTTTCCACTCCGCCGGTGTGCCCCAAGCCTCCATCCTCTCCCCCCTTCTATACATTTAGCATATGGCAGACATGCCGCCGCCATCACCCCCCCCCCGTCCACCTTCTCCAGTTTGCCGATGACACCACCTTCCTTGCCCTTGCCCCCACCCTGCAGCGTTCCCAAAACCTTCTCCAATCCCATCCTGACCGGTTCACCGCATGGTGGAACCAGTGGTTGCCCAAGGTCAATCCCTCCAAAACCCAGCGATCATTGTAGGCAAACCCCACCCCCCTTCCTTCCGCCTCCTTGATTTCTATCTAACCATCAATGGCCATCCTATCGCCCTCACCCCCACCCTTAAGTACCTTGGCATCACCCTCGACCGTCGCCTATCCTGGACCTTCCATCTCTGGACAATCCAAGCGAATGCACGCTACTTTCCAGCCATATTTGGGATCTGAACCCCTCCACCATAGTCCACACCTATAAATCCCTCATCCACCCTATCCTCCGTTACACCCATCCTGCCTGGATTTCCACCCCCCTACCTTTTACAAATCCCTTCAGATCCTTGAACGCCATGGTCTCTGCCTCACCTATGGTATCCATCTCCCCTCACCCACACGGATCCTGTACTACCTCATTCCGTTCCCCCACCTCCTCCTTTTCCTCGAATGGATACGGATCCTCTACACTTCCTGTAAACTCGGTCCTCCTCACCTGCTTGTCTCACGCATCCTCTCCCACCCCCACCCACTGCCGCACCTGTATTTCACGTCCCACCCAGTCTCCATTTCTTCACCATCCCTACCCTCTCCCAAGGTGGCTTCCGCCAGCTCCCCCTCCATGATGATGCCCTCTTCCCCTCCATCAACCCCTCCTATCAAGTTTTATCCTCCCTCCCTCTTCCTGTGTTTGTTCCTTTCGGCACTCTCTCTCCCTTCTCTCTCCCTTCTCTCCCCCTTCCCTATCTCCTCCCTTTCTCCCCACTCCTCTCCCGGGCTTCCCCTACCCCCATTTCTCTACTCCTCTTCCCATCGGCCATTGGCATCCTTGCTCTCCCCTCTCCCCCCCCTCCCCCTCTTCCCCTCTAGGCAGGTCCCCGGACTCGCACACGTCACGTGGACATTCGCGCGCTGGAGATCATCGCCATCCGTTTCCCGTGTGTGCCGTCGTGTTTTGTGTTCAGTGTTCACCGTCACGCTCCATCGTTCACGTGTACCATCGAAATCATCAGTGCTTGTGCGTCGTGTCAACAGTTTGTAGTGTGGATAGTCATCGAGTGTGAACGGCTTCATGTTTTTTATGTCACTGTGTCTACTGTTTGTTACCCACTGATTGTTCAAACTCATGTGTCTTCTATGTATTATCATTGTTAACTCTTCGGCGGAAGAGCGGCGAAATGTGCCGGTGCCAGCCTACCTATTGTTGTACAGGTATTAAAATCACAATAAAGAAAAAAAAAAAAAGAGGTCTCTTCAATTCCGGCGCGATTGTGCACTCAATCTCACCTGAAGATAGCGGCCAGATGGTCCACCGAAGGATCGTGTTGTCGTCAGGATGATGGAACCCGGCTGCAAACCCGGCAAAATCATCACCATAGACGTTATTTCCTAATTTCTCGATACATGTCCTATCGTCCTGTCTGTTTTTCCTGTCATTGTTTTCCATATGTTCTTGTTTTTGCCGATACTCCTGAGAACTTCCTCACTGCTTATTTTATCAGGCCACCTAATTTTCAACACCATTCAATTTCATCACATCTAACACACTTCTATCCGCTTCCTTTCCGTACTTTCCACGGTCCATAATGCACCAAAATACGATATTGTGCTCAAAATGTACATTCTCAGTAATGTCTTATTCAAATTAAGGGCTATGTTCGATTCTAGAAATCTTCTTTCGGCTAGAAACGCCGACATTGACTGTACAGTGTCGTTTTTATTGCCTTTTTGCTTCGTCCTGCATGTGTTATTTTGATTCGAGGGTAGCAAAGTTCCTGAACTCTAAGTACATAACGTACGTATCGCCACCTCGGCTGCATAAGATTTTTGGCAAATTCACCATGATTACGACAGCTTTAAGGTGGTCTCCATCAGAATAATAATTACATAGCATTACATGTAATCACACCATAGGTGAGGAACTTGTGAGCAAAAATGCACTTGGCAAATCGGAATAATAACAAGAATAAAAATTAAGCTGTAAAAATATAACATGTTTATCAATTGAAATAAAATGTTCCATCGAAATACAATGGCAGTCATGAGGTAGCTTAGAGCAGCGGCGGTTTCATGCAGTTGTTTGCCTCTAAGCCATGTGATTACACTACATGTAATCACATCTATGGGGTGATTGCATGTAGTCCAATGTAATTTTTATTCTGATACGGCCCTGTAGCTGAGGTGGCTATAAGTACATACTGTAATTAAGTTAACGCACGGTTGCTGGACTTCAGCCCATAACAATGATTGAAATTCCTGTACTTTGCCTTCACCAGTTTTGATAATTTTGAGCTAATACACTTACTACATCTTTTCATAACTTACGTGTTTCTTCGGTTTACTCTCAATCTAAGTTCCGTAATCGCTTTAGTGTTCATTCCATTCAACATATCCTATTTTTTTTTCAGTGAGGATAGCAACTTCATCGCACTCCTGAAATTGTGTTTCATGTCCTTCACTCATTCTACGATGTATAGGTCAAATAGCAGAGGCCAAAGACATTATTGTGTCATTTGCATCATAACATATGCGACGAATGGCCCTCATTCAGCCCTGTCAGCATGCCACAATTGGTCACATGGCCTTCTTTGGCATCGAATGCACAACGATCGCCCATTCTCAGTTTACTGGTGACAACAGTATACACAAAATTTTATCGATCTCAGGTAAGCCACTGAACTTACGTTGTTGCGGAGAAATTTATTGAGTACTGCCAGTGTACTGTAAGCCCATATTATGTGAATATGTATACTTTCTTGGGTATATTAAATAGAAGGGACATTTGTACTTTACGAAGTAACATTCATAATCGACAACTGTGTAAGGACTTCTATATATCTAGTACAAGTAATTAGAGACAGACGTACTAAGCTTAATAATACCACTCGCTGAGGGAAAGTTAATTCTATTAGAATGTATGTACGCCATTCACTGCCAACGTAATACAATACTGAGTAAATGAGGATGTTAATTTAGGAACCGATCTGGTAATAACGGTGTGAGCAGAAACTGGGACTCATGTTACTGATTTGTTTTTGGAATCCTAATGCGCATTGTACACGCTTCTTTTGTTCCACTGTCGGTGACAATGTCACGTGATATTAAACGGATCAGAGCCTCTACTATAATTTATTTACAAGTGTGTTATGGGTTGCCACTGTCATTTGCAGCGTCATATTAAACGCAGACACACCATCCGTTCGGCACTGAGCACTATGGGACTTAACTTCTTAGGTCATCAGTCCCCTAGAACTTAGAACTAAGGAAACCCAACTAACCTAAGGACATCACACACATACAAGCCCGAGGCAGGATTCGAACCTGCCACCGTAGCAGTTGCGCGGTTCCAGATTGTAGCGCCTAGAACCGCTGGGCCACCCCGGCCGGCACCCGTTCGGCTGCCGTACTCTTCCTTAACGTTCATCTCCTACGTTGCCTCGTCCTAAGCGAAGCTTATTGCAGTAGCGGAGAGAGGCTCTTCGGCCTCTGTGTAGAAGCTTGCCGTGTGATAAAACGTTAAGGTGGAGAAAAGTGTGGGCGAGCAGGTAACGAATTTGAGGTCTTTCCTAAGCGGAGTACAAAGCACAATGACGTGGCTAATCTAACACTGCAATGTCAGTTAACGGTAAATTAAAAGCTCTTTTGTAGACGCGTTTACCGTGAGTAGCAGAGCATTTGTAGCACTATTTTCTTTTTTCTTCAGTGAAGTTTAAAATCTATCCTGTGAGTAAAGGGAGGGCAATGAATTCGCAAGTCAATTCTGTACTGAACTTCCTTTTATGTGCCGTGAGTAGAAAATCGGTGAACTCGCTTTCTTGCAATCACAGAAAGCATTTCATTCCCAACGAAGCGTTCTGGAATTCTGATAAACGTCCGTTTCATATCGCTGGTAATAGTGAAGAGATTTTTCTTCTGTTAACGTAAAATTTCGCCTCGTGTGAGCTCTTATAGGTCAGAAGTTGTGTTCTCTCTGCTTGCTGGCAAATAACCACATCATTTATTGTAAGTAGTCGTGTTCATTACTTGAAAGATAAATAAATGTACTTATTTCCTTGTCATGTGCATAAATTTTTATTGTGTTGTAATCATTTTCAGAGGTCAAATGCTGGGATCTGGAAGCGGATTGTTCGCTAATGAAACGACCGATCACTGTATTCTCTCTTCGACTCTTCGTTAAATGAAGACATAAATCCCCTGAGATTTATTTGTCGATCTTTTCCATTTACTTTACTAAATTTCTGCGTAAGAATTCTTCTCGGTGGATCGGTCATGGTTCATCGAAGAATGACGTCGACCAAAACACTCACTGGTTTGACACAGCCGCACATTGAATTGTGTCGATGATGACAGATCTAAGGTAGCTAAATACTTAAACTTCAAATCGAAGGATTTTTTTGCATCTATCGATGCCTCTAAGAAGAAGAATTGGCGCCATCGTCATGGGGACGCGCAGTTTCGTTGCGATAATAGCTGATAAAGAAGGTACGAACATACTGAATAGGTACACAGATATGTGAATGACTCGGGAACTTACTGAGCTATAGAACAAAATATCTTATCATCGACGGCGAGTATTCAGAAGAGACAAAGGAATCGTCAGTAGTGGCCCAGGGATATAGGACACAACAGCTATTATTCTCCATATAATAAAAGATTTGGGGGACAGTGTGGGCAGCAGTCTACGGTTTCCTGATGACGCTGTAATGCACGGTAAGTTGTCGAAGTTGAGTGACTGTAGGAGGATACGAGATGACTTAGACAAAATTTCTAGTTGGTGTTATGAATGGCAGCTTGCTGTAAGTGTAGAAAAATGTAATTCAATACGGATGACTATGAAAAGCAAATGCGTAATGTTCGGATGCAAATTAAACAGTGTCCTGCTTGACACAGTCACGCTCTTTATATATTCGGACCTAACATTGCAGAGTGATATGAAATGGAATTACCATGTGGAGATTGTGGTAGGAAAGGCGAATGATGAACTTCGTTTTGTTGGGAGAATTCTAGGCAGAGTGATTCGTCTGTTAAGGAGACCGCGTGTAGGACGTTAGTGCGACCTATTCTTGAATATTGCTCCAGTGTTTGTGACACTAACCAAGTCGAATTAAAGGAAGACATCGAAGCATTTCAAAGGTTGGTTGTTAGAACTGTTACTGGTAGGATCAAACAACACACAAGTGTTACGGAGACTCTTTGGGAACTCAATTAGAAATCCCTGAAGGGAAGGAGACATCCTTTGCGAGGAACGCTATTGAGAATATTTAGAGAAATCGCATTTAAAACTGACTGCAGAACGATTCTGCTGCCGCCAATACACATTGCACGAATATAATATACGAGAAATTAGGGTTGATGCGGAGGCATATAGAGGGTAGCTTTTCCCTCGTTCTGTTTGCGAGTGGAACTGGAAAGGAAATGACCAATGTCGGTATAGGATGCCTTCCGTCACGCGCTGTAAGGTGGATTGCGAAGTATTGGTGTAGATGTAGATGCAGATTACGTAAGATACTCTCCACACTGTGTTGTAATGCCGTTTCTTGAGAAATTTTTCCTGAAATATCTCAATACACGAGAAAGGCACGTTTTCCCAAGAGTTGTATAATGGACAATTATTACTGTGCATCGGAGCCGCTATTTCTTCTGTATGGCCGGCCTGAGTGGCCGCGCGGTTCTAGGCGCTGCAGTCTGGAACCGAGCGACCACTACGGTCGCAGGTTCGAATCCTGCCTCGGGCATGAATGTGTGTGATGTCCTTAGGTTAGTTAGGTTTAATTAGTTCTAAGTTCTAGGCGACTGATGACCTCAGAAGTTAAGTCGCATAGTGCTCAGAGCCGTTTGAACCATTTCAACCATCTTCTGTATGTGATATTACCACATCGTTAATATTATTGTTCACTCCTGAACGTAGAAACTCTGTGTAACATCGGTTGTTGAGTTCCCAGACTTTTCTTGTGTCGCGAAAGCACAAAATTAACTCATGCTTTCCTAAATCCATAATTATTATGAACCAGTGTCGCAACTGTTCAGAGGCACAAACAAGTTATTCGCTGGAACAAATCTGACAAATATACATCAGCCGAAATGGTAAAAGTAAATAAATAAATAAAAATGTGACAGTAATCCTCAGTGGGAATGCGTTTCAGTACAATTTAATCCTTATCAAGTTCTTTGGATCATAACATTAGTACCACAGCAAGGACCATTGAGTTACCCGACTACGTGATGAAGTGATTCCTGCAGCTACTAATTCTAGTTTCCCGATAACTTCCAAAGTGTGTCACGAGTAATATGGACCTTACACTCATACAAGATACACCACCAGCATGAAAATAATAGGTGATTCTCGTGGCCAGCATTATTCTTGTGGCATAGACTTACTGCTAATGAAATGCGCGAAGAAGCAAAAGCGTACGATAGAAAGCAACAAGAGAGAAATAAAATACAGTAATATACATTTTTACTCAAGAACCCTAAAAGAAAATTAAATCTACCGTTCATCCACCTCTCATTTGTCGTACGAAAGCTGTAACGCCTTGCACATATTAACTAAATGATTTGAGTGAATTTATCAGCGAGTTCCCAATACTGTCTTAAAATTCCAAGAATTTATCTTCTTGTAACTGACGACAGCTAACATCAATACGTGCGGGTAAATGATTAAAGACGTTGCTGAAGTGCCTAGAAAGACAGAACTACTGCAACCAGCATGCGAAATCTGTTCTATGGTTGCCAGTCTGTAGGCGCCAATGAAATCGGCTCGACAGTACGGAGCGTATGGTTTTTCAAAGTATTCTGACACACCGGGCCCCGAGAGGTACACCTTGCAACTACGCGATGATGGGTATTACGAATGCAAACCGGTAGAGATTGACTGTCCACTGATACGTGTACTGTATCCGTCTGTCTTCTAGTCGTCGCAAGTTCGCTGTGGTAGTTACGTTGAACAGTGCCATAGAAGCGGCTTTAGGTGGCCCTTTGGAGCGTTCTTTAACTCAGAATCGAAGTTCTAAAGTGATTTCTGAGCTGCCTCAAAAGAGTATCGTGCTGTCATATATAGCTCATGGTGACACACACATCGATGTTTAACAACAACGTACTTGAAACGCAAGCTAATTTCTGAACTTTTACAAAAGTGGTTCAAACGGCTCTAAGCACTATGGGACTTAACATCTGAGGTCATCAGTCCCCAAGACTTAGAAGTACTTAAACCTAACTAACCTACGGACATCACACACATCCACGCCCGAGGCAAGATTCGAACCTGCCACCGTAATAACAGCGCGTTTGCCGACTGAAGCGCCTAGAACCGCTCGGCCACAGCGGCCGGCAACGTTTTATATGCTCTTAAGTGTATACAACATCCACTTATTGAAACTGTCTTGGAAAATCGCAAATCGCTCTTACAAACCTGTAACCTCCCCACAAAAATTTTAAAGGAAACGACAATATTTAATAAAAATGGGAGCCAAGCGTAACCTCCCTAGCAATTAAATATAATGACAATAAAAATGTGAGAATCGCAATCTGACCCAACTATAAGCTCCTCACAAAAAATGAAAGTCCATTCAGTGATAAGAAAATCTCAGTGATAATGAACATTCAATTAAACCGAAATATCGGTCTTTGGCCCTGTGCAAAAATCAGAATTAAATTCTTACCTCATTGTAACTGCTAGTCAAATTTCTGCTCTTATTCTTGCGCACAGCTTGGAGGAACTGCATTGCAAATAATAATATTCCTTTTTTTTAAATTTAACTGAAATTTGTTTAAGGGAAGTGGAACGAAATTTAGCTCAATAAAATTGCTTTTGAAATCATAATTATTATTGGGGCACTTGTTGGAAATTAATTACAATAAATAAACTTTACATTATCTGATGATTACCTTAATTAACAATATACGTCATTCAGCATCTTGACCAGAATGCCATATCGACGCTCCCCGACTGCGTCCCGCTCGCGACCGTGACAGGACCAGACCACTACTGAACTGCTTGCAACACTCGCGCGGTCAAGCGCAAACTAACCACGAAAATAGGCTCTCTGGTCAAAGATTTTAACGTGCCTCACCATCGCTGCTATGTTACATACGTGTTTCATAACCCTCCACTGGGGGGGCAAAAATTTGGCAGCGATGGTGAGTCATTTGGACTTGCCATCGCAAGAAATTTTTACAATTTACAGAATATTCAAATTTAGTACATAAATTAAATGTTGTGCACATGCACCGAGTACAAAACATTTCAGACAAAGACAAAGTGAGTACAAAACATAGTAGCAAATCAGAAAAATGTATATAAAAATTATTTGACAGATAAAGTGCACAGGCACTGAAAAATTTCTTTAACATATTCAGAACAAATAAACAGACTGGCAAAAAAATTATGTTGACAAGTGACATGAGTGCACTCGCACTGGAGTTGAGAACATATTAGCAATTTACGAAATGTATATACAATTAGTAACAAATGACATAAGTGCATACGCACTGAAGTATTGAATATACAGAATGAGTACAAATCATATTGAAAAATGAGAAAAGTGCACAGGCACTGAAGTTCAGTAGAAAACATATTAACACACAACATAAGTGCACATGCACTGTAGTACAGAACATATCATTAAAATAAAATAATAAAAAAAATGTATATACAATATAAAAGACGAGAGTGCACATACTGTACTTGAGAACAAATCGAAAAAATGTCTTTGGCATTTTTGCAATAAATAAACATAATGGCAAAAAATCATATCGACAAGTGACACAAGTGTACTCGCACTGGAGTTCAGCGAATCAAAAAAATGTATAACCCATGAACATAAATAATGTTAGCAAAAAAAAATGATTTTCACTATGTGACAAGAATTAGGATAGGAAAGGGAAGGATTGCATCATGGTTGTAGCACTTTAGATTGCACACAGCTGTTCTGAAAGTCCATATCTTTCCACAGAAGTACAACACCAAGTGACACAATTTGAAGTTCTTTTCCCATCAGAATTTACCAGTGTAGCCAAGACACTGAACTCTCGTAGTAACATTTCATGTTCTCATTTTGGCAGTACATTAGGTACACCAAACAGTGGGACCATAATAACGTCATCATCGCTCACGGTGGTGGACAGCATGTCGTGTCAACACCACGCTCTTACAAGGCACACCAACGTAGAATTAGTGCAAAACCAAAGATAGTGCTCCATGATCACTAGGATAGACAGGACAAATGGACATTGCAGTAATTCAGGGTAGTTAGCTCATGAGGTTAAGGACATTAAGTCACATAATATTGACAATTACAGTCTTCATTAGTAGTTTGGGGCATTCATAGCCCAGTGATTGAACATTTCTGTACCAAGTATGTAGTATTACAGAAAAATGTTCATTAATTGTTTTACATAGAATCAGTAACCTTCTTTTCCTAGTTACAAAGCATTATTAAATAATCGCATTCCTTTTCAGTTTCAAAGTATGGCATAGTTAATTAATTATTTGTCATTTCAATAGTATTAATTATTAGCCTTTTCCTAATTACAAAGCATTATGAAACAATCGCATTCTTTTCCAGTTACAAAGTATCAACATTGAAAACAAGAGCTAATTAATGGCATAATTAATAGCATAATTCATCGAGTGACATTAATTATTGGCACTCAGTGGCCATCAAGTATCGAATAGTATAAAACATTGTTCCTCATTCAGTATTATTCAGATCATTAAGAAGTAATAACAATTCATTGAGTGACATTCAGATCATTACGAAGTCATTATTAGAAATCAGCTAATTACAGTCATAGCATTAATAATCATACACATTATAAGTAGTCTCATTACAATAAACAGTGGAGTTATTATAAGGGAAAGCAAGAATAGAAAAAGAAAAAAAAATTGGTTCTGGGTTGTTCCTGTAAATGAAAAATGTGTAACGTCATTCGTCATGAGTCAGCTGTAGCAAGGTTGTGAAACAAGGCAGTAATGTGATCACATGTATAAATGATAGACACAAATGGGTAAAAAATGTAAGTGCTAGTACAGGTATAATAAGTAACAGGTTTAGTAAGTATCTTGAAAAACTTCTCCTGGAAAAAATACAAAATGGATTATTGACCTGAAAGAAGAAACGCACACTATGCTGAAAAGTAGTGAACTTCGAATTAACAGGTAGTGAAATGTGTATAAACATGTGTTCCATAGCTGTCCTTTCCAAAACTTTCCAACATCCTACTATGCAATATAACACCTGCTGTCGAAACAAACTGCAACAAATACTTAAATAACTACATAGCATAAACACATAACTTCAACATTATCCTCATCTGCAAAGAAAAAACTTCATTATTCATCACTTCATTATTCATAACTCCATCATTATCATCACCTGTAAAGAAAAACTTCATTATCCATAGTAGCACACTCTTCATCATTATTCATCATCACTCATTATCATCTGCAAAAAATCACTTCATTACTCATTACATAACTATTCCTTATCTCTAGCATATTTCATCACTAAAACTAAGATGTGTAGTTCTGTCCGACAGCCTGCATCAATCACCTTGTATTCTGAAAGAAAAAATTAGTTAAGACTGCTATTCTACGATGAGTATAGTATATTCTTGTTAATGCTTGTTAATCCTGATCCATTTACTCTTCCTGATAAGGTTTTTGTATCCTCTTTCGTCTATTCCGTAGTTGAAATTCCCATTTCTGTTTAATTTATTTCCTTTACACGTTATTTCTTTCTGAAAATGATGAACAAAGATTAATGTCTTGCATTTACATCATATACCCACTAAGTAATTACTGATTAACGGTAATATAATTAAGCATACAGCATAACATGACAGAAAACGTAATATGTCGAAAGCACAGACAGTGTTCAAAGGCAAAAATGTATACGGAATATCACAATGCAGCAGCAAAAAAAAAAAAAAAAAAAAAAAAAAAAAAAAAAAAAAAAAAAAAAATGTAAAAGTCACGATGTTGAGATGTCATAAGGCCAAAAATGTCAAAGTCGACTGGTGTGTGTTATATCTTAACTATTTCACAGTGCATATAGACAAAACTGGAATACAATCGTACATAAAAAAGTGGAAAATGTGCATGGTCTGATGTGTAACGACAAGAAAAGCGACCTGCTAACCTTACCTTGCCGGGCACTTGCCAAGAAAAAATACGATAATCATCAGTAATTAGTCAGTTGAAATAATTGCATTAGTAAATGGCATCATAGTGTGTTGAATCATAAAGTGATTTCATTCAATAAACGGTTTAATGTTTGAGACATGGTGATTGCCTTTCGATTTTCTGGTTCTCAAAGTTTCGACGTGTACAACATTGGGGTGAGGGATGCTGCGAATCCGATATGGACCTGCGTATAGAAGTTCAAATTTACTGCACTTACCTTTTAATTTGCTGGATAAATAGTGTGTACGTACTAATATTTTCTGTCCAACGTGAAAGTCTCGGCGTGTACAAACCTGTTTTTGCTGTCTTCTCCGGCGCTCTGCGGCACGTTTGATGTTGTTCAGCGCAATGTCAATTATTTCGTGGTGTCGTAAGCGACGAGATGTGGGAAAATTTACAAATTCTTTAATTTTGTTTGGTGGTTCAACGTTTTTCAGTATAACAGACGGAGATAGCATAGTGGATTCATTTGGAATGGAATTAATTACATCTTGGAATGAGAGTATGTGTGTATCCCAATCAATATGTCTTTTGTGGCAGTATATTCGGCACAGCTTACCAATTTCTTTCATTAATCTTTCACAGGGGTTCGAAGAAGCGTGGTACTTGGATATATAGATCGGAGAAATGTTTCTGGCTCGTAACATGCGTGTCCATACGCTACTACGAAATTGTGATCCATTGTCAGAAATTACTCTCATCACATGCCCTACATGAAATAGAAAATGTTTTACAAATGCTTTCGAAACAGTTTTAGCAGTAGCTTTGCGTAACGGAGTGAAAGTAACAAATTTTGAAGTGAGCTCAACAGCGACAAAGATGTGGCAAAAACCTCTGTTAGTTCTCGGAATCGGACCAAAAATATCTACTGCGGCCATATGTCTTAATTTAACAGGTACAATGGGATATAAAGGAGGAATACGTGAAGTGGTGTCTGATTTAGCTTTCTGGCAAATTTTACAAGACGCTAAAACTCGTCGTATACGTTTCTCCATGTTGTTAAAATAACAGTTCTGTCTCAGTATAAGAAAACATTTTCGTGCTCCGTAATGTGCGTAACTTAAATGAGTGTACCAGATTAATTTGTTAACAAGTTCGTCAGGGATGCATAATAACCAATTGTTGCTGTCAGGATGAAAGCGGCGAAACAGAATGTCATTGCGTACAGTGTAGTGGTTCCTAATCGTAACATTTTTCCTATCTTGCCAAAGGTGTTTAATTTCTTTCCACACATTGTCTTTATTTTGTTCTTGTGCTATGTCCTGTAATGACGATGAAATAAAATTTTCAAATGCTACTTGCTGAATGTACATGACACTGAAATTTGTTTTGCAGAAGTTGGTTGCTACGTCTTGCTGATTGTTGCAGAGAGAACGCGATAGTGCGTCTGCTATAACATTTTGCGTACCGGGAATGTGAACTATTGTAAAATTAAATTCCTGTAAATATAGTTTCCATCTACTTAATCTGTCGTGAGTGAATTTAGCTGAAAGTAAAAATTGTATCGCTCTGTGATCAGTGTAAACGGTGGTATGTCTGCCATAAAGAAAGTGTCTAAATCTCGTAAAAGCCCATACAACACATAATGTTTCCAATTCTGTAACGGAATAATTTCGTTCAGCAGGTGACAAAATGCGGCTTGCAAATGCGATGTTTTTAATTACTAACGAACCATCTTCTTCAATTTCCTGGAAAATGTGTACGCCTAAAGCTGTGTTGGAACTGTCAGTGGCAATGGAAAAATTTCTGGTAAGATCTGGGTGCGATAAAAGTGGAGCATTCAACAAAGCATGTTTCAGGTTCACAAATTCAGAATGTGCTTGCTTATCCCAAGACCAAATAGTGTTTTTGCCTGTTAATTGGCATAGTCTGGGTGTGTCTAAAGCAGAGTGATGAATAAATTTACGAAAAAAGTTAATTAAGCCCAAAAAACTGCGTAGTTGCTTTTTTGTCGTAGGAATAGTAATGTCACGTAGAGCTTGAAGTTTTTCCGGATCAGGTGTAATGCCTTCCGCTGAAATTACGTGTCCAAGAAATTTTATAGAAGTTTTGCCAAAGTGCGATTTACTAAGATTAACTGTAAGTCCTTGTGCATGGAAACTTTGTAACAGTGGTTCAAGAATCAGATTGTGTTCCGACCAGTTAGCTTCTGCGATAAGAATGTCGTCTACATACGTCGTAATTCTGTCCTTAAGTTCTGTCGGAAGTATTGTGTTCAAACCGCGAATAAAAGCTGCAGAAGAAATAGTTAAGCCGAATGGTAATTTACAAAATTGATAACAGTCGCCGAAACAGAGAAAAGCTGTATATTTCCTGCAATTTGGATGAATTTGAATTTGCCAAAATCCCGATTTCAAATCTAATGTAGAATAAATAGCTGTGCCATGAAATTTCTGTAAAAGTTCCTCTAGTGTCTGAGGTCGATCTGTTTCATTAATAATAATGTCATTAATGTGACGTGAATCAAGTACGAGGCGAAGTGAGCCATCTTTTTTCTTAACAATATGTAGCGTGTTTATGTACGGACTAACTGCTGGTTCTATAATTCCTTGATCAAGCATATCCTGCAATTCTTTCTTAACTTGTTCTCTGTGGATATACGGAATGGGATAATGTTTAGCTTTAAATGTGTCGTGCTGTTTCACTTGAAATTCATACATAAATCCGGACATAGTACCAGGAATGTTGTCAAAAACTGGAGCTTGCTGTAAAAGAATTTTGTGTAGTTGCATTCGTTCGTCGTCTGTTGTTGCACTGCTTTGTCTAACTTTATCGGAAATCATTTGCATTACGTCGTAGTCAGCTTCGTCTGGAGTATTATCGTTGTGTACGTACGTATTCGTGAACAATGTGGGATTACAGTCTATGTTACGTGTTGCGGAAATGACCTCTGTGCGGTTAATTGTTTGTTCTTCCGCAGATAAAGAGTGCTGAAATTCTAAAGCAAGTTGTACGTTTTCATCCTTTAGCATTAAATAAGAATTCTGAAAATCGATAACTGCGTCGTGTTGTACCAGAAAATTCGTACCTAAAATTACGTCTGTTGTCAATAAAGGAACAATCCAAAAATTAGAGTGGAAAGTATGACCTCCAATACAAAATGATAAATGTGTCTGCAATTTAACGTCTACTCCTTTACTCGATATTGCTCCTTTCACTTTTGTTTTGCCTAATGGTAATGTTGGATAAGTATTCTCTTTGTTGCACTCGTTAAAAGTCTCCTCATTTATTACTGATATAGGTGATCCGGAATCAATTACTGCTGAGAATTTTGATGAACCAATTTTAATTTCGATGACAGGATGTAAAATAGTTTTCTGAACAAATGGTCTTTCCTCCAAGAGAGTGTCTCTGATATCGTCAAAAGTAATTACATTTTCGTGAACAACATTTTGCTTGTCAAACATAGTGCTTGTGTTATTGGAAGATGCGATCTGTACATTATCTAGTCAGATTCTGTCTGACGTGTTACTATTATTAGGAGGATTCTGTGGCATTTCGACGATTTGAACTGTCCTATTACTTCTTCCAGACGTATTACGCTCTGGATGGTACCTACTGTCGGGTTCATTCATGAGAATATGTTCTTGTTGATTACTTTGTTGCTGGTAAGACCGACTGTTATTATATGTACGCTGATAATTGTGTTCATCGTTTTTACGTCTGTCGTGATAGTCATTCCTATACGGTACATTGCGATAGGAATTGAAATATTGTCTTCTTTGTACGTAGTTGTTTCCTTGCTGTCGTACGTTACTATTTGTTGGATCTGTGACTATATGTGCACGCGGCGGAACATTAAATCCTGGTTGACCTTGTGCATTACATTGTTGGTTACGTATGCTAACCGGTTGACTTTCATGCTGTTGCGGTGGAAAACTTCTATTGTTACCAAAGTGTGCTTCCTGTTGCTGAAAATTTTGACGATATTGATAATCTGAATTTTGTCTGTGATTTAAGTTCTGGTAGTTATCGTTTCTAAAGCGTCTGTTATCTTTTCTATTGAAATTACGTGTCTGATCATAATTCCTGTACTTTTGTTGACCTTGGTTATTATACGAAAAGTTTTTGTTTACGAAAGAATAATCAGATTGCTGTACTTCTAAAAGCTGCAAAAGATCCCTGAATGCTGAAATGTTTTCTTTTTGTTGGCCCGTTAGAAGTGACACTCGTAATGACCGTGGTAATTTGGAAATGCATAATTGTATAAGTGCAGATTCACTGTACGGTTCACTCAGGTACTGGTTTTGTTGTACTATGTGCTCAAAAAATTGCGTTACACTGGGAAAATTTGAGTTTTCATAGTTTGGCAAACTAATTAGTTGGTCTTTAATTCCGCGCTGTGTCGTCTTCGACCAGTACGCTGACAGAAAAGCATTCTGAAATTCTTCTACTGAATAGCATTGCCTCGCGATCGGTCTCATACGAGTTGCCGGTTCGCCTTCCAAAAAGCTGCAAATAAATTCAAGTTTATGCGTAACAGGCCAACTCGGTGGAAGAGCAAAGCTAAATTGTTGAATCCAATCCAGTGGGTGAATCTGCGTTCTATCGTTTTTAAAAACTTAAACTTTCTCACTGACAGAAAATGTTTGTAATCGAAATTATCATCTCTGTGTGATGGAACAGGTTCGGGATCGTAAGAGTATCTATTGAACTGTGGTTGTTCGGAATCTAAGTCCCGTACTCTCTGTAGATTACTCAAATTATACGCGCTGCGTGAGTCTGACAAATGTTCATAAAGTGGCGTCTGTTGTGGTATGTTATTAACTGAAATATTTTTAATCTCTGTTACCTCTTGTTGTAAATTTGACAACTTCCTACGTAACGTGTTGTTAGATGAATCGATCTCATTAATTGTCTGCTGTAAATTTTGAAATTCAGGTGTTTGATTAAATGAAACCGGTGAAGTATCGTCTGATTTATTGTCATTAGCACTTTCGATAGCATCAATGCGACTGGCCAATTCATCATATTTTTCAGTCAGTATTTTTGCCTGATCATCGGTTTTAGAATCGGACGCATTAATCTGTTTTTGCAACTTACGCGTAGTTTCGCTCAGTTTTTTAACATCAGCTTTGAATACATCGCAATCCTGCGTTAGTTCTAATTGTTCGAATCTGTCTGTCACTGTTTGAATATTTACTGTGTGTGTATCTGTTTTTGATTTAAGATCAGAAATTTCATCCCGTAATTCCGCGTTCAACTGTTCTATGGTATTAATTTTGTCGGACACTTTAGTAATATTGTTGTCTACATACGTCTTCGCTTTCGCGAACATTTTACGTTTGTCTTCTTGTCTCTGAGCCGTGATTGTTTCCATGACTTGTCGTTTTACTTTGTTTTGATCTTGAATAAATTTGCGGAAACGCGTATCACTGTTCTGTATGTGCTGATTAAAGCGTTCGTCAATCTGAGTGTTCTGCTGTTCGAATTTCGCGTCTATCTTTGCGTCCACTGTGCGCGAAAGTTCTGCTGTCATTGCTTTAAACTCGTCGCGTAATTGTGTAGCTTTTTCAGAGCATTGTTTAGCGACTCCGCTAATTTCGTCTCTGAGTGTTTCTGTTGCGGCTGTTTGCATTTCCCTTAATTCTTGCGCAACAGACTTAATTTCTTCGCTATTTTTTTGTGAACAAACCTCAATTTCCACGCGTAACTGTTCCTTAGTGTCATGGCACTGCGCGGCAACGGCTCTGATTTGTTCACTTAACTGTCTGGAATTGTTGTCTAATTTTTCATTTAACTGTCTGGAATTGTCGTCTAATTTTTCGTTTAGCTGTTCGTTCTGTTCCCTACGTTGTCTGAAATCTTCACTCTGTTGTTTGAAATTTTCATCAATTTTATTAAATTTTTTGTCCTGTTTTTCATTCTGTTGTTTAAATTCTTCCCTAAATTGTAGCAGTATTGCCAAAATTGGATCCGAGCCTAAATTAGCATTTCTATTATCTGTGCTGTTTAATGGTGGATCTGAAATTGTTTCGCTTTCAGTAACCATTTGGTTATTCTGAGACTTATAAAAAGGTTTGCCAGGCAAATGTACACTGTCGGACACTATTTCGGAATTAAATAGATCCGTCGTACTTTGAGTATCCTGTTCATTTTCATTAGACAAATTTGTCTGTACGTTACTTGAATTTTCCAAATCGGGTATATTAAGCTGGCCAGCGCTCATTACAATAGAGCGTTCCGCGTCATCAATTGTCGTCAAATTAACAGACGAGACAATTGAGTTCGTTTGTTCATCATTAAGGTAAAAGTCATCATTAGTGGTTGGAATACACTGATTGTTAGTGAACGCAGGATTGTCATCACTACACTGCGTGTCACATGTCCTATCGGTCACGTTGTTTAAGTCGGTAATTTCGTTCATAATACCTCGCGATACACTATTCACAGTCTTTCGCGGCATTTTTACAATAGTCACAAATATTCACAAAACAAATAAGCACAAATGCAAAAACAACACACAAATACAACAGAGCAACCAATTGCCGTTGACCTGTAGATGGAAAGTCACAAGATTAGTACAAGCGTTGCGCCAAATTCTAATTATACTTAAGCAAATAAGAGCAGATATCTGACTGTTGTTCAAAAGACTCTCAACGAAATACGATCCTGGACTGGGTGTCGCCAAGTGTAACCTCCCCACAAAAATTTTAAAGGAAACGACAATATTTAATAAAAATGGGAGCCAAGCGTAACCTCCCTAGCAATTAAATATAATGACAATAAAAATGTGAGAATCGCAATCTGACCCAACTATAAGCTCCTCACAAAAAATGAAAGTCCATTCAGTGATAAGAAAATCTCAGTGATAATGAAAATTCAATTAAACCGAAATATCGGTCTTTGGCCCTGTGCAAAAATCAGAATTAAATTCTTACCTCATTGTAACTGCTAGTCAAATTTCTGCTCTTATTCTTGCGCACAGCTTGGAGGAACTGCATTGCAAATAATAATATTCCTTTTTTTTTTAATTTAACTGAAATTTGTTTAAGGGAAGTGGAACGAAATTTAGCTCAATAAAATTGCTTTTGAAATCATAATTATTATTGGGGCACTTGTTGGAAATTAATTACAATAAATAAACTTTACATTATCTGATGATTACCTTAATTAACAATATACGTCATTCAGCATCTTGACCAGAATGCCATATCGACGCTCCCCGACTGCGTCCCGCTCGCGACCGTGACAGGACCAGACCACTACTGAACTGCTTGCAACACTCGCGCGGTCAAGCGCAGACTAACCACGAAAATAGGCTCTCTGGTCAAAGATTTTAACGTGCCTCACCATCGCTGCTATGTTACATACGTGTTTCAATATGCTCTTAAGTGTATACAACATCCACTTATTGAAACTGTCTTGGAAAATCGCAAATCGCTCTTACAAACCTTTTACTACACTCAGTATTATCACTTTTACAAATGCTACTACATGTATACTTACATATACAGATTAATAAATTATAAGGTACGTATTCCACGATTACCAGTTTCGAATACTGCATTGTGAACTTTAGGACAGACACTTTAGCAGTTCCATTGGCTGCACCCAGATTGTGTTACTGAATCGATGACGTTCCTGAGACAATCGAACTTCATAAACTTGACATAGATTCACGATGAAGAAATATTTACAAGAAAATTATATACAATATTTGCGACTACATTAAATCACTGTTACGTTAAGCACTATACTGTTAAGGCTTGAACCCCAATACCGGTTCATAAACCAACTAAATGCCAATATGCTGATGGAACAGATTATCTTCAGAAAGTGGTTCAAATGGCTCTGAGCACTATGGGACTTAACATCTATGGTCATCAGATTATCTTAAATCAGTGTAGATCAGACGAGTTCTTTGTCATTAAAGTAAAGAATTATTTAACAATGCAATACGAGATGCATTCAAGGTCTAAGGCCTCCGATTTTTTTTCTCCGGACTGGAAAGAGATAGAAACATGCGCATTGTTTTACAATGAGGCCGTGTTCATTGACAATACGTCCCAGAGATGGCAGCACCATACGCCAGATGGAATTTTACCGCCAGCGGCGAGAATGAGAACTGTTTTAAATACTTAAAATGGCGACGTTTTCCTTACTTGAACAGCGTGCAATCATTCGTTTTCTGAATTTGCGTGGTGTGAAACCAATTGAAATTCATCAACAGTTAAAGGAGACATGTGGTGATGGAGTTATGAATGTGTAGAAACTGCGGTCGTGGGTGCGACAGTTTAATGAAGGCAGAACATCGTGTGACAACAAACCGAAACAACCTCGGGCACACACAAGCTGGTCTGACGACATGATCGAGAAAGTGGAAAGAATTGTTTTGGGGGATCGCCGAATGACTGTTGAACAGATTGCCTCCCGAGTTGGCATGTCTGTGGGTTCTGTGCACACAATCCTGCATGACGATCTGAAAATGCGAAAAGTGTCATCCAGGTGGGTGCCACGAATGCTGACGGACGACCACATGGCTGCCCGTGTGGCATGTTGCCAAGCAATGTTGATGCGCAACGACAGCATGAATGGGACTTTCTTTTCGTCGGTTGAGACAATGGATGAGACGTGGATGCCATTTTTCAATCCAGAAACAAAGCGCCAGTCAGCTCAATGGAAGCACACAGATTCACCGCCACCAAAAAAATTTCGGGTAACCGCCAGTGCTAAAAAAGTGATGGTATCCATGTTCTGTGACAGCGAGGGCGTAATCCTTATCCATTGCGTTCCAAAGGGCACTACGGTAACAAGTGCATCCTACGAAAATGTTTTGAAGAACAAATTCCTTCCTGCACTACAACAAAAACGTCCGGGAAGGGCTGCGCGTGTGCTGTTTCACCAAGACAACGCACCCACACATCGAGCTAACCTTACGCAACAGTTTTTTCGTGATAAGAACTTTGAGGTGATTCCTCATGCTCCCTACTCACCTGACCTGGCTCCTAGTGACTTTTGGCTTTTTCCAACAATGAAAGACACTCTCCGTGGTAGCACATTCACCAGCCGTGCTGCTATTGCCTCAGCGATTTTCCAAAGGTCAAAACAGACTCCTAAAGAAGCTTTCGCCGCTGCCATGGAATCATGGCGTGAGCGTTGTGAAAATGTGTACGTCTGCAGGGCAATTCCGTCGAGAGGTAACGCCAGTTTCATCGATTTTGGGTGAGTAGTTAATTAGAAAAAAATCGGAGGCGTTAGAACTTGAATGCACCTCGTACATGAGCAAATGAGGGGTGCACATTGGTGAAGCTATATTGGGCATTAATGTTTTACAATGACAACCGTCAGCAGCGAAGTCGTGAAACAAGGGTGAAAATCAATTGATGACCATATACAGACACGTGAGTCCCCATCTAGTGTAGACAATTGCAGATTATCTGTAACGTCGTAGAACACAGCTGGCACTCATAGCCTTAGACAGTACATCAGTCCCGACCACTGAAAGTAGCCGGACAATGACCTGCCGGCTGAAGAACCTCAGCGGCTGCGAGGCGCTTAAATTCCGTTAAGTTTCGCGAGAAGACAGATGACTCTGCGGCACTGACCAGTCTTCAGCAGGCTTGCTCTGTTCAACCGCCGGACTTTGGTCACTGGCATGTACTCGAACTGCTTCTGCTGGACACAAATGTGGCTTGAAGCTGGTCCGAACAGGGAAGATGCAATCAAACTGCCAGACTGCCAGTACATTCCAGCCATCATATCGGACAGCCAGGTAATGTGTTGCGCCGAGTCCACGTCAGATGTAACCTTGTACTGTACGCTGTAGCTATCGAGTAACTGCCACTACCTTCATCAAGCCAGAAACTGCCGGCTGCTGCCTGCTCGCCCAGGCTCGTTAGCAGGCAACATGCCGCCGCCGCTTGGATGTGCCCCTGGCCGACGTAACTGCCGAAACGTCTCGGTCAGAGGCATGAACGAACGACCACGCAACTGTGTATGGGAATCTGTGCCACCAGACGGAGTGTCCTAGCCGAGATTTAATTTTCGTTCGCGCCACTAGGACACCGCCAGCAAGAACTAAGCGAAGTGATTTGTGGTAAGTAGGTTGAGTCAGGTATGAGGATTCGTATAGTACATCTAAGAGGGGTCACACGATAAGATTTCAGTTGCTCACCGTGCGGAATTATCTGAAATAATCGCGGCACTATCTGCGATGCAAAGATGATCTACGTGGATGTACACTACTGGCCATTAAAATTGCTGCACCAAGAAGAAATGCAGATGATAAACGGGTATTAATTGGACAAATATGTTATACTAGAACTGACATGTGATTACATTTTCACGCAACTGAGAAATCAGTACCCAGAACAACCACCTCTGGCCGTAATAACGGCCTTGATACGCCTGAGCATTGAGTCAAACAGAGGTTGGATGTCGTGTACAGGTACAGCTGCCCATGCGGCTTCGACACGATACCACAGTTCATCAAGAGTAGTGTCTGGCGTATTGTGACGAGCCAGTTGCTCGGCCACCATTGACCAGACGTTTTCAATTGGTGAGAGATCTGGAGAATGTGCTGCCCATGGCAGCAGTCGAACATTTTCTGTGTCCAGAATGGTCGGTGCAGGATCTGCAACATGCGGTCGTGCATTATCCTGCTGAAATGTCGGGTTTGCATGGATCGAATGAAGAGTAGAGCCACGGATCGTAACACATCTGAAATGTGACGTCCACTGTTCAAAGTGCCGTCAATGCGAACAAGAAGTAACCGAGACGTGTAACCAATGGCATCCCATACCGTCACGCCGGGTGATACGCCAGTATGATGAGGACGAATACACGCTTCCAATGACCGTTCACCACGATGTGGTCAAACACGGATGCGATCATCATGATGCTGTAAAGAGAACCTGGATTCATCCGAAAAAATTACGTTTTGCCATTCGTGCACCCAGTTTCGTCGTCGAGTACACCATCGCAGGCGCTCCTGTCTGTGATGGAGCGTCAAGGGTAACCGCAGCCATGGTCTCCGAGCCGATAGTCCATGCTGCTGTGAACGTCGTCGAACTGTTCGTGCAGATGGTTGTTGTCTTGCAAACGTCCCCATCAGTTGACTCAGGGATCGAGACGTGGCTGCACGATCCGTTTTAACCGTGTGAATAAAATGCCTGTCATCTCGGCTGCTACTGATACGAGCCCGTTGGGATCCAGCACGGCGTTCCGTATTACCCTCCTGAACCCACCGATTCCATGTTCAGGTAACAGTCATTGGATCTCGACCAACGCGAGCAGCAATGTTGCAATACGATAAACTGCAATTGCGATAGGCTACAGTCCGACCTTTATCAAAGTCGAAATCGTGATGGTACGCATTTCTCCTCCTTACACGAGGCATCACAACAATTTCACCAGGCAACGCCGGTCAACTGCTGTTTGTGTATGAGAAATCGGTTGGAAACTTTCCTCATGTCAGCACGTTGTAGGTGTCGCCACCGGCGCCAACCTTGTGTGAATGCTCTGAAAAGCTAATCATATGCATAACACAGCATCTTCTACCGGTCGGTTAGATTTCGCGTCTGTAGCACGTCATCTTCGTGGTGTAGCAATTTTAATGGCCAGTAGTGTATATAGACAGCCTGTGAATGTAGTTTCTGCAGTTTATTCAATGTACCATAATCACATGCGTTGTACACATGAACTGCAATACCTAAGACTTCCTAGACATTTCCTTGTAAAGTGATTTATTAGCAGTTTGTGGCTTTGTCTGCTACGTGATTCTTGTGGTATTTAAGGAAATGCACACGAAATCCACAAACTGAGGTCTGACTGATGATTTCATGTATTGAGAGGCTTGTCCCTCTGATTAGTAAATCTGACAGCCTTATCTCAAGAACAAAATGTTCACAGGCTAAGTGTTACACGTATGCAGAGACACGATAAGAAGATATCAGGCAGATCAGGGCTTCACAACATACGTGCTCGCGGAACAAGCTGTGAGCAGCAAGGCGCGAGCACGAAGCAGCGCGAGCACGCTACCCCCACCACTGGACCAGAGCGGAGAGTGGGAAGAGTCATTTGGGATACACAACAGCTGCCGCCAGTCAATGTAAATCCGCGGCTACCTGCAGGGATATCACTCACGAATTGTTACTGCAACAAATGAAACAAATAAAGGAGAATGTACACGTGCCACATAATTTTATTAGCTTAGTGTATGCCTCTACCATCTGTAGACACTGAAACTAAAGAATTCCACGACAATCCTATATTTTCAACACTACGTAAAATATCACCTTTGGTTGTAGTGTTCTTCATGGCTACTACATCGAGGAGCTCCTCCCTCACCTGAAGATCTCTGTTAACACCTCTAATAAATATGGCAAGTTGCGCTGTTCCAGTGATATCAACACTTTCGTCCAGAGCTAGAGAATACGCCATAAAATCTTTACAGATATTTGCAAGCTGGCTCTGGACGTCGTCTGCCATGTCCTGTATGCGACGCATAATGGTCATGTTAGATAATCTCACAATCCGAAACTGTTCAACTTAAGATGGACACAAATGTTCCGCTGCAACTACCAAACATTATTTTATTAAATCGCCATCAGTGAAGGGGCGCAGGGATTTTGCTGAAAGGAAAGCCATTTTGTTACTCACTCTGAGAGTTGCCTCAGTTGATTTTTCTTCGTCGTCCAGAGCTTCTTCAGATAGCTTCCTTTTAAGTTTAATAACGTCCTGTGCACGATCTGGTCCATCACATTTTCCACATCCGTAGTCTTTCGCGTGGTACGACATATAATGTCGCTGCAAATTAAATTTCGTAAAAGAATTCAGCGTTTTGTGACATACTGAACATATTGCAACACCATCTATTTCTGTAAACAGATAAACTTCCTCCCAATGGGGGTTGAACTGCGAAAGCATGGTTGGGGTTACACAACGGCGACTAGACATGATTCTTAACCAGTAAAGTGACTGTCAGAGCTGATCGTAGTACTTTAAACGATACACAGTCGGCGCCAATTCAATAGGCACGCAGCGACCCTATTCATACGTGCGCGTGCATTTCCCCTCCCTCCCCGCCCTCCCTACTCCGCGACCTTGCACTTGCTCGCGAGCATGTGCCTGAGCAGACGCGAGTACTAGCGCTCAAAACCGGCCAGTTGTTAAGCCCTGAGGTAGAAGGACAATTACAGAATCTCAGTGTTCTGCCTTGATGTAACAAGGTACAAATAGCCCCCACGCATTATGTATTCATGCAACAGTTACATATTGTCTGTTGGATAACTGAGAAGGGAACGAAATTGAATGAATGTGCGGAGCACATGTCGCCCTGGAAACTGACTGCATTTGTCACATTCGCTTGCTAAAAGAGTTTACTTTACTCTGCATACCTCATCTTACTTCTTCCATTTTATTGCCAGTGGGAAAGTGTCTTTGGATATTATATTCTTTTAAGGGAAGTATTTTGAGGATGTGAGGCTTAAAATTATAAATGAGAACAGTGAACAGTGGAAACAGGAAAAGGCAACTGTGTTACAACTGTGTATTTGAACGGTGAACTCTGAATGTATTGTATTGGGCTTGTACATGACCTGTATTTGAACTGTGTGGCTTCTTATTACGTCATCTTGAGTACTAAGTATGAGAACAGGCTAAAGGCACAGTTTATATCGGTATATACAAAATTACGTTATTCCAATATTCGTGTGCGCACTCCTTGGATTATGTAATTGCTGATGTTAAGGTATCATAGTACTATGCAACTGTGCAACACCGAGCGAGGTGGCGGAGTGGTTAGACACTGGACTCGCATTCGCGAGGACGAGGGCTCAATCCCGCGTCCGGCCATCCTGATTTAGGTTTTCCGTGATTTCCCAAAATCGCTCCAGGCAAATGCCGGGATGGTTCCTTTCAAAGGGCACGGCCGACTTCCTTTCCCGTCCTTCCCTAATCCGATGAGACCGATGACCTCGCTGTCTGGTCTCCTTCCCGAAACCAACCAACCAACCAACTGTGCAACTCGAGTAGCAGAGTGACAGGGTTACCAAAGGCTGCAAGATTCAGAGACTGAGATCAGTGAACGAGATACATTAACAACAACGGCGAGGAGGACTTTCCAACAGGTCACAAGCCAGTACGTCACAACAGCTTCAAAAATCCTAGCCGTGGAGCCAGAACTACTCGGCAGCAGCATGCAGGTTAAAGTAGGTTGGAGGTAGTTTTATGTCTGCGTAGCATAGTACAAAACGTGTACTGGTTGTAAGAAGCAACTGAGTAACCTGAATGTGATCAAAGTGTCTCACACTCGTTTAACTACTGCTTTACTGAGGAAGAGCAGTAAGAAACCTGTAAATCTTTAAATTGTAAAATGGCTAGTGAAGGGAAGAGAAAGTTGGCTCTTAGAAGCAGGAAGGAGAGCAAGATAATCGCCGTAACGATGATCCCTCATATCAGCTACAAGGATTGCAGATTGATAATAGTGGCGATGATACTCCAAATCAGCTACAAATCGTAGATAAAAAAGTGAGATATAATGTGTATGAAAAAGTACATTCTGTTTTAGGTCACTACATTGTGGATGAAGATTGTGTAGTGGCTGAGCACACTGATGTGGAAGATTTTACTGAAGACGCCAGGTTCACGGAATTTAATGTCGTCATTTCAAATAACAAGACAGAATACGTAAACAAATTGAGGCATGGCTCTACCACAGCTAACACTTTGCAAAATGCGGGTAATCTTGAGGAACAAAACCAAAATCTATCATCAGAAAAAATGTCAGTATTGCAGTTAATATTAACAGAACAAACACAATTAGATGTAGGTCTTAAAGCAAGTAATCAAAAATGAGATACTGGCCTTAGGGAAACCAAAGATGAAACTAAGAAATTAATAATGCGTTAAGTGAGAGTAATAATAACTTTACGGCATAATATGAAAAAAACTTAAGAAACTGGGGGCTAGAACTAATAGAATTGTCAAGGAGATATGTGCAGATATAAAAATTGGAATAAAAATTTAAATGAGCGTCAGGGAAAACTAGAGGAGGGACTGGCCAAAGAAATTGTAAGGTATAATGAACATCTTGATGCTGAGTCTGTTAACATTAACCTAAAAAACAGGACGAGTAATAAAATATAGAATACAGATCTGGGGGTAGCAAGACTTTTAAAGAGAGGTACCAACAGCAGTCTATCGAACTAGAAGCTGTTACGAATGATTTATGTAAGCTTACCCGTAACATTTCGAATGTGGAATCCAAATGTAAGGGCAACACAAAAATCATTCACGATAAATTGAGAGAAATCAATAAAAGGGCAGAATAACTCGCCGAAACACAGTTCGTGGCTAATCATGTCACTAACACAGTAGGGGAAGTTTAACAAAGATTTAAAACCAGGAATGAGGAAGAAAACGTGATAGGTAGTATTTGTGTAAGTAATTCATCTGCTTGCAAATTCTTCGGTTCTTTTGGACATGTATGAAGAACAGACATCATTTTGATCCGGAGGCCGTTATGAGTTACGACACAAAGGAATTACAGACATTAGCTACCAGTGGACATCGATTAAATCACTGGGTACAGTTAAAAGTTTGTAGCTGTTCGGGATTCGAAATCAGTTCACCCACTTAATAGGTAGATGAACTGACACCATCTGAACCCAATGGTCACGGTAGCTACACGAACTACTGTAGTACATCATCTGTGGGACCAAAATTCTCAATTCATCCACACTTCTAACGTAATCATGCTTGAACATGCACTTGCGATGGCGCAGTGGTCAGCACATTTGCCTAGTAAGCTGAATATATGGATTCGAATACAGGCCTAGCGCAAAATTTTTATCCTGCCCCGTTGGTCAATGGCCACTCGCTGCCAACGTCTGTAATTCCTTGGTGTTTTAGTTTACTGGACTGTTTGACGGTGTTTTTCCAGAACACTGTTCAGAACAAGAAAAAATGAAGTGGGCTGCTAGTAAATTTTAAAGGGACGTTGTATCGTAGGCAACAGGAATAACTAATGCATCTAAAACATGATGAATTTTTTATTGATATTGGTCTAGTAGTACACAGAACAGTATCCGAACTTAAGTTTCAGGAGTCAGTAGAGGTGAAAACACCAGAAATCCGTTGATCTACTAGTCTGGCTTGTTACCTAATGTAGGCGAAGAGCCTGAACCAGTTTTTGAGCTGAGTGCAGAAGACTAATAGAAATAGCAATAAGATTAGAAAGCTAGGAAAGTCACGAGGCAGGAAACGAGTATTGCTGCTGTGGAGCAGTCATGGGAGAGGTGGAGGCCAATTGCCTCAGGGAAAACTAGGTCACAAGCGTTGCTCCAAGCTCAGTCAGGTGCTAGGGAACATAGTGGTTCTCTGAAGAGATTTTGGAAGAAGAGGATAAGGTCCTCATTGTAGGAGGAGCACGAACAGTCTCCCTAGAGGCACAGAATGTATAATCAAATATCTCCTAGAGTCAATAGGAGCTACAACAGCTCACATATATGTGTGGTTTGTGGAAGTTTAGTGTCGACATCATCAGCCTTGGGCTAACATGGCAAAGGCCTAAGAGACTTGCTTTCGACTGAGACAAACAGTCATACCTGTGCCGTGCCTATTGCAGTGATTCAGAGACGGGGATACACTAACCACGGCCTGCAACGGAATAGGAGGGTGAAGGGAAGATTAGGCGAGCATCTTGCACGATGTATAATGCGGAAGGGGGGAGTGGCACAAGTATAGAAGTAAAAATGCCTATCACTAGTGAAGGGAAAGCTGCACATTCTTTAGTTTAGAGACAGGTTACAGACAGATAGCATTGAAAGAACTTAGAGCATAACTGGATCATTATCTGTACAACGGTTCCCATAAAAAATTAATTAATTTGCTTCATCAGCACATCAGAACTATGAGAAACAAGACAGATGAGCTTCTTGTATGGTTTTCTTCTAGGTAATGTGGAAGATTCGCAAGCGACAGATATTCTTTTGTCTCTGAACACCACATAACCAAAGGCGTGCAGAAATTAAATATCATGTATTACACTGGGGTGACAAATGTCATGGTACAGCGGTATTCACATGTACAGATGGCAGTAGTATCGTATAAAAGGGCAGTGCATTGGCGGAGCAGTCATTTGCACTTAGGTGATTCATTTCCGACGAGAGTATAGCCACACGACGGGAAGTAATAGAATCTGAACTCAGAGCAGTAGTTGGTTCTAGACGCTTGGCGCATTCCATTTCGAAAATCGTTGTTGCTGTTGTTGTGGTCTTCAGTCATGAGACTGGTTTGATGCAGCCCTCCATGCTACTCTATCCTGTGCAAGTTTCTTCATCTCCCAGTATGTACTAAAGGCTACATCCTTCTGATTCTGCTTAGTGTATTCATCTCTTGGTTTCCCTCTACAACTTTCACCCTCCACGCTGCCCTGCAATACTAAATTGGTGATCCCTTGATGCCTCAGAACATGTCCTACCAACCGATCCCTTCTTCTAGTCAAGTTGTGCCACAAACTCCACTTCTCCCCAATTCTATTCAATACCTCCTCAATAGTTATGTTATCTGCCCATATAATCTTCGGTATTTTTTTTGTAGCACTACATTTCAAAAGCTTCTATTCTCTTCTTGTCTAAACTATTTATCTTCCATGATTCACTTCCATACATGGCTACACCACCCCCTCACTTACCGCCCTTAATGACAGTGAAAAATTAAACCGTGTGTACCTAATGGAAATTTGGGAAAAAGCAATCGCCACCGAAGTTAATCTGTCGGTAAAGAGGGAGGAAAGGGTTACATCTAAATGAAAGGAAAAATGCAAATGACACTCGGGTTCATTTCGGAAATAGAAGGGACCCTGCTTGGTAATGCAATTGGGACAATGAACAACAAAGGTTCATGCTATGTTGCTGTAATTTTGTGATGCAACAATTTTAAAAGCTGAGGTCTGCCATACAGTTCAAAAACCTTACTTGCTTCCAGTCTTTCTTGTTGGTTGATTGAAGGTTTGCAGTCGTCGGTCGAGCAGGTGACGGCAGTCACTCATTGTCGGCCGTCGCTGTTGCATAAGCTGGATGTTGGCGCGCCTTCTTCTCGACACGGTCTCTAGCCGAAACGGGCTCTTGATGTGCGCCAGCTCATGATTCCCGTCCGCGACACCGTGTCAGAAACTATCATAGCAATCCGAGCGCAATTACATGCTGCCAAACCCCGAATGCTCGGCA
Organism: Schistocerca cancellata; assembly: GCF_023864275.1. NCBI lineage: Eukaryota > Metazoa > Arthropoda > Insecta > Orthoptera > Acrididae > Schistocerca > Schistocerca cancellata. The sequence continues at coordinate 632,888,750 of NC_064631.1, read as the reverse complement.
ACTCGCGGGAGCGTCACGCAACACACTTGCTCCACTGCACTCCTCCAGCCAGACTCTCTCTGCCCGCGCTCCATGCGGTAGAGTTAATACTACCTAAGATCTTAAACACTTGGGTTCTGCACACGACTTATCGATGTAATCGTTCGATAGCATAGTTTTCCCTAGGCCAGACCCAGCGTAAAGATACAAATAATCTTTACACAACAAACCAATTATACACTGATATAAATGCATATATATACAAATAGTAAAACAAGTACAATATACAAAGACACAGAAACGTCATATCTTCAGGTAACAAAATAAGGATAAAAATTCATAGTACAATAGATGGAAATAGGAGGATATGCATTTCCGGCGTTACAACTCCATATAACGACTTCCTGACACTTCAATCTATACTCGATGTTAACAGATTTCTCTTCATCAGAAACGCTTTCCTTGCCATTGCCAGTCTACATTTTATATCCTCTTTACTATCACCATCATCAGTTATTTTGCTCCTCAAATTGCGAAATTCCTTTACTACTTTAAGTGTCTCATTCCCTAATCTAATTCCCTCAGCATTACCCGATTTTACTCGACTACATTCCATTAGCCTCGTTTTGCTTTTGTTGATGTGCATCTTATATCCTCCTTTCAAGACACTGTCCTTTCCGTTCAACTGCTCTTCCAAGTCCTTTGCTGTCTCTGACAGAATTACAATGTCATCGGCGAACCTCAAAGTGTTTATTCCTTCTACATGGATTTTAATACGTACTCCGAATTTTTCTTTTCTTTCTTTATGGAATTCATTATTCCGAGATCAACGGTGTCGAAAGTGTGCGGCAGTATCACACTTCAGGCATTGCCTCTCACCCAAGACAACGCAGTGACCTTCGGCTTTCACTTAACGATTGACAGCAGCTGCTTTTGGGTACACAGTGTTAACAGACAAGCTGCGCTAAGTGAAACAACAACATAAATCAATGTGGGAAGATCGACGAACGTATCAGTTAGGAGAATGTGACGAAATTTGGCGTTAACGGACAATGGCAGCAGTCGACCGACGTGGGTATCTTTGCTAATGACGCAATATCGCCTGTCCTGGCTTCGTCACCATATCGGTAGGACCCTAGACAACTGGAAAACTTGGAATATTGTCAGATGACTCCCCATCTCATCAGTTAAGAGCTGACGGTAAGGTTAGAGTGTGGCTCAGACCCGGTGAAGCCATGGACCCAAGATGTCAAAAACGCACTGTGCAAACAGGTGGTGGCTCCATAACTCGGTGGTGGGTGGGGGGGGGGGGGGAGGCGGTGGGGCGGTGCGCGGGGAGACTTTTGGAATGGACTGGGTTTTCTGGTCCAACTGAACCGATCAATAACTATAAATTATTACGTTCGGGTAGCTAGAGACCATTTACAGTCATTCATGGGCTTCATATTCCCAAAACAACGATGGAAATCTTATGGATGACTATGTACCTTGTCACTAAGTCACGACTGTTCGAGATTTTTTTGGAAAACATTGTGGCCGATTACAGCGCTCATCATGAAACCCATCGAAAATTTATGTGATACAGTCAAGAGGACAGTTCGTGCATAAAATCCTGCAGCAGCAAGAATTCCGCAGTAATGGTATGCTATAGAGCCAGCGACGTGTTGAGTCAAAGCCACGTCTATTTGCTTCACTACATCGGACAAAAAGGAGGTCCGACATGATATTAGGACGTATCCCATGAGTTTTGTCCCTTCATTGTATAAGACTTGCATCGTTTCGTACAGAGTTAATGTGAAAAAATAGTCATGACGTACTTTTTTGAGTAAAAGTTCTATACAAAGGCAAAAGTATTGATACAAATAGTTTCTGTGTTGATCAGAGCCTAGAAACATGTGCTTCTGAAATGTTACTGCAGAATACTCCTCTAATCGTTGTAACAGTCTACAGATCCTAGCTAGGAAACTTTAACCTCCTTACGAGAAATCTACGTGCATTGTTGAGCTACTTGTTAGAGAAGAAGAAATGTTTTCCAGTTTGTGGAGACTCCGACGTAGTTTTCTTAAGACACAGACAGGAGAAATGAACTAGAATTTTTATTTGGGTGTTTCAATTTGATTTCAGCAGTCAGTTCTTTGAGATATATGCAGCTAAATGGTAGGATACTAAATTATAACATTTTATAGACCGTGCTCCAGTGGATAAAATTAATACGTACCCAACTATTAACAGGGTATCCGATAGTGATCCACAATTAATGGAACTAAAAAATATGGCTCGTTACAACCCTGGGGCAGGTCCCTGCAGAGTAGAGAGACTTGTTAATGAGAAGAAGCTACACTACCTTAAGAGTAACTCAAAAGGGGTGACATCGGATAATGTATATACCTAAAGAGATATGTACTGCATATCAAAGTCAGTTTATTCCAGTGTAAATTTGTTAAAAAAGGTACGTCATGGATAACTAAAGGAATTAAAATCCCATCTAATTTAAAGAGGGGAATTTGCATAAAGAGTAAGTCAAGATCAGACATTACTTAAATTTTACAAAAATACTGTAGTATTTGAAGTAAGGCCATTAAAATGAACAGAACTATGCATTTCCTTAAGATATAAATAATGCAAGTAATAAGATTGAAACTGTATGGGATACTGTCAAATGGGGGAAAGGGCAGCCTGTTAGTGTGCAAGCTACCAAAACGATGATATTGCTGTCATTAATAATTAGCAAGTTCCAAGAAGTTTGGACAGACACTTTATAAATATAGCAGGATTCCATAGGTGAACTGAAGAAACAAGACAGTATCTTAAAAATGTCATTCCACAAAATTTTATGCAACTGAAAGTAATACTAACATATTTCAATGAAATTTGTACAAAGATTCTAAAATATGAAAGCTTATGTGGTGTTAATGTAAGTTAAAAAAGATTTCTGAAAAGTTTTTCTGGATTAATAAATAATGATGTTAGTGATATATACAACACACCACTGACACAGGATATTTGTCTAGACACGTTAAAATGTGTAATTCTTAAACTTCTTTATAACAAAGGTGAGAAGACAGACTTAAACGGTCATGGGCCAATTTCCTTACTGACACTTTTTTTCAAAAACTACTCGAAAAAGTAATACATTCAAGAATAGTCTCGCACTTAAGTAGATGCAATTCACTTAGCCTACCACAGTTTGGCTTCCAGAAGGGTTGCTAGACCGAGAACAATATTTACACATTCACTCATCAAAGAGCACAAGCCTCAAATCATAAAATAACGACAGTTGATTTTTTTGGTGATCTTTCCAAGGTCTTTGATAATGTAGGTCATGTTACTCTCTTAGAGAAACTCAATTATTATGGAACTGATGGCTTTAGACACAGCTGCTTTCAGAAATTGTTATCAAACAGAATGGGGAAGGTTGTGCTGAGAAATTCAATCAATGTTTGAAGTGTAGAAAATGTTTGTGACTAGAGGATATCATAAAAGGAGTCCCACAGGGTTCAACTCAAGGTAGCCTTGTATTCCGTGTATATATGAATAACTCTCCACTAAACACACAACAAGCAGAATTGATAATTTTGTAGATGACACTAGGCTATAATAAAGCCCAATAGAAAGAAAACAGATAATAAATGATTATTCCATAAAAACATGGGAGAACTGCCGTAAGTAAGTAACATCTTGCCACGATATTTCGGCACAAAGTCTTTTGGCCATCTTCAGGTGAGTACAGCTGTAAAAGTACTGGCGAAGAAAATAGCAGAGCACAGCGCGTATTCGCCAGTACTTTTACAGCTGTACTCACCTGAAGATGGCCAAAAGACTTTGTGCCGAAATATCGTGGCAAGATGTTACTTACTTACGGCAGTTCTCCCGTGTTTTTATGGAACAATCAGTACGCTGGGAAAATTTCAAACTTCAAATAATAAATGATGTTTTGAAAGAAATTATAAATTGAATTTCAGAAAATTGTCTGTTCCAAAATTTTTAAAAAACAGACTACATGCAGTTCTGTACAAGAAACTGATTCATACTGAAAACTGATGTAGCACATGACCACGAGGAAGTAAACAGAGTGCTAAAAATTTTTGGGTGAACATCCTGGTAAAAACTTGAACAGGAAGAAATATATTACTGGGTTCCTCTGACAATTCAGCTACTGTTTCCGTTAGTATAATTGCTAATCTTGGAACCAAACGAATCAGCTGCCTGACATATTTTGCAAATTTCCACTCAATAATATATTATGGAATAATTTTTATGGTAATTCACCACTTAGAAAGAAAATATCCTGTAGTCACCTTTTAAACGAGCTAGGCGTTTTAACTGTGCCATCACAATACATACATACTTTAACGAAACTCGTCATATAGAATCCATCACAATTTGAGAAGAACAGTGAGCAATATCTGCAATATTAACGGGAACAATGGCTATTATTACCCATTATAAAAACTGTTATTGGCTCAGAAAGGAGTTCAATGTGGGGCGCAACAAAATTTTGGAACATCTACATAATAACATGAAACGTCTGACAGATAGCAAAGTGATTTTTTTAAATCTAGCTTAAAATCATTACACCTGTTTCTATTCCAGTGACAATTTTTTCTTATAAACTTGTAGTCAGCAAAAATGCTAACACTAATTATGTCATACATATCTCATAAACTGGCTCGTACCACATAATTTCTACGGAGGCATTATTCAGATGATGTATGTAATCTCTAACTGGTATCTCTCAAAGGATATATTAGAGAGGAGTCGGTTTTTGGAGGAATACACGGAATTATTTAATCCGCCTCGGTCATTGCCAGCTACACTAGTAGTGCACAGAATTCCCTCTGGGTCTATGGGAATGAGCCACCAGTAAAGAAAAGGCCACATCAAATCCGACATCGTTTACAACTGGGGGAGATTATTGATCAACGGCTCCAGGTCGGAATTATAGTAGGAAGTACTATATATGGGCACCACCAATACTTATTATTCCAAAGGTCCTCAGATGGTAAGAGAGCTTATAGATTTTCCTACGGCTATAGATTTTAGACCAACAGACAATTTGTAAAGGGGTTACCCTGATTCAGAGGTAGCACTACCCAAAACGGCGTTTACATTTACATTTGGTCACCACCAGTGTAGTCGGAATGAGCACTTAGCACTGGCTGATACAAGGCGTGGCACTTCAGACTAAGTCACTATTTGTCAAGGCACTGAAAAACACAGCTCTGTTCTTCGACTAGCAACAAAAAAATAGAAATGTCAACTAATGCACTAACTGGAAATAAGTAAATCACTAATTTTAAACCAGTCAAATGTAAGTACAGTTCCCGAGTGTGATTAAAATATAAAATATGCACTACTGAAAATATTACTAATTCTCAGTAAACACATTCTAAAACTTCGGCGAAGTTTAAAATACTGCCCAATTCATGACGAGAGAATTTAACAATTGTCTGGGTTACGCACATGAATAGCTTGGAGGTCATTGCAGTTCTCGTGTCTGCTGGGCGCCGATCTGGATGCCCGAACTGAGTGTCTCCAGTCACTTCTTTTATACCAGTGACCCGGACTTCCCCATATTACACATTGTTAGGTGCAATTTTGACCTAGTACGATTTTATGATTTCCATGAATTTAGTGTAAGCTAAAAAACAATTCCGTAGAAAAATACATGCGTTTATGCGGTTTAATTTGATACACTGCTGTCAGCTGAAAGTTTAGTACATTTCGCAGAATGATTGACAACATAATAATGGATTATAATTGTGTACTCTTCCGCAACCTGAGTCAGTTGACATAAAGGTTTTCTGAGATGGTCCCGCATCATACTGCCTAAAACCATATTAGAAAAGTCAAATTTTCGGCCACAATTACTGTGGCCTTCTTCTGGGAATAATGAGAAAAAGGCTACTACAGCCGCTTCCGAAATGATGACTGCTCTAATTATTTACATTATGATGTGAAACCATACTCAGACTTTGTACTGAACTGATTCTCAGAAATCCCAAAATAGTGAGATTTTACAGTTTTAAAATAATGTGAACAGCGACTAAAATTTAGAGGTGAGAAACCAAGTGGCGCATCAGTCCTATGGGAAATTACCTCCTCTTCCTCATATTGCAATGATCTCTAAAATTTATCAGTCATGAATTTCCAGGATATTTAAGTTAGAAAATCAGTAATTGTGACGAAACTCTCAAACAAATCACATGTCATGTATCATAAAACTAGTGCATGTTGAGTGTGAATTTTACCTAGGAATCGCTAGTATTACTTTTGTTGGGTATTTTACGTTTTTAAATTATATTTTGAAGTAGAATATAGCTGATAGGTGTGTGTCTCAGTAGATACGACCGGCAAAGCTTCTGAAACTAACACTTCGTCAGTTTTATTGCTCATCGGGTTACACAGTAACTACTTTTATAAAAGGTGTATTTTGTCAATATCTTCCTTGTACTTAAATAGGCTTAAATTCCATGATACGAACACCAACGCTTTGTTAAATTGGCTAGAACAGTACGCTCTTTAAAACTTAGTGTCGTGCATTGCTGTAACTCGTATGATTCCTGTTATTATTTCGCTCATAATCCACGACATCCGATACCGACCAGACTTAACAGACACAAGTGTAGCAGCGTTACTTCGATGTGTAATGAAACGACCAAATAGGCAGTTGTAGGTGAAGGTCTCGGCACATGCAAGTTCACTGTCAGTATATTAAGAAAATGCAGGCTACAGGAGAGAAAGCACATAAAATTCTTGTGTTCCTAATCCTAGAATACTGTTCAAATGTGTGGCATCCCTATCAGTTATGACTAACAGTGAATATTGACCGTTTACGAAATATGGCATCACAATTGGTCACAAGTTTGTTTCAATCACGAGATAGCATCCGTGGTATGCGGATCTGTTACCAGGGTAGAAATGATAAAGAGGACACCCTAAATAGAAAATAATTTCGTTATGCATTATTTTGATAAGCATGAAAGTGTTCAACATCAATTACAGACGTTCTAAGAGATGCAGCACTTTGTGGCCTACTTATAATAATCGCAATATTACGATAGAAGGAAGTATATATTGCCTCATACTGTGCAAAGACAAAATTTTCGCTAATGCATCCCAGCAACGCTTGGCATCCTTTAGTGTTGCCTATCCTGGAACGACGATATTTCACTAGACTAGCAGGGTGTACTTAACCGATAGCACACTAAATACCCCAAACGTCATAAGTGTGTGTATCGGGGGAAAGATATTTTAGAGGCGAATCATGAATTTTAATTTTGGTGGGCTTGCCCTCATTCTTAATGAGTAGGTCACAGGATTATAGCAGCATATAAGGCATTTTCCGTATATTGCCTATGCTCTGCTTCCTCATAGGAGCACAAACAATACATAAGGAAGCCTAAAGTGTCTACCGGAAGCGTCAGGGAACATTTTAGCTTTCAGAATATATGTTCTCAGAGTAGTGATCTACGAGGATTGTCCAGAAACTAAGTTCCGTCATGAAAAATCCTATGAAGGTTAGTACATATGTATTGGGTAGAGTTCCTACTGTGACCATTGATCGCGTTGCGTTGCACTTTGCAGCTCTGAACGTGTAAAGATACCTAGAAAATAGTTTATCCTTCCGAGTATGGGAGCTATTCGAGGGATCTGGCCTCATTTCATGTAACAACAAATGACACTTCCTCGTGGCTGTCTCAGCCACAGACTGCCGGGGCAAGAAAGCGCTCCTGTAGCGTTTTCCATGGGAAGTGTTCCACCACTCACCATAGAGCGCGGACTTGAGTCGCTCCGATTTTCATGTCTTCAGTCACAGGAATCGCTGACTATGTGTACAGCATTTTCGCACAGACTACGAGATACATTGGCCGAAAGAACAGGAAGGCACTCTTCTGTATTTAGAGTATTGTGAAGTACGTAGAACGCAACTATAAATGTCTACGAAAGAGCGGCGAGTATGTAGAGAACTAGCTGAAAGGGAAAGCATATCATTTGTGCTTTTCGATGTGGTTCCCTTTTCGCGACCGATCTTTACTTACTTTATGAACAATCCTCGTATCACCCGTACATGTTTGTGTTGCTGCTGGTAATGAGGCGAGTACACCGTTCGTTTATTACATATCTTTAAGGGGCAAGGGATAATATTGGTGGAGGCGGGGGGGTTGGACGTAGGGAAACGAGAGACGTCGAGCACGACCCACATGTCCCCCAATCAGTCCACTGCTGTGGCCTCCCCGGGTACTGCCTACGCTGACGTTGACCCCTCACCCGAGGTCGAGTGGGAGATCATTCCAAAGTCTGGCAGGCAGTGAAAGACTTTCCGAAGGGCCGGTTGTAGGGCATCCCCAATTCGTTTGACGAACGGGTTTCAAGCGTTATATGAGGCTGACGAAGGATCTGAGCCAGATGCAGTCGTCCACACTGCTCCAGAGGAAGCTTATCGACCAGCAAGGTCTGGACGTTCACAGAGGGTGGGTTTGCTGGTAGTTGGGAGCTCCAACGTTAGGCGCTTAATGGGGCCCTTAAGGAACATGTCTGCCAAGGAGGGGAAGGAGTCCAGTGTGCACTCTGTGTGTAACCTCCCCGTGAAAATTTTAAAATTAATGATTATAAAAGAATGTGCCAGATGTTGTCTTCGCACAAACTGAATAATAAAAATGAGCCAAGCGTAACCTCCTTGCAGAATTAAAGAATAATAATGGCCCAAATTTAAACTCATGAAAATGAAGCCAAATATCGTTAAACTGAAATGGAACTATGCGTGAACTTCCCACAAAATTAATAAAAGAAAATTGATCACAAACCCACACAATAATATTAATTAGATAATGAAGCCTGAACTGACTGTAACATCTGAACACAAATAGTAAAACCTGACAAATTTTGTAGGTACAGCAGCGCTGACCTACGGCCCTGTGAAATAATTAAACCTGATAAATTCTTACTTGAGTAAAACTCGATCTGCTCTTATTTTTGGCACAGCTTCGTGCAATGCTGGCGTATATTTAATTCAGATTCTTGGAGGAAATGCATAGGAAATATTCTTTGAATTGAAATGAATGTTTTTCTTCAAAAGGGTGCAAAAATTCTGTAAATTGAAATAATTACTTTTCTTTAAAAGGTTTACTTTATAGAAAATTATTATTGGGGCAATTCTTGAACAAATTAATTACAATTAACATATGTTATTAGCTGAGCGCAATGCTGCTTCATTACCTACGTTAACAATATACCTCGTCCTGAATCGTGACCAGAGATGGAGGGAGAGCACGCCGCCGAACCATGTCGACGCCCGCTCAGTACAACCGTCCACTCGCAACAACTATTGTCGTCTCGCGCGCGCTACAACCACTACTCTTGCCGACTCGCTACTACACGCTATCGTCTCGCGCAGTCAAGCGCAGACTAGCAACGATAAATAACTCTCTGGTCAGAGATTCTGTAATGCCTCGCCATCGCTGGTAATAAATACATACGAAACGTACGCGTTTCAACGGGGGGAGTCATTCCGCATGTCGAGAGGGTGCTTCCAAATGCCATGAAGAGTACAGTGTATGTCGGTATCAATGACATGTGTCGCTTTGGATCGCGAGATAAGAGCGGAGCTCACCATCAGCAACATCGCCGAGTGGAGGGTCTGAATCAGAGGCTCAGGCGGTTCTGTGACCATGCTGGCTGCAGTTTCCTTGACTTGCGCCATCGGGTGATGCGTTTCTGGGTTCCGCGTAATACGTCAAGAGTCCATTACACGCAGGATGCATATACACGGGTAGAGGGGGCTGTGTGGAACTGACTGGGTGGTTTTTTATGGTAGAGGATCTGAGGAAACCACAGATGGGCGTCCGTCTGAAATGGGCAGGTAAAACATAGTAAGGTAGTTGTAGAAACGAATGGTATTGTAATTGTAAACTGTCGTAGCTACTTTGGGAAAGAACTAGAACTCCAAACCTAAATAGAAAGGTCTGAGGTTCAAATAGTTATAGAAACGGAAAGCTGACCAAACCCGGAAATAAGTTCAGCCGAATTTTTTTCAGACGACCTAAAAATGTTCAGAAAGGATAGATCAAATACAGTTGGTGGTGGAGTACTTATTGTTGTCAGAAGTACTTTACCTTCTAGTGAAATTGAATTAGATAGGCCTTGCGAAATAGTTTGGTAGAGGTTATACCTGACAAACGGACTAAACTATTAATGGGATTGTTTTACCGACCCCCCAACAGCGAAGATATAGTTGCTTAACAGTTGAAAGAAAACTTGACTCCCATTTTAAATAGGTATTCAATTTATACAATTATAGTCGGTCACGACTTCAATCCAAACTCCATGTCCTGGAACAATTACAAGTTTCGAGCCGGCGGCAGGTATAAAACGTCATCCGAAATTGTACTGAATGCTTTCTTAGAAAATTATTTTCAACAATTAGTTCATGAGCCCACTCTAAGCGTAAATGGTTAAGAAACCTCTTAGCAACAAATAATCCTGGACAAAAAGGGAGGATCATGACGAATACAAGGATTAGCGACCACAAGGCAGTTGCTGCTAGGCGAATACCGTAAGATGCACAACCATCAAAAAGTACCGAAAGTACATCTACCTAAAAACACTGATATAAATGTTCTTAATGCGTTTTTAAGAGACAGTCCCCACTCCTTCCGATCTTATCACGTAAGTGTAGAAAAGATGTGGAATTATTTCAAAGAGACAGTATCGACGGTAATTGAGAGATATATACCACATAAATCATTAACTTATGGTACTGATCTCCCATGGTACACAAAACGGGTCTTTTGCAGAAGTTCGAATTACAGCACATGCTTCAGTGCGAGATGTTTTTAATAATTACCGTAATGAAACTCTGTCTCGGAATCTGACAAAACACTGAAAGATATTCTGGTCATGTATATAGCACACCATAGCCAAGACGCAATCAATACATTCACTGCACGATGACAATGGTGAAGTTATTGATGATAATGCATTTAAAGCGCAGTTCTTAAACACGGTTTTCCGATACTCCTTCACCAAAGAATCGAAGTAAATATTCCTGAATTCCAATCAAGAACAACTGCCAAGAAGCGAAAAGTAGAAGTAAATATCCTTTATGTAGCAAAGCAGCGTAAATAACTTAATAAATGTAACTCTTCAGGCTTTCCTGGCGATCTAATGACATCTTGGGTTGTCGGGTGTTATGCCGGATATCGGCGTCGTACTTGCACGATATTTCGGTCACGTAGCTCGTGGCCTTCATCACGTGCGACCTGCGACTGCTCCTCGAGTGGACCTGGTCCAGTATTTATGCCTATGGCCTTTCCCCTTCACCAACGGCTGCAGGCGCTTCCTCTGTGGTCCGCGCCCATTCTCTGCGACCTGCTGGAGCGTTGCTGCTCCGTTTTCCGTCCGCTGCGGTTCTAGGTGTTCCCTCTGCGGTCCGCGCCCACCAAACCTGCTCCTGGGGGTTTCATCTAAGGTCTGGGGTACCAAGCGTTCCCCCTGCGGTCCGCGCACGCTCACCACGACCTGTTGGAGCGTTGCCGCTCCGTTTTTCGTCCGCTGCGGCTCTGGAGGTTCCCTCTGCAGTCCGCGCCCACCAGTCCCACTTCTGGGTGTTCCATCTTCGGTCTGGTGCGCCTGGCAGTCCGTCCGAGGCTCGTTTTCCATCTCCACGTCTCTGGTTCTTCTGTTTGTGTAGCGTTGCAGCTGGCTCCGTTGCTCCTTTAACAATTCCAGAGCCGGATCCCAGGCTCTGCTTAGCTGGTACCCTGTGTCACGGTTCATAAGATCGTCAGCCATTTTAATTTCTATCGATTCTCTTATAACACTGTCCCAAAATCTGGGTGTTTGTGCTACAATCTTGGTATCCTCATACTTTATGGCATAATCTAGTTCTAGACAGTGTTCAGCAATGGCTGACTTAGTCACCTGTCTTACTCTAGTGTGCCTCTGATGTTCTTTGCACCTGATCTCCACAGTTCTTGTCGTCTGGCCAATGTAGGACATGCCACATTGACAAGGTATATTGTAAATCCCTGGTTTTCGTAACCCCAGGTCGTCTTTGACACTCCCCAGCAGTCCCCCGATCTTGTTGGATGGACAGAAAACACACTTGATATTGTGTTTACGTAGGATCCTACTGATTCTGGCAGAAATAGAGCCAGCATAGGGCAGATATGCCACCTTCTTTGCTTCATCTTGGTCTTCTTCAGGAACCTGTGGTATCGTGGCTGGTTGGAGTGCCCTCTCAATGTGTCTGTCCGTGTATCCATTCTTGGAGAAAACTGTTTTGAGACGTTCTATCTCTATAGGTAGATTCTCTTGGTCTGACAGGGCACGTGCTCTGTGGACCAAAGTCTTCAGAACCCCATTCTTCTGTGCAGGGTGGTGACAGCTGCTGGCCAAATCAGTGTGTGTTGGTTTTCGGTACACACTGTGGCCAATTGATCCATCTGCTTTTCTCTGGACTAGTACATCCAGAAATGGCAGCTGGCCATTCTTCTCCAGTTTCATGGTGAACTTGATGTCAGGGTGGCATGAGTTAAGATGTTCAATAAACTCATTGAGCCTGTCCAACCCATGTGGCCAGATCACGAAAGTGTCATCCACATACTTAAAGAAGCATGTGGGTTTAAATGTAGCTGTCACATTGTGTTATTGGTATCAATTGGTGTTATTGGTGTTATTGGTGTTATTGGTATCATCCATTAGATGACATTCAGCAGATTCGATGCAAACGTACAGTGCTTTCTTTAGTAGCTTCTCTATGTAACGCCCCAATGACCAACTTAAAGCCAATTAAGAAAGAAAATGAAGTAGGGAAAGTTATCTTGGCAGTTACATCTTTGCCGTTGAGCTAACACGAAAGAGTTTTGTAAACAGCTACATTGACATCACTGAGTATATTTGTTAGCGAAAGAGAAAGAAGAAACATCGTATTTTAGTAATGGAGAAAGATCCATGTGACAAATGTGAAATTAATATCTCAAAAGTTAAGTTCAAAGTAATGTCATCAGAGATAACTTTTATGTGGAAGAGAGTTGTAAGCTTATCGAAGAAATTCAATGCGCCTACAATGCTCTTCCACAGAAGAAGTCGCTTGCTAGAACTCATCCAGTGCAGACGTACGAGAGCAGTTCTGTTCTGAATTATTGAGATTGTGAATCGTGAAGAGATTGTTTTCGAGTTTAGATGTGTTAGTTGCGTGACGGGATTCACGGCTTAAGAAACTGATTTTATGAACTGAGACAGGAACAGATAGACTCATTTAACCGTGCACTACGGGTTAATTGAAATCTAATAACGGAATTAGTGTACATTGGACTTGACTTTAAATTAGTTGGACCTTAAAGAACATTCTATGAAAGAATACAGGCAATTAGTCTTGAGTAGGACCCAAGTACTCGACATCATGAAGATAAAACAATTACGGTAAAGTGTTGAGTTGTGGTAATTTCCAAGAAACTATTACTCAATCGGACGACTTAACTAAACTATTCTGTGTGCGTGTGGTGCGGGAGTTATAATTATTTAGTGACAAAATAACAATAAACTGTTCATTACCAGTTAAATACCCGGTGTGGACTACATCATTAAATAGTTTGATAAATGACTAAATCAACGACTACTCATGAAAGACTATTTCAGTGAAGTGCAAATATTCACGTCATTAGTTGAGAAGTGAACTTTAAAATATCTTCGTATTACGACGCAATCCTACAAAGACTTAATCAAAGAGTATCTCTGGATCACGCTGCATACCAGCACAACAATTCCATAGCAACGAGACAACAGCGTAAGATAAAACTGTTAACTGAAATATTTCCTCGCAATCAGTTGTACGTGCTATGCGAGCGAGAGAAGAATTAATAACTACTGCAAATCCGGGCATTTAACAATACAATATTAATAATAAAAAGCATCAATTATACGAGTTCGTGTAAGTGGAAACGCTGCGGACTTGTAATTAAGATACAATGACTACGAAAGGAACGCCTTTTCGGAAGTTTTTCAGGTTTTATTCTCCCGTTAATCTACGGGGTCTGACGTTATATCGCATCGTGTCTCTGCTCTGCCGTGAGAGCTGTGGCAGTAGCAGTTCTACGGCGTCGACTACATCAGCACGCGGTCGGAGTCCGGGGGCACGCGCCAAATCTATCATTTTCTTATATTCTATCTATGTCTCTCACGTAATTTTATTTCACTCGAAACTTTTTGATTACTTTTTTCCACTAAATTAATTTTGAAGAATTCTGTTACTTATACCGGCAAAACTAGGGTTGTCGAGGACTGATTGTGGGTGGTGGAGAAGCCACTTTTCAGGATGAGGTTCTGCTTTTTCACCTCAGCGTTGTGGTTTCGATGGGCTGAAGGTGACTACTGCATGTTGCTGCAGCTGGACAGACAGCATGTCGCATAACTCTTTATTGATTAGAACTAGAGCTGACACCGGTGCCTACGTCTAGTGGTACAGTGATGCTGCGTTGCTGTGCGTGATCTGGGAGGCAGCGTGGATGGTCGGCGGTGCTGAAGCACCTAGTGCTGAAGCAGTAGCTGGCTGTCATTGTCCGTGGTGCTCGTGATCTGTGGACTGGATGCTGGAGGGTCCAGCAGTACTGTAACTCCACCCTCCCGGGTGTTTCGATCGTCGCGTTTAAATAATGCTCCCAGTGACTGTTCGTTTGGCCGACTGGCGGCGAAGAAATGCACAGCTGGTTCGCGCAATGCTGCATGGGCGATTCGTAACGAGGGTCATGCAACACGTTGACATAAAGTGTGGGCTCGTTTGCAGATCGACTGGGTGGACAACCGTCTGGTTTCGGTAAGATAATTGAAACACCGTGTGCCGAATTCCCTTGGCGTTGCAGTACTCTGCCCATACTGAAAGAGGGTCATCAGACATCTAACTAGGCGTTTGACATGATTGGATGTTCGTTGTTAGTTTTTCTCCTCAAGACGTAATGACATGAAACAACAATACTTCACCCATTTCCTGCGTTTAAGCGTCCAAAATCAGCTACCTAAAAATTTATTTAGCTATCCCCATTTCATTACAGGCTGAACACAGATATTCTTTGACCGGTCTCAATGTATGAAAGATCAAGAGGTGACATGGGCATTGCTAGATCGTTGCACGAATAGAGAGTACGAAGTGAGTGCGCATTTTGTAGAAGCATACTTCTAGATATGCTATTTTAGCACTTTGTAATTTTACAGTTTCTGTACACACACTCTGTTCTTACAACATATGCAACATCGGAAGATAAAAACTATCCTCTGACTAACATTAGAAGCATTTGAGACCTTCGTGGGGTCGGGAGAGCTTTTTGAAAGAACAGATAAACAATAAAGCAACATCCGAAGATCATCAGATCACTAACACTGACCGGTACTCCTGCAGGCCAACGTATATCAGTAACTGAGGCACCAACATGTAACTATTGTATGTGCAGCAACCGCTATAAGAGTGCATGCGAATATTACGAAAATCAATTACATCTTAGCACCACATTGCTGTATTATTACGCTCAGCACAAATACACACAGCAAACGATCGCCTTAACAATCCGGGACTATTTCGTATTACAAGTCACAGTTGCTGCCATAGGAAGAAAGTTTTTGAATCTGTGAGAATCTCATGAATCTCATAGACAGCCTGAACGCCTTTTTCATTGGTTTCGAAAGTATGACGACAGCTTCCAATTTGTTAGGCGTGATGTTTTGTTTAAACGGAGAGAAGCCGTCGGCGAGGCGATTCGTCAGTCTGGCAGAGGCGGAGTGCCTTGTCGTTCCATGTGGCAGTGACAAATGAGATGGCCGCATTGACTCACTTCAGAACCGTCTGGAGTTTCCTTTACTGGTAGCGATTCTTCAAATGTCAGTATCAACCCTTAATTGAATTCATATGCAGTATACCAGTTTTAGCCAGTTATACCGCACTTGGTGGTACTCTGCACCCTTCAATCAAAAGCTCTATTTGAAATCATAATAGCTACGGTATTTTAATTAGGGCAAATACTCTTTTAATATTATCTTAAAGGACATATGCTTGTGATATCTGCTCTGCTCTGAGTATCTTCACAAATATTTAGGTTACAATGAATTTACTTCTCGCCGTCAGTTCACATGTACTTGTAATATTGTCTACCATCTCCATCTTTAATCAGACGGCAGATTCGGTCACTCACTGCACTTAAAACTGAGGCAGTTACGACAGGACAGCACGAATCAACCAGTGATGCAGAGAATTTTTGAGTATTTAATATTAGACATTATTGATTGATTAGCATCCCACAGCATTCACAGTTATCAAACCCAAGTACTAGTGTAGGCAAGCCTTGTCCACTGAAAGACGCGGTAAGTAATTCCACGGCTATACATCTCAGTCGCGATGCCCTGTCACCCAACCAAAATCTCCTCCTATTGGATCACGATTTTTCCGTCAGCAAACCAAAATGTATTCCTATGTGTCAGCTGTCATCACGTGTATTTGACACCCAAATACCATTAAGTTAACACTGTAATGTTCTCTATATCCATTTCTGTTTCATTCATCTTGAACGCCATCACCAAAGAGCTAGCAGTGAAATAGCATCGGTACTGTCTTCTATAAGCATACAGGACCCAAAAATTTTGATTCGTGATAAATAAAGAATGCTTCCTATTACTATCACATGTCATCCCTTCATACGCTCACCCCATCCTTAAGTGTGCTACAATGGTTTACGGAAATTGCATGTTCATTAATTTCTCCATCGTCTGAAGGTCTGCTGTTTCAGCAATTGTTTGTTCAATCGATGAAAAACGTTGCAGTTGTGGTTAAAAAATTTACTGAGACCACTGTGTTTTGGCCTTTACGTTAGCCTACTATGAAATAATAGTAAAATAGTCATACATACGCTAGATGTATAAATATTGTAAATAATACAAGATGGAGAGAAACGGGCTTACATATAAATATCTACAATGTAAGTAAATATTTAATTTACAAATCATGAATTGGTACAAGTCAAAAGGATTTAACAAGTTACAGGTCCAATAAGAGGTGAAATAAATCAGCCTGTAAAGATTATAAACAGTGTACAGTTCAACACACTAGAAGTACTGACATGCTTTGACTTTGACCGAATTTATATACAGCCATATTGGAAACTTCAAAATTGCATGTTTCACTAACAAAAGGGAAAAAATATATTTTGTGTTAAATAAGAGGAAGAGCATCCATGTCGAATGTCAAGTCTTCTAGTGAGACGAAGTTAAGCCACAGTCTTGGCGTAGCTTGGAAGCATTGTGCATTGCTCAGAATAGCATGTTAAAAAACATCTAGGTTACCACGAACTTCTTAAAATTATCTTATGTAACGAGAGAGTTACGTGTTGAATCACAATATCAGTAGGAAACTAGAAGGGGACATGCGTTTGATTAATCAGAAGATGTCATGAATGACATCAGGCAGTAAATGAGAGAAAACATCCCGACGACAGAAAATAATGGAGGGCGAGACGGAAAAATTGGCATCGGTGATATAACCAGAGCTTGAGGCTGTTAAGCATTTATGAGTACAAATTTGAAGTGAAGAAACATAGAAAATTCTGCATTCCACCTTATGCCATTCCTTTAGCATATCGGGAAAGGTACGTCGTAACCTACGAAAAATGTGACAAGGTGTTATCGAAACAGTGGTTACCTCTTATAATAATCCGCTGAGGGCAGTGTAGAACGGAGATGCTTCTATTCGCCTAGCATTCGATTTGTCACACATTAACACCATCATTAAACCAGACACCGATCGGCATAAAAATATGGAGGAGCTACACTAGAATTTCTGCAGGGTACAGTTCTTTTCATCATTAGATCTTCATGGGAATTTCACACAGTATCAACAGGGGCAAAAGGTGCTTATTAAATCTCACAAGCAATACAACAAGCTCAAGAACTTTTAATACAAGTTCTTCTTGCTTTATTACTAACTGATGTATTTTCGACATTTTGTTCACACCAACGTTCTGGAGATGGAGTCCACGAACTCGTGAAAATCCGATGGTTCACAACATTTGAATAACGTGAAACCCTTTGTAGAACAGTGTCTTAGGCTTACGCCACAAACATTCTAACATTAAATCTATTTGGGTAAACAGAGCTCCATTGGTAAAGAAAGAACGATTCTCTGTCTGTCTGCAGCTAGTGGTTCCCGAACTTTGTAAATGTTCGATACAGGATCTAAGCAGCATATACGTACTGCATATGAGGTACCTGTAGTTTGTAGTTGTAATCGTAGCACGATCACCGTGGGTGATCTGCCTTATTACGTGTTGTCCAGAAGTTGTTTTTGGTTTAGTGTTTAGCAAGTCAGTGACTGATGTTGTTGCACCCCCACGAAGAAGCGTTTAAAGTGGTAGATGATATTGATCTGTTGCACTCCAAGGAATACGTATCCCCTTTTGCAGTTTCAATGTTTGAGTTGTGGTAGATTTGGCGCACTCCAAAGGAGGTGTCGCGCCTTTTTGCTGTGTCTGGGTTTCTTGTGAGGTTTCACAGAGGCGCTGTATTGGAGATAAGCGATTCGTGGCAATGTCCGGAATCAAAAATGAGTAAATAGTTCATTGATATCTCTCCTACCATCAGTTATCAAGTTGATGTTTGGAGAGACAACACTGCACTTACAGATAGTGTTGTGATGTCGGCCGCTGATGCATCGTGTATACGGTTGGTGTTGACCCTTTCAGTGTCAGCTAAGGCCTGGAGAAGATGCATTTCAGCACTGAAGCTAGTAGCCATACAATAGATGACGTAATAAGGACAGCTGTAGGTGTTTCATTTTCTTATATACGTGCACAGGGAAAGTTCCCCAGACCTCCAAGCACAAGGATAGACATACAAAAAGCTGTCTTACAGCAGGAGAAAGTGTAAGTGAGCCTCATTCACGATAACAGAGCTCTGATTTTCTATTGTAAAGAAGAGAAAAAAGTTCAAATATTTAGCTTCACTCTGAGAGAGGACAAGTTTCTCTCTCTCCTATTTATCTCATGTGGAAAATTATTAAAAATTTTAGTACAACCTCATGTACCTTGAGCGAGACTCTAGAAAGTTAATGGCCTGAGCAGACGCTGATGGAGCCTGGTAGGGCGCTAAAAGCATGAGATACTTTTATAATTCTTAGCTCGTGAAAACGGCTTCTTGGAATTTGGAAGCAATTTGCTGCAAGCCCATCTTTTAGTAAATCTTGCAGGACAGGCCCACAGCCATACAGGACAGACAGGGCAGCTCTTCGTCGAGACAGGTATCCAATGGGCGACGGTCTAAAGGAATGCATTTACACAGTGGAGTCGTAAATAGGCATTGTGTACACAGCCACACATAATAAAAATTCACATATTTTCGTGTTTGCTGATAGTGTAAGTAGGCCAGTGAACCACTTCCCTTGGCCTCCGTTGTGTAAGGAAACTGTGGTATCTAGGAAACATCTAGAAATAAATTCTTTATTACACCTCATAAGACGACTAACAAGCTCCCAGGCACAGGAGATTTAGATAAAGATCTTTGAGATGGTATCTGTTCACTTGTTACTGTGGGAAGAGACATGACTCAAAAAAAAAAAAAAAAAAAAAAAAATCATCTCTCACCCTTCTGCGAAAACTTTAAAAACCCAGTAATTGGCGTTTCTTGTTTTTCAGAGGCACGTGTTTCTTAACTCTTGCCATGGTTCGACACGAATTTGTGCTGTCGAATGGGAGGGGAGATTTAGCGCCTCTGGAGCCCAGTGAATGGCTCAAGACAGATGAAGGCAGTGTCGTCCACGCAGTTTGCGGGAAAACGAAATTTTTTACTGTATAGGTGTGAGACACTTGGGTGAGGGACTTTGGTGTGGTAAGCACTTCTAGTCGAAGCTCTGGCATGTGTGGTTGCTACTTAGGACCTGTCCTGAGACACCCCACTTGCGAGTAGTTCAGACTGGGCAGACCGTGGTGAAGTTCTTACTGTACCGACAGTGTGAATTCAAACGTCGCGGACTACTCGTTTGCTGAAGACACACTTATTCATTTCTCGTTTACCAGTCATGACCTTTGGTATGTGTGCTCTGGCGTATAAGTGAGCAAAATTTGTCCTTGGTACGACCAGCTAACGGATGTGTCACACAATGAAATCTACCGTGATTCCAGGGCTGTGGTGGCGGGTAAATTGCGATCCGTCTGCCTCATCGCTAGGCCATCAGATTTTTGCATTTCTTTCGTGACCTCCATCTATTCACAGGTGCCGCCTCCACGTCTCACCTCCGCCGCACACATCTCGCCAGTTGCAAGTTACATCGCCGCACGAAGCAAACAGGGTAATGTACTGCCGCTTCGGAATTGTCATGGCATACAGATCTCAATCGCCACTTGGTCTCAGCTACACACATATAGAGAAACTTATGTAGATTTGATCAACAAAAATCTGCTCAGAGTTAGATCAATTCATATTGCATTATCCACATTTTCAGGGCCGGAGTACTTGACTCACTGATCACCTAGTTAAATTGTCTCTGCCACCCAGGATCCTTTTCCAGTGTATTCTTAAATCAACTGTTCGTTGTTTATGGTATTCAGTCAATAACTTGATTAGCATAATTTACGTCTGTTTTTGTGAAAATAAAAGTTCTTATTAAAATAATTTTGCCTACATTAGGAATCTTTAATAGTCCTACTAGGATTGTCTTTCAGCACCTAGGTGTGCAACGAATTCGAGCTTCATCTTTAGTTTAAAGGAGAATGTGTATTTGCTCAGAATGTGCAGATGCTTTTAAAAATGCCCTTATTAATATTTTATCCCTAGCTAATTGTTATTCTTTTAATTTATTACAATTGTTTACTGTGTTATAATTATTTCTACAATTTGTTTGTTGGTGAAATAAAGTTGTATTTGTATTTTTGCTCCAACCGGAGAATGTTGTTGAAAAGAAAACTCCTGGGGCCCAATCCATCTGTATGGGTAATTACAACGTCTTCCTTTGGGCTTGAATTTCCCGTATCAGTGGTGAAGGTTGAAGAAATTTCATGTAATAAGTTGCGGCAGACATTCGCTTACACACGAGCTATCCAGACGAAGTGGAATCAAGAAACCACACCTAAACATAACATCAGTAAGAGCCTTCTAGTGCTACACCCAGATAAGATTAGACGTACAAACAATATTACCTTGGTGCTTTAAATATAAGTTCAGCATATGATGTGAATGAAGTATTTGCAGTGGAATTTCCTTTGGGGATGGGTGTATGTTTCTTCGAGTTTTTTGGAGATGGCATAGTGGACGAAATGATCCAGGTGTGACACTCACTGAGATAAAAATGACTGAGACTTGGTTGGTCAAGTAGTATACTTTGGAGCATAGGGCGGATATATGTAAGGAATCACAATTATTTGGTAGCAGTTCACGTTAAAAGCATGCGAGATTAACTACAATGGAATAAAATTCTTGCAATAATGTGATTAATTATGTTCTTGCCTCCCTACCAGAATCGTGAGGGTGGTTGGCCCTTTGTCAGGCTTTACTGAAGGAGTCGTTAAGGACGACTGTAATAAAACTATACCATTAACACACATACACTAACATCGTGTCTCCTATGGAGGCGCTTGGATAGATTGAATAAGTCGGTTGTGACACAAGACGTTCTTGTTTCACAGATATGTATTATTTCGGTCAGAAATGTTATGGAAATTGTACCTGTGTAGGAATGGATTACCTTCTTTTACTTCCTTTTCTTTTGCAAGAACCCAACGTAATGCTAATTTGTAAGAAACTGGTGCTGATGATAGCATATATGGTCTCTGCAGTTGGGGTAATCTGTCAACTCAACAAGAGAGAGCGGGAAGAGCGGACACGGCACACGACTTAAGACTTGCTGTGACGGCACCAGGCGATACACAGGGGTGTCGGGTCAACCAGCCGTGGGTCTGCCTGCCGCGAGCTAGTCTTGTCGTAGAGGGTTTGTAAGACTTTAAAAATTACAAACAATATTAAATCTGGTGATAGTCAACTAATGCTGTTTTATATGTAACCTCAGTTATTATTTTTCGAGACAAAGAGGAAACTTATACTGCTTAAATTTTAACTTTTTCTTTCCACATCATTACGTCGGGCATATCGTCATGTCACATTACTCGTCATGGCTGAAGAATATGAGCTCATTAATTTGATGGGTTAGAGTTGAAGAATATTGGCAGACTAGTTTTTATTGCTTATTTAATACCTTTTCTTCAATAACGTAGAAAATAGTTTTGAAATAGTCAAATACGAACGTACTCTGATATTATACCCCGGTACGGACGAGATGTTAGAAAATTATTAAAGATTTTTCGATAAACATTAAAAGCTTTGTCAAAATAAGGAATTCATCAAGTTATCTTATGATAATAACGGCTCCTCTGGCCATATTCAGGCAAAAACCTTTAGTATACCGTAATGGCTGCCAATAATCAAATAAAGTAAATACGCTACAGACGTAAGTTTTGATAGCAGATGTCGTTCATTAATCTAATGTATGGCACGGGATACTGTTTCACGTGAATGAGAAACTTTTACGTCTAACAATACTTAATATACACGGTGATTTTAATTAAAGTTAAAATTTCATACCGCTGCAGAAATAACACCACTGGTCAGAATGACGTCAAAATGCTACGGAATATTATCGGCCAAGGGGGGAAACGTAAGGCGGAAGAAGAATAAATATTTACAAAATGTTGCAATAGATGATGCTGTAAGCATCATAATTTAATAGTGGTCGACTACAAATGACAAATGGACCATACAACAATGTCTAAGGAATACGTTTGACGTTAAAAAAAAAAAGAAAAAGCTATATTACTCAGTGTCATACTGTTAGTTACGTAGGCCCATCCACCACGTCAAGGTCATATGACATCGGATGGGAAAATTCTCTTTTTAATCGTCATGAGGCCAAATACCGCACACAAAGTATCACTCACATCGGCCTTTAGTTGTCCTAAAATCGCGTAAAAAGCATCAATGAGAATAAAATTGGATTATTAACTTCCGTGTTACTGACGCAAAACATGTTCAGTATGCTGTCTACCGTTTCTTGCAACAAGTTGAAATCAAAAAACAGCATGTTAGACAACAGGGCTACGTTCAGACTCTGTTGCGCAATGTGTGTCTCCTATACAGCTAAATTTGCAATCGGAGCACTGAACACAATATCTTTGATAGTTTCACACGGATTAAAATCAGGTGATCGTGACGGCCAGGCTGTAGGGAAATGGCGGCTGATAATTGTAGAATTTCCGAAATGGTGCTTCAGCAGCTGCTCAAGTGGATTTTTAATGTGCGGAGGTGTGCCATCTTGCATAAAAATGATCCTATCAACGCTGGTGGAGGGATGGAATGACGCTGTTGCGCCAAATACACTCGTAGCCCTTACCAGTGACGGTACTGTGAACAGCACCAGAATCATCTGTCTCTTCGAAAAATATGACCCTACGATAAATGATGCCGTAAACCCGCACCACACAATGACCATTTCGGGATGATGTGGTACTAATTGGTTTGCTTGCGGATTTTCCGTTCCCCATATTCAACAATTTGGTGTACTGACATATCCTGTCAAATGGAAGTGGGCTCCGTCTGTCCACAAAATCTTTCATGTCCAGTCATTGTCCACTTCCATACGAGCAAGAAACTCTAAAGGAAAGGTGTCTCTTGGTGGCAGGTCAACAGGAAGCAACTCGTGCACATGCGTAACTTTGAATGGATCCCAAAGAAGGATGTTTCGTAGGATTTTACGCACCCTGCTCCAGATTATGTCCAATGTTCGGGCAGTTCTCTGTGCACTACACCTTTGCACTCCACCACTCGTCTCCTGCATTGTTGTGGCCACTGCTTCCACTGACGTCGGATCAATTCCTTTCCTCTGTCTGCCTGGTTGCACACCAACTGGACCCGTATTTTTCAATTTCCGAATTATTTTCTCCAGACTCACGGCCGGCATCGGAGTAACGCCTTTTTTCAAAGCCTTCAGTGTCCGGAACTCCTGCAGAGCGACGCGTGCACAGTCACCATTCTTGTAATAAAGCTGTACAAGCAGAGCGCGATCCTGCATTGAGAATAGTAATGGCGAACGTTGCAGACGCGATGGTGGAAAAGCCTTGTACCCGGCGAGTTTATACCAACTTCAATGTATTGTGTGCATTACAGGATTTTTCATTTAAGTATTCTGCCACACGCATCGCCATCTATTTGTCGATTTTCACACTATTTTTTTTCTTCTGCCATACTTTTCCCCCTTCTCCCATAATATTCCTCTGCAATTTGACGTCTTTTTGACCAGTGGTGTTATTTATGCAGTGTTTTGAAAGTTTAACTTTAATTATAATCACCCTGTATTTTAATATTAAGTTACGGATAATACACTTTACGTATGTGAGTAGATGACAGCGTCCGGAAGCTTCTCATAGTACCTAAGAGAAGAATTCTAAATCTCATAACAGACAACTGGTATATTCGCTCCTTTGTATGTATATCGACATTATGTGTTAGACTGTTCTTTATCACTGTTTGTCGTTGGATGTCTGATCTCATGATACTTGGCACTCGACAAACACTGAAAGTTTTTCGCTTTCACACGGTTTCATTTACGGCATTCCAAGAGATGGTAAAGAGCGGGCGGAGGCCTCTTTTCCCGACGGGCCGGAGACCTGTCTGTGTGAAGTGGAGCCGCAGCCATCGGTGGCGCGGCGTGGCCGTTAGCCGTGCCCGCCATTTGTCAACACACGGGCCAGCCGAAGCTACGCATATGACGCTACGAGCAGCACCCAGGTGACTGTTAGCCGAGCCAAACATTTCTCAGGTCATGCTACATCAGCATTAATATTTGCATCTGCGCTTAATCGTGAGCTGGCCGAGCTGTTGGCAACTACAGGACTATCCTAGTTATACAAATTACTTAATTGAACCTGTGGGACAAACGATGACTGAGCCCAGTGCTCAAAATTCAAGTTTTTTCTTTGTTTGAGAAACCTCAAACTTTACCGTTTCAAGACATCTTTGCTCGAGCTGAAGCGATCTCTAATCCATTCATGGATGGAACGCCATGCCGGGTCTCTCCGATCACATAAGACTATATTGTTTGCTTCAAGAGCACTACGTTGCGGCCCCCTGGTGTCGTAGAAGCTTGTACCTGGACATTTCTTGGCCATCAGGTCCACTGTCAGTTCTTAGATTCAGCAGTCCTTCCTCTGCCTGGTAGAGTACATAAGCAGTACCTCCTAAATGAAAATATACGTGATGGGTGGGACCTTCCCTCCCTTATCTGATGCAGCCTGTGGCTCTGTGTCGTCTATGGATAGCAACATCTCACAATACTCCTCCAACCAGCAAACTGAGACATCGGAAATCCGGCATTCATTCAGAAAATGACAGTCGAGGTTTAGCATTCGAAAATTAGCATTTAGCTTTTTAGCGTTCGCCGGCCGCGGTGGTCTAGCGGTTCTGGCGCTGCAGTCCGGAACCGCGGGACTGCTACTGTCGCAGGTTCGAATCCTGCCTCGGGCATCGCTGTGTGTGATGCCCTTAGGTTAGTTAGGTTTAAGTAGTTCTAAGTTCTAGGGGACTTATGACCTAAGATGTTGAGTCCCATAGTGCTCAGAGCCATTTGAACCATTTTTTAGCGTGCTGGAGACGAGATGGGCAGCGCCAGGGTATATCATCGCCTCCAACCTCGCCTCGTCTTATTCAGTTGGTGTAAGTTTCGCAGCGAAGGGAAGTGGTGTACGAAAAGCTTACATGATAACAGATGCATTTTTCATGTTAACTGACTTTTCGCTTTGATGACTTGGCTATGACTTGGCTCTTCGGGGTTCTAATTCTTTTATTCACTAATCTTCCCATTCTATTACCATAATCAATTTCGCGGATAAAATTCAGTTAGCAATGGTGTACGCAGCTATTTTATTTGTGCTGCTAGAACATTTTTGTCCTGTTTTCTCCCTGTTACCCATTATTATTACGCGTTGATATGGGTATCGGCACTCGTTTCTCCTAACAAGTAATTTGACTCAGTGTGTGTTCTGAACATTACTTCTTGAACTCTCAATGAAAAAATGTACGTGATAGTATAACTTTTGTTTCATTACAGGAGACAATATACGCCTTAACTTCTTAATAAACTATTACGTTTATCAGATAACACAGCTACGGTTCATATGTGAGGTGCACTACTTCTTCCATTTCCTTGCGCACATTTCAATTCCATACACCTCGACTATAGTCGGGGACTTTCACCTAGACTGGGGTCGCTTAGTCCATGTCAGTGGCAAATGTGATTGGGTATAGCCTAATCCCAGTAGCGTCTTGCAATTTTCACAGCACAATGTAAGTTTTATACTGTATCTGTACTTACACTATCCATACGTGAGCCTTGTCTTTTCGTCTTCTTTTACATACAACCAGCCGGCCAGAGTGGCCGTGCGGTTCTAGGCGCTACGGTCTGGAGCCGAGTGACCGCTACGGTCGCAGGTTCGAATCCTGCCTCGGGCATGGATGTGTGTGCTGCCTTTAGGTTAGTTAGGTTTAATTAGTTCTAAGTTCTAGGCGACTGATGACCTCAGAAGTTAAGTCTCATAGTGCTCAGAGCCATTTGAACCATTTTACATACAACCTTTAAATATATCTTTCAATCTACAGCTGTTTCCAGAATCGGATCCCGTAAAGTTCTCAAAATTACATGGGTCGTGTATTAATAATTTACTGTACCTATTTAACAGGCTCGTATGGTATGTACTGTATTTGCCTTGGATCTGCCTTACCCGGCAAGCTTCATGGAGACGTGAATATTGAAATGCTGTGCAGCTCAACATCTCACGCTAGTCAGAGCATGAAATGATATAATGCGGTAATCAGCTGTAAAACATAGAACTGCAAGTATATTCTTCGTCTATACTTTGCCTCCACTTAACGTAATGGAATACAGAATTCTGCATAATAGATGGTTTAGTTGCTGACAATTAAGTATTTCTTAAATCTACGTCTTTAGGAAATATGTTGTGAAGTTTAGATTGAGATGATAATTCTCTACTCGCTTTTTCAGTATCACTGGAATAAAGTCTCCCACTACACTGCTGAAGATCTTCAGTACAGTAATTACAGCACTTTTTCTGTTCCTCTGGAAGCTACCACCAGCACTACATCTATTTTTTTGTATAGTACGCGTCATCATAGTACATACCTGAAACGTGTTGGAAGCAATTTAAGTTGCTTTTTATATCAAAAATATATATTTCTTTTGTCCCCCGTTACTAGCAACTTTTACGGAAAGTTATAACATCCCTTCGTGAATATTCTCTCTATTAACTGTTTTGTAAATGTCATCAAGGTCGCCCTTTAACTTTGAAACTACCTGTTTGTACAATCCACTGTGGGAGATCTGACAGTGAAGACATTATCAGGAAAATATAAATGTGCTTTTGTACCTGTCGAATCCGGTGTAAGATAATTTTTAAGTTTGACATGGGTTAAAATACAATCATTTCCAGTAGATAAGGACACTTCTGCAGCGGATTGTACAAAAAGTAATTTCTTTACTGTCAGATTTTACAACCAGTTGCTTCCTTTTGAACGCTTCTGAATGTCACCATCTCACAAGGCTTCACTACTGTTCTTGCAACAACAGAATTTCAGACTCGGCTTTGAGTGATGGTACATGGAAGCAATCTATTTGTTTTCTGGTGGATTTTTTGGGTATTAAATTTTAGATGGTGAAGTGATGAATTCCTGTTCAGATGGATTACAAGTAACATTGGATCCCTTTGTATAACAAAGTACAGTGCGACAGTATACCTTGTATAGTTAATTTCATATTTTTATTTTACCATAACGCTAATGGCCGATTCTGAATCGGTTTTCCTCTTCTTTCTTGCTACAAATATATTCATAACTAGAAACTATCTCACCAGCACGCAGCACGAAAGCAATAAACGTCAGCAATTACGTTACATTAAACTCCAAGAAACAACTGAACAGATTATCAACGCAGTTCAGATAATGCCAACAATGTACAGTTGCTAGACTATTGAAGCAGGGATAAACGATAGCGAACAGTGATGTAGCTATCGGAAATGTTGACTTTCGACAGTGCTTATTCCTTTTTCAGCGTTGACCGAAAATCGAAATAGATTTAAATTTAATTACTCGGCAACTAGGTCGTGGGTAATATCTCTTAGGTGATAGAACAGTCTGCATACGCAGGTCCCCACCTTTGGGTATGTGCTTGGGAGATGTTGGAGTTCAATATGCTGAAATTATGGAACTAGTCATCTGTGATCAACGGTGTTCCAAAAAACCGCAAAAATCGGATGAACGTCCCAGTACATGGGCGTGGAGATGGCTGTAGTTATTTTTTCGTTTTCTACTTTATGTTGCCTTGAAGGGAGCGAGGCCACGCAAGATATAACTTGGCCGCATTGCTTGGAGTATAGTAGGCTAATTGTAGGTGTTTGTTTTAAAAACTAAAGCACTTGTATTATATTTGCTCCTGCTGAAGCAGGGTCTATTTCTGTGGCTTTCATACCTTGGCTCTGAATGTTATCGGCTCGTTGTTTTCATGAGTATATCTACAGCCACCTGGAGGTTGTTCACGAACTCTTAGCTCTGTGCAATTTCTATTCATGTGTTGCAGCTTGCAGTACTTCTAAAAACAGTCAGATAGGTGCAGGGCTATAATTTTAAGCTTTCGAGTAGTGAGTCTAGCAAGATTTATTTAGACTGGTTTTAATAGTGTAAGAGAGCAGATAATTAAACGCGGACCACCAATAAGCGTTTCCATTTCAGTCTATGCAGCAGTACGTCACATACTTTGGTCTCGCATGCTGTAGCAAGAGGGACTTATTGCGGAGGCAAAGAAACCCTGACAACGAGGAAAACGCAATGTTTCGAAATAAATTCTGTTTCTCATGCAACAATTTGCTTTTCTGTTACGTTCCTATGTTTTGCCTTAACTCTTTGTATTTTCATTCCTGATTTCAACGTATAACGTTAGCACTGGAGTCGTTATTTGGAGACTTATGGGACTTTGTGCATGCAATGTTTCATGACTTCACAATGCATCAGAGCAATGAACATAATTTCAAACAACATCAAAGTAAAATCAATGCTTACAAATACAGTTTAATTTGCCTGTGTCCCCCAAAACTAGAGTTGATCAACAAAATTACCGCCCAAATGGCGATGATTGCATTTGTTTAAAAAAATTCTCAAAATTCTATCATTAATATCACAAATGGCCAAATATAGCCGAATCTGGACAAGCGAGTAGTATCAGTTATGAAAACCGTTCCGATACTGAACGATGGCAGGGGTTTGTCCAGAGGGCAAGGGGTATATGATGACAGTGCATATTATTGTATTATATTGTATGGAACTGGGGACAAAGAAACGACAGAGAGGCTTAGTCCCCACCGTAGCCCTCAGTGGTTCACAACACCACAGCGGGCTACAGCAGTCCACTCACCCCGCAGCCGCCCCACACCAAACTGACGGTTATTGTGCGTTTCGGCCGCCAGTGGACCCCCGGGAATGTCTCACACCAGAGAGGTGTAACCCCAATGTTTGCGTGGTAGATTAATTATGGTGTACGCGTACGTGGAGACAGTGTTTGCGCAGCAATCGCCGACATAGTATAACCGAGGCGGAATAAGGGGAACCAGCCCGCATTCGCTTAGGCAGATGGGAAACCTCCTTAATAACCATCCACAGACAGGCCGGCACATCGGACCTCGATATTAATGCGTCGGACACTTTTGCGATTTTGAAAGAATTTTGGAGTGGGTTGCCAAAATTCGAGTAAGCCGATTGAACCCTACATCCCCACCCTGCGGTCTTCGCCTAGGATCTATTTACACTCTTTTAATGCTGTAAAAACTGAAGCCAGGAATTCAGTGTACTAAAAAATCCCAAAACATACACGCATTCGTGCACTATCAAGCGATTATACATGCACAATTAAAGAAAAATCGTGCGATACCAGAATTGCTTCTTTTGTTGTGATTCATTTTTTTATTTTAAAACAATGCTCAACAATCAGTTTTTCCAAATACTACACTGACCGGATTAATTCTGAGCGTTTAATTGCTGAACTAGCAATCTCTTGATTTTCGAATCCATCCGCCGGCAACCTCGAAAATGATTTTCCATTTTCAATTCATGTAAATGACAGCGATAAACCCTTATTACACGCCACAGACAATTCCTTCTGAATTTCTCCATTTCCTGATAAATCCCAACTCATTTAAAGATACAGGCTCTATACTTACATGAAGACAGCTGCATCGAGGTCGACACGAACATTTCTTCGGAAATCTCTGCCACTAAATGATGTAGGATACATAAATATTAATTTAAATATTCCTAATTTAGGTAAATGTGTTTATCTTCCAGGACACTCTTTAAGACAATAACGATGTTCTACGGTGAAATGCCTTACTCGTAACACCCTTGGAACAGTGAGTCCAAACATCACAGCTTTAATGTGTTTGTTAGATTTGTGATCTTCAAACATCAAACAAATGACAACGTATGTTGTACATCGTAGAGAAGTTTATTAGCATCGAAGACTGTATAACCACTCTCCTAAGGATAAATATGAACTAATTTATGAGGTCAGATTCTTTAGAAGACTAGTTGAAATCAGTGTCAGCCCGTGTTAAGACACCAAAACTGTAACTAGCCGTATTTGTGTATTCAGTTTTTTCTTAAATAAATTTAATATTTTGTATTTGTGGGGATCCACCGCCTGCAGATGTTTAAAATGTTAACGTTGTTCATAGTAGGCTTTAATGTAATTTTTATTTAATCGTGCCATTAGCTAATTCCGACTACCAAAAATTACTTTACAGCCTACAAGTGCTATTAGCGGATTTAGATAACTACAAATTACAATACAGCCTACAACGGACCATGTTTACGGTTATAACTAAATTTGGGTGCTATAGTTTCAAGTTGACTGTTGAATTAATAATAATCTTTAAAAACGATTTTGATGGCTGAACGAAACTGAAGAATATTAATGAAATGAAATATGCTTCAATAAAATTTGAGATTGAATTGAGGAACTTCAGATTCTGTGAAGTACTGGAATAATTCTAATCTAGATTCAGATAAATCGAAAATTAAAATATATGCTTATAGTGGGAGAAAGGCAGCTATTGTAAAAAAAAAAAAAAAAGATTTGAACCCACATAATTTTGTAAGTTATTCAATCTAACTTTAAGATTCTTCTGCTCTCAGATAGTGAATCTTGTATTAGAAGACTGAGCTATCTTTTGTTAGCAAAGAAGCAATAAACTCGTGGAATTTATAAAATTATAATTCTCTTGGCAGTAGAATGGGGTTATCATATTGCCAAATACAGAAATATTTGAATAAAAGTCCTTCGGTATACATGCCGCGTCAGTTCAGGATAAAACTCAGTTTTAAACTGAAAACTCAGTTTTTGCCCCGACGACGACCATGGAGGTAGTGATCAAAAGCTTGGAGTTTTATCCTGAATTGACGCGGCATCTATACCGAGAGACTTTTATTCAAGAAATACGTTGCGAAAGACTTCGTAGCCACAGAAATATTTAACTGTGCATCTGGGTATTTTTCATATATATTGTTGGGAATAGGTTTTATGCTTCTTTGAGAAAATCTTTCGTTTCTTAATTTTATAGTAAAAATACTACAGAGGCCTGCCAAAATCAAATTATGTAGATAAAATTAAAAAATTAATAAAATGTATCTGTATAAATGAAAAACTTGAGTCACTTGAGGTCCTCGTTAACATTTTGGACCACCCTCCCTTTGACAATGTACTGGCTACAACGTTGCAACTCTGCAGGTGAGACATGTCTTGCTTGCCCCCTACACATTGCTCGACTGCCAAATGACACCTGACTTCGCTAGCTCCAGGCTACCCCACGACTTTGTTCTAATACCCGAGCCGGTCAGTCAAACGTTTGGAGCAGAATGGAGATTTTTTCACTGCGCATGTGTTATCGCTAATTGCATACCTCTGCTAAGAGCTGGAGCAGTTTCCTGATAGGACATTTCAAAGTTTGTGAAATACACATAGCATTTTTGAGAAAATCCTAGCGCTTAAAACAACGCAGTAGACCCCGACTATAACTCATTTAAGATTATGGAAGGTCTGACCAATCACGTCCCTCTGAAATCTCCTTGGCTCCCTTAGTAACTAAGACAGCGAAATGATATGGCCAGGAGAAAAAAGTTACATGTTAATGGAGTAATGGGATCCATAGTGGAATAACAGCAATATTATGAAAAGGACAGAATGCCACTCACCAAAGAGAGGAGGCGCTCAGTCGCTGACACGCTAAATTAAAATACTGCCTAACGTTATGTGCCTGTAAGAGCTGAGTTTCTTCCAACGTATACAGTGTTCAAGTAAGTTACTGGAATGCAACCGGGTGACGTCGTCGACAATCCCCTATATTTCGAACAGAGCGCCTCCCGCCATTTTCAGTTCAAAACTGGAGTAAGCAAGCGCTGTGCTAGGGAATCGGGAACCCCAGTTTTCAACAAAACTTCGGAAAAGTAACTCACACACACACACACACACACATTCGCGCGCGCGCGCGCACACACACGCACACACACGCACTGTTAACACTAGCGCTGACAGAAACCAAAGGTTACCAATTTCAGAAGTACCGATAGTGGATATAATAACCAAGGAGTGAGTGTGAGGTAACGGGCGAATTTTGGCCCTCTGAAAATATTTTCGGAGTTGGCGTGGCCGCACGGGCCGCTCGGCAAACCGTGGCTCGTCAGCAACCGCAAGGTGCCGAACAGTAGCCGAAGCAAGTGGTCCGGGCTGACTGCTGTATGGCCGGGAATTCCGTGTCGCCGCTGTGTCGAGGAAGGTGTTTTGTGCTGATGACGGAGATTTGTATGCCGGGAGTGCCAAAGGTGGGGGTCTTTCTGAAACCATAATTCCAGACATTTCACAGTTCATGTAGAAATTAACAGTAGCTAGAAGAATCATAATACCCCCAAAACAAACATGTACAGTACCACTATTTTCACGAAGATTCTGATGGTGTAATAAGATTTTCAATATCTTTATCAGTTTAAAGGTTCGTACCTAACTATAACTTAGACAAGTAGCACCCAGCAACCGATTTCCAAAATCTAAACAGTTCATCCGATTTTGTCGATCGACGTGTGTTTAGAAAGCTATTAGTGTAAACCTAAAGTGGTATGAATTACGGGCATGTAACTTGTATAGTGCATGAGTTATTGGAGGTCAAAGTGCCCGATTACTATTGATCGCGTGAGGCCATAAGTACTCTACAGTTACATGAAAAACGGTAGCAGCATGCTTAAAATATGTATTTGTTTGTCTGTCTCGATGTTTATATCCGATATATACTATTCATGAAGAAATTGGTCAAATATTTAATATGTTTTAGGAAGGGCAGAGATAATATTCTACTGGCCTACTTTTGCTTCTGTTCCTTCGATATATGTTTATTTAATTTGTTTATGTATTTAATAATGTGTGTTAGAGCGTGTTTATGGTCCAGCCGTAGGAAGATTTATTTAATTTCAGGTTATTTAAATCCAGTATTTCGTATGTGTTTCAATATGTTTGTGGGTGTGCATTGGTTTGGACACGTTGTGGGAGCACTTAAACCAAACAGTGCTCGTTACCAAGGTAGGCGACTACCGAAGTCAATGGAGAGACTGTATGGAAGTGGGGGAGGAGCATTGTGTAGCACAGGACATGAGAGAGTTCTGGACGGGAAGGCGCAATGGAGGTCGCTTGAAATACTTGGAGAAAGTTGAGAAGTATGTGCATAGTTGCAGGAGATACAAATATTGTGCCCTTGTGAGATTTCCGTGTTCCGCAGTGATGACGTAGTATGCTTTTAGAAGCAAACAAATTAATGGTGACCGATTTGAGAAGTATCGATAGTGGATATAATAACCGAGTTAGATTGTAGAAAATCTGTCCGTCTATTTTTTGGCAAGAGAGAGAGAGAGGGTGAGAGGGAGAGAGAGAGAGAGAGAGAGAGAGAGAGAGAGAGAGAGAGAGAGAGAGAGAGAGAGAGCAGGTTTGCAAGCAAAATTTAGACAAAAACCACCATCTCCATTTATAAGATTACTTGCTAGTCTAATTTCAGCAGCTTCCTTAATAGCACTATCCCAATAGCTGAAAGTGCCTGATACTAACTCAGTGTTGTTATATTCCATAATGATAGTGGTGCCATGACAGTATTCTGCAATGATGAATTTATTCGGCTGTTGTAAGCATGTGTGTCGCTTGTACACAGTACACTGGTCATCTACAGTACTAGTAACCTGTTCAGTATATGACATGCCACAACTGCAATGAATTCAGTAGACACCTGCCGTACATAAACAAAAATTTTGTTTTACAGAACCTAAAAGGACCCTGATTTTATGAATATGTTTCCATTAGTGACGGCATTATGAGGGATGCAACTGTTAGTAAATACTAATAAAACACTTTCTGCGCCAGTCAGTTGTTTATTTAACCACTATGTGTTTGGATGGATAACACCATCTTCTTCAGGTGGAGAATAGCTTATTTATATTTTGTGTAGGTGAAGAGTACTGACGTCATTTCACAGTCACATACCAAGGTCATTGTCGGTTATTTTGTATCTATTAGTAATGATAAAATTTGTTTATTTACAAAAGGCACTTTAGAGTTAAAAAACATGATTTTCTGACGGTGAATTTCACCCAAAGGAACAGTAATGTTGTAAAAGGTCTGCATATGTTGCTTAATATATGTCCTCTCCACTGCACATTACTTTACACTGTCACTTCAAAGATATTGTACATGTTATGGATATGTTTGATTTCGTTCGATACAGAGATAAAAGATTCAATGGTTTCCACATAAATATGAAGGGGTTGCACCAGAATATTGACATGTGCACAACTAAGTTATAAAATTAGGAATATATATATATATATTCCTAATTCTAGGTCGTTGAAAAATAATTGGGCTATAGTTCCCAATATGCTGGCACCCACAGCTATCCCACTTCTTCGTTTGTCTATTTTCCATGTAAATATACACTGAGCTGGGCACTCACAACATATGTGCCAAGTGATTAAAATTTGACTGCTTTGTAAGTTATGAGGAAGTCTTTAGCAAATTTGTTTGTTTGCAATGCGATTTTCTTGTTACTTGAACATTGTGGCAAATTTTTGCAAGATGTTACCAAAGAAGAGGATGCATGTTGTTAGTGTAGTTACTGGTTCTTGGTGGCTATTTTATTCATGTTCATTTTTATTTTTTAACTACATTTCTATCAGTGCAGGTTTATACACATTAGCTGTAGCTATTTCTTTTATGACTTATTTCATTCTGAGAGCACTATCAAGTATTGATGGGAAAACTGCTAGTTTGTGCAAGCAGGGGTGGCAGGAGGAAGCAATAATGTTTATGTCTATGGTGGTAGGTTTCCTGTAAATTTGGAGGACATAACTATTTACCTTGTTCAAAACTGATTAAATCGAAGAAGTGAGTGGATTTTCATATTTCCTATTCATGAGATGAATTAAATATTCTTGTGAGCTTTGCTGAATGTTTGGAGGACGTCTTGGACAACTTTTTTGTATTCCTCATCAATAATCAAAAATGTATCTCCAACATATCTTCTGTAGAACCAAAGTTTTAGAATCCATGTAGATTTCTTATGAAAAGTTTCTGCTCTAGGTCGTTGAGAAATAATTCGGCTATAGTTCCCAATATGCTGGCACCCACAGCTATCCCAGTTCTTTGTTTGTCTATTTTTCCATTGAATCAGATGTAATTACATTTCAGTACCAATTAAAGAAGGTTAACGTATTCTGTCATTTCTTCTGGAGGGAGCTTCTTGTATTTTGTTGGGTTTTGTTTTACGACAGCTAAAGCATCATGAATGGTGATGTTCGTTTTGATATTTGTTACATCTACAGAGATCATTAGCCATCACTTAGTACTACGTGTGTCTCTCAAATCTTTTGCAAACGAGAGGCTATTTCGGTTATTGAGTAGTTAATTTCAAAGTTATCCTTAGGCATTTTGTTGAGTTGCCTTAGGATATTGTACCCAGGCCAATTTATTGACTTTGAGACCATGCCAATAGATCAGTCTCCTCTGTGAGCCATTAATTGAGATCTTAGGCTTGGTGCTGTTTAATTCATGCATATATATTGGTGCTTTTCCCTTTCAGTAAGAAAGAAGATAGTATTTCAGAGATGGGCTTCACTTTTAATTTTAAATTTGTTGGTAGGGCCTTGTCCAGCTGTATGGTATTATATTTGTAACACAATTTTAAGTTTTCTGAATGTGTTAGTTTTCATATGAAATAACTAATGAATTTCTTTTGTCTGCCATTTTGACAATTGCATTACAGTTTTGCAGTCTAGTATTTAAAACGTGAAATGCTCTTCGTTAATGGTGGTGGTGTTTCTGACTCTTTGTTGATATCTAACTTAGCATCTTATACTACATTGTTAGTAGCTAATATTAACTCTGTAATATTTTTAATGTTGAGTGGTTGTTCTACGTTGCATTTCAGGCCTTTATTATGAAGGTTAAGTTCTTCATCGTTGTATTCGGTTTCGGTGGTATTTATAACTTGACTATAAAATTTATGTTGCTCCCCTGTGTCGTTATTTATGTGGTTTGATGTTAACTGTACGTCTTTCCGTTTGGATAGCCTTCTTTTGTGTCTGTTTATGATAATTATGTATTCCCTTTTAACATTTTCAATGATTTTGTGACAAACATAGTTGGTAAAATTCGATATTTTCGAGTATTTTGGGAAACAAAGTCTTGCCAAAGAGACACCCATACAATAGTCATACAGCATTGATGAATAAACTACCAAATTTTACCTCCAACCATGTGTACCACAAAATCAATGACAGGGTTGACTAGGAGTACATCTGTATAGTAAAAAGAAATGAAAGGAAGCTATCCAAACTCAAAGACGTACCGTTGACATTAGACCACATAAATAGCGACACAGGGAGCCACCATAGATCTTACAGTAAAGTTTTAAACACATAAGGAATCGAATTCAGTGATGAAGAATTGGACATACCCAATATTGGTCTAAAGTGCAACATAGAGCAACCACTCGACATTAGAAATATCATAGTGTTAATGGTAGCCTCTGAGTATGCAGTTGAAAAATCATACAGCAATTGTCACAAAGACAGACAAAGTAAATTCATCAGTTACTTTATACGAAAACGAAAAAATACAGAATATATCAATGTTCTTTGACTAAAATGATTTCATA
Source organism: Schistocerca cancellata (assembly GCF_023864275.1). Classification (NCBI taxonomy): domain Eukaryota; kingdom Metazoa; phylum Arthropoda; class Insecta; order Orthoptera; family Acrididae; genus Schistocerca; species Schistocerca cancellata. Next base: position 632,851,458 of record NC_064631.1, on the reverse strand, counting down.
CAGATAGACAAAGACACAACCAACAAATTCCAAACTGAACTCGAGACTTTCTCGAAAATACTAACTTCCTGTTTACTGAAAGGGAAAAGCAGCAATGTATATGCATGAGTCCAAAAGTACCATGGCAAAGATCTCAGTAAAGGGTTCACAGAGGAGATGGGTCTATTAGATTGGTTTCAAAGTCAATAAATTATACTGGGTAAAAATTCTAAGGCAACTCAAAGAGATTCCAAGGATAACTTTGTGTTTGAAAGCAACGACAATAGAAAAGTAGCCTCCCATTTGTCAGAGACCTGAAAGACCAAAACAGTGCTAACAAATGCCAAATGATCTCTCTAGATGTAACAAATCGTTTTACTAATATCCGTATTCACCATGGTTTAGCTGTTATTAAACAAATCGAATAAAATACAAGAAGCTTTTCTCAGAAAAAATTTCAGCAATTGTTAACCATTTGGAACAGGTATTGAAGTATAATTACTCCTCTTGCAAAGAAAAAAACTACAATAAGACAAATGGGCTAGCTGATGGTGCCAGAACATCAGAACTACTGCCGAAACATTCCTCAACGACGTAGGACACGCACTTTAAACGAAAAGGGCGACCTTCTTTAAAAAATTTTTGATTCTACAGGTATGCTGATGATACATTTCTAATTATTAATGCGTAATACAAAGAAGTTTTCAAGATATCCTCGGAACATTCCACAAAATGCATAACAATATTAAATTCACCTCCTGAGTAGAACATAAATAACTCCATGAACTTCCTCGATTCAACCATCTGCAAACAATACAACAGATATGTCTTCCAAGTTAATAGGAAACCAACCACCACAGACATAAACATATATCTTCCTCCTGCCACCCCAGCACACACAAACCACCAGCTTACCGCTCAGTCATCTAAAAAGCTCTAACAATCACAATGAGTGATGAGAGCCTTCAGAATGAATTCGTGCAACTGATGGGTATAACCCCTAATAAATAGCCAATTTAGGTAAAAAACCAAAGGGAACAAACTAATCACCATGAACCAAGAAAATATACTGACAACATGTGTCCCCTTCATCAGTAACATCTTCCAAAAAATTGCCAATATCTTCAAACTACACAAGAATTGTTCTTCAAACAAACAAATTTTCTAAAATCTTTCTTATAAACTAAAAAGCAATCAAGATAAATTTTCATCTTCTGGCATATTTAAAACGGTATGCAGTAAATGTCCAATTCAGTGTGTAAGTCAGACAGCTTTCACCCTTAACCCAAACAACAAATCAGCGGGTTCTGATACAACACATCACACAAATCTGTAATAGCCTCACACATAAAAAATACAGGACGTCAATATGACAATGGAGAAAGGTACCTTGAAGTGTTACATACAGTGAACGAAGGACACAGAAAGTCTGTGTATGAAAACTTCAAATATGCAGCCACAGAAAATATTTGAAGAACATCTATCGAAGACAATAGTGAAACAGGCTCAACCAACCATTTCAAAAGCTTTGACAAAGCACTTAAAGCATTCTCATAATTTACAATTTCAGTGCACAACAATTAAAATACTCACTTCCATTCATCCACCAGTTGAACGTGAAACACATACGCATGATCTGCTGTAATCTCTTTATATATAAGAAATTAATATAATAATTGAAGAGTGCTCATATCTATAGTCAAGTGCAGCTCTTTAACGTTTTTTAAACACATGGAAAACATATTGATGCACATTTAAACAATATTTTATGAATATCATTGCACCCACTGCTGTAGCTCACATATATCTTTAAAAAAACTAAAAATTAAAAGAAAATATATATATATATATATATATATATATATATATATATATATATATGTGAGAGAGAGAGAGAGAGAGAGAGAGAGAGAACTATGTACATTGTAATAACTGAGGGTTACACTTGTTGATATTCATGTGCAGCTCGTTCATATATTGAAAATTGAAAACTTATTTATATATTTATTATATATTTATTTATATACTTATTTATATATTTTTTTCTGCGGAACAACAAAAATTCAGACTTTAAAGATGAACATACTAGCGCTGAAAGGTGTCTATTGAATCGCTATTATCTATACTTATTTTAACGGCTGAAATATTCCCTGTTTTCGTTAAATATTTATTGCAGCATTACCACAATGATTCTGTGTCCAACATTGGGTACAAAAACACGCCATCTTTGCAAGTATAGTCTCGAGTGTTGAAGGAAGCATGCTTTGGGTCATTTTCAGTAATACCAGCCAGACAGAGGGCTCACTGTTCACATAGTAGGTGGAATATTGGTCTCGATTTCACTCTATTCTTCTCTTCTTTTCTATTCGGTGCCAGACGATTTTCTGGTCTCGTGTGGACTGCAATGAGACGATGTGGTTCGGTGTTAAATCGGGCTGGTTGCTGGATTGTTGTCTGTCGAGATGGTTTATGTTAATAGAATTATTCATAGGCGTTGTTTCACTGTAAATTTATTTTATGAATCATTCGTGAGGGGTTTGCAGTCCACGATGAAACTTCTGCTGTTCCGAAACATCTGTGAATACCATTGCCTCTTTTTGAGGTCAAAAGCGGCGACGTTTGGAACAGAATCTAGCTTACCCGTTAAACTTGAATGGCATTATAATATATTCCGACACTCTTACCCCTCAGTTCAGCATATTTAATACTGTTCGTCGTGTACGGAAATTTTTTTATGTATTAGTGGGTTACTTAACGCATGTCATTTCGCCCTAAGAGGATCTGTATAATTCTGTTCGTTTGATTAACCAATTCAATTAGTAGTAATGACCCTTACACGTTCTCTCTTTCTAATTTCGAGTTCCTTGTTAATTTCTTTATTACCTAACAGCTTAACGAGACAGACAGTTTATAGCCACTATACGAATGCACAATGCAGTTCATCTACATAACCTCTGGGCATATTGATTTATTCAGTCTATCATTATCACATGTATTTGCACATCAAACATAGCAACTCCACTCTGAATATTACATATCTCATCCTATACATGTCTTTGGAGTATATAATATATGTATGTTGCAACTTGCAGGCCCACTGTTCATGATGCTACAGAACTTTGTCGGAAGATACTGGTAACTCTAATACTTTACAGTCCCGCTTGGCATGGTAGTTTCAACAGCATTGTGGTAGACGTAACGCCACTTTACAGTCTGTGAATTTCTACTTCGTTTCTCTTCGTACTGTTGTGTTTCTTGGGAATTTAGCACATTATTCTTGGCTTTACCTTGGGCGGTTTTCCACACTTTTCTCAAATGTTCAAATGTGTGTGAATTCTAAGCCACCAAACTGCTGAGGTCATGGGTCCCTAGATTTACACACTACTTAAACTAACTTACACTAAGAACAACACAAACATCCATGCCCGAGGGTGGACTCGAACCTCAGGAGGGAGGGGCGGCGCAATCCGTGACATGGGGCCTCTAACATCGCGGCCACTACGCGCGGTACGTTTCTCATCTCGGGGATTAGACACTTTTTAGCTTTTCCTCTGCTATATTTATTCGGTAATCAGAATACTTTTCCTTTCTGTGACTAGATATTGTTTTTCGGATAACTTACGTATTGAACAGAGCTATAGGCCTGACTTTCGTTCCCGAGGGTAGTTTCGAAAGCTTACATATCCTCCATAATCTTTACCACGAAATGTTACGTTTCGTCCACAACAGTTTCCACGAGCCAGACCCGTCAAATTACGGCCAGGGGTTCATAGTAGGTATGATACGGTTTTGTTATACTGTCATACCGTTCCATATTCGGACGATATTAATTAAGAGCAGATGAAATGTTGTTAGGCCATGAAATTGTAACGCACTATGCATCAGCTATTTTGTTAATTGATCAAGTCCGCAATGAATCAGTTATATCACGGCCAACAGTTCATTGTGTACGTGCGGCATCAACGCGAATTACCAACAGTGTTGCAGGGTGTGACGCTGTTAATGAAAATCGTTGCGAGTTAAATTGATGCCCTCCTAATTTGTCAGTTTTTCATTCAGTATAATTAGGGGCTAGGGAATCTGACCTGTGAAAAGCACCCGCAAAAATAAATTAGCCATGAATTATATGCAAGAGTTCACCACGTTTCACTGCAGCTTATTACTCATGCTGATTACTAAAGTGTATATTTCCACTGTTATGTACACTGCGCTTGGAAAGCTGTGGCAGAATATTTGGAAATTTCAATGATACGTACGTTAGGGTGAATTTTATCACACTTTCCTCCTTTGTCACTAAGAGATTTTGCTACATGCAGATAGTGGGACTCACTTTGTCCCTATCAAAATGAAAAATGTGTAACATCTGAGGAAAATTATTTAAATTGTATGAAGCATCATAGCACACACCAATAATTCTTCACGAAACACACCTTAATTTATTTTGTTTCCTCATACAGTTGATAAACTACGTCTGCACACAACGAAGCTCTTCACCAGCAGAAGGAGGAGCCCGTTCCTGTCGGCACTGGTCGCTGGACAACCACCGGCTGTACAATAGAATGACGACAGTGGAAATTCGTGCTGAACTGTGACTCGAAACCGGACTTCGCACTTATGGCGAGCGGTCAGCTTATTATTAGATTCACATCCAGATCCCAAGTCCCGTATGTCATGAACCATATCCATGCATGCTTGTTCGGAGGAACTTTGCATCATACTTCTGAACAATACATCAACTGAAGTGGCGTATTGTTAATTTTCTTCCTCCTTCACAGTGTACTAAATGGCAGCTGTCTGAAATTTCAGGTCATAATGCAGGAATATTGCAGGAGTAAGCGCTCAGGTGTTCACGGGGGTAACGTTTGCCATTGTGCGCCATGAGGATTTTGAACCTCATTACATCACTAATACTGAATCGTTTTTCAAGTAACTACGATTTAACACACCTGTTTCGAGATCATCGTAATAATTACTGTTTCGCACATTACCTCTCAGTAATGGCAATAAACCTAATAAATGGCATCTAATTTCGTGTAAATACCAAATTATACCATGGCTACGGTTGAGTAAATGAAGGAATATAACAACGCTGGGTGAACGTTTCAGGTTTATGCGACTGCTTTCATCTGCTGCCAGTATTATCCTGGAGAGTGTTTTTTAGATAGCTTACGGGTATGCAGCCTGGTGAAGTTGTCGGCATTCGCCGCCATTTAGACAGGTGCTCTCGCTGTCACTCTTAAGGCTAAAGTTCACCAAGTAACATCCGTCCAAGGGGATTTGAAAACTGGGATTGCAGAGAAATTCCGGAAAGAAACCACACACACACACACACACACACACACACACACACACACACACACACACAAACACTGTGAGTAATAGCGCCATTACAAAACCAAAGATGACTGGCGTCAGAAGTGATCGATAGTGAAAATTAATAGCCAAAGGGTGACGCAGCGTTAACTCTGTCCCTCTCTTCTTTGACAATGGAGAGTGTAGAATTCCAAGCATAATTTAAACAAAAACCTACATTCATATTTATTAGGGTACTTTTCAATTTAGTTTCATCTGCTTCCTCAGTATTCAAAATGATGGAACTGCAGGCCAGAATCTCAGTTATACTACACTGCAGGGTGAATGGTGCAAAGAGAGTGTGCTGCAGTTGCTGTTACAAGAGTGTGTGACTCTTTTACTCTGTACACCAGACTTCCACGGTCCTAGAAGTCTGACCGATACATGACTCGTCCTCAATTACTTGTTGAATGACTGCAGTCTGTGTCCTTCTCTACACCTTCTTGCCCACTGCTGCTCCTTCTAGTACCATGAAGGTTATGTCCTGATATTATGACAGATGACCGGTAATCCTGTCCTTTCTTAAGGTCAGTTTCCCATTTTTTTTCTTCGACAGTTGTTCACTCCTTATCTTAGTCCACACGTAGTTTTCAGCATTCTTCTGTAGCAGCACATCTGAGACGCTGGTCCTCTGTTACAGTTTTCTCACAGTCCAAGTTTCATCGCCAAACAAAGCTGTACCCCAAAAGTATATTTTAACAATTTTCTTGCTCAAATTATGGTCTATGTCGTACACTAACAGACTTCTGTTGGTAAGGAACGCCCTTTTCGACAGTGCTAGTCTGCTTTCTTTTATATCCTCCTTGCTCATTCCATCTTGCTTTATTTTGCCGGATAGTGAGTCGAATTCCTAAAATTCATCCACTACCTAATCACCAGTTCTGATGTTAAGATTCCGGCTGTTCCCATTTCTAATACTTCTCTTTACTTTCATCTTTCTTCGATTCGCTCTCAATCTACATCCTATACTCATTGGACTGTTTGACTATTTTAACTAATCCTAAAATTCATCTTCACTTTCATTGTGGATGACAATGTCATCAGCGAATGTTATAACTGATATCCCTTCATCTTAAATTTTAGTTTCACTCTGGAACCTGCTGTGAATAAATTTCATGTATTTCATAGCAGCTGTAATCGTCGGAGTGCCTGTTCCTTGAAATATGCGTGACAGTGTGAAGGAACGTTGTATGATACTTCTGGAGAGTACAGGTACTGTAATATCGTATTTTCAATTAAAATATCTCCCCCGTACAGGAATATAAATATTGAAAATACGAATGCAGGTTGTCGGCACTTGGTTGACGACCTGCACTGTACTTGCTTAGGTCTACCAGTGAGTAGTTCTCGGACAGTGTAGTGGTAAAGCGATCGCTTGCGATAAACGGAAAATTCGGACTCGAGTCCCGGCCTGCCTTAAATTTTCTTGGTTGCCCATTTGCGGAACTGCGAATATCTTCCATGTATCACTGACTGTAGTCCTTTTGAAACCGTCTGGGGTGGTGTCATCTGACGTATCCAGAAAGTTCATATAAAATGCAACAAACATCTTTGGGCTGTCAAGGATGTGTGGTGCTATGTAGTATCGTAGTACCTACAAAAACGTATTGACCCCACACCAGTTTGTGACGCAGTCGTTATATCCAAGGGAGAAAACTTGTACGAAATTGAATTATAGTTTTCCGTTAATATTTTACGTGTTTAGGAGTACGTTATTATATTTCTGGAAGAGCAGGGTTTAGTTCATGTTTGTACTGAAATTAGTGAGGGATACTGTGTATACTACGAAGAAGACTTTCAAGAGATATAATGTCTTAGGGGCGATCAAAAAGTTTCCCTTCGAAGGCCGCACAGTCTAGAATCGGTGTGCCAAAGTCACGGTGTTGTTGAGGCAAACAACCCACCAACGTACACTTGTTGAAGTTACCTGTTTGGTAAAACACCATGTCCTCCTGCGTGAGGCAATCAGTAACTGCCTGTAGTATATCATTATCTGACATGAATCGTCAGCCCTTCAATGCCTGTTTTAAGAAACCGAAGGCATGATAATCGCATGGGGATATATCAAGGCTATAGGGCAGGTGTACTAGTGCCTCCCATTTGAGTTGGCGTGACTTGTGCTTTACGTTTACGTTATGGGGATGAACGTTATCATGAAGCAACAGCACCCTTGACGCGCGCCATTGCACAACGGTGATTTTCGACGGACATGCTGGTCCATGCACATTCCTCAATCTGCGATGGATGTCTATCTGTGTTTACGCTTCTGCAGCCAAGAAAAAAACTACAGCATCATGTTTGGACGCATTTCGTAATATGTCGCCACACTTTACTGCGCGCATATCTAAAAGATAGGAATCCCACACTGATCCCTTGCCTATATGTCGGTACTTACATACCCGCATCGGAGTCGCGCTACGTTGCATGTACATTGCAGCAACGGCTTCAGTGGCCTTAAGGTTAGGCAAGCAAGTGGATTGATTTACTGGTCACAAAAAATCCTTGATTTCAGAGAAAACGATAGTTCTGTACATTTCAATGGGCTCTAATGAGTTTAATAGCCTCCCAACAATATGAGTCTTCTTAGAGTAGGCAGGGGTTGAATAGGAGTGGCATTTTTTAAGGAAATTTTTCATCACCGGGAAAAGCTTGATTAAATGCCAAAAAGAATTATGAGTTTAATTTAGTGTCAATCAATGACTGTCAACAATATAAACAGAAGAATGTGAAACATTTGTTGAACTAACATGTGGTTCATCTCTGGAAGAAAACATTAATACCACACGCAGAGTCAGTCACAGCTCAGCAATCCGAATCACTCCTCTCTGTGGATGAAACTTCCTGGCAGATTAAAGCTGTGTACCGGACCGAGACTCGAATTCGGGACGTTTGCCTTTCGCAGGCAAGTGCTCTACCATCTGAGCTGCCCAAGAACGACTCACGGCCCGTCCTCACAGCTTTACATCTGCCAGTACCTCGTCTCCTACCTTCCAAACTTTACAGAAGCTCTCCTTCGAATTCCCCTCTGTTTTTCCTGGCTGGAGACGATGGGCAGCTTCCGCCCTAGATGCTGAGCTGGCATCCTGTGATGCTGGTTCAAATGGCTCTAAGCACTATGGGACTTAACATCTGAGGTCATCAGTCCCCTAGACTTAGAACTACTTAAACCTAACTAACCTAAGCACATCGTACACATCCATGCCCGAGGCAGGATTAGAACCTGCGGCCGTTGCAGCAGCGCGGTTCGGGACTCAAGCGCCTACAACCGCTCGGCAACAGCAGCTGGCCCTGTGATGCTGACGGCAGGCCTGTAGTAGCCCTACAACTGTGATGTTGACGGCATACCTGTAGTAGGCCATCGCTATCTGTGTCAGCAGTGCGCTACTTCCGTCTTTGGCGACCCCTCGCTCCACAAGCATCTCGGCGCCTTCGCTTGGAGACGACTGTGCGTGCGTTACTACTCGATGCCTCCTGCTAGGAATCAGACTGTAGCTAGCGCTGAGGTACCTAGTCCCATTAGGAACTGAGTCTTGTCAGAATTTGACTGCGCACATTCTGGATCAGCCGTGAGGAACTTTGTGCTGGCAGCAGGTGCAGACTGGTTCTGAAACTGTCATCCTGCTGTCTTGTGTAGCTATGACACTGTTGCGGTGCCACTGGTCTCTGGCGACGACAAGCGATGACTGCCTGCTAAGTATTTACAACTTTTGCTCAAAGACTGGATAGTGGCTTGTAGTGTTTAAAATATATCGTGACAAAGACCGATAGGTTTCATTGAGCGATACTTGGCCAGTAGAAACCTATAATCTTGTGTTATGGATTTTATATGAATCAATGTACTGAAACTGTGTGTTTTGCATTTGTTTCATGTTACACGGTCGAGTTCAGTGAGATGTTCCGGTGCTGTTCTGACGACGCGGCAGCTGCTGTACCAGTCGAATGTCGGCAGGCGGCAGATAAGCTGGAAGGCATTCTCAAGACTGAATTTTACTTATTAAAGGTATCTTGTTAATAGATAAACATAAACCTATATTCACTTCTGTATCTGAAGTCCGAGTCTTACTATGAAAATTTGTGATATACCAGATCTGTACGTATTTGTGATTGTATGTACTAAGTCCTGAGAGGACTAAGATAGTTCAGTCTCAAGAATAGGTTGATAGGGTAATATTTAATTCTGAGACTTCCTAGGTGCATGGAGATTAGCCAGGCCATTTCAAATGACTGTTCTCACAGCTCGGTGGCATTTATTAGAGGATTAAATTGATAGTTAAATGAGATGGAGTCTTCGTACGTGCGGAATAGGATAAGAAGTGTTGCAACATCTCTCACGATTAATGTTCGGAAGCTATAGACTTATTATTTTGCACTTCAGTATTCAACGTGTAGTTATGCCTAATGAAGTTTTACGAACTGTTAATGCTTGTTTAAACAGCTTAATCGCGATTTGATAATTGGAGGAAGATCAGTGAACGACATTACCACTGTAGTGGCGACAAACGGCAGCCACGGCAGACGTTAAATGATTAGCCGATTATTTGCCAGACGTCAACAGCCTTCACACACTGGACGCAACGAGCGCTGTGAAACGCCTTGTCCTTGGTGCAGAGTGGAGCTCCATGACTTTAACACTGTCGGTGTTTCCATGTTTACTCGTTTACCTGTGGTAGGTGGCCCCTTTAATACTACGTTGCACAATCCATACCACAGCTACTCTCACGACGAGAAACGGGATGGCGAATCATGGCTGGTAGTCATACTTTGATTTACATATACTTAATTAATTAACATAAGGTTCCTTCAGATAATTCCCGACAATCTTCAGTACAATGCAGCAGTTATTTAGTGTAAGTTCTTATTGAAACAAGACAGTTATCAGAACCCACAAGTATAACATATGAAATCAATTAAGAAACAACTAGCAAACACAATATTGTCGTGGCTTCACCACACCCAACAAAAGCTTACAATTAACAGTACTGTTCCTATCAGAGTGGGCCAGCCACTTAATTGCCATTTGAATACTACAAGGCCCAAACAACACTTAAAAGTCACAGGGTTAACCACAATTCACTGGAACATGGATATGTAACAGAAGCAAGGAAGATTGCCATGAAACGTACCCAGATTACAATTTAGGCGACTACACGCTGTAACTTAAATAGAGATGTGACATCGACTCAAAAAGCACTGTGGACTGCTTATTACTACAGAGACAGATCACTGCAATTAGCCCAAAATTACATGACAATCAACAGAGAGAATTTATTTACTTAACACCTACTCTATTTGCTAACGTTTACTTAGCTGCTGGTCTATCTTTACGTTACCCAAAAAAATCATTACTGTAAACATCAGAAAATCACAGTCAAATTACAAATCGCGTTTTACTCGCCTTGGCGGAAAGAAAAGATATACTAAACTTTTGGTATGGGGTCTTCGTCCAAAGGAATCCAGCCGTGGACGGGTTACGTAAATACAGCAGGACCTAGGCTGCGGCTTACACCGCTGTCCTGGCCAAGGCGTTGGCACTTACAGCAGCTTTTGACAAACACAGGACAATTGCAACTCTCTGAAACACACACAAAAATACAGGGCAGAGTCCTTGCACCAGACATACGTGCATCAGTCTACAAAATGTTCCATCCACATCAACCACTGACCTTTAATTGAAACCATTTAAGGACGGTTCACCGATAATAATAATATCACTCAGGTGCAGTTTTCAATTACTTAATACCTTTAATAATCAATTAGAGAACAACCAGTACAGTTATAACTAAGACTGCCAAGCCAACATTTAACCCGCTCAAACGGAGCTCATCCACATACTTTTCGATTAACGGCTGTGTATGTTCCACAGTCATCTAGCGAGTGAAACGCCTCTTAACACGTCGTTCAGCCACGTACACTAACGGCCAACTTACTTGAGGTTTGCACACAGCACAACTCAGCGGCTGAAGCAGCTTAACCACTTTACTTCAGGGACCTTTCCCTTGATAGAAATCACGAAATTGGATTTCTGAGATGCCCCAAAACACAGACTGGCCGACCACTACAAGTCCGAGACATATCACGCTGATAGGGCACACCCGGTCGCAGTCGATACTCCTTTCTCCGGAGACGTCCCAAGTCTCTCAATGGTTTTCTTTCGAAAGCTGACGGCCGACTCTTGAAGCCCGATAACCCGGAAGAAAGCCACATGACATCCAAAAATGACATATAACCTCCAAAATCGATCGCAAAGATATAACGAGCGTACCCTTCTTTCCATGATACACCGTCGAAGCTATGCTAATGTACCCTGCCACAGCAATTCCTCGGCTATCATACTATTAAGCACGCTTCTAGCCATTGGGTATAACAACGCTAACACCACCGAATGCGGAACATGCAACGCGTCAGCATGTGTTTGTAGATGGACTAATAACCACAGGAATGATTGAATGTGGCCCAAGTTTTCAAGATACAGATCGGATTTGTCTTTCAACAGACTCATAATGAGATTGGGTAGTTTGGAAAAAAAACCCGAAGTTTGCTCCCTACAATCGACTTGTGGGACCTCAGTCTCCCTTTCAGGCATGACATCAGTACTTAATCCTCCACCCCCTAACGCAAGCCGGCCGGGGTGGCCGAGCGGTTCTAGGCGCTACAGTCAGGAACCGCGCGACCGCTAGGGTTTCAGGTTCGAATCCTGCCTCGGGCATCGATGTGTGTGATGTCCTTAGGTTAGTTAGGTTTAAGTACTTCTAAGTTATAGGGGACTGATGACCTCAGCAGTTAAGTCCCATAGTGCTCCGAGCCATTTTGAACCTAACGCATGCGCTACGGCGCGAGACTGTAAGCCCTGAGCAATGTTAAGGAATTTACGGGGAAGGGGCTGCAGTAGATCGTCGAGATCGAGGGAGGCTAAATCCGACAAACAATTACAGTAATGTGCCAAGTCCGCCACGGCTCAACTCGTTGACCTAGTAAGAAATTCATTGTTCACTCTTTTGTATCAGTGAGTACATCGTGTTTTCTGGTAATCATACTGAACGTGATGAAGTGCTATTTAACAAAAGGAAGTGTTACTAGAAGCTACCATTCGCTCTCATATAATTATCACTGTGATTACAATGTCGAGTTTAAAAAAAATCCAGAAACCAGTAACTTCTGAGGTGGTGACGTGGACTTTGTTAAAGTTAGAGAAAATAAACCAGCAACACAGTAAGTTCGTGTACGGTTCCTCTGCGCTGGAGTGACCCAAGATTCCATTAATTTCACGCTTGTCGTTAGTCAGTTGGACCACTGAATCGCTGCTGAGGTACAAGATATTGCAACTTCATCCCCGGATACCGACTAGTATACGAAGCTAAGGGCCGAGTTAATTAGAAGAGCGTCCGCTTCACAGGAGGAAGGTACACATCAAATTCCCGTGCGGGAGGGTGTCGGCGACAGAAACCCATCTGTCATTTTAGAAGCAAGTTTCATGCGTGCATGGTGCTTTATGCATTGGAAACTGGACATTTGCCGACCGGTGTGGCCAAGCGGTTAAAGGCGCTACAGTCTGGAAGCGCGTGACCGCTACGGTCGCAGGTTCGAATCCTGCCTCGGGCATGGATGTGTGTGATGTCCTTAGGTTAGTTAGGTTTAAGTAGTTCTAAGTTCTAGGGGACTGATGACCTTAGAAGTTAAGTCCCATAGTGCTCAGAGCCATTTGAACCATTTGAAACTGGACATTTGTGGTAAGGTCTTATGGGACCAAACTGCTGAGGTCATCGGGCCCTAAGCTTACACACTAGTTAATCCAACTTAGACTAACTTACGCTAATGACGACACACACACACCCATGCCCGAGGGAGAACTCGAAACTTCGACGGGGGAGCCGGGGGGACCGTGATAAGACGCCTGAGACCGCGAGGCTACCCCGCGCTTCATGCATTACTGTGCACATTGTGGAACAGACATCTGTCACGTGAGGGTCATTTCAGCATTTCAGACATAAATATCTCTCAACGATGCCGTAGTGGACCTGACGGACCTGCTGCTCGGAAAGTACGACGGCGTTTAATAGCGCCATAGTGCTAACACGAACGGATTAAGACGTTCTAATGGAGAAGGTCGACATGCCGAGTAAGCAGATGGGCGAACTGCTCTTCGACCGGAGCGGTAGCAGGCGGTTCCACCAAAGATCGAGAAACCGTTTCTTTGCGAATTCACCAGCTGTGTTGGTACGGCAAGCGGTTTGGAGACCAGGCACGCAAATTTACTTCGTTCGCCGTGTACCTATCTCAGTCGTAAAAGACAGGCAGAATCAACTGCTCCGGATAATATGTCGTTGTCCTTGTGCCTTTTCATCACAGACTGCAAGACAGAACTCAGTTTTTTGATGGAGTCGGGTTCTGGTCTAAGTATCTTGTTGCGAAACCTAGTCACACAAATAGGGCCCTGCCGTCTCGGTTTCTCTTTCTACGGCTAACAGTTCAACCACCGCGACATATGGAACGCACCATACGGAGATCATTGTGGGACTATGACGAGCCCTAAAGTGGAATTTCATAGTGACCGATCTAAACTAAGCTTTAATCGGAGAGGATTCGATAGCGCATTATCGTCCGATGCCAGACGTCGCCAACAGTCGTCTAATAGACAATGTCACCGGACAATCTGCCGATGGATTTCTTCATAGCGCGGCTGGGTACAACGCCAAACTGATCCAGTCGACGGGCGATGGGTACTAAAAACTTGTAGAACACTTCTTTGGCATCACGTACCCCACAGAAGGTATGTCACAGTACTGTACATTTTATCGACACTACCGCTGGCCCACTAATTTCATGGAGGACCAGACGTCTCGGCCTAATCAATCCACCGTTGCCACGGAGGAATTTAAGACCATGGTGAAGGAAGGCATCACTCGCCCATCTGGCGAGCCTTGGTCGTCGACCCTTCATTAAGTACCAAAAAATAACGGTGCATGGCGACCATGTGATGATTACGACGCTCTTAATGCTAGGGCAGTATCGGATTGTTAGCCTGTTCCTCTATTAAGAAATGTGCTTTGTATGGGAAAGAGGTGTTTAGGGTACTTCATTGCGCAAAGGCATACACACAGATTCCTGTAACTGAAAGAGATAGTGCCAAGACGGTTATTATAAAGCTGTTTTTATGACATTTGGATTGGGAAATGCTGCCGAGACATGGCAAATATTTATATATACAGCTGTACAAGGCATTCAGTAGCGCTTTACGTGTCTTGATGATACACTCATTTTTTCAGTAACCCCAGAGGAACACACACAGCACGTGGTTGTGGTGCACAAGTGCCTTGAAATACGCTGAGTGGTGTTGAACACCGAAAAGTGTGTTTTCCACCACTAAGAAATTATCTTTTTAGCTCACCTCGTATTATGAGCCGTGTCACTTCGGTTACTGGAGAAAGTCGAAATTATTGTAAGTACGATGAAGCTGGATGCTCAAGAAATGAATTAAAATTTGTGCCAGGGCCGGGACTCGAACCTGTGCCTTATTGTTCAGTAGGCAGAAACGCTGACCATTACGTTATTGTAAGTATTCGACTATCGGAAATTGCCAAAGAACTGCGAAGATACATTGGAGTTCATTCGTCGACGTCATCTGCAGTCTCTTACGAGGTGCATTCAAGTTCTAAGTCCTCCGTTTTTTTTTCTAATTAACTACTCACCCGAAATCGATGAAACTGGCGTTACTTCGACGTAATCGCCCTGCAGATGTACACATTTTTCACAAAGCTGACACCATGATTCCATGGCAGCGGCGAAGGCTTCTTTAGGAGTCTGTTTCGACCACTGAAAAATCGCTGAGGCAATAGCAGCACGGCTGGCGAATGTGTGGCCACGGAGAGTGTCTTTCATTGTTGGAAAAATCCAAAAGTCTCTAGGAGCCAGGTCAGGTGAGTAGGGAGCATGAGGAATCCCTTCAAAGTTGTTATCACGAAGAAACTGTTGCGTAACGTTAGCTCGATGTGCGGGTGCGTTGTCTTGGTGAAACAGCACACGCGCAGCCCTTCCCCGACGTTTTTGTTGCAGTGCAGGAAGGAATTTGTTCTTCAAAACATTTTCGTAGGATGCATCTGTTACCGTAATGCCCTTTGGAACGCAATGGGTAAGGATTACGCCCTCGCTGTCCCAGAACATGGACACCATCATTTTTTCAGCACTGGCGGTTACCCGAAATTTTTTTGGTGGTGGTGAATCTGTGTGCTTACATTGAGCTGTCTGGCGCTTTGTTTCTGGATTGAAAAATGGCATCCACGTCTCATCCACTGTCACAACCGACGAAAAGAAAGTCCCATTCATGCTGTCGTTGCGCGTCAGCATTGCTTGGCAACATGCCACACGGGCAGCCATGTGGTCGTCCGTCAGCATTCGTGGCACCCACCTGGATGACACTTTTCGCATTTTCAGGTCGTCATGCAGGATTGTGTGCACAGAACCCACAGAAATGCCAACTCTGGAGGCGATCTGTTCAACAGTCATTCGGCGATCCCACAAAACAATTCTCTCCACTTTCTCGATCATGTCGTCAGACCGGCTTGTGCGAGCCAAAGGTTGTCACACGATGTTCTGCCTTTATTAAACTGTCGCACCCACGAACGCACTTTCGACACATCCATAACACCATCACCACATGTCTCCTTCAACTGTCGATGAATTTCAATTGGTTTCACACCACGCAAATTCAGAAAACGAATGATTGCACGCTGTTCAAGTAAGGAAAACGTCGCCATTTTAAGTATTTAAAACAGTTCTCATTCTCGCCGCTGGTGGTAAAATTCCATCCGCCGTACGGTGCTGCCATCTCTGGGACGTATTGAAATGAATGCGGCCTCATTTTAAAACAATGCACATGTTTCTATCTCTTTCCAGTCCGGAGAAAAGAAATCGGAGGGCTTAGAACTAGAATGCACCTCGTACTGCAACATTAACTGTTCCTCAGGTCAAGGGAAAACCGCCGATGCAGTGCACAGAGTGAATGGAAAACGAATTCGAACGAGCTAAGGAGAGAATTGCTGATGCTGCCCTTTTTGCACAAGGGGCTTTAGAAGAAGCACCTCTCGTGCTCGTAGTAGCAGCTACCTGAACGGCAGTCGCTGCTGCATTGCAACAGTTTGTGGGCGAGGACAGACAGCCTCTCGCACGCTCTTCATTAAAACTCTCTCCGGCTGAGTAACGATGGAGCGCGTGTGTTGGCATAATGTTGGCGTTTTATGAGTCCATCAGATATTTTGCTACATAGTTGGAAGCGAGATATTTCGTCATTTACCCTAGCCATAAACCACTAAACAATGTTTTTTGGCAAAATCATGACTATATTCCCCGAGACATTGCAGTCAAGTGGGATTCAAAGCACTATGTAAGGCATACATAAGGAAGTGACAATATACCAATACCATCACGACAGTTGACCTCATGCAGCTAATCAAGCACAAAGACAGGAAACTTCAGGATCTTTTTAAAAGCAACCACATCTGGTCTTCAACGTAAACCTGTCGACATTCTAGCCTAGCACACCAAATTGTACTGTGAGATTTCGAATGGGAAAATTCGCCCGTTCTTTCCTTTGGCACCGTGAAAGCAAGTCCTTGATATCTTACGTAACTTACGCCGCTCTGGAGTGAAGGCAACGAAGTAATAGCTGGCCGTTTTATGTGGCCTGCAATACAAACGGACTGTCGAACATGAGCTTGCGCACGCATACAATGCCAGAGTAGCAAGACATATCTCCATGGTCATGCGTCGGTAGCCTCTTTTCCAGACATGACACCACGATTGTCACGTTGACGTTATGGGTCCACAGCCTGATTCAGAAGGACAACATTGCCTACTGACAGTAATAGACTGTTTCTCGTGGTGGCCAAAAGCCTTTGAACAACATTTCCTAGGAGACGCTAGAGACCACCGAATCCGATCTATTTGTCCAGCTAAGTGAATTCTTTGGCGCAATGTACCACAGAACTACACGTAATCATCCTGCCAGTAATGGAATGTTCTAACGCCTGCACCAATCGCTTAAAGCCTCGTGTCGCATGAATCACATTCGTCTTACCATTGGCTTTGCTCGGTCTATGTAACGTGTGTAAGCCGGAGCGGACGTACCACCAGCAGATCCATGGGGAAGTCCTATGGCTTCCCGGAGAGTTCGTCGATCCACGTGGGTTTTCGATTGACTACGTAATACGCCAGTATTCATCGCCCACCTTACAGAAAAGATGACGCAAATACAGCCACAGCCACCATCATGCCATGGGACTTCACAAACCTTCGTACATTCAGAATTATATAGCGGGTAATATTTCGAAGAAATGGCTTCAAAACCGCTGCTGACACCATGTTATGCAGGTCCCCATCATATAGTTAACAGAGCAGTGTGAATATTGTCTCCTACGCGAGAGTGAAGTCAGCGTTGGTCGTACAATAATCCTTACGCCCGTATCCTCCACAGAGTCAAACGAAACTTCCGCCCTTCACCAAGCAGCCTCCACAGGAAACTTTGCCAACTCTGAATCAACGACAAACGCCTCAGAACATGCCCTACTAACCGGTCCCTTCTTTGTGTCAAGTTGTGCCACAAACTCCTCTTCTCCCCAATTCTATTCAATACTTCATCATTAGTTATGTGATCTATCCATCTAATCTTCAGCATTCTTCTGTAGCACCACATTTCGAAAGCTTCTATTCTCTTCTTGTCCAAACTATTTATCGTCCACGTTTCACTTCCACACATGGCTACACTCCATACAAATACTTTCAGAAACGAATTCCTGCCACTTAACTCTATACTCAACGGACGCCGTTGTGGACGGCGGGTACATTTCTGGCACGATTCACGGATGGTGCTCAGGGCATCAGTCGTAGCCACGTTTCGTTCGTTTCTTTCCTTGTTTATTCCTTCACTTGGTTACCTAGCAAAAACTTGGTAGCATATGCATTTGTGTCAGCGAGTACATCGCTTTTTCTGGTCATCATGTTGAATTTGAAGGCATGCTGTTTAACAAAATTAAATATTACTCCAAGCTACAATTCCTTCGTATCTAATTCTTGTTGTGATTAGAAAACAACATCGAGTTTGTAAGTTCAGAAACCTGCAGATATCCGAAAATACGAGTGAATTCAGTGCACGTGAGTTAAGCCTAGTGGACCGATTGGAAGTGTCAATGCCAGTTAGGTCGTTCATGACGAACTTGAAAGATGTAATTGTGATATCTAGTAAATTCCTGGTGCCTTGCCAGCCAGTTCGAATTAATATCGGTATGATACTTGAGCATGCATTATTGCGATTATCCACAAGATTTTTATCCTTGACTGTCATTCATAACTGAGGTTAACTTTGATATTCAAACTAAATTGACGAAGTGCAGTTAATAACGTTGGAAGTGTCTGAATTAGCCCTTTCAGACCCTCTGGCTATAATTGGGTACGTTAACTTTTACTGTCCCTTGCTGCAACACAAGTACTTTTCCCCAATGGAAACTTGAGGTAAAGATTTGTGAATATTCGACCTTTTCATCATGGCCAAGTACTGCCGACTGTTGGGAATCACTATGAAAAGTATCAACAGTCAGTGTAGCAGTGCGCAGCAGCTAAAGGCCACCAAAATACAAATTGTGTAATGGCGTATTCTCATTGTTATTTTACATTCTAATTATTGAATGATCATTTTATTTATTACAATAGAGAATGCTTCATAATTAGCCATTTTAGTGCATAGAGTGTTAGCAAGTGTACGAAGTACATTTTGAAAACTGGTACAAATCTTTGTATAAATATTGCATCTAAAATCGTTAAAAACTCACTAACAGCATTTATCACACAAAGAAAAAGTTACCTTCCTTCAGAAACGAAATGCGGGTCTGAAACGTTTAAACACTTGCGTACTCATAAAAAGGAGTACCCTTAAATACCGTCATTACAAAAATGCAAGGAACAGGGCGTTGACACAATCGATATCCGTATTAAAAATTTGTTAAGACTTTGGTAGCCACTTGTTGGCAAATTGCCGATTGGCTTATGTCTCTGGTTCTTACTCTCCACTGCAGGTGGTGAAGTGGAGCCGAGCTCGCGGTCGCAGACTATATGTACCTGGCGCGCCAACGTCCGAGGGCTTCTCCGCGGTCATTTCCGGTGCGGTTCTCCTCTTGTTACCTGCGACGGTCGTTCGCTGCAGTACGGGAAGCCAGGATATATTTAGCTGAAGGCTTTACTCCTTCTTGTTGAAGCTGTTCGCTTGTTTTTGTATTTTTACGGCTTCTCTCAACAAGCGGGTGTGATTGTGCTTCTCTATAGCCAGAACTGCCGTGTCGGCGAATTTCATTGTTTGGTCGGTCTCACTCAGTGCCTTCTCTGCCACGGCCGATTTCTCCACCTGCCCCAACCTGCAACGTTACTTATGTTCTTCGATCCTGGTGTTGATTGATCGTCCAATCATTCCGAGACAAACTTTTCGGCATGTGCATGGTATACGGTACATTCCCGACATTGCAAGTGCGTCCCTTTTCTCCTTTGCCAAACTAAGACACACTTTGATCTTCCTGGTCGGTTTGAAAATCGACTTTACGCTGTGTTTGCGCAATATATGGCCGATTCTGTCCGTCACTCTGGTAATGTATGGCAGAAAGGCCGTACCCGACATTTCTTTTTCTGATTCCTTACTTCACCGAGTGTTTGGCTCTGTTAAATTTCTAATATAATTTGTGGAGTGCCCATTGCTCCTCAACCCTTTCCAGGTGTTGCATTTCGCATCTGAGGTGCTTCGGCTCACATATCGGTCATTCTCGCGCTACGAGCGTATTAATAATGCCTCTTTTCGGACTCCGGTGATGGTTTGATAGCTTGTGCAGGTATCGGTCAGCGTGTGTAGGTTTTCGATACACTCTGTGTATCATGTTTTCCCTGTCCCTTGTGACAAGCACATCTATAAATTGTAGTTTTTCGCCCTTATCTACTTCCATGGTAAATTTTATGTTGGCGAGGAGGCTGTTTAAGTGTCTTAGGAAGTCACCGAGCTGTTCTTCAGTCGGCCGATTTGGTCGAGCGGCTCTAGGCGCTTCAGTCTGGAATCGCGCGACCGCTACGGACGCAGGTTGGAATCCTGCCTTGGGCATGGATGTGTGTGATGTCCTTAGGTTACTTAGGTTTAAGTAGTTCTAAGTTCTATGGGACTGATGACCTCAGATGTTAGGTCCCACAGTGCTCAGAGGTTCTTCACCATGGCTCCACACAACAGAAGTATCATTGACGTATCTGTACCACACCTTAGGTTTGAAAATCACCAAGTCCAGTGCCTGTGCTTCGAAATGTTCCATGAAGAAGTTGGCCACCACTGGACTAAGAGGGCTACCAATGGCGACGCCTTCCAGCTCTTCGCAGAAATTGGTATTCCACGTGAGATACCTCGCCGTGAGACATGCATGGAAGATCAAGGATCAAAGAACATAAGCGACATTGCAGGTTGGGTCAGGTTGAGAAATCGGCCGTGGCAGAGCACGCACTGAGTGAGACCGACCACGTAATAAAATTCGCCGACACCGAAGTTCTGGCTTTAGAGAAGCACCATCTCACCCGCTTGTTCAGAGAAGCTGTAGAACTACAAAAACACGAACAGCTTCTACAAGAAAGAGGAATGCCTTTTGATACACGGATCCTGGCTTCCCGTACTGCAGCGAACGACCGTCGCAGGTAGCAAGAGGAGAACCGCACCGGAAATGAATGCGGAGAAGCCCTCCGAAGTTGGCGCGCTAAGTACATATAGTCTGCGGCCGCGAGCTCGGCTCCAGTTCACCACTGGCAATGGAGGGTGAAGCTTTGACAATGCCAATCACTCGTCCTGGCAAAACGTCAGTAAAGTCATCAGATGAATGTTTGCCGAAGAACCCGAGACGTAAGCCAATAGGCAGTTTGTCGATATAGGTGTTGTTGGAACATGTATGTATGGAGTCTGTGTTAGTTTTACAACATCTCAAACTTTTCCCACGAACGTAGTTGAACATTACACTCCAAATTATCCATATTAGTGAGACGGGTCCGCTATAGAAGAGTCGTATCTAAGTAGAAGAACATTTGACTTCTATGAATTTTATTTCAGGTTTATCTGAATGCTGGTTACACTACGATTTGCACCTGCGGCATGTCGACACACTGTCAAACCTGCAACTATACGAGAAGTAAAAGTAGTTATCCATTAACTAATTCGTCGCAGGTAGCCTGCAGTTGACGTCAGGGGAGAAGGGACAGAGCAGACGCTTCCCTTCTCCACACAAAAACCGGGTCCCATGGGTATCACTCCGGCCCGGTTTTCTGCTGTATTTACATTAATGCTTAATCTGTAAAACAAATGCATAATACTAAATCGGTTGCACCTAACCAGTATGAAACTACTATATTAATCTGCAAGTCCGTGAATCCGTCTTTCATCCCTCACTAAAACTGCTTAGCTTCACATCGTCTTTCAAGGGGTCCTCGCCCTGCTCATTATCTCAGATACTACGAAACGTATTTAATGATTCTGCAAAAACAACGTCCAGCTCGCCAATCCACACCTATAAGCCAAAATTACTTTCTTTCTCATCAAATAAAGCATCGTTAACGCATCATCATAAAAAACGGTCAGGTTTTATTAAACTGTTATGCTTCGTGCATCGTCTTTCTATCGTGTGGTTTCTTAATTCTTTGATTTGGAGCAACTTCGACAACTTAGTTCTTGCGACAATAGTATTTCTTATGTTGAACTAAACTACCCTTTCATAAAAACTACTTACCCTGCTACCATACCCTATATTTCGACAAGTAGTCCCACTTATTCCTTCCACGGTAGTTGTCAGTACAGAGTGAATTCTCCCTGATACGCTTGTTTTTCTCATACTAAATCTTACCAGAAACAATATTTCCTGATGGCACTACACAATGCGTATTAGGCCTTCATGTTTCGTACACGGTTTAACAGGTTTGTCTTGTACATTAGACGAACCTCTGTACGATTCTACAATAGCAACAGTTTTCTGGTTCAAATGGTTCAAATGGCTCTGAGCACTATGGGACATAACTTCTAAGGTCATCAGTCCCCTAGAACTTAGAACTACTTAAACCTAACTAACCTAAGGACATCACACACATCCAAGCCCGAGGCAGGATTCGAACCTGCGACCGTAGCGGCCGCGCGGTTCCAGACTGTAGCGCCTTTAACCGCTTGGCCACCACGGGCGGCGTAACAGTTTTCTGTCACCGAACGTTAACGTTGGCATGATGTTCAGTCAGAACGTTTGCCGCCAGTCTCCCGTGACACCCTTGACATACTCCGTACTCTACGCGCACGCCAGACTGCACGACCGCTATGGCCGCAAGTTCGAATCCTGCCTCGGGCAGGGATGTGTGTGATATCCTTAGGTTAGTGAGGTTTAAGTAGTTCTAAGTTCTAGGGGACTGATGTCCTCAGATTTTAAGTTCCATAGTGCTCAGAGCCATTTGAACCATTTTGAACGCGGAATGATAGCTGGAGCTAGATGCATGGGACGTTCTATTTCGGAGATCGTTAGGGAATTTAATATTTTGAGAAGCACTGCGTCAAGAGTGTGCCGAGAATATCGAATTTCAGGCATTACTTCTTACCACGAGCACCGCAGTGGCCGACGCCTTTCACTTAACGACGGAGAGCAGCAGCGTTTGTGTAGAGTTGTCCGTGCTAACAGACAAGCAACATTGCGTGAAAAGGCCACAGAAATCAATGTGGAACGTACGACGTACGTATTCGTTAGGACAAAGCGGTTAAATCTGGCATTAATTGGCTTTGGCAGCAAACGACCGACGCGAGTGCCTTTGTTAACAGCACGACATCGCCTGCAGTGCCTCTCCTGTCTTTACACGCTATACGACGGCAAAACTGTGCCCTGGTCAGATGTATTCCGAAGTCAGTTGCTAAGAGTTGACGGTAGTGTTCGAGTGTGACGAAGATCCTATAACGCCGTGGATCCAAGTTGTCAACAAGCACAGTGCAAGCTGGTGGCGACTCAATAATACTGTGAGCTGTGTTGACATGGAATGAACTTGGTCCAAAAATGGCTCTGAGCACCGTGGGACTTAACAGCTGTGGCCATCAGTCCCCTAGAACTTAGAACTACTTAAACCTAATTAACCTAAGGACATCACACACATCCATGCCCGAGGCAGGATTCGAACCTGCGACCGTAGCAGTCGCGCGGTTCCGGACTGCGCGCCTAGAACCGCGTGACCACCGCGGCCGGCGAATGGACTTGGTCCTCTGGCCCAGATGAACGGTTCATTGACTGGAGATGGTTATTTTCTGCTACTTGGAGACCATTGTCAGCCATTCAAGGAGTTCATGTTTCCAAACAACGAATAAGGATGGAAGTCTTCTAGATGACAACGAACCATGTCACCGGGCTCCAATTGTTCGCGATTAGTTTGAAGAAATTTCTTGACAGATTGAACGACTGATTTGGCCACTGAGTTCGTGCGACGTGAATCGAATCGAAAATTTGAAGAACATAATCGACAAATCAACTTGTGCACCAAATCGTGCATCGACAAAGCTTTCACAGTTGTGGACGACTATAGAGGCTCCATGGTTCAAAGTTCCTGCAGGGGATTTCCAAGGACTTGTTAAGTCCATGCCACGTCGAATTCCTGCAGTACGCCGGGAAAAAGGAAGTCCGAAACGATATTAGTAGGTGTCCCAAGACTGACGTAGCAAAATAGCGGAATATAATTATTCTATATATGCCGTATTGATCGATCTACGAGGGTGATTTAAATGGAAACCTTTTTTTTTAAATATTATTTATTGTTCCGAAGTGGTACAAAGCTGTATCACTTTTCAGCATAATATTCTCGATGCTCAATGCAAGTTCTCCAAGGCTTACAAAGCACGTAAGTTCCTTTAGGAAAAAATACCTTTGGTAGTCCGCGCAACCACTCATGCACCGCGTGGCGTACCTCTTCATAAGAACATATGGAAATCACTTGGGGCAGGGTCTGGTGAGTATGGTGGATGAGGAAGATACTCAAAATGCAGGTCTGTGATTGTTGCAACTGTTGTACGGGAAGTGTGGGGCCTTGCATTGTCATGTTGCAAAAGAAACCTGCTGACAGCAAACCACGTCTATTAGATTTGATTGCAGGATGCACATGAATTTTTAGGAGATCTCTGTACGATGTGACAGTGGTCCCTCTGGGTATGTAACGCTCCAAAATGACATTTTTCGTCGCAAAAGAGAGTGAGCATTACCTTCCCTGCTGATGGTTCTGTTCGAAACTTCTTTGGTTTTGGTGATGAGGAATGGCGCCATTCCTTGCTCGGTCTCTCCGTTTCTGCTTGGTGGTAGTGAACCCAGGTTTCGTCTGCCGTAACAATTCCTGCAAGGAAGCCATCACCTTCTTGTTCAAAGCGCAGAAGAAGTTCTTCACAAACATCAACACGTCGTTCTCTCATTTCAGGAGTCAGCTGCCGTGGCACCTATATTGCAGACACTTTGTGAAACTGGAGTACATCATGCACATTGTAGTGTGCTGACCCATGACTAATATGTAGACATGCTGCAATGTCATTCAGTGTCACTCGGCTGTTTTCCTTCTCTATGGCTTCAACTGCTGCAATGTTCTGTTGAGTCACTACTCGTTGTGCCTGACCTGGACGAGGAGGATCTTCAATTGAAGTCACACCATTTGCGAACTTCCTACTCCATTCGTAGACTTGTTCACGTGACAAACATGCATCGCCGTACTGAACCTTCATTCGTCAATGAATTTCAATAGCTTTCACACCTTCACTAAGCAAAAACCGAATAACAGAACGCTGTTCTTCCCTGGTGCAAGTCGCAAGTTGGGCGGCCATCTTTATACCGATACTACGACGGTATGTGTGCATCTGCACTGTGCTGACACCTACAGGCCATTCTGCACGCTGTTTGTAGCATGCTTACCAACTTACAGGAAACGGTGCGAATTTTCGATTTGTCACTACACATTTAAGGTTTTCATTTCACTCGCTCTCGTAATAGCATGTTACGCCTCTGGTCACACTTGCAGTCATTTGACAGGGAATTTAATGAACGGACTACTCACGGTGCCGAGTGAGCGGTTGTCTGTGGAATAAATTTCCCTGCTTGCTCGTTCTGCAGAAGTACTGCTCTCAGAAGACTCCCCCCCCCCCCCCCCTTGTGACCCCTGGAGGTACCCGAAAAGCACCGACCAAGAGAGCGTCGGGCTAGCTAAACACCCGCACTCGTGGAGCGGCGCGTCTGTGGGTCGTGACGTCACAGCGCGCACCCATCTGATTGGCCAGCCGCCGTACATCAGCGGCTACTTGTTATTCCGGATCAAGCGCCACCCCACTGCGACGATTACAGCGAGCCGTCGCGGGCGCCGCTGAGTTATGGCGGGCACCAGGCGGCCGCCCGGCCGGGAACTGATGCCGGCGCTGTATCATTACGCGCCAGGACGAATAATTTACTGCGCCGGGGGCGCTAAACGTATGTAACGAGGCCTCCGGGGAACCGCCACGCGCTCACCCCGTGCCCGCCCTCTGAAAGTAGCGTCAGCTTCCAAAGCAGCCAGCCAGCAGACTCGTAACTTTGTTGGCAACTTCGCGAGTAATCCACACCGCAGGCGTCGGAGCTCCCGCAAGAGGGTTTCTAACTAAACAGCTCTCTGCTACATTCAGTACGGTGTGGCTACGAACGCGACCATTCTGTCGGCATATGGTCCGCACACTCTGCGTGCACTACATCTAACAGCCTGTCATAAACTGGCGACACTTTAAACACGTCTTCCACTCCTTGCTATTGAAACTGAAAATCACATAAGGAAGCCTAATACAAATTTAAAATAGACATGAAGTGAGTTAGATGCCTGCCTAGGCCTCGTCTAGAAATTGCAAGCATGTTTCAAAGCGTCATGAATGTGACGTAAAGGCATTGTGATTTACCTTACTGCTACAGCCTTGCTAGCGGTGATCAGAATGCCACTCGTTTAGCGATGACGCACAGATACAGTGTTATGCAAAAACATGGATGAACCTAATTTTCGCATGATGTGTTCATCGCCAAGTAACGTAACCAGATGAAACATGAACCATACATAGGTTGTGATCACAATTGATGAACGCTCTGCAATGTGCACCCATGTTAGCCTCAAGGTTGGTAAGGAGATGTTGTTGTAGGTCGTTCCAGTCATCTTTCAGTGTGACTGAGGTCTACTGGAGGGTCATGGGTGCATGTGGACCAGCTGCAGTACGTCCCTTCAACACTCCCATACGTGTTCGATGGGATTTAAGTCGGGTGAACAGCCAAGCGAGTCCATTCGCCGAATGTCCTCTCGTCCCAAGAGCTCCTCCACCATTGCAGTTCCATATCGTCACGCATTTCATCCATTAAAATGGAGTCAGGGCAGGTTGCACACCTGGAAAGACTCAAAAAATGGTTCAAATGGCTCTGAGCGCTATGCGACTTAACTTCTGAGGTCATCAGTCGCCTAGAACTTAGAACTAATTAAACCTAACTAACCTAAGGACAGCACACACATCCATGCCCGAGGCAGGATTCGAACCTGCGACCGCAGCGGTCGTTCGGCTCCAGACTGTAGCGCCTAGAACCGCACGGCCACTCGGCCGGCTGGAAAGACTCATATAGCGAAGAAGTACAGTGTCACCATAACGCTGACCACTAAGTATACCACGTCATGTCCGCACCACAACACCGTCTTGCAGTTTTCCGTTGTTTCTACCACATGTGACACCATATACATTGTGTCTAACGAAGAAGACCAGCACAGTGCTCCGTAACTTCTAGCTGTTTGACATACGCTACCGTTCCCCATTCCTTCGGCTGACACGTCTTTCAAGTCAGCCCCATTTGGCCCTAAGTCATGCTGACCCCAAGCCATTTGACGTCCTGCAACCTTGTATCGTCCAGGTTTCTTTGCTCAACTGGGACATTTCTGGTAACATACTCCCGCACTTTCGTTCATTTCCACCGTGCTCTTAATATGATGTGCTACTTCTTCTGTGTCGTCCTTAAGTCTTGCAGAGCAGACAGAGTACATTGGCCACCCGTACACCCGTGGCTCGCACCATGAACTATGAAACTGACCTATTGCAGCAAGACAAGTTCCCACATGGAGAATATGACGATGTTTGGAGCTCCAAGGTCCGTCACCATGGCGACCCTTGTTGTGGCCTCGCTTGGCGTGGTAGTTAAGAGAGGCACCCACGGAAAAATATAACTGGGCACATGGATGGCCGGTTTCGTGTATCCAGAAGAGACAGTGGTGCAGATATCTGTGTGTGGTGGCTCCGGCTCCACCGTTCTGGCCTCAGGAGGGCGAATCGGGACCAACCGACCGCTGTGTACTCCTAATCCACTGTCACTGACGTCGGTAGTGTATAGTACGGAGGTCAGCACACAACCCTCCTGGCTATTGTCTGTTTTGCAGATTATACAGCCACCACTTCTCAATCAAGTACTCCTCAATTGTCATGAAGAGGCTCAGCAGGCACCTTAGCCTTATCTAATTCAAAAAAATGGTTCAAATGGCTCTTAGCACTAGGGGACTCAACTGCTGTGGTCATAAGTCCCCTAGAACTTAGAACTACTTAAACCTAACTAACCTAAGGACATCACACACATCCATGCCCGAGGCAGGATTCGAACCTGCGACCGTAGCGGTCGTGCGGTTCCAGACTGTAGCGCCTTTAACCGCTCGGCCACTCCGGCCGGCCTATCTAATTCAATCATGATGTTAAGTTTCCCGCTGTTGTCATTCATGCTACTTCTCGTTACCTTCATCTTTCTTCGATTTAGTATCAATCCCTATTCAGTACCTAATAGACTGTTCATTCCATTCAACAGAGCATGTACTTCTTCTTCACTTTGACTAAGAATAACAATGTCATAGGCGAATCTTATTACTTATATCCTTTCTACTTTAATTTTAATTATAGTCCTGAACCTTCCTTTTATCGCCATCAATGCGTCTTCGATGTACAGTTTGATCTGTAGGGGCAAGAGATTACATGCCCGTCTTCGAGTACTTCGCCCGTGATCGTCTACTATAGTTATTCCGTCTTGGCTCTTGCTCATATTGTATATTAACCACTTCTACCTATAGCCTACCTTTTTTCCTCAGAAATTTCGAATATTTATTTTGCACCATTTTACACTGTAAGAACCTTTTTCCAGGTCGACAAATCCTATGAACGTGTATTGATTTTGTTTTACGCTTGCATCCATCAGTCACAACATCAGAATTTCCTCTCTGGGGCCTTTTCCTTTCCTAAATGCAAACTGATAACCATCTAAAACGTCCTCAATTTTGTTTTCCATTCTTTTGTACAGTATTCTTGTCAGCAACTTGAATGCATTAGCTATTAGGCTGATTGTGCGGTAATTCTCGCACTTGTCAGGTCTTGCAGTACTCAGAATTGTGTGGATGACATTATTCCGAATGTCAGACGGGTTGTCGACAAACATATAGATTCTACACACCAACGTCAACAGTCGTTTTATTGCCACTACCACTTAATGATATAAGATATTCTGTTAGAATGTTATCTATCCTTCTGCCTTATTTGATCTGAAGTCCCCCAAAGCTCTCTAAAATTCTGATTCTAATACTGGATCCCCTACCTCTTCTAAAGCGACTCCTGTTTTTTCTCCAACCACATCAGATAAATCTTCCCTCTCATGGACGCCTTCAGTGTACTCCTTCCACCTGTTCACTCTGTCCTCTGCACTTATCAATAGAATTCCGGTTTAATTCTTATTGTTATCCTCCTTGCCTTTAATTTCACCGAACGTTATATTGACTTTTCTATATGTTGAGTCAGTTCTTCCGAAATAATTCATCTTCGATACCTTCACATTCCTCACGCAGCCATTTAGTCTTAGCTTCTCTGCACTTCCTACTTAGATCATTCTTCAGCGACTTATATTTCTGCTGTATTCCTAAATTTCCCTGAACATTTTTGTACTTCCTTCTTTCATCGATTAACTGAAGCAGTATTTCGCAGTTACTTTCTTTGTACTCAAGTTTTTCTATCAAACTTCCGTGATTGCCCTTTCAAAAGATGCCGATCCCTCTTCAACTACTGCCTACTGAGCTGTTCGTTGTTGCTATATCTATAGCCTTAGAGAATTTCAAGCTATCTCTCCATTCCTTAGTACATCCGTATCCCACTTCTTTGCGTATTGATTCTTCTTGGTTAATGTCTTAAACTTCAGCCTACTCTTCATCACGACTACACTGCTATCTGGGTCTATATCTGCTCCTGCGTAAGCCTTCAAATCCAGTATCCGATTTCGGAATCTCTGTATGACCATGACGTAATCTAACTGAAATCTTCCTGTATCACCTGGACTTTTCCTAGTATACCTCTTGTGATTCTTCAACAGGGTATTCGCTATTATTATCTGAAATTTATTACAAAACTCAATTAGTATTTCTACTCTCTCTCTCTTTCTTTGTTGAAACCCATGTTCTCCTGTAATCTTATCTTCTGCTCCTTCCCCCACAACTGCACTCCAGTCCCCCATGACAGTTAGATTGTCATTTCCCTTTGCGTATTGCATTACGCTTTCAGTATCCTCTTATACTTTTTCTGTCTCTTCATCTTAAGCTTGCGACGTCGGCATGTATACTGTAAGTATCGTTTTCAGTGGTTGTTTGCTCTCGAATCTGATACGAGAAGCCCTACCGCTGAACTGTTTACAGTAAACCATTCCTTGCTCTTTCCTATACATAACGACCTCTGACCTCTACCGTATCTAGATTGACGCTCTGTATTTCCCTTTTTAGACTTTCTAGATTCCCTAATACGTTCAAGCTTCTGATACTCCACGCCTCGACCTGTAGGACGTTATCTATTCGTTAGCTATTCAATCTTTTGTCATGGTCACCTCCCCTTTGTCAGTCCCCTCCAGGAAATCCGAAGGAGGAACCGTTCCGGAACCTTTAGACAATTAAGTCGTTACCAATTACAGGCCGCATGTCCTGTGGATATACGTTACGTCTTCAATGCATCCTCATGTCATTGGTCATTGCTGGTTCTTCCGAAATTAGGGGCACTTTCCCACTCTAAGGGCAAGAGTGCCCTGTTCCTCAATCCTCTCCTCCGCCCTCTTTAACCAGGCCGTTGATACAATGAAGGTGACTGATGCTGGAAATGTTTGGTTGGAAGTGCAAATTATTAATGAAAATTTAAGCGGTGGCGGACTCTGAACACGGGAGCGAGGACGTTCTGATGTCCACCAATGACCTA
Organism: Schistocerca cancellata; assembly: GCF_023864275.1. Classification (NCBI taxonomy): domain Eukaryota; kingdom Metazoa; phylum Arthropoda; class Insecta; order Orthoptera; family Acrididae; genus Schistocerca; species Schistocerca cancellata. The sequence continues at coordinate 632,820,839 of NC_064631.1, read as the reverse complement.
CTGCTAAACCCCAGGTGCCGCATAACCAAATAGTTAAACCACTCACTCAGTTAATAATATACACTCCAGGAAATTGAAATAAGAACACCGTGAATTCATTATCCCAGGAAGGGGAAACTTTATTGACGCATTCCTGGGGTCAGATACATCACATGATCACACTGACAGAACCACAGGCACATAGACACAGGCAACAGAGCATGCACAATGTCGGCACTAGTACAGTGTATATCCACCTTTGGCAGCAATGCAGGCTGCTATTCTCCCATGGAGACGATCGTAGAGATGCTGGATGTAGTCCTGTGGAACGGCTTGCCATGCCATTTCCACCTGGCGCCTCAGTTGGACCAGCGTTCGTGCTGGACGTGCAGACCGCGTGAGACGACGCTTCATCCAGTCCCAAACATGCTCAATGGGGGACAGATCCGGAGATCTTGCTGGCCAGGGTAGTTGACTTACACCTTCTAGAGCACGTTGGGTGGCACGGGATACATGCGGACGTGCATTGTCCTGTTGGAACAGCAAGTTCCCTTGCCGGTCTAGGAATGGTAGAACGATGGGTTCGATGACGGTTTGGATGTACCGTGCACTATTCAGTGTCCCCTCGACGATCACCAGTGGTGTACGGCCAGTGTAGGAGATCGCTCCCCACACCATGATGCCGGGTGTTGGCCCTGTGTGCCTCAGTCGTATGCAGTCCTGATTGTGGCGCTCACCTGCACGGCGTCAAACACGCATACGACCATCATTGGCACCAAGGCAGAAGCGACTCTCATCGCTGAAGACGACACGTCTCCATTCGTCCCTCCATTCACGCCTGTCGCGACACCACTGGAGGCGGGCTGCACGATGTTGGGGCATGAGCGGAAGACGGCCTAACGGTGTGCGGGATCGTAGCCCAGCTTCATGGAGACGGTTGCGAATGGTCCTCGCCGATACCCCAGGAGCAACAGTGTCCCTAATTTGCCGGGAAGTGGCGGTGCGGTCCCCTACGGCACTGCGTAGGATCCTACGGTCTTGGCGTGCATCCGTGCGTCGCTGCGGTCCGGTCCCAGGTCGACGGGCACGTGCACCTTCCGCCGACCACTGGCGACAACATCGATGTACTGTGGAGACCTCACGCCCCACGTGTTGAGCAATTCGGCGGTACGTCCACCCGGCCTCCCGCATGCCCACTATACGCCCTCGCTCAAAGTCCGTCAACTGCACATACGGTTCACGTCCACGCTGTCGCGGCATGCTACCAGTGTTAAAGACTGCGATGGAGCTCCGTATGCCACGGCAAACTGGCTGACACTGACGACGGCGGTGCACAAATGCTGCGCAGCTAGCGCCATTCGACGGCCAACACCGCGGTTCCTGGTGTGTCCGCTGTGCCGTGCGTGTGATCATTGCTTGTACAGCCCTCTCGCAGTGTCCGGAGTAAGTATGGTGGGTCTGACACACCGGTGTCAAGGTGTTCTTTTTTCCATTTCCAGGAGTGTAGAAGTGGGTAAGGAGTGCTACTGTGCTTTCTGAATTCTTTCCAAAGTGGATAGCATGTATAAATAAGAACCGAGAGGGAGTAATTCCGACACATTTTGTAATTCCAAGATTAACAATAACGAAACCGAGTAAAGGAGGGACAGGAACATCTGGTAAGATAACTTAAAATCTTATCCGTCGGCACTCACAATACTTGTTATTCAGTCAGTTGCAAATTACGTAATACTGAAAATAACAGAGCACAGAATTTTCCTTGTCGCCAGCACTCAGCGGGAAGTTATTTCTCAGGCTGCAGACTTGATGGTCAGACCACTTCTAGACGACTTCCCTATGGTCGTCTGTGGCAGGAGACTCTCTTCCGGCAGAATTGAACTTAGTCACATACAGGAGTGGTTGCTGGTACGAACCCGATGACTGATTTCACAGCCACTTCATCCCCCACTTGCTGATTAGGTCTATGATGAGATTCTTGTGCATCAAGTAGGGGAACTGTATTAAAGTATGAATCATTTTTAACTATGTTCAGTAATTAAAAGCTTTATTGTGAAGAACTGTTTGAAGTTATCATTTCAAATCGGACAGTAGAGGCGCAGACATTTATCTCTGTCCTAATTTTCAGTCTTTACGTACAGAAGTAACGGCACAACTTCTGCAATTGTAAATGTTTTCTCCAGAAACACGTTAACATGAATAATACTCCAGATCCCACTCTCCATTGTCAAGGCATTAAATTCTCATTTAATGTTCGTTACATTTTTGTTTACCGTGCATTTAATTCTGTACATGTATGTAATAACTAAGTTCATTGAGATATTTGTCTAATTTTGTAATCAGATGAACAGATTGGATTGTGATTTAGTTATGTCAGATATTCAGGGGTTAATTTATTTAATTAAGGATTCCAATCAAAGTATTCCATCTACAGGTCACACAGCAGAGCGTAAGCATACAGTGACCGTCAGCCAGGTTGAGCACTCAGCTGTAGAGTTGTTAGGGAGGCTCCCACAAGAACGAACGAAAATTAGTCTACATGAGCGCGGCACCTGGCTTGATGGCAAGGTCTGCTAATCGGTTCTCAACACGATCATATCTGATCCGCATTGCGATAATTTCGACAGTAGGTCTGTTAATGCCGGTGGCTGTACCCTTATCTTGAGGTCTCCTTGATGATGTGTTCTCATGTGATAACATAGGGATGCACGTTGCCCATGCTGTGCAGACCTACATCGATACAGTGTTGTTGATCAGTTTCTCTAACCAGCAAGTTATTCACGTCCGTCAAAAGTATCAGGCCATTTATTGTCCAGTGACTGACATGCCACTATGACAGCCGAACTGTGACACATATCTGTCGTAGCTCAGTTCGAATCTAAGCCCTGCATGTTTAGCGTTATTATAGCTGTCAGTGATGGAAGTTCTGTGTACTGAATGTCACACAATGTAGATCCCGATATCACATATAACCGTATCATTTATTCTTTCCACTGTATGGGAGCAATAAGCAAAGCTTCTTAATCTTCTATTTTCCGTGAAGTTGCTATTTAAATGACCAGTAAGGTACTTAATACCGATGTATAGATACGAATAAATGACAGGCAATCGTATGTAGAGAGAGGTAAGCGGAGATTAGAGTTCGCACTTCCCTGACCGCATTTTAAAGCTAAAATCGTCCCCAATCTTTAGCGTCACAATAATGCAGAGACTGGAGAGTCCTAAACTAATGATGAATAGAGCTAGGGGTCGGAAACGTATATATATATTTTATTTTCTCACATGATATCCTACGGACCAAGGCTGGAAGATAACAGGCAGATTCCACGGTGGCCCACTGCAGATGTTCGGGCATGCTCCTAAGATATGTGAGTGGCTGCAATACTTCTTAAGTTATAGAAACCTTAATGTCCTCAAAGATGCCAAATGTACATAAGGAGGAAAAGGTAACAACAGGAATGCCCTCGGAAATTGTGATGTGGCGGCGTCATTAATTTCCATATGTATAAATGATCTGAAGAACATGATGAGTGACAATCAGCGCCTGTTTGCTGATGACTTTGCGGTGCACAAGATTTTATCGACGAAGAGTGAAAGTATGACAACACAGGTAAACTTAGACCAAATTTATATTTTCTGTCAAGAGTGGTAGCTAGCTCTAAACGTAGAAATATATGAGTAGAAAAACAAAAACGTAATGTTCGTACACAGCATTATTCCTGTGAAGCTTGAAACAGTCTCGTCAATTAAATATGTATGCGTAACGTTGAAAACTAATTTGAAATGGAAGGAGCTTGTAAGGATAGTTGTGGGAAAGATTAACTGTCGACTACTTTTTTGAGACAATTTCGGGAAAGTGTGGTTCATATATAAAGGAGACCGGGTATGCGACGGTAGTGCGACCTATTCTTAAGTGCTACTCTAGTCTTTGGGATCCCCACGAGGGGGGATTAAAGGAAGGCTTTGAACCCATTAGAAGAGTGGCTGCCAGATTTGTGCCGGTACGTTCGACAATCTCACGAATGTTACGTACATGCTTCAGCAATTCAAAAGGGAATCTCTGGAGTGACGGGAACATTCTTTTCGAAGAACACTATTGAGAAAATTCAGAGGAATGGCATGTGTAGCCGACAGCAGAAAGAATCTACTGCCGCCAAAATACATTACGCATAACAATCATGAAGATAAGACAAATTAGGGATCTTATTGGGACGGTATTTTAAGTAGATGGAACCTGATGAACTGAAATAACCAGAGGTTGTAGAGAGCTTCAGAGAGAGGATTAGGGAACGATTCTCAAGAACGGGGAAAATAAATACAGTAGAACAAGAATGGGTAGCTTTGAGAAATGAGAGAGTGAAGGCAGAAGAGGATCAAGTAGGTAAAAATACGAGGGCCAGTAGAAGTCCTTGGGTGACAGAAGAGATATTGAATATAAATGATGAGAGGAGAATATATAAAAATTCAGTGAATGAAGCTGAAGAAGGAACGCAAGCGTCTCAAAAATAAGATCAACAGGAAGTGCAAAATGGCTAACCAGGGATGGCTAGAGAACAAATGTAAGGATGTAGAGGCATATATCACTAGGGTTAACATAGATACTGCCTACAGAAAAATTAAGGAGGCTATTGGAGAAAATAGAAAGGCTTGTATGAATATCAAGAACTCAGATGGAAAAACAATTCTAAGCAAAGAACGGAAGGCAGAAAGGTGGAAGGAGTATACAGAGGGTCTATAAAAGGGCGATATAAATGGAAGAGGACGTAGATGAACATGAGATGGGAGATACGATACTGCGTGAAGAATTTGACACAGCACTGAAAGACCTAAGTCGAAACAAGACTCTGGGAGCAGACAACATTCCATTAGAACTATTAATAGTCTTGGGAGAGCCAGCCATGACAAAAATCTACCATCTGGTGAGCAAGATGTATGAGACAGGTGAAATAACTCCAGATTTCAACAAGAGTATAATAATTCCAATCCCAAAGAAAGGAGGTGTTGACAGATGTAAAAATTACCAAACTATCACTTAAATAAGTCACGGCTGCAAGATACTAATATGAATTCCTTACAGACGAACCGAAAAACTGGTAGAAGCCGACCTCGGGGAATATCAGTTGGGGTTCTGTAGAAGTGTTGGAACACGTGAGGCAATACTGAAAATGCGACTCATCTTAGAAGATGGCTTAAGGAAAGGCAAACCTAAGTTTCAAGCATTTTTAGACTTAGAGAAAGCTTTTGACAATAATGTCTTGAATACTCTCTTTCAAATTCTGAAGGTGTCCGCGATCAAATACAGTGAGCGAAAGGCTATTTAGAATTTCTACAGGAACCAGATGGCGGTTACAAAAGTCGAGGGGCATGAAAGCAAAACTGTGATTTGGAAGACTGTAAGAGGGGGTTGTAGCCAATCCCCGATGATATTCAATCTATATATTGAGCAAGCAATAAAAGTGACAAAAGAAAACTTTGTAGTAGAAATTAAAATCCATGGAGAACAAATAAAACTTTGGGGTTTGCCGATGTCATTGTAATTCTGACAGAGACAGCAATGGACCTGGAAGAGCAGTTGAACGGAAAGGACATTGCCTTCAAAGCAGGACATAAGACGACATCAATAACAGTTAAACGAGGAAAACGAAATGTAGTCGAATTAAATCAGATGATGCTGAGGGAATTACGTTAGGTAATGAGAAACATGGAGTACTGGACGATTTTTTCTATTTGAGGAGCAAAATAAATGATGATGGTCGAAGTAGACAGGATATAAAATGTAGACTGGCATGGCAAGGAAAGCGTCTCTGAAGAAGAGACGTTTGTTAACATCGAGTGTAGATTTGAGTGTCAGGAAGTCTTTTCTTAGGCGTGTAGCCCTGTGTGGATGCGAAATTTGGACGATAAATAGTTCAGACAAGAAGAGAATAGAAGTTTTCGAAATGTGGTGCTACAGAAGAATGCTGAAGATTATTTTTGATGGATAGATCACGTATCTAATGAGGAGGTACTGAATATAATTGGGGAGAAGATGAATTTGTGGCACAACTTGACTAGAAGAAGGTTTCGGTTCGTAGGACATGTTTTGAGGCATCAAGGGATAACCAATTTTGTATTGGAGGGCAGCATGGAGGGTAAAAATCGTAGAGGGAGACCAAGAGACGAATACACTAAGCAGATTCAGAAGGATGTAGGTTGCCGTAGGTACTTGGAGACGTAGATAGTTGCACAGGATAGAGTAGCATGGAGATCTGCATCAAATCAGTCTCTGGACTGGAGACAACAACAACAACTGAGACATATAGGTGGTAGTTTTTTCCACACTCTGTTTGCGATTAGAAATGGAAGAGTAATGACTAGTAGTTGCAAAAGGATCCTCCGTGACGCACAATATGGTACATTCCGGCGTATGTATATGGACGCAGATGTAGACAAAACACCCAGCCCCGACCGCTCGTGGTAGGTTCCCAGAGCATTCTTGCAAGATGTGCCGCAACAGTTGAGATACGCTTTAGGTTGTGTTTCAACACGATTTTGTACCACCCCCCTTCAATAATCCTGTCCATGAGCACCTGAGAGAGAGATCCCTTATCAGTGGACTGGAAGCTGATGTACTGTTACCTGGGCAGCATAATCTCTCGATCTAAATCCTGCGGATGTTTTCCTTCTAGGGTAAAATGAATTACTTGTTTAACGGAAATCTAGTGCAAACGTCACAGGACCTACCTGGTACGGTCATATCGTTCTGTCTCATTGTAAATAAGACATTTAAGGGTTTGAGGCAAAGTTTTATGGAGCGTTCTAATGGTTTAGATGGTTCCGACAGTCATTCGTACATATAGCTGCAGTGAAGTAATGTGATGCTTTCAGGAGTAACGTCTCAGTAATATGAAAGAAGCTTTTCATGGAGTGAATCTGACATTCTTACATCTTCTAATGTTGACCGTTGAATGTGGCCTTAAGTCAATACAGCCATGTCAGTAATCTTTCTTGAACTTTATTTTATTCCTAAGCAAATTTTATGTTTGATTAGAGACCGTACTTGCTGTACTACTAAGGTTACGTATTGCGTAGTTAATGAAGAGGGCACAGTACAACTGAAGTGGTCTGTGCAAATCTTACCCACACTACACAGTGGTCTTCAATAAACAGTGACAGGAGCACGGAAAACAAGTGCAGATGTACTGAGTCACGTGTAAAAAATCTACAATGTAGGCATGTGATTTAACGTACAAACGATGTAGGTCATGTGATGAGCTGTAATTATTATATTATGTGCTGACGTTTAGCACTGATAATGGAAAGTCTGTAGCCAAAATCTGTATCTGTTTTAATAAAGCTAGAAAATAAATGACGTCTAATTGCTCTGTTTCCCTAATGGAACGTAACTTGATGTAGTTTTAGTCTTAGAGGTACAAAAGGCACAAGATAAAGCCGGCGGTCACCATCCAGTAAATAGCATTCAACAAAATATGTGTTTATAAAAAACTCTCGTGAAGGTACGTGCAATCACAGTTCGACAACACGAATACAAACAGTCGAAGGGCACGATGTCGGCGGAAATCTGGAATGACCCTAATGAAAAATGAAGACTGTGTTTGTGAAAAAATAATGCATTAGTGATAGCAGATATGGGATACATTTGGAATTGGCCTACGTAATTTTCCTTGTAACTTTTGATACAGTGCCGCTAACTGTTAGAACACGGTAGATAAAGTCATGCAGAAAGTAAAGCAAAGACATCACAGTTACGGTATGTTATAAGGTTGGAAAATAAAGCAAATGATGACTGTGTATCGAAGTTTAGCTTCTTCTCTAGAATAATGAATTTTACTAGCATTGTTTTTGATCAAAGAAAACTGCAAATGGGTAGTAGGGGTATGAACTGTAAATACGAAAGTGGATCTCAGGGCTTTAAAAGACGCGGTATTCCTTACTAAGTGTGCTATTAATTCAGTGAATGTGCCAAAACTTAATGAGAATAAAACGTGTTTGGTGATTAATTGTATTAGTGAGTACGAAGTAAATAAACCTGTCCCCAATTGTATGAAGAAAGGAGGGTCATTTAAAGTATTAATGTTAAGACTTTTTAAGGCGACGCTGTAGTAAATAGGTCGGACAGAGGGAGAAGTATTGTGATCGTTGAAAAAGGTGTCTACATTTCTGGAACTTTAAAATTTTTTGAGTGCAATAAAATAGAGAAAATTAGTAACGATGTAACGTACGAGGCTCAGAGAAAATTCCTTGACTAATTAAACCCACGGGAGTGACGTAATATGACCGCTGGAGGTAAGAGTGTTAAAAGTTATGAGCAGCCTGGCACCAAAACGTACGGCACAACTAAAGGTACACAAGGATGGATTAGCGATACACTCGGTGCTGTATGATAGGAGCAGTCCTTTCTATAGAGTACATGCAAAGTCCCTGTTGTATATTCTACAGCCAGTATTCTATTAAAAATAGTTCCGAACATGTCAAAATTAGAAATACACCAATAACTGAAGAAATGAAAAATTTTTCTCTACATATCGCCAAGTTAGAAACATAGCCAATGAAAACCCTATTCAGGTTGCTCAGCGTAAATTAGCGAAACAACACAAATTTTCAAAGTCAGGAATGGATGAATTTATTGGGCAGCTTACCATAAATCTGAAATTTAATTACTTCAAATTTAATTGGGGCATATATTCCCAAAAACATGCTTCAAATATGGGGAGCTCAATATCTGGGTTGGCTGCTATTATGAATAAAACATTCTGGGTTTTCAAGGCGCATCAATTAGAATAAAATCCTCGAGCTGCGGCCCCGGCAGTCAGTGAAATCCTGACGACGATGGCGGAGATGGTCATCTAAAGCTCGAGGATTTTATTCGAACTGTCGTAGCTTGAAAACCGAGAAAGTTTTATTCATGTATGCCGTCGCGAAAGACTGCGACGACACATGCTCGCTATTATATTTGTTAATTATGTAGAAAATAGGTTTCCTCTGAAAATCTATTACGGGCAGACAAAACAGTATAGTACTTTAGATACATGGATGATACGCTGGCGTTAAGAAAGGGTAGCACAGATGTCAACGCTATAGTATCCATTTATAATGACTTGCATCAAACAACTAAATTTACATATAATATTGAAACAAATAGGTCTATTAATTTCTTAGGTCTATCGATTCGTAATGAAAATGGAAAGCACATGTGGTATCTTTAGCGGAAAAACTTGTACCGACAGAATTTTGCATTATACGTGAAACCACCTAATTCAACATACGAAGGCAATCTTCAATATTGTTATCAGCCGGATGTTTAAAATTCCACTGTTATAAGACGAACATGATGATGAAATGACAGTAATAAGACACTAGTAAGATAGCCAATAAATACGAAAGTAAGATGGCTCCTTTCCGTAATATGGTTTCAAAAGAAAGTACTAAGTTTGTTAATTTACTTTACTATGGAAAAATGTTACAAGGATTTCAACTGTGCTGAGAAAGTATAATGTGAAAGAATCGTTTAGTACCACAAATGACGTACGATGCAGTTTGCAACGTAATGTAGACACAAGGAATTTATTTCATGCTTCTGGAGTTTATAAAATTGATTGCCCAGTTTGTGGAGCCTGCTAAGTTGGCCAAACGGGAAGAAGGCTGGAAATTAGGCTTGGTGGACAAATTGCTTTGGAAAGAGAGATGCCATGGAGCGAGCGCGTATGCTTGCTCATTTACTCACAACAAAACATAAGTTGCCCACTTTGACTTCCAATGCAAGGCTTCTGCGTAAGTGAACCAAGCGCAGCTTCCTCGAACTCCCAGAAGAGCTAGAGATCTTCTGCCATCAAAACATTGTAAGCTCCATATGATTAACGATAATTTTTAGAAATTATTTGAAAATGGCTTGTCCGGAAGCAGTGAAGGATACGATGTAGGTGGAAAGAAATGGCTCCTGACTTCTCACCAATATTTAACAGCCGTCGATGTAATACTGTACGAGTACGCTGATTATAATATTGAACCTACGTAACTTCTTCCATCTTGTATTGGTTTATATGCTTTTCATTGTACTTATAATTAAAAACCTGTTTCAAGCGGGAAAGATATTAGTACTCTCTACATCCGTTACGGATTGGTAAATCACACCAACGATCTATCTTGCTAATATTTGACGCCATCTATGAACTATTCAGTAAATAAGGGTAGCCACATACACCGTCACGACGATTAAGAAAATCTACAGAAGGAAAAACACCCAAACAAATCACTTGCAATAGTCACAGGAGTCATCATGGGCCTTCTAGTGGTTTGTACATACCTTATGAATTTTTCTTATGAAACTGACGTTGCCTATTCTTTTTAAATAATACCAAAACAGCTGGCTCACAAGGAGTGAACGTGGTGTTCATACATCCTCAAATGTTTACAGTTAAATGTGGTAGTACGTCAGTAAAGCAGCGTCAATAATTTTTCTTGTATTTTATTTTATTCCCTTGCAAATTTTAAGTTTTATGAGAGACCATAATTGCTTCACTATGAAGGTTACGTATTACGTAGTTCCTACAGAGGGCGCTATACAGCCAAGTGTTGTGTTCTCTGCAAGGCCTACCTTAATTACACAGTAGTCTTGCATAAACTGACAGTGACCTGAACATCGGGTGTAGACCTACTAGAACATGTAAAAAAATTCTGAAGTTCCGTTACGTATTTTAATGTACAAATAATGTAGATTATGTCACGAGTTGCAAAATTTGTATTTTTAGCGTTGGTAATGGCTAGTCACAAGCCGAACTCTGGATTTGTTTTAATACAGATAGAAAGGAATCAAGGGCTGATTGCCGCTCTCTATCGTTTTGAAAGTCATGTCACAATCATTGAACGCATTCCACTTTCCTAATGGAAGCTAATTAGATTACTATTATTTATAAATTAACCATCTTCTAATACAGACAACACAAAAAAACTTCATCAGTCAGTTCAGGTTGCTGAAGGCGGCAGCAGACAAACAGTCAACATTCGACTCGAAGTATTCCTAATGGTGACGATATTTAATGATTGGCGGTCAGCGACCAACACATCTCGCCCTTACTGTAACCTTTCTCCTAGTGTTCATAACATATTAATTTATGTGGTTGATGAACTAAGAATATGGTAAGTATGGGGCCCGAGGCGTCGCCTGGATTTGTCAGTGTTGACCCTTGAGGCAAAAAATTTTCGACCACTGCTCTTCATGGTCAAGATACAGGTTCTTCCAACTGCAAGTCTTGAAAGATATTCATGGTATTCACTGATGCATAAAATTCCTTTCCTGTAGTTTTTTTTCATTTCCCTTCCCCCTTACCTTTCCTTTTTGTATCGTTTTTACTATTTACATTGTGTGAGTGGAAAAGCTGATGGTTTTATGGTAAACTTGACGTGGACAAATACTATAACTTTGTTCTATTAGCGGTATTAATGAGCGTAATTGAGCAGGCATCTGCGGAAATAACATCGGTAGCCGCTTTTTGATGCCATATGTCACTGTGATGCATTTAAGGTTCGGACCTCTCCCTCTGAAGACTGAAGTATGCAATGTATGTTACATTCCTCCGGAATGGGTAATCAGTTATGATCAAACTTTTCCACCCAGTGTACAAGATGTATGATACACGCGATATGCTCGCAGAATTCAGGATTAATGTAACTATTTCAGTTCCAAAGAAAGCAGGTACTGACAGGAGTAAATGTTACCTATCTATTTATAAGTTTACTAAATTGTGGTCGCCAAACACTTTCAGAAAAAACTATTTACAGAAGAGTGGAGAAACCGGTAGAAGCCGATCACGGAGAACATCAGTTTGGGTTTCGTAGAAATGTAGGAACGTAAGAGGCAACACTTAACCTACGCCTTATCTGACAAGATAGGTTAGGGAATATGAAACCTATGTTTATGGCGTTCGTAGATTTCAACAATGTTGATTGGAATACGCTGTTTAAATTTCTGAAAGCAGCAATGAAATCAGTACTGACAGGGAGAAATTATTTACAGCTTTTACAGAAGTTATAAGTGGAAGGACATGAGAGGGGCCGGCCGCGGTAGTCTGGCGGTTCTAGGCGCTCAGTCCGGAACCGCGGGACTGCTACGGTCGCAGGTTCCAATCCTGCCTCGGGCACGGATGTGTGCGATGTCTTTAGGTTAGTTAGGTTTAAGTAGTTCTAAGTTCTAGGGGACTGATGACCACAGATGTTAAGACCCATAGTGCTCAGAGCCATTGAACCATTTGACATGAGAGGGACGCAATGGTTGAGAAATGAGTGAGACACATTTGTAGCCTCTCCGAGCTGTTGCTCAGTCTGTGGACTAAACCAGCAGTAAAAGAAATCAAAGAAATATCTGGAGTAAGAGTAAAATCTATGAGGATAGCTGAAGTAGAGAGAATATAAAATGTGGGCTGGCAACGTCAAGGACAGGGTTGGGAACAAGAGAAATTTGTTAACATCGAATATTAATTAAAGTCATAAACCTCCTCAGGTCTGCTAGTAGTTCTTCCCATTTGTCTTTCGGTTCCGATGTAGCTATATGCAAAGGACTACTGCACGTAATACAATACGTCTCACAGTGGAGAGTGTCATGTGAATGTACTACAGAAAGATATTTTACTAACATATTTCTACTGAGGATAGAAGACATTTACAGAAGACGTTTCAAACATGTAATGATGCTCAGGCTGGACGTTATGGTGTTTCATATGTAGCACAAATTTTGGCTCTGAGCACTATGGGACTTAATTCCTGAACTACTTAAACCTAACTGACCTAAGGACATCACACACATCCATGCCCGAGGCAGGGTCCGCCACATTTTACTTGACTGTCCTTTATTCTCTGACCAGAGGGCGGTGGTTTCCTTGCCACCGGATTTGCCCTGTATTTTGCAAGACGACGCAACGACTGTGGTTAAGGTTCTACGGTTTTGTGTCCTGTCCAATTTGTTGCCTCGGATTTTAGGGAGAGGATTTTAATGTGCTGCTGGGTGACTGGCTCACCCACGCTTTCTGTAAGAAGTCCGCCAGTCACGATTACCTACTTGTTTCACTTCGATTTCTGTTCTCTTTTCCTTGTGTTTCCTTTCCTCTTTTAGTGCGTTTCTTCTCCTCTTGTTTTGCTTCTGTATGTGAGGATTTGGAACTGCGTCAGGTCTGTGTCTTTTAGCCGTTCTCCTTGTTCGGTGTCCGTCTTCGTCCCTTCACTGCATGTGTTCCTGTTTCTATGCGTTTGGGCGCTGATGACCACGCTGTTTAGCGCCCGAAAACCTCAAACCACACACACACAGGATTAGAACCTGCAACCGTAGCGGTCGCGCGGTTCCACACTGTAGCGCCTAGAACCGCTCGGCCACTGCGGCCGGCTATTTAGTACAGGTTATCCCTATCTTTGAGGAGGGGGGGGGGGGGGAAGGCAGGAAATGTGTTACAAAATTCCTAATAATAGATTATACGAAAGCGAATTTGCACGTGGCATACCTTTATGGTTGACAAATGAAGGTACATTACACGAAGTGACCTCCCCTACTTGTATCCACAGTTCCACACTTCTGTGCATGTTCGGGAACGTTGCTGCCACAGCACTGGATCTCACGGGTGATGCCGTCGCGCAATTCATCGACGTGTCTGTGAAATGTGGCCACAATGAGTTTCTTCCAAATGTCTGTGGATCTAGTGTTTCTGTATAGTGTGGTTTACCATTAGTGGTGTTCCGTGCGATTTGTTTCTTCCTGTGCTCTTTGGTTCCAACAAAGCATCGATATTTTGCGGGAAAGCGTGTGACTCTTGTGAAATAGTCTCGGCCAAGTGGTTCCATTATGGCTACGACCACACCAGACGCGCCTCGCTTGGTCGCTAGGTACGTCTCTATTCGTAAGGCACCTCATCAAGCTGAACAAATAGCTGTGAAATTAACTGCTGCACTGAGAGCTAAACTGCTCCCCTGGCGTGTCGCTAGACGAACAGTCGTGGTGGTTCTTTCTGGCGTGTCGCCTAATGGCTTCGAAGTTTATACTACCCGATTGTTTATTGCATATTCAACTGGGTACCTAGAAACGACGGAGAGGCTTCGTCCCACCGTAGCCCTCAGTGGTTCACTACCCCACACCAGGATGCAGTAGTCCACCCACCACACCGAACCCTGGGTTATTGTGCGATTCGGCGCCCAGTGATTTTTGTAATATTGTAGATGAGACTCCTTAGCAGAGGGACACCTGTTAAAATACGTATTTAATAAATTGTCATTTTCATACAGTTGTTGTTGCTGCTATTCAGAACCCTGAGGACGTCTTGTTTACAGCCACACGTATAATAAAAGTGTATGCACACTGATGTGTGGAAACCTGCTTCATAGCTTGTTTGTCTTCTTTGAAACGTAATACATCACTGATTCTGCATTTCAGCTATCCGACTGTTTTTTAGCACGTTTGTGGAAGTATGTGTCACGCCCATGTCAAATAATTCGCGCAAATAACGGGCAGATGATTTGCGTATGCGGTGATGGCGCCCAAAGGAGGTACAGATAGTTTCCTTAGGATTTAAGTCAGGCGAATTTTGTCACCGAGAGATCAACGTGCCTTCATTATAATGCATGGCTCAGGCACCGAGACACGGACAGTTACACTGCTGAAAGATCACATCACCGTCGGGGAGGACATCAAGCATGGAGGGGAGCGGGTTGTTTGCAGCTGTCAGCGTGTCTTCGATCTCTACCAGAAGTCCCATGACAGCGCAGGAGAATGTCTCCCATAGCGTAATACTGCTCCCGTCAGCCTGCGTTCGTTGCGCTTGCACGTTTCGAGACTCCGTTCACCTCATTGACGGCGTTTGTGGAGACGACCATAGACCCGAAGAGCCGACAGGTTGAAACACCATAGCTCTAATACTCTACTAATTATTTTGCCAAGCATCCGTCACTTGCAGCAAACTTCACACGCAGTTTAAAACGTTGACGATATTTTATCTCTCTCACAGCCCCCACAAACTAGCGGAAGGTGAAAAGTTTAATGTGCATTATACTTTCACTGCTCACGCAGTAAAGCTGACACATCAAGGATGACTTTTAGTTTAATTATTCTGTACTATCAACTCTATACGCATAAGATTTCGCTGGTGGTGCCCACATAGCAGTGGATGCAACTGCAAAACTTTATCATTGTACGAAATATACGTCGTATGTTAACCGTGGACCTAGAAACGACGGATAGGCTCCGTCCCCGCCGCAGCCGCAGTGGTCAGTGGTGCACAACCCCACGACGACTACCGCAGTCCACTTCACCCTTCCGCCACCCCACTCCGAACCTAGGGTTATTGTGCGTTTCGGTCCCCGGTGGAACCCCCCCGCCCCCCAGGGAACGTCTCACACCAGTCGAGTGTAACCCCTATGTTTGCGTGGTAGAGTAATGATAGTGTACCCGTACATGGAGCAGTAGTTTGCGCAGTAATCGCCGACATAATGTAGCTGAGGCGAAAGAAGGTGAACCAGCCGGCGTTCAGCGAGGCAGATGGAAAGCCGCCGAAAAACCATCCACATACTGGCCGACTTACCGGAACTCGACACAAGTCCGCCGGGCGGATTCGTGCCGGGGACCAGGCCCTCCTTCCCACTGCGGAAACCCGTGCGTCAGACCTCTCGGCTAACCGGGCGGGCGTACGAAATTTAGTTCAGGAGATTTAATACGATTTACACTGTGCCGCGTCGGAACAACGGGGCGAAATTTGCTAGTGACGCAGGTAATATATGTGTACAAATATGTTTCAAAGTTGTTAAATGTGTATAAAATAGGTGTGATATGCATATGTGGACAGGGCCGTGGGTAAACAGCTTCTAAACCCCTACGTCGATAATAACGAAACTTTGTTCACCTACAAGATATGGGAGAAAACGATCTGTTTTAATGTGTATCTAGACTTGGAATAGTGTTATTGGCAACAATTTTAGTTTAATGTTTAAAGTGGGCACGCCATTTCCTACGGTGCTTGAACATCCTGTGGCAGTGAGGGCCTTTAGCAAGAATGGTAACTGTATTGCTGTTGCTAGACGGAAATACCGTAATTATTTCAACCTCAGACCGAAAGATGCTGTACCGTCGTCATATAAAGTCAGGCCAAGGGTGAAAAGATTTTAATAAATTTCTTTTATTTCGCGTCCATGGTCACAAACTGGTAGGTCCTCAGACTACTGGTTTCGGTCAGCAATGACTTTCTTCAAATCCGCAGCAAAATATGGGAAAAACACAAATACTACCAGTGAATTATGTATTACGGTTTTTCCCACATTTTCTGCAGGTCTGAAGATGATCATTGCTGACCGAAACAGTTAGTCTGAGGATCTACGAGTCTGTGACCACAGACGCTAAATAAAAGAAATTTATTCTACATTTTCAATCACTGTTCCATTGGCGACCATGTAGCAGCTTGTGAAAAACTTTGAAACCGCAGGTAGAGCACTTAAGCTGAAATCACCAAGAAAGTCCAGAAGTTGTCGATGACAAGAATGAACAGAGAAGATGCAAAATGTAATCGTCAGAACAATGCGTTCTAAGAGACAACTTGCAGCTGTAGCGGCATTAGCCAGTCGAAGTGTGCACAGACTTTCCGGACTGACTTAGAGTGGCAGTTTTGCAAGTGACAGTTGAATGAAGTTATAATGAAAAGGGAACTATTGACTAAACATAGGGACAATGGAGTCTTCTTAAAAAAAGGTGTGGCAAATTTCCATCTAAGTGCTTGTTTCAATAATGAAGGCTAACTCCATCTGCGCCCCTTACACAACCAGAAAGCGACAGTGTTGTGCGCTCACTCCATTGTGGTCATAATCGGCCCTTTCGAGGATGAACATAGGCGAGCAACCGCAGTCGCATCTCAGCTGTATGCTGCCATGGATAACACGTTAACGCCGGCCGGAGTGGCCGAGCGGTTAAAGGCGCTACAGTCTGGAACCGCACGACCGCTACGGTCGCAGGTTCGAATCCTGGCTCGGGCATGGATATGTGTGATGTCCTTAGGTTAGTTAGGTTTAAGTAGTTCTAAGTTCTAGGGGACTGATGACCACAGCAGTTGAGTCCCATAGTGCTCAGAGCCGTAACACATTACTTGCAGTTGACACAGAACAGTTTCCAGGCAACCAGTATTGGTTTTTCTGCAAGATGTTGCAACGTCTCATCGTGATCGAATTTCAATGGCAGTGCGCAATGTGTTTGGTAAACCCATCATTTCAAGGAAGGGCGTCATTTATTGTTTTCACAGATAACCCGACTAATCTGTCAGTCATCACTTCCTTTGGGCATTCCTCAAAAGTAGGGTATATGAAGTCTACATGGAACTGCGAAAATGAAAGACAACATTTGTGTAGAAATCCAAGGTAATTCTGTACAGACACATCGCAGAATGTTTCTGTGTCAATGTCATCTAGACATCATTTTCGAAACACGATCACTGCGACAATTGACAATACTGAAAGGTTTCGCTGTTGTGATTGAAAATGTCTTACAATACAATCCCGTCCCCTTTTGCTATGTAAAAATCGGCCGACATTTCTGTCACACCCTGTGTTACTATTTGCGAAGAAATCTGTGCGGATAAGATCAGCAACTTCCTATTGAGGTGGGGGCTGTAACGTATAGAGTGAAGGGGGGAGGAAGGAATAGACATACAGAGAGAGGAAAGGAGGTGCACACAGGTATGCTGGCGGGGGATATGGATAAAGAGAGAAGTGGCTGAAATAGAAAGAGAAATGGAAGATGTGATGGACAGAGTAAAGAATGTTGTCACAGAGGTGTCCTTCGAACGCGTGCTGTCGTACGCTGAACTTGGTGGGTCGTGTCCCGGAAGTGGCTGTATATCTCACGCAATTACGGCCCGCCTTCGGTGGAGGGAAGCCGCTGTATACCTGGCAGCCGGTGAGGCGTCGAATATAATCCCCGAGGCCGGAGGTGGCCGCGATCTCGGTGAGCCGCCAGCTTCGCTCGCAGACACGCGCTGGCCCGCGACAAGCCCCGCAAGTGTAATTCCCGACCTCGACACGAAGCCCCTGACCCTAAGTGGATTTTCCGAGGGCCACTGTTTAACTCTCCGGCCTTCTGCTGCTCGCTGCGAAATAGAGAGACTCGTGTTCCGACTGGGAAGTGCCGGCCTCTCCTGTTGCTCTCTTGTCGGTCAGTCACTTCTGCAGAAAGTTCAACAACAAGCACTCATATAGCTGCAGTGTCCACGCAGTTTTGTGGACTAACGAAGTTGGTAGCATTGTAACTTTCTACACTAATTTATGAAAATGGAGGTGTCGGAACTCATCAAATACAGTGGAATGTCAGGTCTTAAATGGCTACACAGGATAATTGAAATGGCCTGGGAGTCGGGACAGGTTCCATCAGACTGGACAAAAGCAGTAATCACACCAATCTTTAAACATGGAAACAGAAAAGATTGTAACAACTTCAGAGGTATCTCTTTAATCAGCGCTGTGGGTAAAATCTTCGCAGGTATTGTTGAAAGGAAAGTGCGAGTATTAGTTGAGGACCAATTGGATGAAAATCAGTGTGGGTTTAGGCCTCTTAGAGGTTGTCAGGACCAGATCTTTAGCTTACGGCAAATAATGGAGAAGTGTTATGAGTGGAACAGGGAATTGTATCTATGCTTTATAGATGTAGAAAAGACATATGACCGGGTTCCTTGGAGGAAGTTATTGTCTGTTCTACAAGATTATGGAATAGGAGGCAAACTTTTGCAAGCAATTAAAGGTCTTTACATGGATAGTCAGGCAGCAGTTAGAGTTGACGGTAAATTGAGTTCATGGTTCAGAGCAGTTTCAGGGGTAAGACAAGGCTGCAACCTGTCTCCACTGTTGTTCATATTATTTATGGATCATATGTCGAAAACAATAGACTGGCTGGGTGAGATTAAGGTATGTGAACACAAAATAAGCAGTCTTGCATATGCGGATGACGTAGTTGTGATGGCAGATTCGATTGAAAGTTTGCAAAGTAATATTTCAGAGCTAGATCAGAAATGTAAGGACTATGGTATGAAGATTAGCATCTCCAAAACGAAAGTAATGACAGTGGGAAAGAAATATAAACGGACTGAGTGCCAAACAGGAGGAACAAAGTTAGAACAGGTGGACGGTTTCAAGTA
Organism: Schistocerca cancellata; assembly: GCF_023864275.1. Classification (NCBI taxonomy): domain Eukaryota; kingdom Metazoa; phylum Arthropoda; class Insecta; order Orthoptera; family Acrididae; genus Schistocerca; species Schistocerca cancellata. Next base: position 632,801,724 of record NC_064631.1, on the reverse strand, counting down.
CTTAGGATGCATATTCTCACAGGATGGCAACATAGTGAAAGAACTGGAAGCGAGGTGTAGCAAAGCTAATGCAGTGAGCGCTCAGCTACGATCTACTCTCTTCTGCAAGAAGGAAGTCAGTGCCATTTCGAAGTTATCTGTGCACCGTTCAATCTTTCGACCAACTTTGTTGTATGGGAGCGAAAGCTGGGTGGATTCAGGTTACCTTATCAACAAGGTTGAGGTTACGGATATGAAAGTAGCAAGGATGATTGCAGGTACTAGTAGATGGGATCAATGGCAGGAGAGTGTCCACAATGAGGAAATCAAAGAAAAACTGGGAATGAACTCTATAGATGTAGCAGTCAGGACGAACAGGCTTAGATGGTGGGGTCATGTTACACGCATGAGAGAAGCAAGGTTACCAAAGAGACTCATGGATTCAGCAGTAGAGGGTAGGAGGAGTCGGGGTAGACCGAGGAGAAGGTACCTGGATTCGGTTAAGAACGATTTTGAAGTAATACGTTAAACATCAGAAGAGGCACCAATGTTAGCAATGAATAGGGGATCATGGAGGAACTGTATAAGGGGGGCTATGCTCCAGACTGAACGCTGGAAGGCATAATCAGTCTTAAATGATGATGATGATGATGATGATGATGATGATGATGATGAGGTGTCTATTTGACCTGCTCTTTAGGAACCTTTCACAGCCTGTATCAAATACGTCACCAAGTCACCTAAACGATTTTATGAATATCTTCAACATTTGTAGCCCTGCCTTCCTTAGTTGCGTGTAATATTACAGTGTATTCATAATTTTTAATTCATGGACCATCTGCTGCTATTGAATGAAACACAATTTTCGTGCCATACACGTTTCACCTTTATTTTCTGCCAAACATCTTCAGCACCCTGGAATATCTACATATTTTTGCTATTTAGTTTACATTTTGGTCATTGTACCTATATATTATAAACTATTCTGGTGGTTGGTTTTTGCTATTATGTAGTGATATTTTGAACTGTAGTTACAGGTTGCGTGGACGATTTTCTACATATAAATGGAACAGGGGCGTAATATGTAGAAAATCGTCCACGCAATCTGTAAGTATAAAAATGTATACACCAATAGATCACAGATACTTCACTAATTACACTCGACAGTTGGTAATAACATTCGATCTTTGGCAATAACGTCTGATAGTCGTCAACACAAACCAAAACATTGCATCAAAACAAGTCTTCAGTTCGTTGTGCTCGAAATGTGGGTAAAAAATAGCAAATTGGCATTTATAAGAAGGGGAATAACACCAAAAATGGAACAGGAGCTAAAATCGTCCAAGCAACCTGTAAGTACAGTTCAAAATATTGCTATATAATAGCAAAAACTAACCACCAAAACGGTTTATAACCTAAAGATACACTGACCAAAATGTAAACTGAAAAGCAAAAATTTGCGCATATTCCTGGTTCCTGAAGATGCCTTACGGAAAATAAAGGCGAAACGCTTATGGGACGAAAACTATGTTTCATTGTGTTGTAGTGAGACGGTCCATAAAGAAAAAATTATCAATATACCCTGATTTTATGAACATATGTTCGTAAATTCCTCCGTATGCTCTGAAATTTTTAATATTTTGCTACGTTTTTTTGGTGTTTCTTATTTTCTAATTTCACCGCAGTTTTATCATTTTACTCATGTAGCTCAGTTCTGACCTTCTCAGGTGGCAAGTCATTTTTCGAGTACCTTACTGTTCCTCAACCAGTTTTCCATCGTTTGCGTTTGATTCAAAAAGTGTCCTAGGTGCAACATGACGCAGTATTGGTCAAACCTAGAGGACAAGTTCGGTTAATTATAAGTCGGCAAACAGTTATCTGTTAAAAAATGTGCCATGAGACTTATGACAAGTAGTGCATAGTTGTTACAGGTCAGGCAGGACTCAGAAAAGGTGGCACTGTAAATAGTCACAGTATGAAAGTGCGGACAGATGCTTATCGTCGAGCAGTCGTGGATATGTATGTATTGGAATAGTCCGTGACAGACTTACAGAATAAACACATTACCAGAGTTATTAATAGGGGCTCTGTGTCACCGATTTCTAATCGATTAATTACCAGTGCTGTTGGAGAACGTTCCCGTGCAGAAAGGCAACGATTTTGGTCTATGCACTATGGGATACCACACGATTTCCTTCGGATCATACTTCAGTACTTTACCGCCAAATTTCATGGGCGATGGGTTGGTCAAGCAAGTTTGTTCGCCACACCAGGACTGCTAGTTTTTCGTCGTATGTCCAACCCGTTGACATTGTGTAGGCTTCTCTGGAGCGTGTGATCAATCCGTGTATCACAATGCCAATGGACTTTGAAATAGTGCGCCATTCACTGTGAAGAAGGGCTGAAGGAACATCATGCAGCACAGGCTGAAGTGTGTACATCTACGTGAACAGATAAATGGTAATAGTTGTAAATAGCGCATTTCATTAAACCGCAGAAAAATGTCGTCCTGTGGTCACAGTATCAAGAACTCACAACTGGAAACAGTGAATTCATAAAAATGGCTTGGTTTAATTACGTATTTATTTATGAAATTAAATAATTTCACACGCTCACTTTTAGGTAAGGAAGACGAGACTTCGCTTCACTGACAGAATAATGGAAAAATGCAGTCGGTCTACAAAAGAGACTGTTTACCTGTGAATTGTGCTTTCATCGCAGAGCATTGCACATCTTCGACACTCATAATAAAGAGGACAAACCTGGAGCATTGAACACCTACGAAGGACAGCACGAATTGAAATGCCGCCTTGCAGAGTGCGGCTTAACCAAAATTAAGCCCCCGAAAGGACTGAGCCGGGGATTTAAATACACATCATTCACCATTTGACAAACTTTAGTACCATTAAGAAACACTACATATATACTAAGAGAAACAATTTCTGGAATCAGCAACATTCACTTAAAACAACGATTAGAAAGGTAACAGTAGTTAGTATGCCAACAACAGCTTCAAAGTGAAGCAGGGAATTTTATCATATCACAACTTCTGTAGACAAGGCCATGAACTGGAAATCTTTAGTGTCAAAATATAACAAAATTTTATGACTATTTGAACCACAGAATGCAAATATTTCAACGAAGGGCCTCGTTTGGGAGAATAGCAACGGGCAGAAATAAGTTAACTACAATTTTTTATTGCTTTTGACAAGAACGTTACAAGCTTGCCACTCTGGGTTGACTCAACATTTAAAAAACCCTGAAGCTAAGTCGCAGTAGCATAAATTTTACAATATCAAAAAGGAAGAAATTTTAATGTTAGGACTAGACGCTGCCTCCAGATCAACAGCGGCAAAGAAATTCCGGTGTAGCAGCTAACCTTAAAATTCAATGAGTGAAGAAACAAGTATTACATTTGGCACTGTGCGTTTCCAACATTGGTCACAGTTAACAGAGAGTGGCCAAAATATTAGGCGGAAATAAATCTCTTAGGCACGAGGTTTATCCCACGCAATGCAGTTTATATGCTTTTCCTCTTTCACGATTGACTGATAACAAGAAATACAATAAACAGAATCCAACAGGGTGATGACCTGGCAAAATAAAGAATAAGTAAAAGCAGTGTGTCTGCGTCTAAGCACCGGGCCTACGAAATACAGTCAGCAGTGGTCAAACCAAGCATACGTTCACTGAAGCCAGTACCGTTAAAGTCCCAGACATTAAACGAAAAGAGTGAGTGCCTGACACATTAAACAACTAGACCTAAGGAAGGAGAACATTGTAACAGGAGTAGCCTCCCATAATAATTAAAAATCTTGGCCAAGTTTAAAGAGATGTTGCACTGTTAAAAAAAAGGGGGGGGGGTTGCAACTGGCATGGAATAAATGGTTGTTTAGACCCTTATAATGCGAAAATCAACCATCGCCTATAACCCAGTCGATATATCACGAAGCTTCTGACATGCCATAGAGAGATAATGCCTTACAAGTACTGGAGAAATATCTAGTGGTCGTGGCGTGAAGGAGTTGCAGATATTTGCTTCATACCACGCTCCTTAGCTGAATTAGTTTCTAAATTCTGTAATTTTATTACGAGGTAGCACCATCGGTGACGTGTGACTACGCTTTTGGTGCTGGCCGGGGTTGCCGAGCGGTTCTAGGCGCTACATTCTGCAACCGCGCGACCGCTACGGTCGCAGGTTCGAATATTGCCTTGGGCATGGGTGTGTGTGATGTCCTTAGGTTAGTTAGGTTTAAGTAGTTCTAAGTTCTAGGTGACTGACACCTCAGAAGTTAAGTGCCATAGTGCTTAGAGCCATTTGAACCATTCGAACACTGTGATACTATACAGTCCGTCGATCACCTGTATTCTGTGTCATGTTGTCTGGAGAAAGCCACTTCATTCAGTGGTAATTCCATACGTAGGTTTATAAAGCGTGTATAGCTTTTAACATGGATACTTGTATGCACCTGTAGAAACAATACGGTTGTGTTTACTAACATCTGGCTATTTGTAAGATAATTACACCTCGCTTTCTAGGGCACAGTGGTGCCACTCCCTAGAAAACTACGATACATGTCCACCCATCGTTGAATTTTGGTCTGTTTCATTTCGTATCACCAGCAATCAGTTATTGATGACATATTATACTTAGTAATACGAGATTTGTGGTAGGTTCGCTTTGAGCATGTGTTTGTGTTCTGACATGTGCAAAGGAAATGACTACGTCCAGACATAAGGAAGGTATGGATATGTGGTGGAATACTGTGATAGCAAAGGGAAGAGTATGCCAAGTTATAAGAATGGTACAGATCCTTATATTTCCAGAGCCACAGCCGTCATCAGCGTGTATCTCCGATACTTCGTTCATTGTCGGATGTCGTTCAACTGAAACTGCAATCCTATCATTTAATAGTAAGTATAGCCATCAGCTACATATGTGACCGATTTCGTAGGATGATACTGTCTACGCTTGCTTGGCGCGGTGGTGGCGGTGGTCAGTGGTGGGAATGAGTCACGTTTCCCCCTATCAGTAGGAGCTGTCCAAATGGAGAGACCTGTAGCACTGCAGGAACGTAGTTGACTTAACGATCTTGTCCTCTAGTCGGCTGAATAGCAGACTAATACTTAGTATGTGTGAGGCAGCTTTCGTGATCACATGGAAATTTGAGATGATTCAATATGGACATGTGTATGTGCTTGACCATTATTCCCTCCCATGTAAAATGTCCTATTGACTGCTTCTTCACATTTGCTGTCTTCATTTGGTTGACAGAAGGTCGATTGTGGTGTGTGTTGAGTTCATCTTGCAGGTGAAAGACGGTTGGACGTCACGTTTGCTGCTTCTATAGACATGAGGAACACCTTAGTTCATTTTGTAAATTATAAGGATGATTTGGACTTTTTGATATCACTGACATCGGAATTCATGAGTGGAAATATCAGTTTCCTCTATTTGTTTCGAGTTTCTACGTACAGGTCTTAGCAGACGGGATAAGTTTCTCAGTCGAACATAAGAAAACTATACAGATTTTTCTCATAAAACTAAATGAAAATAGACTTTGTCTATGTTCGTATAAGAGGACAGTTATGATCATAACAAATGTTCTTTCCGTTTTTCAAAATAGTTGCTTTATTATAGATGTCGAGTTGATTTTGAATTATCAATTGCAGAAAAGCAGGTGAAATCTCTACGAGACCATGGTTCTCGACCAGTTTCAGCTGGAGTGACCTATGTGACGTAAAATAAGTGTTTTCCACCTCAGAACGAGTGGCCTATTCGAGGCACTGAGGACCAGTCAAGTCTGTGGCAGCTCGTCGCCGTCGCTGCATCCCAACATCATTTGGGGCGGATGTGTCTCTATACTTTAGACGATCAAGTTATATTTGGGAGAGCTACCCTTTTATCTCCTAAACTATACCTGCTTTTGCGTTGGCGTAGAACCAGCCTATCAAAGTTGAGGGTGGCCAGCATGTGTCATGAGACTGCTGGTGGAGTAGCTCCTTTCGTCGGTCCATCCATCCCGAAGGCACCAGGTACCAGGATGAGATTCATTGGGAGAGTCCTTAGAAAATGTAGTCCATCAACTAAGGAGGTGGCTTACAAAACACTCGTTCGGACTATACTGGAGTATTTCTCAATGTGGGATCCGTACCAGATCGAGATTGAGGAGATGGAGAAGATCCGAAGAAGAGCGGCGCGTTTCGTCACAGGGTTATTTGGTAAGCGTGGTAGCGTTACAGAGATGTGTAGCAAACTCAAGTCGCAGACTCTGCAAGACAGGCGCTCTGTATCGTGGTGTAGCTTGCTGTCCAGGTTTCGAGAGGGTACGTTTCTGGATGAGGTATGGCATATATTGCTTCCCCCTACTTATACCTCCCCAGGAGGCTTTCCGGTAGTCGCTCTTCCCGCGAACCACACGCAACTGGAATAGAAAAGGGAGGTAATGACAGTGGCACCTAAAGTGCCCTCCGCCACTTGGGGGCTGCGGGGGTGGCTTGCGGAGTATAAATGTAAATGTAGGTGAAGATAGGACCTAGATTTTCAGCAGTTTGTGATTGTACATGGGGGAGAACGCCCATCATGTCCACCGCCCCTGCGGTATTTAAGAACACTGATTTTCCCCAGTATCTGTGCTGCATTATGACCCATTCAATACGAGTGCTGGTTTTTTAACGACAATTTCGAAGTGTAATTAGAACTGTGGCGTGTATATATTTTTAAACTTATCTGGTTCCAACTCCAGCATCTAGTCAGTTGAATTTATTTCCCACCAAAAGGAATAAAGAGACTACCTTATACCCCAGCCTTTTACCCCCTAGCTTGTAGGTGTAGGGTAGAGAGTGAGTATTTCTGTCGCTGGTTTCGAGTGGTATTGCACAATTTATTCCCTCCAGGATGAAACCACTTGTATGGTATCGTCAGTTTTTGCGGCGTATTGCGCAATTTTTGTTGTCCTTGTGTAGCGCTATGCATGTAATTGTGTAATTAGGCCTTATATTTGTGATTGATTACGTAATAAGAAACGACATTTGGGTCAGCTTCGAGTGGTTTTGCGAAAATTTATTCCCAGCAGGATAACACCAGTTGTATGGTACCGTCTTACTTCGCTATATTGCGTTTTTTGCCGTCCTTGGGTCACGCTACGCATATAGTTGTGTAATTAGGCCTGATCTTCGCGATTAATTATGTAATAAGGTTCGATATTTGGCTCAGTTTCAAGTGGTATTGCGAAATTTTTTCCCTGCAGAATAACACCAGCTGTATGGTACAATGACTTTTTGCGCTGTATTGCTATTTTAGATCGTCCTTGTGTAGCGATATGCATATAGTTGTGTAATTATTACAGCTCTTTGTGATTAATTACGTAATTAGGATCGAAATTTGCGTCAGCTTGGAGTGGTACTGCGAAATATTTTCCCTACGTTATAAAACTAGTTGTACGGTATCACTAGTTCTTTTGAGCTGTACTGCGATTTTGTGTTGTCCTTGTGCAAAGCTATGCATATAGTTGTGTAATTATGACCGATCTTCATGATTCATTACGTAATTAGGATGGTTATTTGCGTCAGTTTCCCGACCAAAATAAGTAAAGTACACTAACCTAACCTTCGTCTCTCGCATCTGGACAGTTTCCATGTTTTGGGGGTGCACTTGAGCACTCCAACCAGTGGAATCAGAGTTCAAGTGGTTGATAAGTTGCGTTTTTCATATGTACTGAGTGCTTGTGCATTGCATTATTTTCGGTTCTTTAAGCGTGTTTGCATAGCATTACACATACATTTTTTCGGTGATCTACGAGTAGTTTTGCACGTCTGCGTGCTGTCTACTGCATTATTTCTGTAATTTACGAGTTGTATGCGTCTCTGCACATCTGTGTACCGCATTACTTACCAGAAATTTCCAAGTTTGTAAACTATATATTTGACCCCAAGCATGTCAGGACGAATGGTTTGTATCAGTGTAATAAATAAACTACATGAAATCCGTCCCTAAATAAACTGTTGCAAAAATAAATGAAGTACACTCTTTCCTCTCTCCCGCAGCCCAGAACACAGGTTGATTCCTATTCCCACCAATTTTCCCCTCCAGACTGCCAGGGGGATGAGGAGGCTGGGGCACACATGCTGCTGCGAGATACACGTGGCGTCATCGTGATGCTGTGCTCCTATTGACTGTACTGCACAATCACGTGGTCTATTGTGGCGGCCTCCAGCGATGAAATTGCGAACTAGTTCAGCTCTTTGGTTTGATGGATCAGAGGCAGTTGTCCATGGTTAGGTGGCAATTGACACGTAGGTTTTAGAAATGACAGACAGTTCCAGGAGAGACAGATTATTCCTTGCATTGTGTATTGCATCTTCAAAGCAAAGCAGTTATTTGCATTACCATATTCATCCTCTTTGTATGTTCAAACATTAATACTCGCTTTCATTCTTCATGCAGCGATTGTAGATGCACTCCTAGGCTGAATGAGTGCATATAAAACATCTATTAAAACTACCACTATCTGGCACCAACATTTCACTAACTGAACACATGCTCCTTCCACACCGACAGCTCAACAGGCACTGATATGTCAGCCTCTTTCCGTGGTAACACTACACTAATGGACCAATGTTGTATTTAGATAATAAATAGTAACAAATTTCAACCAATTTCAACAAATTTCAACAAATTTCAACAAACTACACTCCTGGAAATTGAAATAAGAACACCGTGAATTCATTGTCCCAGGAAGGGGAAACTTTATTGACACATTCCTGGGGTCAGATACATCACATGATCACACTGACAGAACCACAGGCACATAGACACAGGCAACAGAGCATGCACAATGTCGGCACTAGTACGGTGTATATCCACCTTTCGCAGCAATGCAGGCTGCTATTCTCCCATGGAGACGATCGTAGAGATGCTGGATGTAGTCCTGTGGAACGGCTTGCCATGCCATTTCCACCTGGCGCCTCAGTTGGACCAGCGTTCGTGCTGGACGTGCAGACCGCGTGAGACGACGCTTCATCCAGTCCCAAACATGCTCAATGGGGGACAGATCCGGAGATCTTGCTGGCCAGGGTAGTTGACTTACACCTTCTAGAGCACGTTGGGTGGCACGGGATACATGCGGACGTGCATTCTCCTGTTGGAACAGCAAGGTCCCTTGCCGGTCTAGGAATGGTAGAACGATGGGTTCGATGACGGTTTGGATGTACCGTGCACTATTCAGTGTCCCCTCGACGATCACCAGTGGTGTACGGCCAGTGTAGGAGATCGCTCCCCACACCATGATGCCGGGTGTTGGCCCTGTGTGCCTCGGTCGTATGCAGTCCTGATTGTGGCGCTCACCTGCACGGCGCCAAACACGCATACGACCATCATTGGCACCAAGGCAGAAGCGACTCTCATCGCTGAAGACGACACGTCTCCATTCGTCCCTCCATTCACGCCTGTCGCGACACCACTGGAGGCGGGCTGCACGATGTTGGGGCGTGAGCGGAAGACGGCCTAACGGTGTGCGGGACCGTAGCCCAGCTTCATGGAGACGGTTGCGAATGGTCCTCGCCGATACCCCAGGAGCAACAGTGTCCCTAATTTGCTGGGAAGTGGCGGTGCGGTCCCCTACGGCACTGCGTAGGATCCTACGGTCTTGGCGTGCATCCGTGCGTCGCTGCGGTCCGGTCCCAGGTCGACGGGCACGTGCACCTTCCGCCGACCACTGGCGACAACATCGATGTACTGTGGAGACCTCACGCCCCACGTGTTGAGCAATTCGGCGGTACGTCCACCCGGCCTCCCGCATGCCCACTATACGCCCTCGCTCAAAGTCCGTCAACTGCAAATACGGATCACGTCCACGCTGTCGCGGCATGCTACCAGTGTTAAAGACTGCGATGGAGCTCCGTATGCCACGGCAAACTGGCTGACACTGACGGCGGAGGTGCACAAATGCTGCGCAGCTAGCGCCATTCGACGGCCAACACCGCGGTTCCTGGTGTGTCCGCTGTGCCGTGCGTGTGATCATTGCTTGTACAGCCCTCTCGCAGTGTCCGAAGCAAGTATGGTGGGTCTGACACACTGGTGTCAATGTGTTCTTTTTTCCATTTCCAGGAGTGTATATTCGGACTGAATGACATCATAAACAGTCTCTATTGAGGGCAACACCATACTAACGCCCCTCAGCTGCTGGAGTAAGCTCTTAGAGAAAAATTCCCTCCAAAATTCGAAATTCCCGCCAGCTTTCCACGAGGATGACTCACCATTATGCAAAAGGAGAGGGTGGGGAGTGGGTGAACAGTTTAGCCACATAATTCAATTTCCCTCCAAAATTCCAACTTCCTGCCAGGGGGCGTGGCAGGGGGATGTAGCACTTTCCCACCAAAACCCGCTGTCTTAGATAAAGGTACTCGCGTCATCAGCTGACATCACGACCGCCATCTTGGTTGAAGTCATGCACTGTTGCCCATTCTAGAGACCGTTATCTTGAATGACGTCATCGCCGCCGTCTTTGATGTACCTGGCAACAGTGGAGAAGTGGGTGACACCCGATTTGCTCCTCTACTTACAGCGATCTCCAACTTAGTGCTTAAGGATAACTGAAACATCAGTTTTGATATTTCATTACCCTGAACAAAAAATAATTCTGTACAGTTATATATGAGCTTCGTTTCTTGTCTGGTCAATATTCTCTGATTTGATGCAGCCAGCCATCAATTCCTCCCTTTCAGTAACCCGCTCACCTGAGAGTAAAACCTGCAATCTACAGCGTACCATGACATCAGTTTTTCTTCGGTATATTTCAATTTTTGTCTCCTGTTAAAGCTTTTACCCTCTGCAACTCCATTTAGTACAACAAAAGGTGTTCTTAAATGTCTTACCTCATCTCCTGTCTTCCTGTACTTCCTACTTTTCAGCAGTTTCCACGTATTCCTTTCTTCGCTGAGTTTGCAAAGGTCATCCTCATTCCTTATCAGTCCTTTAAACATCCTTCTGTAGCACCACATCTCAAATATGTCGATTCCCTTCTTTCGAGATTGTTCCGTGGGCAATGATTCTCTATGATATAATCGTGTGCCTCGAACATACAGTATTAGAAACTTTTTCCTCAAATTAAGTCTTATGTCTGACATTTCATTTTGCAAAGAAAGCCACTTGTCACGTGCTAGTGTGGTTTCTACATCCACTTCGCTTTTTTTGATGAGTGTTATTTTGCTACTAAGATAGAAGACCTCCTGGACACTATATTTCCAGACACAGACTCTTAACTGACCATTAATGCAATTGAATTTTACTATTCTCAATCACAGCAGTACTGCATTCATAGAACAATGTAGATCTGTGAAGAAGTGTGATACAGTATTTCGAACTCATCTCCATAGCGGCACTCTCATCAAAACTCAACTACAACGGCGACTCATTAAATTTCAACAACACTTGACCGCAACCAAAGCCCATCACCGCTCAGTGTTTGTACGAGAATTCACACCCTAAAACCACATTAATCGCCATCCTCAGTACAAACACAAAATTCGTAAAATTATCTGTTATCTTGACAAAGAACTTCATTACCAACTTGGCTCTTCTCACTTTTCCAATAATGCTTGCTTTCGAATAAGGCAGCTGTAAAGGCTCTGCTGCACTTTCAGCCTCTGGAATGCCACCTCACTCAGCACAGCAGCATAGTTGCCTGAATCAAGAACTACTTTATTTTCTCTCTCAAACCACAAGTTCTCTCACATATTTCAAATTCTAGGTTTTGTGATAACTTATTTATCGCGTTTTAAATGAAAATAAGATAAGATTTTTTACATATTCACCATCCATGAGAACTATTTCATTTGGGATCAGTGGAAGTTACATTAAATTATTTTTCATCGTAAATATTTATTGCATATTCATATTCTTTTTATAGGTAGTTCATCACGGGCAGTCTCCTCATTATGGATCTATTGGAATAAAAATTAAATCCAATTTAATTTAATCTAAAATGTTAAAATATTCAGAGCTATTGTTCGTCTCATCCATATTACCCAACTCAGCTGCAGATTGCATTTGTTGTATATGTGGTTGCAGGCCCCTCTACAAGCCCATTGCTTCATGAATCAATCACGTCAGTGATCATGTCATCCAGAATCAAAATTCCTGCTTCTCTACACACTTGATCATGATAAACAAATAGATTACGAGTCACACAATGACTAGTATCATCATTACTATTATATTCCCATTCTTGAAATAAGCTTTCAAAACCATCGAAGTAATCTCACACATGTCCAGCACGAATAATTTTACTTCAATGTGAAGCCGGTTTCGTTCCACAAATTGCTACCAACTATGCAGAACCGTACGGACTGTATAGAAATTAATTTTTAACAGCATATATCAAATTGTTAAAACGAGACTAACTACCATTTTGCATCATCAAAAATCATTGATCAGTTCTGTCTTGTGATAATATGGTTGGCTCTGAGGACTATGGGACTTAACATCTGAAGTCATCAGTCCCCTAGAACTTAGAACTACTTAAACCTAACTAACCTAAGGACATCACACACATCCATGCCCAAGGCAGGATTTGAACCAGCGACAACCACGAACAAAGGCCTAAATTATTCACAGCTTTGTTCACAAATTCTTATCAACTATGCAGGACTGTACACACTGTATAGGAATTAATTTTTAACAGACCATATCGTATTGTTAAAACCGGACTAACAACCATTTTGCATTCACCATAAATTGTCAGTTCTGTCTTCTGATATCCTAGACCAACAAACGACCAAGAACAAATGCCTAAATCCTTCACAGCTTGATAATTTCTAATTAATGCACTCTGCAAAACCACCAATCAGTAAAAATATACAATTTCAGTCCGATGAATAGCATGCTGTTTTGATAGGAGTGAAAATCAAACGGCTGAACCAGACACGGGATAAATACTATATGGTGCATATTTAAACACTTACAGTCTCATAACAGACACAAATTGATAATAAGCAAAACAAAAATTCCTAAAATGTATATTCTCATGATTCAACTAGCTTCTTTTATGACAGATTCTCCTTTCATAATGACATAGGATATGGCTGATCTTTTAACCTGGATCGATTTCAGCATCAGGCTCGGGTCCCTTATTATTATAATGATCTTCAGCAACATCTTCACCTAACTTTTGATAATCTCATAATTATTTACCTGCATCCCTTCTTAAGCTGTTAATTGCCTTTCGTTGAACCTGAAGAACGATCTCACTTCTTATGATGTACCAACCACTACAGGTGTTGTGCCACTAATGTTCTGTTCAGCACTAACAACCAATTGTGCAATGAACATCCACGCACGTCACATTTTTAACAAGTTGCTTTATCACCTCACAGCTGTCTAAAGTTCCCATCACTGAATTAATATTTAAGTCCTCAAAATTATTTTCTAAATTATGGAGTAATGTAGCCTTTCCTTTTTCACATCATTAAATTAAATTTGGAAATCAATTTACAGCTACTTGGAACGCCTGGAATTGAGTGTGAGCTCTTTGCTTTAGACAAATATGCAGAGTGAAACAAATGCTACGCTCTTCATAGTGTTGATGTTGTAATCACATACAAATTCAGTCTCATACAACAAATTGAAATTGCCAACTAAGCTAAATTCCGACGTGGAAGGATAATAGGCACAAAGCCAGAGGAGACAAAAATCAATTGCCACATTTATTTAACGATAAATTACAAATAAATACATAAATTATAGCATACAAATATACCATATTAAACCTTTAACAATTTGCAACGGATTAAGGACATTGGCACTGCAGGTCGATAGTTCGCATAGTCTTCCCAATCGAGGGCCGCGTAATGTGTTCCTGACAGCTGCCTTCAAACATGTATTGACATATAAAATATAGAAGGATAAGGGGAAAACTCAAATACACATATTAAATGATTACTGATTGTAGTATTTAAAGATGAAGCGGCCAGTACAGCTGTAATTCAAAAACCATAAAACTGATTTGAAGGAGTGAAGACCTACTTGGCCAATGTTTTCATAACAAAAATTCTATTAATAAAATTTAGCAAACAGTAATCGATCCGCATAGTCCTTAATAAAAGAACAAGGGCAAAGTGCAACATCTCTACAAGAAAATTAAATTTTTTTGACCAGGAAAATCCTAAGAAAGATTTCATTAAAACAGCTCTTATGATACTAAGGTTAATCAAATTTAAAGTTAGCTCTTCTTATTGGCTCACAATAATCAGCCGATTTAAGCCTGTCAGAATTTAGAGCCTAGCTAAAATCTTCCGGTAAAACTTACATCAAAACCCAATCATGAGGAAACTACTTGATTCTTGTCGCCCTTAGTGGCGTTTACAGGGAAATTAACGCAACTAGTATAATTTGGAGCCAGAAAATGAACAATTTTAAACATTACACTAAACAATCCACATAAAGAAACGGGAAGCGGTTGCTCTGCCATACTTGGAATACAGACAAAATTCCTAAACATGAGGGCACCTAGTGCGCTATGAATACATAATACTTAAAGCAACGTCACGCACCGCAACTTCATGCACATCAGTGAGCCATTTACCCCCAACTCAGACCAGAACTGTTTACATGCAAGGACAAAGAACACCATTTCATACACCGCGACTAGAAGAGGCAGTGCCTGGCAGCTCCGTCTGATCTACCTATTCGCAAACAATAACACCTTTATTAACGGAGCGTATTCGTCAGCCGCAAACTGCAGCTACCCTGTGTAGTCCTCTCCGAGGTGCACAATGTCGAGGATCAAATGACAACTACGTATCTATCAGGTAGAGCGACGACATAAAACTCGGGTTAGCTCTTCCCTCGAACAGTAACAACAAAACTTGCAAGTTAGAGATGTTACTGCAGGCCAAGCCCATGGTAGATGAGAAACTGGCGGATGAGACACTGACAGATTCCTCTGACAGCCAGGCCGCTTGCAAACCCTTACCCCTGACTAACATGATGACGCGGCCACCTCCTAAAGAAGGCGCCGAGGTAGGGCAGCTTCGAGTGCTGCCGCAGGTCCTTGCCTATCGATAGCGGGCCGGCGCAGTTACTTTACACACCGACGTCACACACGCTAAAATTTGGAGTCTTCTAGAAGGTTGCAACTTGCGTGAGCGAAGCGGGAATCTCGATCCTGTAAATTGCGTCACATACAAAACCTTAGCCGAAACAGTATTCAGAACAGAGTAAAAAATTCGGAGGCAATACTTTCCAGCCGGCCGTCATATATTCTGAGATTGTGGGTCTTTGTTCTGGAGACTTCGATTGGAAAGGAAGAGCGATATATGAGTCCGAGGCTACTGTCTGTCAACTGTCAGCCACTTCTCTAAGGGTAGGGGATGAAGAGGCTGTGTACTAACTCGTACTGTACTGTTCTTGTAGTGCTTCAATGCGCTTACTGTTACAGCTATTCCTGACGCCTTCCTTACTTCATCTGTGCGAACACACTTTTAAAAATTACTTTTCTGAAAACTTTTAATGGATCTGACAACAGCCTGACCACCGCATCCCTATTTCTGTGAGAGAGGCAAGCAGGCTGCCGAAGGACGGAAGAGAATACTCCCCCTTTACACTCCCCCCTGTCGACCATGCTATTGTACAGTAGCCTGTTTCTCTGTGCTGTTAAGTAGAAGAGATCAAGGGTTGAAGCAGACACAGGCACAAAATTATGAGAAGGTAATGTGAAATGGGAGACGTCCATTTCGGTATCGGAAAGAATGGTTACTATAGAAAGCCATTTCAGTATCTGTGTATGCTCTCTTGCTGAGAGTAAGTGTACGAAATATCGCACAGAAATGGAAGGAGGTTTTAGCAGAGGAGAAGGTGCAGATGTAAAATGGACGGGACGTACGATACCTATCATTAACTGGCGACGTAGAGCTTGCTCAGTGAAGGAATTCAGCCCACAATAAGATCTGCACTTGGTCCTCCTCCCCAAGAGAATTTGGAAATTGTGGGTGGTACAAAAATGATGTGAACAGTAATGTGTTTGGCTAGCAGAAAGATAAGTTCCATCGAATCGAAAGTATGGCCACGTCCAGGAACATAGCTCTGGAGGGTGCAAAGAGATCGTCTTTGATGGACAGTACAGTTGCTGTCGGAGTATGTAGACGTAGATGCATTTGTAAGCGTTAACACTTGTGATCGAGACGAGACACATATTGTCCAGAGGATTAAGGAAAGATCTCCTGACGGGCGAGAAATCACGCTACACAACTCGTCCGCCGACTGCATGCCGCCACAGACGGGTTGCATGACGTCTGTAGCGCACCTTCTCTTCGCTGATATCAGCACTACAACTCTCTCTCTCTCTGTGTCTCTCTCTCTCTGTGTCTCTCTCTCTCTCTCTGTGTCTCTCTCTCTCTGTGTCTCTCTCTCTCAACTAAGTCGACCAGTCAGTTCCGATAGTTTCATTGGAACCACCATCTATACGCCCTCGTAACGACCCTGAGAGTTTTCTAATTGATAGTGGGCCTTGCCACAATGGTAACACCGGTAACTCTAAGATCGCCGAAGGTAAGCGCTGTCGGGCTGGGCTAGCACTTGGATGGATGGCCATCCTGTCTGCCGAGAGCTGTTGCCCAGCGGGGTCCACTCACCCATTGTGAGGCAAACTGATGAGCTACTTGACTGAGATGTGACGGCTCCGCTCTCGTAAACTGACATACGGCCAGGAGAACGGTGTGCTGACCACATGCCCCTCCATATCCGCATCCAGTGATGCCTGTAGGCTGAGGATGAGACGGCGGCCGGTCGGTACCGTTGTGACCTTTTCAAGAGAACTTTAGTTTAGTTTAGTGGACAAATTGTTATTTCCTTTGCTGTGAATAAATGTAATTTATAAATTTATTTGATTAAGCATTGTCCAAAGGCAATTTCCTTCCATAAATACATACTTACGACTAACGTTCTTAAATTCTTCCTGCTGGCCATTGTCACACTCAAGTGCAGTGTTATATGTATTGTAATGACCTTAAAATTTCGCCCACTGTATAAACCGGGTCCCAGACTGGGGCTACATTTCTCATTAGCGGCCCATTGCTCTTAATTTTCTTTTAAAGCCTATATCTCACTCCTCGGGGACTCTGTTTATCAACATTAAAGAAAAATTTGTTTAATATTGACGTTAAGTAACGGAATAGAATAGCAAGACTTAGCAACAGAAAAACGAAACGAATGAACGAATGTGTGCTGTGTTTTGCCTGAATGTGTTTCGATTGTGAGTACCAGTATTTCGGCGCTACCTAGCTGGTTATGTTGATCTCGTTGTTGTCGTATTTGGTGGAGATTATTATTAAGTATGTTGTTTAGTTCAACAGAGTAGGGGAGCAGCGTAGTGAATCTAGTTGAAGTAAACGGACGCCACATCAGAGGAAGGAAGGGTGGAAATCAGTTGTACAGTGGGGAGTTGAGAAAAACGGAAACAGATCATAGTGAGTGTGGAGAATAGAGGGCAAACTAGTCTCTCGAAAAATCTATTAGGAAACGAAATGTTAAAGTAGTTACAAGCAATGTTGATGAACTACGCGGATCGTAGACAAGCGCAGTTAATAGAGCACATGAATTCAGAACTTGCAGAGGCACTGGAAGCTTTGTTTGATAGTTTCAAACAGGTGCAGGAAGAGTCTAATCGTAATTTGGTGTGAGAAAGTATTTAGATGTGGTAGATGCTACGAACTGTAGGTCCGCACGCGCAACGAGTGATGCAAAGGATGAGCAGTGGTTAGAAAATGAGCGGGTTGTAGTGAGGTCAGATGCAGACGAGCAAACAATGAGCGACATGTGCGAAGTAATCACTGATAGTGCAGGTATTACTGAGAAGGTCTCTAATTATGCTAATGTTGCTTTACGTTAGGAGACTGACCTGCCGTGGCTCATTGCGCAGTTGTAGATGGGGATAGCAGCAGCCCTGTTACATTATGCGTCAATCCTGTCTCCCCTTTAACTGATAGAACCAAGATTCCAGGTTTGTGAGAACGTGGGGTAAACATCTCATGTTTTGATAAAATTACAGTACGACTTATTTGCTGCAGTGTCGCAGAGTTCATTGCTAACAAATTTTAGATTGTTAAGTGACGCAGGGCATACGAGAGACACTAAGTCCCGGGAGAGACATAAAAGGTAGGGAAGCACCCACTAAACCACGGATGTCTGTTTACATGGACTCGTATCAGGGAACATGAAACGTTTGGATACAAGAAAGAGCGATTTAAAGCCAAGTGTAAAGTCAGAGGTAGCCTCTTTCACTAGTAATATTAACGTTACCGGTCTGAGGTACGAACCACGCCCCTGCTTAAATTCTGAATAGAAATCATCAGCAATGGAGGCAGAAGACTGCCAGCATAAGAAGTCATTCTCATTTTCCCAACCGCTTTGTGAAGGAGGGTGGGGGAATGACTCTGTTGTCCCCCATTCAGATCTCCAGGAGGGGCCTTCGAGGAGGTGGTGAACATGAAAGAAAGACTGAATAACGTTCTACGAGTCGGGCTTGAAATGTTATATGAACGTGATAGCAAGTATATATAATGACTTTTCTGGAGACTAGAAATCTACTCTGTAGGAATCGGCATGGGTTTCGAAAAATAGCTCGCGCTATTCGTCCACGAGACTCAGACAGCCATAGACACCGGTTCCAAGGTAGATGCCGTGTTTCTTGACTTCCGCAAGGCGTTTGATACAGTTCCTCGCAGTCGTTCAATGAACGAACTAAGACCATATGGACTATCAGACCAATTGTGTGATTGGGTTGAAGAGTTCCTAGATAACAGAACGCAGCATGTCATTCTCAATGGAGATAAGTCTTCCGAAGTAAGAGTGATTTCAGGTGTGCCGCAAGGGAGTGTCGTAGGACCGTTGCTATTCAAATGTATATCAATGACCGTGTGGATATCGGAAGTTCACTGAGGATTTTTGAGGATGATACTGTAGTATATCGAGAGGTTGTGACAATGAAAAATTGTACTGAAATGCAGGAGGATCTGCAACGAATTGACGCATTGTGCAGGGAATGGCAATTGAATCTCAATGAAGTTAAGTGTAATGTGCTGCGTATACACAGAAAGAAAGATCCTTTATTATTTAGCTACAATATCGTAGGTCACCAACTGGAAGCAGTTAATTCCAAAAATTATCTGGGAGTAGGCATTAGGAGTGATTTAAAATGGAATGACCATATAAAATTAATCGTCCGTAAAGCAGATGCCAGACTGAAATTCATTGGAAGAATCCTAAGGAAATGCACTCCGAAGACAAAGGAAGTAGATTACAGTACAGTTGTTCGCTCACTGGGATCCGTACCAGATAGGGTTGATAGAAGAGGTAGAGAAGATCCAACGGAGAGCAGCGAACTTCGTTACAGGATCATTTAGTAATCGCGAAAGCGTTACGGAGATGATAGATAAATTCCAGTGGAAGACTCTGCAAGAGAGACCCTCATTAGCTCGGTACGGGCTTTTGTTGAAGGTTCGAGAACATTCCTTCACCGAGGAGTCAAGCAGTATATTGCTCCCTCCTACATATATCTCGCGAAGAGACCATGAGGATAAAATCAGAGAGATTAGAGCCCACACAGAGGCATACTGCCAATCTTTCTTTCCAGAAACAATACGAGACTGCAATAGAAGGGAGAACTGATAGAGGTACTCAATGTACACTCCGCCACACACCGCCAGGTGTCTTCCGGAGAATGGATGTAGATGTCGATGTAGAAGGCTATAATATCTGCAAATGCAAATGCTAATACTCAATTTTGATATTGTGGATGTCAATGAAGTAAAATGGAAAGAAGACAAGCTATCTGGTCAGATGAGTACAGTAGTAGCAGCAGCAGCAGCAGCACCACAAAATGGTATAATGGGAGTAGGATTCATTATGAACAGAAGGGTACGACAGGGAATAAGTTGCTGATAACGGTGCAGTGATAGCGCTGTTATCGTCAGAATCGACAACAGATCGACTCTGAACACAATAGTTCTGATATACATCCTCAAGCTGCCACAGGAAGACGACGAGACAGAAAGCATATGAAGATATTTAGCGGGTAAATCAGCATATAAAGGGAGAGGAAATCTAATTTTTAAGGAGGATTTCAATAAGGTTGTAAGGGAAGGAGTAGAACATAGATTTAATCGAGAATATGGGGCGGTTAGTGAGAGACTATTTCAGCAATAAATTTCAGCTAGGAATAGCGAGCACTCTGTTCAACAATCATAAGACATTGGACTGTAAAACGTACCCCGGAGCAGATAGAGACTTAGATCACAATCTAGTAATGAATTAAAGTAGAATGAAGTTTAAGAGACATGTCAGGAAGAATCAATGGGCAAAGAATTCGGATACGGAATTACAAAGGTATGAAAAGATAGGCTTGAAGTTCCGTGAGGCTATGGATACTGCAATAATGAATAGCTTAGTAGGCAGTTGCGTTGAAAGGTACTGGACAGTTCTAAAAACGTCAATTACAGAAATTGGAAGAAAAATAATTATAAGGAAGGTAATGGCGAGGAAACCATGGGTAATAGAAGAAAAACTTCAGTTTATTAACGAAAGAAGGAAGTACACAAAGATAGGTCACTTAGAAATAAAAGAAATAGGAAGTGCGGAGAAGCTAAGGTGGAATTGCTACATGACAAATCAAAATGAAATAATTATGAGGAGGACTGACTCAGCATGCAGAAAAATCAAAACAGCCTTCCATGAAACAAAGTAGGGGCTATAACATTAAGAGCATGAAGGGAATTCCACAGTTAAATGCAGCGAAAAGAGCATAGGGATGAAAAGAGTAGGCCGAAGAGGGCTTGTCCAATGACGTGAGAGAACAAGAAAGAGGAGTCGATATGGAGGAAGACAGGGAATCCAGCATAAGAATCAGAATTTAGAAGACATTCGGAATACTAAAGATCAAGTA
This sequence comes from Schistocerca cancellata, assembly GCF_023864275.1. Taxonomy (NCBI): domain Eukaryota; kingdom Metazoa; phylum Arthropoda; class Insecta; order Orthoptera; family Acrididae; genus Schistocerca; species Schistocerca cancellata. The sequence continues at coordinate 632,780,809 of NC_064631.1, read as the reverse complement.
AGACAAAAGGAAGAGATGACATTCCATCGGAATCTGTAAAATTGTTAGTGGAAGGGGCAACAATACGACTATTCATGCTTGTTAAAAATGTTGAGATGTAGAATGAGATTTTCACTCTGTAGCGGAGTGTGCGCTGATATGAAACTTCCTGGCAGATTAAAACTGTGTGCCCGACCGAGACTCGAACTCGGGACCTTTGCCTTTCGCGACAAGTGCTCTACCATCTGAGCTACCGAAGCACGACTCAGGCCCGGTACCCACAGCTTTACTTCTGCCAGTACCTCGTCTCCTACCTTCCAAACTTTACAGAAGCTCTCCTGCGAACCTTGCAGAACTCCGCAATATCCTTTCTTTCAGGAGTGCTAGTTCTGCAAGGTTCGCAGGAGAGCTTCTGTAAAGTTTGGAAGGTAGAAGACGAGGTACTGGCAGAAGTAAAGCTGTGAGTACCGGGCGTGAGTCGTGCTTCGGTAGCTCACATGGTAGAGCACTTGCCCGCGAAAGGCAAACGTCCCGAGTTCGAGTCTCGGTCGGGCACACAGTTTTAATCTGCCAGGAAGTTTCATGTTGAAATGTGTGTGAAATCTTATGGGACGTAACTACTAAGGTCATCAGCTCCTAAGCTTACTCACTACTTAACCTAAATTATCCTAAGGACAAACACACACACCCATACCCGAGGGAGAACTCGAACCTCCGCCGGGACCAGCCACACAGTCCATGACTGCAGCGCCTAAGACCGCTCGGCTAAACCCGTGTGGCTGTTTATGCTGCCGTTTACAATGTGTGAGACAGGCAGTATACCACTAGGCCTCTGGAAAATCGTCATCCATTTCGATCTGAAGATAGGTAGAGCTGGCAAGTGTGAAAATTTCGCACAATCAATTTAACAGCTCGTGCATCCAAGTTGTCGACAAGAATAATATTCAGAAGAATGGAAAAGAAAACTGAGGATGTCTTAGACGACGATGAGTTTGATACGTTGGTGTTGTTACTGGAAGCAAGACTGAAGACAAAATGAGCCACTTTCCTATGTTTTATCGACCTGGAGAAACGTTCAACATTGTAAAACGGTGTTCCGCAATTCTTATAAAATAGGGGTGAACTACAGAGAATGACGGATGGTATACAAAATGTACAAGAACCAAGACGGTACTTTTAGAATGGAGGATCAAGAACGAAGTGCTCTGATTAAAAAGGGTATAAGGCAGGGGTGTAGTCTTTTGCACCCGCTGTTCATCTGTACATCGTAGAAACAATGGTGGATATAAAAGGAAGGTTAAAAAATAGAATTAATTTTCAGGTTTGAAGGATTCCTCCTCAATTGTACTGCCTAATGCACTGTTCGTTATCGCGATATCTACAGCCTCAGAGAACTTCAAGCATACATCTTCATTCCTTACGATTACATAAAATTAAAACCAACTCTACTACAACATACCCATATCCCATTCCGTTCCGGTTCATCATTAACACATGTTTTCAGCCAGTTTCGTTTTCATTCATCAGTCTTCGGACCACTTTGATTCGCTCCGTCACGAATTCGTGTCCTCTGGCACGCCTTCCTTCCCAGAGCAGCGCATGCAACCTAAGTCCTCAATAATTTGCTGCTAGATGTATTCCAATCTCTCTCTCTCTCTCTCTCTTTCTCTACAGTTTTTACCCTCTGCTGCTCCCTGTAGTACCATAGAGGTTGATCTCTGATGTCTTAACATACGTCCTATCATCCCCTCCCTTCTTCTTGTCAGTGTTTTCGATATACTCCTCCGTTTCTGCGGAAAACCTCCTCATCCCTTACCATGTAAGTTCACCTACTTTTTTTACCATGTCAGGCTACCAACTTTTCAACATTCTTCTGTAGCACCTCATATGAAATGCTTCGATTCTCTTCTGCTCCAATTTTCCCACCTTCCATGTTTCGCTACCATACTATGCTGTGCTCCAAACAATGTCTCAGAATCTTTTTATTCACATTGAGGCCTATGTTTGACACTAGTAGGCTTCTCTTGGCCAGGAACGCCCTTTTTGCCCGTCCTAGTCTCTGCTAGGCTGCTTGTTATGTCCCCTTGCTCCGTGCCCCAGCGTGGGCGACGGGGGGCACAACAGTAATATGTTACCGAACTGTAACCTGACAATGGAGTACCTCTGTCTTGAGGTACCGGACTTCTGTCGCGGGGCGGGAAGTGCAGAGAGATTCTCCCGAGAGTCACCGAATATTCTGTAGTCTCCACAGTAAATTTGAATGAGTTGTGCACATTTTATAATGTTCATATTTGGCTGTATGTGGGCCATCGGTTCCCCCTGCTAACACAATTGCATTTCGCAGTCTCGACGTGTGCGATGTTTGCCCTCTACAAGACAAGTTGAGCCGTATTAAATTTCCACAACAATATTCATCAGAACCGGTCGCTGGAACCGCGTGACCACTACTGTCGCAGGTTCGAATCCTGCCTCGGGAATTGATGTGTATGATGTCCTTAGGTTAGTTAGCTGTAAGTAGCTCTAAGTTCTAGGGGACTGATGACCTCAGAAGTTAAGTCCCATAGTGATCAGAGTCATTTTTGAAGAACCGGTCGGTTTCTTGACCACCAGCGGAAGTGACTCATATTACTGCGCACTTAAATTGATGGTTACTGCACCAAGGGAATACAGTTTAGTTGCGTTATAAGGAATTACGTGTGCCACAGCACAGCTTCCATTGGTTGTCACCTGGCGGACTTTTTAACCACTGTTTTAATTATAGGGACTGTGAAGCTAAGGTTGTGAAGTACCCTGCTGTGGACATTTCCATTGTGTCTATTCTGGTGACACAGATGTCTGGCCTTGCCTCAGAGAAGTGATTGCGTCTGGTAATTAACATTGTGCTTTTAGTACAGGACTTGGTTTCCCGCACAGTTGTTACAATTTTGATCCTTGTGCGGATGTCAGCTACGCTGTGTTAGTGAGTTCCAGGTTGGCACTTAAAACTTAAATTCTTTCTTCAGAGGTATGAATCCAGACTCATTAATCAAAGTTGCTTAAAGACGAAGTGTGCATTCATATGTATTCATTTACTATATTTGTCTATCTGTGTACATAGATATATGTGAAAGTTCTCTTTTTATTACCATGTTCTCTTAATATCTTTTTACTACAGATTTATGAATTCAGACCCTTTCACCAACGTGTTGCTTTAAAGATTAATTATACCAGTGATGGTCTGCTTCACCTTTCTATAAACATATACTTTGGAATAGGATCTTCCCAAGTGGGTTTCTTTAAAATTTGCTTAAAGGTTTTGCAATTCCCTTTGCTTTTATTACTGATGTTTTTTATTAAGATTCTTAAAGAGTTTATGTGTGTCACACAGGTAGTTTCTACAGGCTAGTGTGTCAGCATCATGTCAAGAGCCTAGAACAACTTGACAGGTTTCTGTCATTCCCCAGTTCTTGTATTGTCACACGACGGAACTTTTGCAGAGTGCGCATCACTCGTAAGAACAATTTCACGGACCCAAGCCTTAATATAGATATGTATTCTAAAACCTCGGTCTGCGAAATTGTTCTTATGAGTGATACATATCCGACGCCTATTCCTTCCACTTTGCCAGAACTGAGCTCATGTTCTACGTATCAGGAGCATACGTTGTTCAAATATTCTAAAGTTCTAAAGTTTTGTATCTGTGATCAGATGGGACGAGAGAAATTTAAAAATGCAATGCAAAAACACGAGGGAGTATTGCGTAGCTTAAATCTTTGTAATTGGGAGGAAGGTTCATCACAAATAGGAATGACGCAGCATTGTAGCTAATGGTATCCTATAAGCACTGGCATGATTGTTGTGCTCTTGCAGTATGAAGGTGGTAGATTAATAGATCTCGTGAAAACACGGAATTTGTTGCGGAGATCGTGGAATGTTCCCGCTTAAGAACCCATAGTTATATGAAGTTGCGATAGGCGGCGGCGCAACAGATAGGCATAAAAACTTCACCTATAACGGATTTTCACGATATCTATTAATCTACCACCTTCATACTGCAACAGCACAACATTCATGCCAGTGCTTATAGGATACCATTAGTTACAATGCTGCGTCATTCCTATTTGAGATGAAACTTCCTCCCAATTACACAGATTTCAGCTATGCAATACTCCCTCGTGTTTTGGCATTGCATTTTTTAATTTCTATCGTTCCATCTAATCACATCTACTCCCATGAACCATGGACCCTGCCGTTGGTGGGGAGGCTTGCGTGCCTCAGCGATACGGATGGCCGCACCGTAGGTACAACCACAACGGAGGTTATGTCTTCAGAGGCCAGACAAAATAGTGGTTCCTGAAGAGGTGCAGCAGCCTTTTCAGTAGTTGCAGGGGCAACAGTCTCGATGGTTGACTGATCTGGCCTTGTAACACTAGCCAAAACGGCCTTGCTGTGCTGGTACTGCGAACGGCTGAAAACAAGGGGAAACTACAGCCGAAATTTTTCCCGAGGGCACGTAGCTTTATTGTATGGTTAAATGATGATGGCGTCCTCTTAGGTAAAATATTCCGGAGGTAAAGTAGTCCCCTATTCGGATCTCCGGGAGGGGACTACTCAAGAGGATGTCGTTATCAGGAGAAAGAAAACTGGTCTTCTACGGATCGGAGCGTGGAATGTCAGATCCCTTAATCGGGCAGGTAGGTTAGAAAATTTAAAAAGGGAAATGGATAGGTTGAAGTTAGATATAGTGGAAATTAGTGAAGTTCGGTGGCAGGTGGATCAAGACTTTTGGTCAGGTGACTACAGGGTTATAAATCCAAAATCAAATAGGGGTAATGCAGGTGTAGGTTTAATAATGAATAAAAACATAGGAGTGCGTTTAAGCTACTACCAACAACATAGTGAACGCATTCTTGCGGCCAAGATAGACACGAAGCCCATGCCTACTACAGTAGGACAAGTTTATATGACAACTAGATCTGCAGATGATTAACATATTGATGAAATATATGATGAGATAAAAGAAATTATTCAGGTAGTGAAGGGAGACGAAAATTTAATAGTCATGGGTGACTGGAATTCGGGAGTAGGAAAAGGGAGAGAAGGAAACATAGTGGGTGAATATGGATTGGGGGAGAGAAATGAAGGAGGAAGCCGCCTGGTAGACTATTTGCACAGAGCGTAACTTAATCATTGCTAACACTTGGTTCAAGAATCATAAAAGAAAGATGTATACATGGTAGGAGCCTGGACATACTGACACGTTTCAGATAGATTATATAATGGTAAGAAAGAGATTTAGGAAACAAGTTTTAAATTCTAAGACATTTCCAGGGGCGTATGTGGACTCTGACCATAATTTATTGGTTATGAACTGTAGATTAAAACTGAAGAAACTGCAAAAAGGTGGTAATTTAAGGAGATGGGACCTGGATAAACTGACTAAACCAGAGGTTGTACACAGATTCAGGGAGAGCATAAGAGAACAATTGACAGGAATGGAGGATAGAAATACAGTAGAATAAGAATCGGTAGCTCTGAGGGATGACGTAGTGAAGGCAGCAGAGGATCAAGTAGGTAAAAAGACGAGGGATAGTAGAAATCCATGGGTAACATAAGAAATATTGAATTTAATTGATAAAAGGAGAAAATATATAAACGCAGTAAATGAAGTAGGCCAAAAGGAATACAAATGTCTCAAAACTGAGATCGACAGGAAGTGCAAAATGGCTCAGCAGGGATGGCTAGAGGACAGATGTAAGGATGTAGACGCTTATCTCACTAGGGGGTAAGATAGATACTGCCTACAGGAAAATTAAAGAGACCTTTGCAGAAAAGAGAGCCACCTGTGTGAATATCAGGAGCTCAGATGGAAACCCAGTTCTAAGGAAAGAAGGGAAAGCAGAAAGCTGAAAGGAGTACATAGAGGGTCTATACAAGGGCGATGTACTTGAGGACAATATTATGGAGATGGAAGACGATGTAGATGAAGATGAAATGGGTTGATACGATACTGCGTGAAGAGTTTGATAGAGCACTGAAAGATCTGAGTCTAAACAACGCCCCGGCAGTAGACAACATTCCATTCGAACTACTGACGGCCTTGGGAGATCGAGTCTTGACAAAACTCTACCACCTGGTGAGCACGATGTATGACAAATGCGAAATTCCCTCAGACTTCAAGAAGAATATAATAATTCCAATCCCAAAGAAAGCAGGGGTTGATAGATGTGAAAATTACCGAACTATCAGTTTAATAAGTCACAGCTGCAAAATAGTAACGCGAATTCTTTACAGACTAATGTAAAAACTGGTAGAAGCTGACCTCGGCGAAGATCAGTTTGGATTCCGCAGAAATGTTGGAACACGTGAGGCAATATTGACTCTACGACTTATCTTAGAAAATAGATTAAGGAAAGCAAACCTATATTTCTAGCATTTGTAGACTTAGAGAAAGCTTTTGACAATGTTGACTGGAATACTCTCTTTCAAATTCTAAAGGTGGCAGGGGTAAAATACAGGGAATGAAAGGCTAGTTACAATTTGTACAGAAACCAGATGGCAGTTATAAGAGTCGAGGGGCATTTAAGGGAAGCAGCGGTTGGGAAGGGAGTGAGACAGGGTTGTAGCCTGTCCCCGATGTTATTCAATCTGTATACTGAGCAAGCAGTAAAGGGAACTAAAGAAATATTCGGAGTAGGTATTAAAGTCCATGGAGAAGAAATAAAAACCTTGACGCATGCCGATGACATTGTAATTCTGTCAGAGACAGCAAAGGACCTGGAAGAGCAGTTGAACGGAAAGGACAGTGTCTTGAATGGAGGATATAAGATGAACATCAACAAAAGCAAAACGAGGGTAATGGAATGTAGTCGAATTAAGTCGGGTGACGCTGAGGGAATTAGATTAGGAAAAGAGGCACTTAAAGTAGCAAAGGAGTTTTGAGATTTGGGGAGCAAAATAACTGATGATGGTCGAAGTATAGTGGATATAAAATGTAGACTGGCAATGGCAAGGAAAGCATTTCTGAAGATAAATTTGTTAACATCAAGTATAGATATAAATGTCAGGAAGTCGTTTCTGGAAGTATTTGTATGGAGTTTAGCCTTGTATGGAAGTGAAACATGGACGATAAATAGTTTGGACAAGAAGCTTTCGAAATGTGGTGCTACAGAAGAATGCCGAAGATTAGATGGGTAGATCACATAACTAATGATTAGGTATTGAATAGAATTGGGGAGAAGAGGAGTTTGTGGCACAACTTGATAAGAAGAAGGGACCAGTTGGTAGGACATCTTCTGAGGCATCAAGGGATCACAAATTTAGCTTTGGAGGGCAGCGTGGAGGGTAAAAATCGTAGGGGGAGACCAAGAGATGAATACACTAAGCAGATTCAGAAGGATGTAGGTTGCAGTAAGTACTGGGAGATGAAGCTTGCACAGGATAAAGTAGCATGGAGAGCTGCATCAAACCAGTCTCAGGACTGAAGACAACAACAACAACATAACGGCTGTGTTTCTATGCCAAGAGCTATCACTGAGTTTCTTTTGGTGGGAAACCAAGCAACGCTGATATTCATAGGCTCTTGCTAAATGTCTACGAAGACCTGGCAGTGCGAGTCTGATCATGACACTTCTTTTGTCGAACATGGCCACTGGCGATGAAACACGGGTTCAACATTTCGAACGGGAAAATCTTCAAGGCCACACCCTCCAACGGTAGGGCAATGGCGATTGTCTTCAGGGATTCTGAAAGCGTTACTGTGTTGAGGTCCCACCTCGTAATGCAAGGACAAACTGTGTAGTGTTCTGTGCTGCCCTCCGGAAACTGAAGAAACAAATTCAACGTGTTCGTCGTCACATAAGTGCCGAAGAACTTCTACATCTTCATGATTACTCTGCAACTCACATATAAGTACTTGGCAGGGGGTTCATCGAACCACAATCATAGTATCTCCCTACCATTCCACTCCCGAACAGCGCGTGGGAAAAACGAACACCTAAACCTCTCTGTTCGAGCTATGATTTCTCTTATTTTATTGTGTTGATCATTCCTACCTATGTAGGTTGAGCTCAACAAAATATTTTCGCATTCGGAAGAGAAAGTTGGTGACTGAAATTTCGTAAATAGATCTCGCCGCGAAGAAAAACGTCTTTGCTTTAATGACTGCCATCCCAACTCGCGTATCATCTCTGCCACAGTCTCTCCCCTATTACGCGATAATACAAAACGAGCTGCCCTTTTTTGCACCCTTTCGATGTCCTCGGTCAATTCCACCTGGTAAGGATCCCACACCGTGCAGCAATATTCTAACGGAGGACGAACGAGCGTAGTGTAAGCCGTCTCTTTAGTGGACTTGTCGCATCTTCTAAGTGTCCTGCCAATGAAACGCAACCTTTGGCTCGCCTTCCCCACAGTATTATCTATGTGGTCTTTCCAACTGAAGTGGTTCGTAATTATTACACCCAGGTACTTAGTTGAATTGACAGCCTTGAGAATTGTACTATTTATCGAGTAATCGAATTCCAAGCCGGCCGAAGTAGCCGTGCGGTTAAAGGCGCTGCAGTCTGGAAGCGCAAGACCGCTACGGTCACAGGTTCGAATCCTGCCTCGGGCATGGATGTTTGTGATGTCCTTAGGTTGGTTAGGTTTAACTAGTTCTAAGTTCTAGGGGACTAATGACCTCAGAAGTTGAGTCCCGTAGTGTTCAGAGCCATTTGAACCAATCGAATTCCAACGGATTTCTTTTGGAACTCATGTGGATCACCTCACACTTATCGTTATTTAGCGTCAACTCCCACCTGCCACACCGTACATCAATCTTTTCTATTCGCTTTGAAACCGATACTGGTCTTCGGATGACCTTACTAGACGGTAAATTACAGCATCATCTGTGAACAACCTAAGAGAACTGCTCAGATTGTGACCCAGGTCATTTATATAGACCAGGAACAGCAGAGGTCCCAGGACGCTTCCCTGGGGAACACCTGATATATCACTTCAGTTTTACTCGATGATTTGCCGTCTATTACTACGAACTGCGACCTTCCTGACAGGAAATCACGAATCCAGTCGCACAACAGCTTCATTGGGAGACGCTTGTGACGAACGGTGTGAAAAGCTTTCCGGAAATCTAGAAATACGGAATCAACTTGAGATCCCCTGTCGATTGCGGCCATTACTTCGTGCGAATGAAGAGCTAGCTGCGTTGCACAAGAACGACGTTTCCTGAAACCATGCTGATTACGTATCAATAGATCGTTCCCCTTGAGGTGATTCATTATGTTTGAATACAGTATATGCTCCAAAACCTTACTGCTAACCGACGTCAATGATATAGGACTGTAGTTCGATGGATTACTCCTACTACCCTTCTTAAACACTGGTGCGACCTGCGCAATTTTCCAATCTGTAGGTACAGATCTATCGGCGAGCGAGCGGTTGTATATCATTACTAAGTAGGAAGCTATTGCATCAGCGTAATCTGAAAGGAACCTAATCGGTATACAATCTGGACCTGAAGACTTTCCCGTATCAAGCGATTTGAGATGCTTCGCAACCCCTAAGGTATCTACTTCTAAGAAACACATGCTAGCAGCTGTTCGTGTTTCAAATTCTGGAATATTCAATTCGTCTTCCGTGATGAAGGAATTTCGGAAAACTGCGTTCAATAACTCCGCTTTAGCGGCACAGTCGTCGGTAACAGTACCATCGGCACTGCGCAGCGAAGGTATTGACTGCGTCTTGCCGCTTGTGTACGTTACATACGACCAGAATTTCTTCGGATTTTCTACAAAATTTCGAGACAATGTTTCGTTGTGGAACCTATTAAAGGCATCTCGCATTGAAGTCCGTGCCAAATTTCGCGCGTCTGTAAATTTTAGCCAATCTTCGGGATTTCGCGTTCTTCTGAACTTCGCATGCTTTTTCCGTTGCCTCTGCAACAGCGTTCGGTCCTGTTTTGTGCACCACGGGCGATCAGTTCCATCTCTTATCAATTTATGAGGTATAAATCTCTCAATTGCTGTTGCTACTATATCTTTGAATTAGAGCCACATCTCGTCTACATTTGCATTGCAGTTCGGAAGGAATGGAGATTCTCTCTTACGAAAGCTTGTATTGACACTTTATCCGCTTTTTTAAATAAAATTATTTTGCGTTTGTTTCTGGTGGATTTGGAAGAAATGGGATTGAGCGTAGCTACAACGACCTTGTGATCACTAATCCCTGTATCAGTTATGATGCTCTCTATTGGCTCTGTATTGCTTGTGGCTAAAAGGTAAAGTGTGTTTTCGCAACCATTTACAATTCGCGTGGGTTCGTGGACTAACTGCTCGAAATAATTTTCGGAAAAAGCATTTAGAACAATCTCGGAAGATGTTTTCTGCCTACCACCGGTTTTGAACAAGTATTTTTGCCAACATATCGAGGGAAGGTTGAAGTCCCCACCAAATATAACCGTATGAGTGGGCTATTTATTTGTTACGAGACTCAAATTTTCTCTGAACTGTTCAGCAACTATATCATCAGAGTCTGGGGGTCGGTAGAAGGAGCCAATTACTAACTTAGTTCGGCTGTTAAGTATAACCTCCACCCATACCAATTCGCTCGGAGTATCTACTTCGACTTCACTACAAGATAAACCACTACTGACAGACACAAACACTCCACCACCAAGTCTGCCTAATCTGTCTTTCCTGAACACCGTCTGAGACTTCGTAAAAATTTCTGCAGAACTTATTTCAGGCTTTAGCCAGTTTTCTGTTCCTATAACGATTTCAGCTTCTGTGCTTTTTATTAGCGCTTGAAGCTCTGGGACTTCCCCAACACAACTGCAACAATTTACAACTAAAATTCCGATGTTCCTTTATCCAAGCACGTCCTGTATTTGCCATGCACCCTTTGAGATTGCAGCCCACCCCTTACTTTCCCGAGTCCTTCTAACCTAAAAAACCGCCCAGTCCACGGCACACAGCCTCCGCTACCCGTGTAGCCGCCAACTGAGTTTAGTGAACTCCTGACCTATTCAGCGGAACCCGAAACCCCACTGCCCTATGGCGCAAGTCAAGGAATCGGCAGCCAACACGGTCGCAAAACCGTCTGAGCCTCTGATTCAGACCCTCCACCCGGCTCTGCACCAAAGGTCCGCAGTCGGTTCTGTCAACGATGCTGCAGATGGTGAGCTCTGCCTTCATCTCGTAAGCAAGACCGGCAGCCTTCACCAAATCAGATAGCCGCTGGAATCCAGAGAGAATTTCCTCAGATCCAAAGCGACACACGTCATTAGAGCCGACATGTGCCACCGCCTGCAGCTGGCTGCACCCTGTGCTCTTCATGGCATCCGGAAGGACCATTTCCACGTCAGGAATGACTCCATCCGGAATGCACACGGAGTGCACACTGGATTTCTTCCCCTCCTTAGCCGCCATATCCCTAAGGGGCCCCATTACGCGCCTAACATTAGAGCTCCCAACTACCAATAAGCCCACCCTCTGTGATTGCCCGGACCTTGAAGACTGAGAATCATCCTCTGAAACAGGGCAGGCAGTTGCATCTGGCTCAGCCAGAGACAGTGCCTGAAACCTGTTTGTCAGACGCACCGGGGAGGCTTTCTGATCAGCCTCCGGGGACGTCTTTCGCTGCCTGCCACGCCTTGGAACGACCTCCCAATCAACCACAGGCGAGGGCTCAGCCCCACTGCGGGCAGCAACCGGGGCAACCACAGTGGCAGACCGATCTGGGGACAGACGGGACGTGGTTGACATCCCCGTGATACCCAAGTCCGGCCCCCCACAGTGGTGCCCATTGGCAACAGCCTCAAGCTGCGCGACCGAAGTCAGCGCCACCTGCAACTGTGAGCGAATCGATGCCAACTAAGCCCTCATCCGACCACAGCAATCACAGTCCCTGTCCATTCTAATCGATGTTGAACAATAGTTACTGAAACACGAGTCCGTGTCTAAATAACGCAAGGGAAACACGCAAAGAATGTATGAACTGACCCCCAAATGCCTAACGACTGTGCTACAATCTGTCTGAATTTACGATTACAGTAACTAAAACTCGAAATTACACCTCCTATACGAAACTATGTAACAAATAAGTGAGCTGGGAGTATACGACTTGCTGCTGGCAGCTACTATCGAACGGCGGCAGGGAGCACACTCCTTTATGACAACGCAAGGCCTCACACAATACTGCGTATCCGAGAGGAGCTCACAAAACTTCATTGGACCATTCTTCCTCATCTACCTTACAGCCCGTATCTCACACTTTTCGATTTCCATGTTTGGTCCAATGAAGGACGCGCTACGCGGGAAGTGAACGATGGGGAGGTGGTTGATGCAGCTGGTGGTTGATGCAGCACGACGTTGGCTTCGACGTCACTAGTAAAATAGTACCACACGTGCACACAATCTCTGCTAGTAAGGTGACATAAGGCCATCACATTGCACGGATATTTTGTTGACAAATATGGGAAGAATGGGAAATAAAGTGTATGGGAATCCTGAATAAAACCAACCTGCTTTCTGTAAAAAATGCGTTGCGTTACTTATTGTACGCTCATCACAGATTTTGGCAGTATTCCTGTTCTCACATTAAGTACATCTATAGAGGGTGATTCGAAAATAACTGAACACAGTATGTGGGTGTAGTGTATACATCAACATATGTGCTAAATGTTAAATGAAGTTTTGTCTGGAACTTATTTATTTCAGAGCTATGCAGTGGAATTGGGACCACATGTGCAAAACAAATTACAAAATTTGTTCTTCTCAGGAAGCAACGACATGAAGGGACCCAAAATTTAACGCAGCTACTATCTGTACATTTACTGCACAACATGTTCGAAATGATGTCCATGTAAACGCACACGGTATTACCCTATTTGGAATATTGCAGGCTCTGTTCGTCCCACTCTGCACAGCTGCACAGCCGTTTTCAGTTCGCTACTGCCGTTGTGCCACACTCTTGAGCCCAACATCATACACGAGCCTCTTGAGATGGGCGCAATGGTAGTCCAGTGGATTAAAATCCGGAGATCTGGCATGCAACTGAGCCTGCATGCAACTGAGCCAGCAGAACCTATCCACTTGTGAGGATAAGCAACAATGAGATATTCTCTTGCGTCTCAATTTAAATGTGCAAAGCTGCCATCTTGCTAAAATACGAGATCTTGTAACATCATGGCTCTAATGCTGTACGGATTTATGTTGCCTTTTGCTTTGGTTTAAGGTTACATCGTTGAGCTTCTGTAAATGTTGTTTGATTGAATCGATACCAAAAGATTGTATAATCCTTGCTTTGTTAAGCTATGATGTCATGATTTGATTCTGTGCAATGTAGTGTATCTGTCATTTAAATTCTTTGTCCCATTTGGAGAGAACCAAACTTACTGTATATAATTATAATTTTGTGTGAATAATTTTTGGTAGAAATGTCAATATGTGCAAATGTTCTGTTGTATTTAATGTGTTTGGTTGCTGTTACGTAAATTGCTGACCTTCACTTACGATTCTTAGTTTGTATGTAAAAGGTGCAGTGGTTCCCCTCGGGAACGGAACTGTGTAGCGCGCGCAAATTGTGGTTGGCCTAGGTGGAAAAGGTGGATTTGAGAGTCAGTCGGGGACGAGCTACTAAACTGTGCACAGCCATCATGTAAATGTTGCACATTGTGCTGGTTCCGAGAGAGGCTTTTTCTGCTACTTTCCAATGCCTCGGATGGATGGATAAATGGCTGGAACGATTCTGGAACTGGTATCCATCATCGTCACCAAGAAGGGACAGAGTCCAGCAATTCTGCCTGCAAATCCATCTACCAACATGCAGTTGCCACCACATTGCGCAATCACTGTAACGGAATACTATAGTAATGTACAGTGAAGGATCAGCTCATTGGATGTGTTAGAGTGCTCAAATATAAAAAAGCACTCCGTCTTCAGGCCACAAGTGGCCCATCGGGACCATCCGACCGCCGTGTCATCCTCAGTTGAGGATGCGGATAGGAGGGGCGTGTGGTCAGCACACCGCTCTCCCGGTCGTTTTGATGGTTTTCTTTGACCGGAGCCGCTACTATTCGGTCGAGGAGCTCCTCAATTGGCATCACGAGGCTGAGTGCTCCCCGAAAACTGGCAACAACGCATGGCGGCCCGGATGGTCACCCATCCAAGTGCCGGCCACGCCTGACAGCGCTTAACTTCGGTGATCTCACGGGAACCTGTGTATCCACTGCGGCAAGGCCGTTGCCACGATCAAATATAAGGTAACTTATAATTGAATTCATGTACCTACTTTGATTTTTCCCTATCACAACACCTTTCAGGTTCCTCTCCATGTAAACTATGATTGCCGAGTGTCCTAGTTTGTGGGAAAAAAAATGAAAGGCTCAGAACATTACTTAATGTTGTTTGATCTTTGGTAAGAAGGGAGTGTTCAGATATACTGCAGATTTAGTGGAATTGTGGGAGGTAGTAAATGTAGTCTTGGGAAAGCCTCCCAGTGATGGAAATAGTGTAACTTATAGTTTTGTGGAGTCTCAAAGTCACCTATTTAATCATTTACTTGCAAGTAGAAGACTGTGGCTGTTTCTTTTAAAGATCAAAAGTTAATAAAACTGAGGCTTATAAAGTTTTGCTTAGTTAATGATCATAGTGCTGTCTGCAGTAAACATTAAAAGGTGATTCAGTTTCTTGTAAATTTGTCAACATAGTGTCTCACTGCAGCAAAAGTCGTGAATTGCATTTGAGGAAAGTTATATTGGCTTGCTAAGCACTTGTATCTTTCGGGTATTGAAAGTGCATATTATTAATGTAATAAGATCCACAGGTTATTCTTTTTCCACTATTTATGAAAACAATAATATCTTTATTCAAATGATAGTGAGAAGTAACCTGTTAGTGTATTCCAATCAACTTTCATTTTAGATAGTAAAGTATCTAACTGAGAGAGACTCAACCTATTACCAGCTCATAATTTTGTAGTGAACAACATTTATAATTCAATGTCAACTAGGAAAGTGTTTTAAAATTAGTACTTAACGTGTGTCCACTTAATGATTCTGCAGTGAATATTAACAGTAGTGTTATAAAGTCCATTTAGTTTGAATAAGCCTTGAAAGTAGTGTCTTTCGGTATCTGTTATAGTTCTGCAAATAGTTTGTGCTGCTCTAGTTGTTAGTTACAACCTTAACGTTAACATAGGCAGGTGTCAGAGTTCATTGTACTCGCGTGTGGTAAATTATAGGTTGTGTTATCCGTTAAAGTTACTCATACCTAATTCCTTAAACAAGAATGTTAATCATTCTCTTCCCTAATTAGGCTGGCGTCCGGTTTCTTTATTCTCTAAACAGTATAGCTAAGCAAAATATTGTTGGTTACTGTTCGAATATTTGCGCAATTCTGACTTTCATTTCCGATTTACGTTAGGTAAAACACGGTCAACCTAGCAAAATTCCTTTCAGAGGGTAACACTGTTCTGTTAAGTTTTACCATAATTGCTTTAATAAGATTGTTTTATTTCACAACCTGCCTCCAGCTTCGAGGTTATGATGTAGCTGTAGCGGACGGAAATGTTATAATCTGTTCAAAAAATTCCAGACCTTTGTCCGAAAAATTTTTCTTCACTTACCTTTTACTTATTGTGCATCGTCTCCTTCGAAATACTTCCCTCTGCAATTGATACACCGCTCCCAACGTCTTTTCCACGTCCGGAAGTCTCGTCTGCGAATATCTTTACCTCGGCTGTCGTAAATCTTCACCCTTTCAAAACGGTTTTCTACTTTGGAAATAAAAGGAAGTCTGCAGGGGCCATATCTTGAGAGGAAGGAGGATGAGGCAGCACAGTGACTTCGGTTTTTGTTCAATAGTTACGCAGCAACAGTGGATGATCGTGGGGGTGCGTTATCGTGATGGAGGAACCACGAATTGTCTCGCCACGTTTCAGTCCGTTTCCTCCACACATTTTCTCACAGGTCTCGCAACACGTCCTAATAGTACCGTCGATTAACTGTTTGTCCCTGTGGTACGAATTTGTGATGAACTACTCCTTCAAAATCAAAGAAAATTGTCAACATGGATTTGAAATTTGACTGGACCTGAGAAGCTTCTCTGGTCTCGGAGAAACTTTCCCAACCCATCATGAAGACTGAACCTTGGTCTCAAAATCATAACCGTACACCAAAGTCTCATCACCAGTTATAATTCTTTTAGTGAATCATCTTTCTCATTTTCGCCATCCCAGAGCTCTTCACAGGTCATGAGGCAGAGGGTTCTCTGGTCTTCACTAGTGTGCCGCATGATGAGCTTGTCGGCCACACGATGCATTACAAGATGCTGTGTCAGGATTTCATGACATAATCCAACTAAAATGTTACATTCTTCTGAAATCTCTCGGACAGTTACTCTTCCACTGGCGCGCCCAGTTTCGTTGACGTTCCTCACATGAGCGTCGTCGCTAAGCGTCAAACGGAGTCCTGAAAGAGGGTCACTCTTAACTTCCGCCCGCCGATTTTTAAACGGTGTGGACCTTCCGTAACACGGAGTACGGCTAAAGCACTCATTAACGTAGGCTTCCTGCTACATTTGGCTAGTCTCTTTGAAGATTTTCCGGAGGTTAACGCAGAATTTAAAGCAGACGCCTTGCTCCTCTACCTCTACCGTCTCACAATTCACAATCTGTATGACACAACGTTCTACCTAATATAGCATTGAACGATTACTTACTTACAACAATGAAACTTCCGGCAACGTTAAACACAGGTATTTGCAGGATGACAACCGCATTTCACTGCAACACACCATTGGCCCGATTTTACGAATGTTCCGTAATTTTTTATAAGCCTTCCTATAAGTTGGTTCGTGTAGCGAAAGTGAAACCATCAAGCAGACCACCCAGTTCATGTTCCAAAACCTGTCTATACACCCTGCCAGTGAGGCACTGTAGAATAACATGCGGTCAGAGTTCGTGACTGTCCGCTATACAACATCAAATGTTCACTGCCAAATGACGCTGACGTCTTCGTACTGTAGCCAAGCGAGGATTCCCATACGCCTACACGTGCCTCTCAGTGCCGCAGAGTATAATGGTCCACACCAAAGTCAAGTAAACAAAGGCATTTCGTTTCAGAATCAACCGAGCAGTGAAGAGAGACGTAAAAAGCAACATTAGTCGATATGCAGGCGAACACGACACGCCAAAACCCTGTACTGGCTTATGATGTAAGCCTAATAAAATGATAGTATGGATCTTAACGCTGAAGTAAAAGAATTTCTAACTGATCATTTCTTAATGTTCTACTCTTATTTAGATCCTTAGGTTCTATCGACGAAGCGTGTACTCTTCCCTTTCAATTACCCTGTACATTTTTTGTGGCTTTATATGTCACATGTGAAGTTCGCCACGGAGTGATGCAAGACTGTCCCACCCTATTAATTGATTGGTGATAGTACTCAAACACCTCAGGCTCTTTTTTTTATGACATAGCCAATATCTTTGTCATTTTGTGGATAAAGTTACAAATTTCTTGTAATGGTATAAACAGGAATACGTGCCCCAACTTTAAGGACACGTGCACAATGGTTATAAATTGAAAAGCCAAAAAAACCTGTTACATCTGCCTAATATAGTGCAGGGCCCCAGCGAGCTCGGAGAAGTGCCGCAACACGACTTGGCATGGACTCGGCTAATGTCTGAAGTAGTGTTGGAGGGAATCATGCAGAGCTGTCCATAAATCCGTAAGATACGAGGGGATGGACAGCACGTTGCAAAGTATCCCGGATATGCTCAGTAATGTTCATTTCTCGGGTGTATCGTGGCCAGCGGAAGAGTTTAAACTCAGAAGACGTTCCTCAAGCCACTCTCTAGCAATTCCGACTTGTGGGGTGTGACAGTGTCCTGGTGGAATTGCCAAATCCGTCGGAATGCACAAAGGGCATGCAGGTAATCAGACAAGTGCTTAAGTACATGTCACCTGTCCGAATCGTATCTGGACGTATCAGGGGTCCCATATCACACTCCCCACGTCACTGCAGAACCTCCACCAGCTTGAACAGCCCCTGTAGAGATGCAGGGTCCAAGGATTGATCAGGTTATCTCCATCCGTACCAGATCGGGTTGACGGAGGAGATAGAGATGATACAAAGAAGAGCGGCGCGCTTCGTCACAGGGTTATTTAGTAACCGTGATAGCGATACGGAGATGTTTAACAAACTCAAGTGGCAGACTCTGCAAGAGAGGCGCACTGCATCGCGGTGTAGCTTGCTCGCCAGGTTTCGAGAGGGTACGTTTCTGGATGAGGTATCGAATATATTGCTTCCCCCTACTTATACCTCCCGAGGAGATCACGAATGTAAAATCAGAGAGATTCGAGCCCGCACGGAGGCTTTCAGACAGTCGTTCTTCCCGCGAACCATACGCGACTGGAACAGGAAAGGGTGGTAATGACAGTGGCACGTAATGTGCCCTCCGCCACACACCGTTGGGTGGCTTGCGGAGTATAAATGTAGATGAATGTAGATGTAGATGTAGATGTACTCGTAGACGTAAATCTGTTCGATAAAATTTGAAACGGGACTCGTCCAACCAGGCAGCATGCATCCAGTCATCAACATTCCAATGTCGGTATTGAGGGTCCCAGGCAAGGTTCAAAGTTTTGTGACGTGCAGTCATCAAGAGTACATGAGTGGGCCTTCGCCTCCGAATACCCATATACGTGACGTTATGTTGAATGGTTCGCACGCTGGCAGTACTTGATGGCTCAGCAGTGGAATCTGCAGCAGTTTGCGGAAGGCTTGCATTTCTGTCCCACTGAACGATTCTCTCCAGTCATCGTTCGTCCCGTTCTTGCAGAAACTTTTTTCCAGATTTGGTGTTTTACCGGATTCCTGAAATTCACGGTACACTTGCTACTGGGTCATCCGGGAAAATTCCCACTTGATCGCTACCTCGGAGATGCCGTGTCCCATCGCCCGTGCACCGCTAATAACACCACTTTCTAACTCACTCAAGTCTTGATAATCTGCCATTGTAGCATCAGAAACACATTTAACAACTATACCAGACGCTTGTTGTCTTATATAGTCGTGGTCGACGGCAGCGTGTTATTCTCGTTGTTTACAGATCTCTGTATTTGAATACGAGTGCCTACACCATTTTGTTTGGTGTTTCATTGTATGAAGTGCACATGAGTGCTATGAGACAGACATGGCGTGAAACTATTGCACTCTAAAGGTAATTGAAGACTTTACTAGCTCATCACTGCCATTAAAATGAATAAAAAATAAACGAAACAGGTGCTGTTACAAATTCGCAACTATGTAATGGAGTTTCCTGGCCCTTTCATCCCAATCCTGTGTGGGAGACAGTCAGGCAGCCGACAGAACGAATAGAATTCCTCCCCTCCCATCCTCCTCCTCCTCCCCCCCGGCACCTGCCGGGATATTCTCGCTATTGTACGCCAGATGATTGTTTTTCAGTGCTGTCGACTAGAAGGGACACGGCATCAGATCAGTAAGAGAAAGAGACAGTTGAATGCCTGCGAGACGCTAATATGAAACAGACAATATCAAGTTCGCTAAGGAAAGGAATGCGTGCTATAAAAAGCCTTTTTAACGTCTGCACGTGCTCTCTTACTGAGACGAAGCGTGGGAATGATGGCACTGAAGTGGATGGGAGTTTTAGCAAAGGATGAGATGGAGTCGACTCAGGGACGGGATACAGCATGTCTATTCTTAAATGACTTGGAGCTTACTCGGGGAAGAATTTCAATCAATAATTGGTTACATTATGTCCCGTTTGGAGGGTAGGTATGTGCGCACCTCTAATGAACTTCTACATCCGAATATTGCTACGGCACATAACACTACTTTTAAATCAATTTAAATCGGAATGACAAAAGTATTTGACGCTTTGTAGTGAACGTAAAGTTGATGTATTCCACTCCAAGATTACTTCTCTTACTCCCCACACAGATTAATGAAATTAATAAAACTTAGCAAAGGAACGCTGTCTACATGTCTAATTGAACATCATACACTCCTGGAAATTGAAATAAGAACACTGTGAATTCATTGTCCCAGGAAGGGGAAACTTTATTGACACATTCCTGGGGTCAGATACATCACATGATCACACTGACAGAACCACAGGCACATACACACAGGCAACAGGGCATGCACTATGTCGGCACTAGTACAGTGTATATCCACCTTTCGCAGCAATGCAGGCTGCTATTCTCCCATGGAGACGATCGTAGAGATGCTGGATGTAGTCCTGTGGAACGGCTTGCCATGCCATTTCCACCTGGCGCCTCAGCTGGACCAGCGTTCGTGCTGGACGTGCAGACCGCGTGAGACGACGCTTCATCCAGTCCCAAACATGCTCAATGGGGGACAGATCCGGAGATCTTGCTGGCCAGGGTAGCTGACTTACACCTTCTAGAGCACGTTGGGTGGCACGGGATACATGCGGACGTGCATTGTCCTGTTGGAACAGCAAGTTCCCTTGCCGGTCTAGGAATGGTAGAACGATGGGTTCGATGACGGTTTGGATGTAGCGTGCACTATTCAGTGGCCCCTCGACGATCACCAGTGGTGTACGGCCAGTGTAGGAGATCGCTCCCCACACCATGATGCCGGGTGTTGGCCCTGTGTGCCTCGGTCGTATGCAGTCCTGATTGTGGCGCTCACCTGCACGGCGCCAAGCACGCATACGACCATCATTGGCACCAAGGCAGAAGCGACTCTCATCGCTGAAGACGACACGTCTCCATTCGTCCCTCCATTCACGCCTGTCGCGACACCACTGGAGGCGGGCTGCACGATGTTGGGGCGTGAGCGGAAGACGGCCTAACGGTGTGCGGGACCGTAGCCCAGCTTCATGGAGACGGTTGCGAATGGTCCTCGCCGATACCCCAGGAGCAACAGTGTCCCTAATTTGCTGGGAAGTGGCGGTGCGGTCCCCTACGGCACTGCGTAGGATCCTACGGTCTTGGCGTGCATCCGTGCGTCGCTGCGGTCCGGTCCCAGGTCGACGGGCACGTGCACCTTCCGCCGACCACTGGCGACAACATAGATGTACTGTGGAGACCTTACGCCCCACGTGTTGAGCAATTCGGCGGTACGTCCACCCGGCCTCCCGCATGCCCACTATACGCCCTCGCTCAAAGTCCGTCAACTGCACATACGGTTCACGTCCACGCTGTCGCGGCATGCTACCAGTGTTAAAGACTGCGATGGAGCTCCGTATGCCACGGCAAACTGGCTGACACTGACGGCGGCGGTGCACAAATGCTGCGCAGCTAGCGCCATTCGACGGCCAACACCGCGGTTCCTGGTGTGTCCGCTGTGCCGTGCGTGTGATCATTGCTTGTACAGCCCTCTCGCAGTGTCCGGAGCAAGTATGGTGGGTCTGACACACCGGTGTCAATGTGTTCTTTTTCCCATTTCCAGGAGTGTATAAGATTCAAGACTAAGACATATTTATTTACGAAAGACATGAATGGTATGGGTCATAGATCTACGTAACACATCTATTACATTCATGCTCCTAAAAAAAAAAAACGAAACTAAACTCCGCTCGAACAGGCCACGAGGGTCCAACGGTACCGACCGGCCGCCGTGTCATCCTCACTAACGGGCGTCACTGGATCCAGGTATGACTGGGCATGTGGCCAGCATACCGGTCTCCCGCCCGTGTGTCACTTCAGGAAACCAGAGCCGCTACTTTCCAATCAAGTAGCTCCTCAGTTTGCTTCGCAAGGGCTGTGTGCATCCTGCTTGCCTACAGCACTCGACAGACCGAATGGTCACCCAGCCAAGTGCTAGGCCAGCCCGACAGAGCTTAATTCGGTGGTCTGACGGAAACCGAAATTACCACAGTGGCAAGGCCGTTGGCACTTTAAAGCTCCTGATTAATGAAGCAAAAATGTGCACCGATGTGCGCGTAACGAAGTTGGAAAGAGAGGGTGAAACTGAACCTAACTCTGGCTGTAAATATGGATAACGCGATCCGACGGTAGCTAATTCGATTGATAGTGACTATGAACCTGTAATCGGAAAGTTACCAGATTATACTTATTTGCACAGCGACTGCTGCGGTTATAGGACGATGCTGCAGTTATTAAAATTCACCTTACAGATTTTTAATTCCGATGCTGCAAAACGCCCACTGTATTCATTTAAGTGCCAAAATGTGCGACAATTGCGCCTCTCCGTCGATTTGAATTGTGGACCTCTGCCCCCTTCTCTCACTCGGCTCTACTTTCACATTCCAATATTGGGTCAACCTCTCTTTGTTAGAGGCCACTAACGAAATCCACTGTCTGACACTGCCGGCCGGTGTGGCCATGCGGTTCTAGGCGCTTCAGTCTGGAACCGCGTGCCCGCTACGGTCGCAGGTTCGAATCCTGCCTCGAGCATGGATGTGTGTGATGTTCTTAGGTTAGTTAGGTTTAAGTAGTTCTAAGTTCTAGGGAACTGATGACCATAGATGTTAAGTCCCACAGTGCTCAGAGCCATTTGAACCATTTGAATCTCTGACACTCTTCTGCGCTCCACGGCTCTCGCACGAATCCGATTCGTCACAATCCACATATCTGTCAAATATTTGACTTTCAGTAAGATCCAAAAAGCTAAAAAATCCCTAGCCGAAAACGGTAGCGCTCTGAATACCATGCAGCCTCCCTCTAGGAGACGGGCAAAACCAGTATTACCAATATCATGACGTCGAGCGGAATTTCACCAATACACTTTATGATATCAGCACCTCAGTGTTATTTTGCTACCGCAAGGAGCAGTTAAGCTTTGGCTGCTATGTGCTGCTATGTGCCCCCAAAAAAGCGCTACAGCTATCCTGGCGACATAGCTCAGGCTTCCTGCGCTGACCGGCGATTTGGTTGCTGAGTCGAAATGTTATCACAAGCATATCATGTACTGATCTCGCAAATAGGTCCATACAAAATATCACGACGCTGCAGAATCGGAGGAATGTGGTCCACTCAGGTGAGAACAATTATCCGGACGCGAGTCCATCGCAAAGCGCCGGACGCTTTCGTAAAAGATTTTGCCTCTGACCATCTGAACAATACCTCTTAGCGGACTACGGGCTCTGTTCTGCCTGTAGCTGGTGGAGCCCGCGTGGTTCAGGCTATGTCCTCCACCATCCCTATCGTTGCGTGAAAGTTCTGTCCTAAGCCTCCCCTGACTTAGCTCCAGTGCCCCTCTCCGTCCTCCATTTTTTTTTTTTTTTTTTTTTGTTATCAGTCTACTGACTGGTTTGATGCGGCCCGCCACGAATTCCTTTCCTGTGCTAACCTCTTCATCTCAGAGTAGCACTTGCAACCTACGTCCTCAATTATTTGCTTGACGTATTCCAATCGCTGTCTTCCTCTACAGTTTTTGCCCTCTACAGCTCCCTCTAGTACCATGGAAGTCATTCCCTCATGTCTTAGCAGATTTCCTATCATCCTGTCCCTTCTCATTATCGGTGTTTTCCACATATTCCTTTGCTCTCCTATTCTGCGTAGAACCTCCTCATTCCTTACCTTATCAGTCCACCTAATTTTCAACATTATTCTATAGCACCACATCTCAAATGCTTCGATTCTCTTCTGTTCCAGTTTTCCCACAGTCCACGTTTCACTAACATACAATTTTGTACTCCTGACGTACATCCTCAGAAATTTCTTCCTCAAATTAAGGACGGTATTTGATATTAGTAGACTTCTCTTGGCCAGAAATGCCTTTTTTGCCATAGCGAGTCTGCTTTTGATGTCCTCCATGCTCCGTCCGTCATTGGTTATTTTAGTGCCTAGGTAGCAGAATACCTTAACTTCATTGACTTCGTGACCATCAGTCCTGATGTTAAGTTTCTCGCTGTTCTCATTTCTACTACTTCTCATTACCTTCGTATTTCTCCGATTTACTTTCAAACCATACTGTGTACTCATTAGACTATTCATTCCGTTCAGCAGATCGTGTAATTCTTCTTCACTTTCACTCAGGATAGCAATGTCATCAGCGAATCGTACCATTGATATCCTTTCATTGTATTTCAATTCCACTCCTGAACCTTTCTTTTATTTCCATCATTGCTTCCTCGATGTACAGATTGAAGATTAGGGGCGAAAGGCTACAGCCTTGTCTTACACCCTTCTTAATACGAGCACTTCGTTCTTGATCGTCCACTCTTATTATTCCAACTTGGTAGTTGTACATATTGTGTATGACCCTTCTCTCCCTATAGCTCACCCCTACTTTTTTCAGAATCTCGAACAGCTAGCACCATTTTATATTGAACGCTTTTTCCAGGTCGAGAAATCCTATGAAAGTGTCTTGATTTTTCTTTAGCCTTGCTTCCATTATTAGCCGTAACGTCAGAATTGCCTCTCGTCCCTTTACTTTTCATAAATCCCAACTGATCGTCACCTAGCGCATTCTCAATTTTCTTTTCCATTCTTCTGTATATTATTCTTGCAAGCAGCTTCGATGCATGAGCTGTTAAGCTGATTGTGCGATAATTATCGCACTTCTCAGCTCTTGCCGCCTTCGGAATTGTGTGGATGATGCTTTTCCGAAAGTTAGATGGTATATCGCTAGACTCATATTCTACACAACAACGTGAATAATCGTTTAGTTGCCACTTCCCGCAATGATATTAGAAATTCTGATGGAATGTTATCTATCCCTTCTGCCTTATTTGACCGCAAGTCCTCCAAAGCTCTTTTAAATTCCGATTCTAATACTGGATCCCGTATCTCTTGTAAACCGTTTCCTGTTTCTTCTTCGATCACATCCTACAAATCTTCACCCTCATAGAGGCTTTCAATGTATACCTTCCACCTATCTGCTCTCTCCTCTGCATTTAACAGTGGAATTCCCGTTGCACTTTTAATGTTAATACCGTTGCTTTTAATGTCACCCAAGGTTGTTTTAACTTTCCTGTATGCTTAGTCTGTTCTTCCGGCAATCATATCTTTTTCGATGTCTTCACATTTTTCCTGCAGCCATTTCGTCTTAGCTTCCCTGCACTTCCTATTTATTTCATTCCTCAGCGACTTTTATTTCTGTATTCCTGATTTTCCCGGAACATGTTTGTACTTCCTCCTTTCATCAATCAACTGAAGTATTTCTTCTGTTACCCATGGTTTCTTCGCAGCTACCTTCTTTGTACCCATATTTTCCTTCCCAATTTCTCTGATGGCCCTTTTTAGAGATGTCCATTCCTCTTCAACTGTACTGCTTACTGGGCTATTCCTTATTGCTGTATCTATAGTGTTAGAGAACTTCAAACGTATCTCGTCATTCCTTAGTACTTCCGTATCCCACTTCTTTGCGTATTGATTTTTCCTGACTAATGTCTTGAACTTCAGCCTACTCTTCATCACTACTATATTGTGATCTGAGTCTATATCTGCTCCTAGGTACGCCTTACAATCCAGTATCTAATTTTGGAATCTCTGTCTGACCATGATGTAATCTAATTGAAATCTTCCACTATCTCACAGCCTTTTCCAAGTATACCTCCTCCTCTTGTGATTCTTGAACAGGGTATTCGCTATTACTAGCTGAAACTTGTTACAGAACTCAATTAGTCTTGCTCCTCTTTCATTCCTTGTCCCAAGCCCATACTCTCCTGTAACATTTTCTTCTACTCCTTCCCCTACAACTGCATTCCAGTCGCCCATGACTATTAGATTTTCGTCCCCCTTTACATACTGCATTACCCTTTCAATATCCCCATACACTTTCTCTATCTGTTCATCTTCAGCTTGAGACGTCGGCAGGTATACCTGAACTATCGTTGTCGGTGTTGGTCTGCTGTCGATTCTGATTAGAACAACCCGGTCACTGAACTGTTCACAGTAACACACCCTCTGCCCTACCTTCCTATTCATAACGAATCCTACACCTGTTATACCATTTTCTGCTGCTGTTGATATTACCCGATACTCCTCTGACCATAAATCCTTGACTACCTTCCACTTCACTGACCCCTACTATATCTAGATTGAGCCTTTGCATTTCCCTTTTCAGATTTTCTAGTTTCCCTACCACGTTCAAGCTTCTGACTTTCCACGCCCCGACTCGTAGAACGTTATCCTTTCGTAGATTATTCAATCTTTTTCGCATGGTTCTTTTTCCACTTGGCAGTCCCCTCCCGGAGATCCGAATGGGGGACTATTCCGGAATCTTTTGCCAATGGAGAGATCATCATGACACTTCATTTACAGGCCACATGGCCTGTGGATAAACGTTACGAGTCTTTAATGCCGTGGTATCCATTGCCTCCCGCATCCTCATGTCGTTGATCATTGCTGATTCTTCCGCCTTTTTGGGGGCAATGTCCCACCTCTAGGACAAGAGAGTGCCCTGAACCTCTATCCGCGCCTCCGCCCTCTCTGATAAGGCCGTTTGTAGAATGAGGCTGACTTCTTATGCCGGAAGTCGACGGCCGCGAAGCTGATTATCAAAATGTAGGCAGTGGCGGGGACCGAACCCGCGACCGAAGACGTTTTGATTAAGATCGAAGGACGGTACCCCTAGATCACTCCATACTGGCTTCATTAAAGCTGTGTTGTAGCAATTATGAATGTCCGACAATACATGCGCTCTGTTCCATCACCTGTACTTCTTTCATGCTGATACCTATCACTGAATCCAGTATGACAACCACTGTCAGCCTTAACCAACAAACATAACCGATCACAGAGTATTTATAACCGACCAAAGAAACCATAATTATATGAGTCCTACTTTTTAAATAAGTAAGGTGGAAGAAAATTTACTCTAAAGACTTGCTGTCTTTTACAATCCCTCACTCGCCATAAATGTGTGTGTGGAATGTGGAGCACTGAAATCATTATAACGGGATATGGACAAGCAAAAGTTTGAACCATACGGCTACTCATACATAAATTAATCCGAATTAAAGAGGAAAAAAAATAGGACAACTTTTCTAACCATAGTAACAATGAAACTTAATGAACCAACACTCAACACGCAAACTTTCTCAGGGTCCCCAACACATCAGGCTGATATGCAGGTATGTACTTCACTGCTGAATATGGAGCTGAAGCCCATGGTTTATATTGCTGACATTATCTATAGATCTCTGCAACAATTAAATCAGAAATGGAAGTATCCATAATGCCAAAACCCTAACCCTTTTACTGAGGCTAGAGTGGTAACCTCCAAAAAAATTTAGAAAATCATACTAAAGAATCTCTGTACCTCCACAGTCTGCCTCCTTTGCTGAGTGGTCAGTAAGTCTGACTGCCATTCAGTAATCGTTTATTCATTTCGTGAACAGGTCAGAGATTTTTCCTCTTGGTGATTACGTGTTGTGTTGTTCTCTTCACAATTTCATCGTCATCGACACACAAGTCGCCCATTGTGGCGTCAACTGGAAAGACTTTCATCTTCCTATGTTTTGACTCCTGGCCATAATGCCCAACGATCATTTCATTCTGCATCTCCACAGAATATGGTCTCCCTGACTACAACTCAAACAAACAGAACTTGAGCTGACTGAAAGTTCAAACGTCAAATAATTCCCTCTATCAGCACTCATTCCCTCATGACAAACGCAAGGAAAAGTATGACGTGTGACACGTGTCACATGTGAAAAATACTAATGTGGACCAGTGGGTATGTACATGCTTTAAGTTGTGGTGTAATAGGACAATCAATGAACCTACTAAGAAATGTGAACATAACGGCATATGAAAAGAGTAAAATGTTACATGTTACCATGCTAAACTGAAGTGGACAACTGGGTAAATACAATTTGTAAATCAGAGTGGAAACAGAAAACTAAACATCAGCCTTACAAATACAAAGCCAAAGGAACAGTCCTGTGAAACTTGTGTGACTGTAAATTATGTTGCTGATTTGGATCATATGAAGTTCGTAGTGATGAAAGGAAGCCATGACATACATGTTAGATGCAAATATTAAATGAAAAGAAAAACACAATGTATGTTGTCAGTGGCTACATTGTCAACAAAATGAATTCAAGGAGAATATGTCTCGATGTGGTCATCATTTGCAACTCTAAGAGCTGTGTAATGTCATAACATAAAAACATAATAGATTTTACAAGAAAAATCTAAACTGGCACAGATAAATTGTTCACAGGCATAATATCGACGTTATCACCATTATGTGGTAGCAAAGTGAGAAATCTGACACACACTCACAGCCTAGTAATCATACCACTGATAGCTTCACATGACTTCAGAACAACCAATCCTTTATTTCGCTTTGCCTGCCACTATCACTTAAATGGAATGGTGAATCATGGCGAGTAAGCTGTGTGTCTCTATTAATTTAGCACTTAACTTGAAGAAAATATAGTACAGCCCGCGATATGTCATAAGCACAAGAGGAAGGAGAAAACTTCGACCAACCTCTGGAGTGATAGGAACATAACACATACGCAACAAATTTTTAAATTCATTACACTTTACTTCAAAACCTTGCATTAATTAAATAGCTGTGACTGAACAACATTATTAGTTAAAGAGGTGTTCAACCATCTGTTACAAAATGGGCATAGCTGGGCCCATACTTCTCCGATAGCAGCTTCCTGCTTTATCACGAACAGTCTGGTTGCAAGTTGGACAGATAACTTCTAAAACAAGAAACGAACATACATACAGGGTGTTCCTAAAAAGTGTCGAATACTTTGACAGATGGTAGTAATCCTCTAAACAAGACAAATAACTGCAATAAACACGGATCCGTAAACGCATACTTTCCGCTATTAAACAAGTGTTTACAGGAAAGGCTGTGGATATTAGTACAGTCATTGGCCCTCCGTCAAATGTATCGGCAGGGTAATTACTCGAGGACTCTACCTACCATTAGATGGTCTGTAATCAGTTGCGTGGTTCGAGTCGTGGTGTAGACTACGTTAGTTTTAGTTGTGTTTGTATGCCTCATTGTACAGTGCTGCCAGTCCTTGATGTTTATCACGGCGTTTTTTTACCTTGCCATCCGCTGTGGCCGGGCGCATCGAGGCCCTTCAGTCCGGAACCGCGCTGCTGCTACGGTAGCAGGTTTGAAACCTGCCTCGGGCATGGAAGTGTGTGATGTCCTTAGGTTAGTTAGGTTTAAGTAGTTCTGAGCCTAGGGGACTGATGACTTCTGATGTTAAGTCCCATAGTGCTTAGAATCATTTGAACCATTTTTGCTTTACCTTCTTCCAAATGTGAATTAAGTTATGTGTTTACCGTGCAATCATTTACATTGTCTCTCTTCCACCACTTGTTAGCAATTGAATCCTACTACTCGATAAGTGAAATGGCGGATGTGATATTCTGCTACGGTTTAGCAAATGGACGTAGTCTCCGAGCCCGCGCCCTCTACACTGGAAAATATCTACAGCGCAGAGTCCCATCTTATAAGTTGTTTGACAGACTTTTCTAGCGTCTGAGGGACTGTGCATAGCGGTCCACTGTCCACGCATCATGTGGAGAAGCATGTGCTACGTTCAGTGAAAGGAACCTCTGGGACCAGTGTGCAGCGATTAGCAGCGTCTTCGGTGCATGTCAACAGGTACAACACAACTGGGCATTCTTCAGACGGTGCGTTATTCCTTAGGCTGCAATGGGGTGCATTGTCATGAATGGACGCCACGTTGAACACCTCCTGTGAGCACGTGTTTGTCGCAGAAATGGAATGTGTATTTCCAAACCCATGTTTATTGGGCTTTTCTCAGAAAGTATACATTTGTGGACCCATGTTTACTTGACTATTTTTTCTTGTTTCGACGAGTTCTGCACTTCTCAAAGTATTTGACATATTATTTGAATACACTGTTTTACATCAAAATAAAATTCCACAACTATCCCCAAGCTTTGGAATTGTAACAACCAAATAGAGGAATTGTTATTACAGTTTATCTTCATAGATTAGAAGCTTCACACTCCCTTAAAACCAACTTTAAATAAAAATGCACGGTTTCAGCCAGTGGCGCACCAATAACTATTCAGCAATTGATTTGATTGTAGCAAACTAAAGTCTAGCAGTAACAATCCAGAAGCAAAACAATTTATGAATGGTTACTGCGATAAGCTAATGGACCAAAGGTTTTTAATTAGAGTAATTAACTAAGAGTCCATTTCGAAAAACTCAGCACCGATTGAGATCCCTTAGTAAAAACTGAATCGCTAAAATATAGTTATAAAGCAACTTTAACAGAATAAAAAAATGAACCCTCCCTTTATAATGCAATTAGTACATTGGCTGCTAAAACACAAAATTCACATCAAAGTAATAGAAATCAGTACTGTCTAGCATAGGGCAAAACCCACAAAAACAATTAAAGCACAGGCTATGGACTAAGTTTTGTAGACCTACAGATGCCCACACTTATCATAGTGAAGTTCACCTTCACTACGTTACAGAAAATTTTTCCACCAGCCAAAACGCATTTCATTGTAATAACAACTAAAGGCACTTCATTGACTGTGTACCGCTTATGAGCCAAACAATGCCGCTGCCCAGTGCGTTTAGAAAAGTCAACGGACTTCAATACAGTATGAAGCTTCCTTCATACTTACGTCAGTCAAAGCATGTACATGACTAGGTTAATACCACTTCACGCTAAGAGAGTACCTTTCTTCTAATACTTTCTACTAATACATCCTCCAGATATTACATTTCCAAAATAATTGTCATTATATATGCATGTGTACACATTGCTTTATCTTGATTACTGTACAGTTCAGCACCACTCTTGGCAACACATCACCGAGTGCCGTCCGTGAAGTGAAATTCTTGCAAAGCACAGCAAGCCACTGTGTCAACCATCACCCAGGCTGCCAATATCCACCTGCCTGTCTTAGTTTTCCTCCTTTTGTCTGTCCCACACCCACCACATAGCAGTGACGAACATTGCGGGCAGAAAGCAGTGCTCTCTGGAATTAAGTATGGAACTTTTCAGTGGCGTGCGCAGGTCTCCACTGATTGTACACAGATAAATGTACTCCTGTCGTTCAAAGTGTGTATTCTGATAGATATAACCTCCATAAATTATAGTACGAGCGTCAGTTACAGTGTTTGACCTATGTAATCAGAGGCTGCACCTCCACAATTTCGGATCACTGTATTCGCCTTTCTGGTTCTTTCTGGTCCTGTTCGAAACACGAATTGACACTACTTCCGTGAAACTTACTCCACCTGTTTCTTCTATCTTGTGGAGGTATCTCTGCTTGCTTTCGTCCATAACCTTGATATATCAGTATTCCTTTTTCATGGTTACGGACATTTCCGTCGTATGTTTCATAGGCGAACTCCAGCTCTCGGTGAATTCTTCTGAATGCCTCATTGTTGGCTACGCACCTTATTGCATGTGCTAGGAAGTTGAACGTTAGTTTCATATGGCAGGAACGAATAATTTCACTGGCACTACCCGGCCTGACCTAACACTGATCTTTGCTGACGAATGCTTCACGAACCACATAGGGCTCTTGAAGCATGAAAATTTCGAGTCTCGACACATCATGATTTTTTAATTTTATTCTGCCCTTTTTCTCTCATGACCAACACATGGCAAGGAATGCATCTCTGAATTCCTTGTAGATTGAGAAGGTGGCTGCAGTTCATCTGTTCAGCTGCCGAACTTTCCAGATGTCCACAATAAATGCCAGTTTGTATCCTAATGACCAAGATTGGGGCACCAGCCTATCAAACTGTGCAATCCAAGGCTTGGGGAGCAATATATTACCACTAACTCCATTGTTCTAAAAATCATGAACAAAGATAAAATATTTATCGAGGTATCCATATTTTTTGCGCTCGTTCTTTGTCTTGCTTATCTTTGTCTTGCTCATCTTTGTATTGATCAGATATATGTATTTTTTATACTTTGTGCATGATACTATGCAAATGACTGCAGCACTGTTTCCGTCATTAATGTGTGATACGCAACTCTGTAGTCGTATAAAATCATGTGACGGTTCGGACTCCTAGTCAGGGCTTATGACTGGCTGTGTGCTCATTGTGATGGACAAGAGACAGTTGATTGAGACATTGGTTATTCCACTCTTTCTACATGCTTTGTTATATTGGAATGGGATCATCCCGTAGTCCATTACTGCTCAATTCAATGCAAGCATTCGCTGTCCTCCTACTTAGTGGCT
The DNA here is from genome assembly GCF_023864275.1 of Schistocerca cancellata. Taxonomy (NCBI): domain Eukaryota; kingdom Metazoa; phylum Arthropoda; class Insecta; order Orthoptera; family Acrididae; genus Schistocerca; species Schistocerca cancellata. The sequence continues at coordinate 632,748,711 of NC_064631.1, read as the reverse complement.
TGATTCTCAATACGTTCTCATGATCCTATATTTCATTTACATCTTCAATAATTTCGCTCGTTGTGCACCAATTCGTGAGTGATGCCCCCGTAATTCTGCTAATCTTTCCTACTCTTGTTCTAGTTTACTTACGCCCTGCGGATTTTTCGATATATATTCCTGATTCTTTCACCATTTCCCTCCCATATTTCCGTAGTGTGGCTGGCACCTTCTTCATTGGTCATACTTTATCTCTCCGTTGTTTGTTGTATTTCGTCTCTACCATGGCCGCTTCCTTGTTTCTAAGGCTTCAGTTTGAGCTATTCTTGCGTCTTTAGTCCTGATTATCATGTGCTTTGGGTCTATTGCCATCTTCCAAAAATCCGCCATTTTGTTTTTGATTTCGTTTACGTTATTATCCTAATTTATTTCGTATTTCCTTTTTACCCATATTTTATTTATGTCTTTTACCTTGTGATTACTATTTTCACTTTCCTTCTGCCTTTGTTCTTTTGCCTTCTTTATGAATAGGAAGACTCGATCGATTTGCGTATTGTTCCCTTTCACTAGCCCTTGTAAATACACGTGAACTCATTAAACTGTATCGCTTTGGTGGAAAAAATGGAACTATTTGTGTCTCTTGCTGTCGCATTTCGATTCCTGATTACTGGATTTACACGTACGGAACATACGTCCACTTCATGATCACTGCCATCGAATGACTGCCGCCGTTGGATAAGCAGCTGCAGCAGCAAGTCGTATACTCCTAGCTCACTCATTTGTTACATAGTTTAATTCTTAATTTCTTTGCGTGTTTTTGGTACTTGCATTGTTTAATTCATAAATTTCGGGCGTATTATAGTATTTGAGAGTTGTAGCATCACGTTTTAGTACTCGAATAGTGTTAAATCGCGTAGTCTCCTTCCGCCGCCGAGCAGTGTGTCAGCAGTGCACAAGTGGCAGCATTACTGCATTTACTAGGCAATCTTGTATTTTAATAACCGCTTCAATTTTGTGTCGTTTTGTTTGCGCTCTCTGTAGATTAGTTCAGGCGTTCTTTGCACAGTTTTTAGCATGGATAGGGACTGCAACTGCTGTGTTCGGATGCAGGCTGAGTTGGCATCCCTTCGCTCCCAGCTTCAGGCAGTGTTGGCTTCGGTCACACAGCTTGAGGCTGTTGCCAATGGGCATCACTGTGGGGGTCCGGATGGGGGTTTGTCGGGGACGGCCAGCTCGTCCCACGCATCCCCCGATCGGACTACGACTGTGGTTGCCCGGGATACTGCCCGCATTGAGGCTGATCCCTCACCTGTGGTAGAGTGGGAGGTCGTCTCAAGGTGTGGCAGGGGGCGAAAGACATTCCGGAGGGCTGAACGGAAGGCCTCTCCAGTTTGTCTGACGAACCGGTTTCAGGCTCTGTCTCAGGCTGATACTGATCTTCAGCCTGACATGGCTGCTTGTCCTGTTCCAGAGGTTGCCCCTCAGTCTGCAAGATCCGGGCAGTCGCAGAGGGTGGGCTTACTGGTAGTTGGGAGCTCCAACGTCAGGCGCGTAATGGGGCCCCTTAGGGATATGGCAGCAAGGGAGGGGAAGAAAACCAAAGTGCACTCCGTGTGCATACCGGGGGGAGTCATTCCAGATGTGGAAAGGGTCCTTCCGGATGCCATGAAGGGTACAGGGTGCACCCATCTGCAGGTGGTCGCTCATGTCCGCACCAATGATGTGTGTCGCTATGGATCGGAGGAAATCCTCTCTGGCTTCCGGCGGCTATCTGATTTGGTGAAGACTGCCAGTCTCGCTAGCGGGATGAAAGCAGAGCTCACCATCTGCAGCATCGTCGACAGGACTGACTGCGGACCTTTGGTACAGAGCCGAGTGGAGGGTCTGAATCAGAGGTTGAGACGGTTCTGCGACCATGTGGGCTGCAGATTCCTCGACTTGCGCCATAGGGTGGTGGGGTTTCGGGTTCCGCTGGATAGGTCAGGAGTCCACTACACGCAACAAGCGGCTACACGGGTAGCAGGGGTTGTGTGGCGTGGGCTGGGCGGTTTTTTAGGTTAGATGGCCTCGGGCAAGTGCAGAAAGGGCAACAGCCTCAACGGGTGCGGGGCAAAGTCAGGACATGCGGGGACCAAGCAGCAATCGGTATTGTTATTGTAAACTGTCGAAGCTGCGTTGGTAAAGTACCGGAACTTCAAGCGCTGATAGAAAGCACCGAAGCTGAAATCGTTATAGGTACAGAAAGCTGGCTGAAGCCAGAGATAAATTCTGCCGAAATTTTTACAAAGGCACAGACGGTGTTTAGAAAGGATAGATTGCATGCAACCGGTGGTGGAGTGTTCGTCGCTGTTAGTAGTAGTTTATCCTGTAGTGAAGTAGAAGTGGATAGTTCCTGTGAATTATTATGGGTGGAGGTTACACTCAACAACCGAGCAAGGTTAATAATTGGCTCCTTTTACCGACCCCCCGACTCAGCAGCATTAGTGGCAGAACAACTGAGAGAAAATTTGGAATACATTTCACATAAATTTTCTCAGCATGTTATGGTCTTAGGTGGAGATTTCAATTTACCAGATATAGACTGGGACACTCAGATGTTTAGGACGGGTGGTAGGGACAGAGCATCGAGTGACATTATACTGAGTGCACTATCCGAAAATTACCTCGAGCAATTAAACAGAGAACCGACTCGTGGAGATAACATCTTGGACCTACTGATAACAAACAGACCCGAACTTTTCGACTCTGTAAGTGCAGAACAGGGAATCAGTGATCATAAGGCCGTTGCAGCATCCCTGAATATGGAAGTTAATAGGAATATAAAAAAAGGGAGGAAGGTTTATCTGTTTAGCAAGAGTAATAGAAGGCAGATTTCAGACTACCTAACAGATCAAAACGAAAATTTCTGTTCCGACACTGACAATGTTGAGTGTTTATGGAAAAAGTTCAAGGCAACCGTTAAATGCGTTTTAGACAGGTACGTGCCGAGCAAAACTGTGAGGGACGGGAAAAACCCACCGTGGTACAACAACAAAGTTAGGAAACTACTGCGAAAGCAAAGAGAGCTTCACTCCAAGTTTAAACGCAGCCAAAACCTCTCAGACAAACAGAAGCTAAACGATGTCAAAGTTAGCGTAAGGAGGGCTATGCGTGAAGCGTTCAGTGAATTCGAAAGTAAAATACTAGGTACCGACTTGACAGAAAATCCTAGGAAGTTCTGGTCTTACGTTAAATCAGTAAGTGGCTCGAAACATCATGTCCAGACACTCTGGGATGATGATGGCATTGAAACAGAGGATGACAGGCGTAAAGCTGAAATACTAAACACCTTTTTCCAAAGCTGTTTCACAGAGGAAGACCGCACTGCAGTTCCTTCTCTAAATCCTCGCACCAACGAAAAAATGGCTGACATTGAAATAAGTGTCCAAGGAATAGAAAAGCAACTGGAATCACTCAACAGAGGAAAGTCCACTGGACCTGACGGGATACCAATTCGATTCTACACAGAGTACGCGAAAGAACTTGCCCCCCTTCTAACAGCCGTGTACCGCAAGTCTCTAGAGGAACAGAAGGTTCCAAATGATTGGAAAAGAGCACAGGTAGTCCCAGTCTTCAAGAAGGGTCGTCGAGCAGATGCGCAAAACTATAGACCTATCTCTCTGACGTCGATCTGTTGTAGAATTTTAGAACATGTCTTTTGCTCGAGTATCATGTCGTTTTTGGAAACTCAGAATCTACTATGTAGGAATCAACATGGATTCCGGAAACAGCGATCGTGTGAAACCCAACTCGCATTATTTGTTCATGAAACCCAGAAAATATTAGATACAGGCTCCCAGGTAGATGCCATTTTCCTTGACTTCCGGAAGGCGTTCGATACAGTTCCGCACTGTCGTCTGATAAACAAAGTAAGAGCCTACGGAATATCAGACCAGCTGTGTGGCTGGATTGAAGTGTTTTTAGCAAACAGAACACAGCATGTTGTTCTCAATGGAGAGACATCTACAGACGTTAAAGTAACCTCTGGCGTGCCACAGGGGAGTGTTATGGGACCATTGCTTTTCACAATATATATAAATGACCTAGTAGATAGTGTCGGAAGTTCCATGCGGCTTTTCGCGGATGATGCTGTAGTATACAGAGAAGTTGCAGCATTAGAAAATTGTAGCGAAATGCAGGAAGATCTGCAGCGGATAGGCACTTGGTGCAGGGAGTGGCAACTGACCCTTAACATAGACAAATGTAATGTATTGCGAATACATAGAAAGAAGGATCCTTTATTGTATGATTATATGATAGCGGAACAAACACTGGTAGCAGTTACTTCTGTAAAATATCTGGGAGTATGCGTGCGGAACGATTTGAAGTGGAATGATCATATAAAATTAATTGTTGGTAAGGCGGGTACCAGGTTGAGATTCATTGGGAGAGTCCTTAGAAAATGTAGTCCATCAACAAAGGAGGTGGCTTACAAAACACTCGTTCGACCTATACTTGAGTATTGCTCATCAGTGTGGGATCCGTACCAGATCGGGTTGACGGAGGAGATAGAGAAGATCCAAAGAAGAGCGGCGCGTTTCGTCACAGGGTTATTTGGTAACCGTGATAGCGTTACGGAGATGTTTAACAAACTCAAGTGGCAGACTCTGCAAGAGAGGCGCTCTGCATCGCGGTGTAGTTTGCTCGCCAGGTTTCGAGAGGGTGCGTTTCTGGATGAGGTATCGAATATATTGCTTCCCCCTACTTATACCTCCCGAGGAGATCACGAATGTAAAATTAGAGAGATTAGAGCGCGCACAGAGGCTTTCAGACAGTCGTTCTTCCCGCGAACCATACGCGACTGGAACAGGAAAGGGAGATAATGACAGTGGCACGTAAAGTGCCCTCCGCCACACACCGTTGGGTGGCTTGCCGAGTATAAATGTAGATGTAGATGTAGATGATTTGTTCAGTTACTCAAAATCTGTTTCTGCCTTCTCCACGTTGTCACTGTTCCTGTCTTACTGTTCACCTGATAGCTCATCACGTGATCACCGACTCATCTACGTCGATATTTGGAACATCCTCCCTTCCGAAATTTCTGATTCGACTTCCCTCACATCCTAACTACGCTTTACTTCACGTTATCAATCATGTGATCCTCTAACACATGATTATCCACTGAATGAACGTTTCTACTACCCATAAGAGTTCCCACTCCACAATGAGGTGAGAGAAGTCATGGGATGTCTTGTAATATGTGTCGGACTTCCTTTTTCCCGGTGTAATGCAGCAACGCGGCGTGGCGTCAACACAACAGGTCGTTGGAAGTCCCCTGCAAGATTAATGAGCCACGCTGCCTCTATAGCCGTCCATAATTGAGAAAGTGTTGCCGGTGCTAGCTTTTGTGCACAAACTGACCTTTCGATTATGTCTCATAAATTTCCGATGGGATTCATGTTGGACAATATGGGTAGCCAGATCATTTTCTCTCTAAGTGTCCAAAATTTTCTTCCAACCAACTGTGAACACTTCTGGTGTGGTGACATGGTGCATTGCCATACATAAAAGTTCCATCGTTGTTTGAGAACTTGAAGTCCATTAATAACCATTTCCCGTCAATGCGTTCATTTGGACCAGAGGACCAACTCAATTCCACGTAAACACATCTCACATTATTATTAAACCACTACCAGCTTGCACAGTGCCTTGTTGACAACTTTGATCCATGACTTCTTGAGGTCTGCGCCACTCTCGAACTCTATCGTAAGTAATTATTAACTGTAATCAGGACTCATCTGACCAGACCACGGTTTTCCAGACGTCTATGATCCAACCGATATGGCTACTAGCCCAGAAGAGGCGTTGCAAGTCAAGTCATGCTGTTAGCAAGGCCACTCGCGTCGGTCGACTGCTGTCATAGTCAATTAACGCCAGTCTGGAACTGCGCGACCGCTACGGTCGCAGGTTCGAATCCTGCCTCGGGCATGGATGTGTGTGATGTCGTTAGGTTAGTTAGGCTAAGGTAGTTCTAATTTCTAGGGGACTGATGACCTCAGATGTTAAGTCCCATAGTGGTCAAAACCAATTAACGCCAAATATCGCAGCACTGTCATGACAGATACGTTCTTCGTACGTCCCACTTTGTTTTATACAGCTGTTCCATGTAGTGTTGGTTGTCTGTTAGCAATGAGAACTCTACACAAACGCTGCTGCTGTCAGTCGTTAAGTAAAGGCTGTCAGCCACTGTGTGGCCCATGGTGAGAGGTAATGCCTGAAACGTGGTATTCTCAGCAGTCTGTTGTCACTTAGGATCTCGGAATATTGAATTCGCTAGAAATTTTTAAAACTGAGTGTGCCATGCTTCTACACCGAACATTCAAAGTCTTTTAGTTCACGTCGTGTGACCACAATCACACTCGAAACCATTCCAGATGAATCACCCGAGTACAAATAACAGCTCCGCCAATGCATGGCCATTTTATACCTCGTATAATGCATATGCGACCTCTTGACTTTTGTCACCTCAATGTACTGACATAAATGTAACCGCTCAAAAAGAGTACTACGCTGATATCAACTACATAAACCACAACAACAGATGGTGCACAAACCACAAACCAACACACCATATTCACTTACGAAGGAAAATATGGATTTGTTAATTCACCCCTGCAACTAGAACTACTGCAGCGCTAAATGTTCATAATCCTGTGCTTGACTAGTAAATGAATTGAAGATAATCACTCTGCAAATTAAATCTTCGTCAAAACTCTATGGTGAAAGTCAATGACTTACATGCAATATAAGAATATTGGCCAGTTGACAACAGAAAAGGTACCAACAAGAAACACTATATCCTCGCTTGGTCGCCAGTTCGAACAACGTTTCCCATAGATCGGCAGACATGTGGGCACCTCTAATGAATTTCTTCATCTGAGTGTATCCATGACACACAGCCACCCCTCAGTTACACTGTTGTATAACTAACTGCAACGGAATCTAAACGCGAATGACAAAGGTATTTGGCCCTCGGCAGTCAAACTGGAGATGACAGGGCGTATTCTACTCCAAGATTGCTCCTATCATTCCTCACAAACATACAAATTAATAAGTGACCAATGGAGAGCTACCTAATTGGATAATGGATGACATTCAAGATAAGAACATATTTACTTGTAAAAGACATGAATAACATGGGACATAGTTCAACATAAGACGTTGATTACATTCGTACTCCTGCTGTTTCGTCAAAAACTAACATTCTGAGTCCGTAGCTGTGTACAGAATATAGACTGACTCTTACGCGGAAGATTACAGCCACCAGCCACTTTTTACAATGCTATTTATTTAATTAAGCCGCACCGTTATCCGTTTCGAACCGACAGGTTCATCTTAAGACGGCTGGTTCAAGTCTTACATCAGATTTCGCCTTTTGTATCCACATCTGATAAAATTTCCTTGAGGGTGATGGTGCCAATGAAGAAGCCGCGCCATTATGTTCCATATCAGGTTGCTCATCATCTTGCAGCAGCGTGAATCGTATAATGAACTTAGTTGTATGTATCTATACAGATATATGACACTTCTTAGTGTGTGAGTGGCCCCTTACAAAATGGTTCAAATGGCTCTCAGCACTATGGGACTTAACATCTGAGGTCATCAGTCCCCTAGAAATTAGAACGACTTCAACCTAACTAACCTAAGGACCAACCCGGCCGGCGGTCGCTTACATTACATATATATACACTCCTGGAAATTGAAATAAGAACACCGTGAATTCATTGTCCCAGGAAGGGGAAACTTTATTGACACATTCCTGGGGTCAGATACATCACATGATCACACTGACAGAACCACAGGCACATAGACACAGGCAACAGAGCATGCACAATGTCGGCACTAGTACAGTGTATATCCACCTTTCGCAGCAATGCAGGCTGCTATTCTCCCATGGAGACGATCGTAGAGATGCTCGATGTAGTCCTGTGGAACGGCTTGCCATGCCATTTCCACCTGGCGCCTCAGTTGGACCAGCGTTCGTGCTGGACGTGCAGACCGCGTGAGACGACGCTTCATCCAGTCCCAAACATGCTCAATGGGGGACAGATCCGGAGATCTTGCTGGCCAGGGTAGTTGACTTACACCTTCTAGAGCACGTTGGGTGGCACGGGATACATGCGGACGTGCATTGTCCTGCTGGAATAGCAAGTTCCCTTGCCGGTCTAGGAATGGTAGAACGATGGGTTCGATGACGGTTTGGATGTACCGTGCACTATTCAGTGTCCCCTCGACGATCACCAGTGGTGTACGGCCAGTGTAGGAGATCGCTCCCCACACCATGATGCCGGGTGTTGGCCCTGTGTGCCTCGGTCGTATGCAGTCCTGATTGTGGCGCTCACCTGCACGGCGCCAAACACGCATACCACCATCATTGGCACCAAGGCAGAAGCGACTCTCATCGCTGAAGACGACACGTCTCCATTCGTCCCTCCATTCACGCCTGTCGCGACACCACTGGAGGCGGGCTGCACGATGTTGGGGCGTGAGCGGAAGACGGCCGAACGGTGTGCGGGACCGTAGCCCAGCTTCATGGAGACGGTTGCGAATGGTCCTCGCCGATACCCCAGGAGCAAGAGTGTCCCTAAATTGCTGGGAAGTGGCGGTGCGGTCCCCTACGGCACTGCGTAGGATCCTACGGTCTTGGCGTGCATCCGTGCGTCGCTGCGGTCCGGTCCCAGGTCGACGGGCACGTGCACCTTCCGCCGACCACTGGCGACAACATCGATGTACTGTGGAGACCTCACGCCCCACGTGTTGAGCAATTCGGCGGTACGTCCACCCGGCCTCCCGCATGCCCACTATACGCCCTCGCTCAAAGTCCGTCAACTGCACATACGGTTCACGTCCACCCTGTCGCGGCATGCTACCAGTGTTAAAGACTGCGATGGAGCTCCGTATGCCACGGCAAACTGGCTGACACTGACGGCGGCGGTGCACATATGCTGCGCAGCTAGCGCCATTCGACGGCCAACACCGCGGTTCCTGGTGTGTCCGCTGTGCCGTGCGTGTGATCATTGCTTGTACAGCCCTCTCGCAGTGTCCGAAGCAAGTATGGTGGGTCTGACACACCGGTGTCAATGTGTTCTTTTTTCCATTTCCAGGAGTGTATATATATATATATATATATATATATATATATAGGGTGGTCCATTGATAGTGGCCAGGAGAAATATCTCACGAAATAAGCGTCAAACGAAAAAACTACAACGAACGAAACTTGTTTAGCTTGAAGGGGGAAAACAGATGGCGCTATGGTTGGCCTGCTAGATGGCACTGCCATAGGTGAAACGGATATCAACTGCGTTTTTTTTTAAATAGGAACCTCCATTTTTATTGCATATTCGTGCAGTACGTAAAGAAATATCAATGTTTTAGTTACAAACACGTGGCTCACAATTTTAGACGAACAGTGGGTAACAGTTAGGTTTTTTAAATTAAAATGCAGAACGTAGGTACATTCGAACATTTTATTTCGGTTGTTCCAATGTGACACATGTACCTTTGTGAACTTACTTCTGAGAACGCATGTTGTTACAGCGTGATTACCTGTATATACCAGATTAATGCAATAAATGCTCAAAATGATGTCCGTCAACCGCAATGCATTTGGCAATACGTGTAACGACATTCCCCTCAACAGCGAGTAGTTCGCCTTCCGTAATGTCCTCACATGAATTGACAACGCGCTGACGCATGTTGTCGGGCGTTGTCGGTGGATCAGGATAGCAAATATCCTTCAACTTTCCCCACAAAGAAATCCCGGGACGTCAGATCATGTGAACGTGCGGGCCATAGTATGGTGCTTCGACGACCAATGCACCTGTCATGAAATATGCTATTCAGTACGGCTTCAACCGCACGTGAGCTATGTGCCGGACATCCACCGTGTTGGAAGTACATCGCTATACTGTCATGCAGTGAAACTTTCTGTAGTAACATCGGTAGAACATTATGTAGGAAATCAGCATACATAGCACAATTTACATTGCCATGGATAAAATGGGGGCCAATTATCTTTCCTCCCGTTATGCCGCACCATACATTAACCCGCCAAAGTCACTGATATTCCACTTGTCGCAGCCATCGTGGGTTTTCCGTTGCCCAGTAGTGCATATTATGCCCGTTTACGTTACCGCTGTTGGTGAATGACGCTTTGCCGCTAAATAGAACGCGTGCAAAGAATCTGTCATCGTCCCCTAATTTCTCTTGTGCCCAGTGGCAGAACTGTACACGACCTTCAAAGTCGTCGCCATGCAATTCCTGGTGCATAGAAATATGGTACGCGTGCAATCGATATTGATGTCGCATTCTAAACACCGACGTTTTTGAGAATCCCGATTCTCGCGCAATTTGTCTTCTACTGATGTGCGGATTAGACGCCACAGCAGCTAAAACACCTACTTGGGCACCACCGTTTGTTGCAGGTCGTGGTTGACGTTTCACATGTGGCTGAACACTTCCTGTTTCCTTAAATAACGTAAATATCCGGCGAACGGTCTGGACACTTGGATTATGTGATCCATGACACCGAGCAGCATACATAATACACGCCCGTTGGGCATTTTGATCACAATAGGCACACATCAACAAGATAACAACCTTTCCGAAATTGGTAAACGGTCCATTTAAACACGGATAATGTATCACGAAGAAAATACCGTCCGCACTGGTGGAATGTTACGTGATACCACGTACTTATACGTTTGTGACTATTACAGCGCCATCTATCCCAAAGCGAAATAAATGGTCCAACTAAAACATTCATATTTATTTACGTACTACACTAACATGTAACAAAAAATGAGGATTCCTATTCAAAAAAACGCAGTTGATATCCGTTTGACCTATGGCAGCAGCAGCAGCACCACCATCGAGCGGGCCAACCATAGCACCATCTGGTTTCCCCTTTCAAGCTAGACAAGTTTCGTTCTTTGTAGTTTTTCGTTTGACACTTATTTCGTGTATATATATATATATATATATATATATATATATATATATATATATATATATATATATATATATCAGTTAAAACTATGGAAGTCAGTCTCCTCCCCTTGCCCAGATCCAGTTTCGCAACCTGATATCAAACGATTCTATCTAGTTCACGGCTGCTATCTGATTTTAATTTTCGACACGCCTCTCTACTTCAGCCACCACGCGAGACCACTTCCTCAAACTATATCCTTGTCCATAAACCAGGAGATCTGGAGTGTCCACCAGAAAGTGAAAAAGGTCTCTAATCGAAAACGGTAGCGCTCTCGAGCGTGAATGGCATATATCTCTGCGTACCTTAGTATCCTTCTAGAAGACAGTGTCAATCAAATCGTCCAATTCTAAAACATCTGAAGCCATCAATCGGGCGTCCTGTTGTATACGTGTGTCCTAGTAAAATTGCTGTTATTTTCCTCGTGTGGAAAGCAACGCGGCTTCAGTGGCTAAGTGATCCTGAAGACACGCAAGAGCTCTGTATCGCCCGGCCACTTGGGCCGATAGAGCGAAATGTTTCCATGGGACTAACATTGACTGATCTGCCATTAATATAAAAAAAAATGTTCAAATGGCTCTGAGCACTATGGGACTTCACATCTGTGGTCATCAGTCCCCTAGAACTTAGAACTACTTAAACCTAACTAACCTAAGGACATCACACACATCCATGCCCCAGGCAGGATTCGAACCTGCGACCGCAGCAGTCGCGCGGTTCCGGACTGAGCGCCTAGAACCGCGAGACCACCGCGGCCGGCGCCATTAATATCGATACGAAATATTATGAGGACACCTACAGAGTCGGAAGAGTGCAGTTCCCTAGGCCGAAAACAACTGCTGGGGTGCTGGTCCATCGCGAGTTTGGCGAAATGTTCTGCCACTGGCTCCTGGGGCGATGTATTGTAGCCTCCTAAAATCTGTCCTCTGCCTGTGTCTAGTAGACCTCCTGAGGCTCAGTCTACGTTCTGCACCTTGCCTTCCATTGTGCGGAAGTGCCGGCCCAAGCCTTCCCTGGATCAGCTGATGTACCTGCTCCTGCGCCTCGGTGGTCGTCAGAACTGGCGCAAATAAATCGGTCCAGCATCAGCTGCGACTGCCCGAAACAATAATGTACTGATTTCTACTACCTCTAGTTTTTCCTTGCAGCGAATTATTTCTGAATTCTGTATGACAATCGCTGCAACCTTCTTTAATCACTGACCACAGATCATTTGTTACCTAATGAAAAGGCCCGAATTACATGCGTCCAACTAAATAAGTAAAGTGTAACAAAGGTGAGTTCAAAGAACTTGCCATCTTTCACGGTCTGTGTGTGGTATTTCTTGTCGCAAGAATTTGCAAATAGCGTGTGGTGCACAAATGCTTAACAATGAGGATATGAGCCAGTCAGTCGCAAGACACTTGTCGTCCAGTGGGAAAGGGAAGTTCTCCAGCTGAGCGCCTGGAGATCACACTTAGCTGTTGAGTTTCTTCCGCCGCTCTGCCAGTATCGGCACCCAGCTCGGTCGCCGCGAGAGGAGCCTCCCCTAACGGACTGCATGCTGCCACCTGCCAGCCGTCCGCAGCGCACCTTCCACCGCGCCGATATCAGCATTATCACTGCCCGCTATTAATGCTCTACAACCCTCTGTCTCACCAAAGTCCAACTGGTAGTTCCGTTTGTCTCAAAGCAATCACGTTCTAAACATCTGGCAATGACCCTGAGAATTCTGTAATTGAGATTGGGCAAATTATTATTTCGTTTCATTATCTATAAAATGAAGACGTAAATTCATTTGAAAAACAGTAGTCCAAAGGTATATGGCTTCTGTAAATAGATATTTATGACTAATGTATGCATTTCCTGCTGGTACTCCTAATCACTTTTATTGAATACACTAACACATCACTCAGTGGCAATTTCACATATACTTCAAGGTCCTAGAGGGAGCTGTAGAGGGTACTAACTATGGAGCAAGACAGAAATTGATATAAACCCAGCAAATAACTGACGACTGCATGAAGATATTGCTATCTGAGATGAAAAGGTTGTCGCAGGAGAGGACTTCGTGGCAGGTCACATAAAAAAGTCAGGAGACTAATTTCTAAAAATACGTAAGTAAATTGAAACTTCTCCTTTGAAAATGAAGAACGACATTGCTGAAAGAACTCTTACGTTATTTGATTTTCAAGCAGCTGAGTAAAACTGAACGTACTCAGTTTTCTCTTTACTTATTCTGATCATTTCGAAACTGACACACAATATTTTAGCGCAACGCTATCTGACTTTCAATAGACCCTATAAAAGTAAAGCCCTGACTAACAATATTCTATACCTTTCATAAATCACTTACCTCACAGAAATCTTCGTTACTCGAACTATTGCAATACAGCGAGCGCCAATACTGCGAGCTGAATAAAAAAATATTCTATCTACTGAAGGCAATAACTACTGATAGGCATAGTTAGCAGAAGAATGATTTTGACAGAGAACTGATAATGTATTTACCTGAATAGTGTTCAAAAATCATACTATAGACATAATTTTGTGCCACACGATTAAACAAATGTCCTTTTTCTGACGTACACACGTCCAGATCATCCGCTCATAGTAACCTCTCAAAACTCTGGCATCTCTCTCCCCACATCCTCTACTGCTGACGGCTAACTCCAACTGCCCAACGCTTAGCTGTTCACATCCAACTGCCCAACGCTACACTAACGAATATTTCAACAGTGAGTCCAACCAGTCACAGACTGCACACAGCGCATTCAGCGATTTTCATACAGAGCACTACATGGCGTTACCAACATAAAAACCGAAACAGCCTATTTACAAAATAAAGAACAAAATGCGGCCTTAAGACTTCGATCACTGAAAGCTGGTGCAGCAACTTTCAACGCAAGAGGATATAGAACAATGTATTTGTTTTAGTCTTTACCATATGTAGTGCAATTCTTTAATTCTGTATATGAAGATAGTATCTGTTCCCGAAAGAACAGGTATCGTTGATGACCGTGCTGATTCTCCACAATGAAACGATAATTAAATCGACACCCTAGCTGCAAACTGGCGTTGATATACATCATTGGGGACATGTTGAAATTGTGTTCCCCGACCGGGACTCGAACCTAGAATCTCCTGCTTACATGGCAGACGCTCTATCCATCTGGGCCACCGAGGTTACAGAGGAGATTGCGCCTGCAGGGACTTATCCCTTGTACGCTATTAGGCGCATTACGAATGTAGTGGTGTGGACATGTTGGGAATGTGTGTATCACGGGGAGCGTGCAAGAGATAAGTCCCTGCAGGCACACTATCCTCTGTGCCCTCGGAGGCTCAGGTGCCGGCACGGTAGCTCTGCGTATTCTGTCAGAGGGTTTAATTACCCTCTGTAATAAAAAAAAATTGAGTAAACGGATCCACGAACAACCTGAACGAGGGTCATCGGACGTCCGCCACGAACGAATTCAACGAACAATATACAGAACGAAAATGAGGTCAAAAAATGGATAGTGTATCTGTCAGGTAAGCAGGAGATCACGGGTTCGAGTCCCGGTTGGAGCACACAATTTCAATATGTCCCCAATGATGTCTATCAACGCCTGTTTGCAGCTAGGGTGTCGATTTAAGTATCATTTCAGTTTAATTCTGTCAATTGTGTTTTCTTTCGTGTATATAAAACAAATCCAGCTTCGTGCTGCTGTCCTGTGCCTATAGTTCTGGCATCTATAATACTGCTTTGCATTTGGTACATAAGGTGTTATACGTAAGGTGTTCCTTTTTGACAGCTTTGTGGTGAACCATATGTTAAAATGAAAGCATCATTCATCCATAGTTTGTCCCTGAACTTTTCATTAATATTTTTTTACTTTGTGACGCCGTCCACTTTCAATTCCACTATAATTCCGCTGCTTCCGTATTCATGGTATCTTTACAATACACTAGGCCCTAATTTTTCCTGATAAGAATAATCGACTGTGAAACGTATGCGCATTGAGGAATGTGCTTCTAACGATAATCCGTAGGTTAAGCATATGACAAGTTTCAAGCTCTCTGCTTCTCTTTCCATTTACAGACAAAGAAAGGAGATAACTTGTCTGTTTATAATTAATTACAAATCAAGTACTCTTGAGCATTGTTCCACTCCTTTTATTTTTATCTACACTTTTCCCAAGAGTACCAGCTGTCATGCCCTTTTTCATGCGTGGATGTGTTCCCGTTGTCCCTCTAATCCTCGAAGAAGGTTCTGATGAACCAATCATGGCCCCACGAGACGCTAGTAAGTGAACGTTCACGTAGACGATGCCCTGAGGACTGGTAAAGCCTATCACTGAGGATTAGCAGATGATCTCTGACAGGTATTTAACGTCAGCAGCCATATGCTCTAACATCAAATACACCATAAAGTGGCTTCTTTTTATAGAGGTCTCACATCATGGCAGAGCAGCCAAGATCCACGTTTTCGAATCGAACTTTCGAACCTTATGTCTCATGGTCGTTGCATTTACAGGTACCCAAGTAAGTTCAGGAAACTTGTGTGCAGCAAACCCGTACCTAACCAAGCTGAGAGCATTCTAAAAAGCGAGGGAAGTGTGGTTCAACTTACATCACAGAATGGGAGACCATACTCCCAATGAGGGTGGTGGAAGGAGAAGAGTAGGAGGAGATTAGTGTTCAACGTCCCGTCGATGACGAGGTCATTAGAGATGGGGCACAAGCACGGCTTAGGGAAAGATGGAGAAGGAAATCGGCCATCCCCTTACAAAGGAACGAACGTGGTATTTGCCTTGAGAGATTTAGGGGAAACACGGAAAACCTAAATCAGGATGGTCGGACGCGGGTTTGAACCGTTTCCTCCAGAATGCGTGTCCAGTGTGCCAACCTTTGCGCCACCTCGCTCAGTGAGAGTGGAAGGGAGGGTGGCGGGCGAGACTGCGATGCCTGTTAGTCGCAGGCTGCGGTGGCCGAGCGGTTCTAGGCACTTCAGTCCGGAACCACGCGGCTGCTACGTTCGCAGGTTCGAATCCTGCCCCGGGCATGGATGTGTGACATGCCATTAGCTTAGTTAGGTTTAAGTAGTTCTAAGTTTAGGGTACTGATGACCTCAGCTGTTAAGTCCCATAGTGCTTAGAGCCGTTCGCACCGTTTGATTTTTGACCTTAATATTTCCTTAAATACGTATATAATTATGTTTTCCATAATGATTCCTGGGTCAACTGAATAGTACAGGAACAAACAGTATTTAATCAAGAATACTAAAGCACAGTGCACTTAACATGAATCCTACTGTGGCAGTTCTCCTTGCTCGTAGCTCGTATATTTGCTTTGAGCTGCTGACACAACGAATAGTATGAAATACCTATGGGAACTGCTGTTCTGATTCATGACTTAGATGATTGCAAGTGCCCAAAATGAGGCTTCATATATTAGCACAATCTGAGTCAGGTGATATGCTACTACATGACTGCAAAAGCCTCTGATATTTTCATGCATTTGATTATGAAATATTATTAAATAAAGTGTCTTGCGTAAGTAGGGGCATCCACGCTGCTATCATTTTTTGTATCGTAATGTACAAAAATGTGTAAATTACGTGCCTGCTGCTTTGATATGTGTTACATAAACTTTGATGGACAGTATTAAAAAATTCGAGATCAAAGCCAGAAAGGTTTTTCAACCTATTAACTGCGTGAATAAAGTGAAGGCAAATATTATTTAATTCTTTTCCTTACAATTCATATTTGATTCTCCGACCAGTAGGTGATATCACTTAAGTACTAACTGTTTTTTTCAGTAATGCCTTCTTAGAAATTCCGTAAATTGCTACTTATAGTTGCTATTACTAAAAAGCAGTTCAGAGTTCAATTTCATAATCGTCGTCTTCGTAGTCATCATCATCGTTGCCACATTCATAATCTATGACAGAGTCATCTATTGGCACATCAGATACATGCATTCGAATATATTTTACTCTCCATGCATAATGGTATTTTATCTACAAACCTCTGTGCTCAAGAGTCGCATTTATCTCTGGAACTAAATTCGAGATTGGAGGCATGGAGATTTGTAGTGAATGACTGGACTCTTCAGGGTTTACTACATCCACTGAAATCAGTTATGGATTCTAACTTATACAATGTAAATGTTGTTTATCTCAGTTTCTCGATAGCATGTAGGAATTTCATAAGCCTCGTGATGCCGCAGGAGCGGCTGTGTTGCTGCTGAGGCAGGCTGTGGTGCGATGTAGTTCGCAGGACGCCTGCGGGAGCCGTCAGGGCTGCCAACAACTACCCAACACTCTGCCGGAACGCGCCGCGCAGCTGTGGCTGCGGTCTGCAGCTGCTCAGCTGTGCCTGGAAACTTGCGCGATGGTCCGATATCCAGGCTAGTACAGCCGACCGCTGTAAGCAGAATAGCTTGCATGTTTTATTTGGTCTTCGCATGACCGGGAGTGGGAAACGAGTTACAGGACTGACGCTGTAAAACCATTATAGCTGATACTCTAAACTTACGCAAAACTTAAGAACTGAAATAGCTTTCGTATGGTGTGTCAGTACAAGGAAATACGCTAGAAGACGAACAGAAATGATACTTTTATTCAAAGAGAATAATTGCACTGAACAATAATTTACTATGATCCCCTGAACATTATAAAAGGTGTGACACAGTTCTCAATACAGTACATGAATACCACGGACGGCGGGGTACAGTCTGCAACGTACTTCTATGCCGGCGACAAGGTTGATAACCAGTCCTTGTAGGGCATTACGATCGTTCACCGCCGGCCACAGTGGTCTCGCGGTTCTAGGCGCGCAGTCCGGAACCGCGCGACTGCTACGGTTGCAGGTTCGAATCCTGCCTCGGGTATGGATGTGTGTGATGTCCTTAGGTTAGTTAGGTTTAAGTAGTTCTAAGTTCTAGGGGACTGATGACCACAGAAGTTAAGTCCCATAATGCTCAGAGCCATTTCAACCATTTTTGATCATTCACCAGAGCAGTTAACAACTGCTGAATGTCCATGTTGACGTGCATTCGACACATACTTCACGGGGTTTAATTTGAATGAACAGGAAGTCCAGTCAATTCGTCCAATGTACGAGGGCAGTTCAATAAGTAATGCAACACACTTTTTTTCTGAAACAGGGGTTGTTTTATTCAGCATTGAAATACACCAGGTTATTCCCCAATCTTTTAGCTACACAACACTATTTTTCAACGTAATCTCCATTCAATGCTACGGCCTTACGCCACCTTGAAATGAGGGTCTGTTTGCCTGCACGGTACCATTCCACTGGTCGATGTCGGAGCCAACGTCGTACTGCATCAATAACTTCTTCATCATCCGCTTAGTGCCTCCCACGGATTGCGTCCTACATTGGGAAAAACATATGGAAATCCGACGGTGCGAGATCGGGGCTGTAGGGTGCATGAGGAAGAACAATCCACTGAAATTTTGTGACCTCCTCTCGGGTGCGAAGACTTGTGTGAGGTCTTGCGTTGTCATGAAGAAGGAGAAGTTCGTTCAGATTTTTGTGCCTACGAACACGCTGAAGTCGTTTCTTCAATTTCTGAGGAGTAGCACAATACACTTCAGAGTTGATCGTTTGACCATGGGGAAGGACATCGAACAGAATAACCCCTTCAGCGTCCCAGAAGACTGTAACTATGACTTTACCGGCTGAGGGTATGGCTTTAAACATTTTCTTGGTAGGGGAGTGGGTGTGGGTGTGGCGCCACTTCATTGATTGCCGTTTTGTTTCAGGTTCGAAGTGATGAACCCATGTTTCATCGCCTGTAACAATCTTTGACAAGAAGTTGTCACCCTCAGCCACATGACGAGCAAGCAATTCCGCACAGATGGTTCTCCTTTGCTCTTTATGGTGTTCGGTTAGACAACGAGGGACCCAGCGGGAACAAACCTTTGAATATCCCAACTGGTGAACAATTGTGACAGCACTACCAACAGAGATGTCAAGTTGAGCATTGAGTTGTTTGATGGTGATCCGTCGATCATCTCGAACGAGTGTGTTCGCACGCTCCGCCATTGCAGGAGTCACAGCTGTGCACGGCCGGCCCGCACGCGGGAGATGAGACAGTCTTGCTTGACCTTGCGGCGATGATGACACACGCTTTGCCCAACGACTCACCGTGCTTTTGTCCACTGCCAGATCACCGTAGACATTCTGCAAACGCCTATGAATATCTGAGATGCCCTGGTTTTCCGCCAAAAGAAACTCGATCACTGCCCGTTGTTTGCAACGCACATCCATAACAGACGCCATTTTAACACCTCCGTACAGCGCTGCCACCTGTCGGAAGTCAATGAAACTATACGAGACGAAGCGGGAATGTTTGAAAATATTCCACAAGAAATTTCCGGTTTTTTCAACCAAAATTGGCCGAGAAAAAAAAATGTGTTGCATTACTTATTGAACTGCCCTCGTATTCTAGTTCCGTCATCTCAGCCTCCACAGTTGGATGAGACCGCACATTCTCATCCATAGAAAGACGTCAGGGCTGAATGTATCTCTGAAAAGACCCACATGGAAAGAAAAATGTTGTTACTGTTATGTTGAATGGTGTGTGTACCCTGTTGGACGATTTGGTGGTTAGTACACTCATGCAATGTTATCCCTCCCTACACCATAAGAACAGGACCTGCAGAACATCGTGTTTGACAGTGTTCCTGGGTGGTCTCGCCATATTGTAAGTAGGCTGTTTAGGTTTTTATGTTGGTAACGCCACGTAGCGCTCTATATGAAAATCACTGACTGTGCTGTGTGAAGGCTGTGGTTGGCTGTTAACAGCGCGTAGCGTTGCGCAGTTGGAGGTGAGCCGCCAGCTGTGGTGGATGTGGGGAGAGAAATGGCGGAGTTTTGAGAGCGCATGATCTGGACGTGTGTCCATCACAGACAGTAAATTTGTAAGACTGGGTGTCATGAAATGCTATATGTATTATGACTTTTGAACACTATTAAGGTAAATACACTTTGTTCTCTATCAAAATATTTCATTTGCTAACTATGCCTATCAGTAGTTAGAATCTTTTATTTATCAGACAGTAGTGGCGCTCGCTGTGTTGCAGTAGTTCGAGTGACTAAGATTTTTGTGAGGCCAGTGATTTGTGAAAGGTGTAGGTTAATGTTAGTCAGGGCCGTTCTTTTGTAGGGATTATTGAAAGTCAGATTGCGTTGCGCTAAAAAAATATTATGTGTCAGTTTAGTGTTGATCAGAATAGGTTCAAAATGGTTCAATTGGCTGTGAGCACTATGGGACTTAACATCTGAGGTCATCAGTCCCCTAGAACTTAGAACTACTTAAACGTAACTAACCTAAGCACATCACACACATCCATGCCCGAGGCAGGATTCGAACCTGCGACCGTAGCAGTCACGCGGTTCCGGACTGACGCGCCTGGAACCGCACGGCCACCGCGGCCGGCACGATCAGAATAGGTAAAGAGCGAAATAGCTGAGTACTTCCGGCTCTGCTCAGCTGTTTGAAAATCAAATAATGTACGCGGTTTATCAGTACAGTAATTCATTAATTTTCCTAAGGTGACGCTTCAGTATGATGGTACGCAACGTTCACAGGAATGTTGTCGAACTTGATTGTTTCATGGTGAATGCGTTACGGTCTGTGGAGCCACGATGTAAGGGCGTACTCAGTGAGTTTACCACCAATCAAAACGGTACAATCCGGTGTTAACGTTATTGTGACGTTGGACTACTTCCCCATGTCCGAAATTTCAGGGGTGCATTCAGCCCCGACTTCATTTTTATAGACAATGATGCATGACAGCGTCTAAATGCTGCCGACCTGTGTGGCCGAGCGGTTCTAGGAACTTCAGTCTGGAACCGCGCGACCGCTACGGTCGCAGGTTCGAATCCTGCCTCGGTCATGGGTGTGTGTGATGTCCTTAGGTTAGTTAGGTTTAAGTACTTCTAAGTTCTAGGGGAATGATGACCTCAGATGTTAAGTCCCATAATTCTCAGAGCCATTTGAACTTTTTGTTCGTATAAACGCGCAGTTGCAAAAGCTCTTTTAACTAGAGTATATTCGGAACACCTGCCTCATATCGTGGAGGTCTCCCGTGACCCAGGAGAAGTGCCACAACACGAAGTGGCATGGACTCGACTCATGTCTGAAATAATGCAGAAGGGAATTGACACCATGAATCTTGCAAGGTTGTCCACAAATCGATAAGAGTACGAGGGGATGGAGATCTCTTTTGAACAGCACGTTGCAAGGCATCCCAGGTATGTTCGATAACTTTCACGTCTGGGGAATTTGGTGGTGGCTGTTTTGTTTCGCCATCTAGTTTGTGTCTTCGGTGACTTGAAGTTTACATATCAACATAACAATGTGGTGATTTATATCGCCACCTTCGCTAATCATTTGAAACACCTTGAGGAGTTTCTGCAGCGTTTTCGGGAGGCAAAGTTGACCGTCAATCTTTCAAATTTACATTTATGGTATTAGGATCGGTCAAGATCACACTAATGATTTGCGTAGATTCGCTGCGCCCAGGAACAAGCAGGCTGTGGGTAGGTTTATTGGGTAAGATTCTTCCTTAATGACTTTCGTAAAAATGAAGTTGTTCACCATTGAGGTGACAGGTACCGTATGATGCAGTTAATGAGACACTTAGTGATACCCCGGTTCTTGCTGTTCTCTATTTTGAGCGTCCGTTTGTTCTCCAGACGGAGCCTTCTGCTTGTGCAATAGCAGCGGTTCTTCTGCAAGAACAAAACAGGGAGCGAAGTCCCATTGCTTACGCTTCCAAGTAATCGTTACCCCCTGAAACTAAATGTTCCGTTTATGAATGGGTAACACTGGCAGTCCTCTTTGGCCTTGAAAAGTTAAGGTTTTATCTTGTGAACAGGGAATTTCTTCTAGAAATAGATAACAGGGCCCTTAGTTGGTTTCTGACACGTTCCTGGAAAACTGGTCAAGTAACGCGCTGGGCGATTCGGATTTCTGCCTTTCGTTTTAAGGTAGGATGTACTAGGTACCCCGACAATCAAGTGGTGGATGTCTGAAGCCACATGTTCGAAGACGAGATCCAGGATCACTTGGATCAGCTGGGTAAGGGGAGGGGGGGGCTTTCAATGATAGGGCAAGAATTCTGTTGACGAAGGTCCCTGAACTCTTTCGTAATATGAACGGAAAGCAAAACATACGCCTTAGAATTGCTAGGATTAAAACGAGGATACTTTAAGGGGAACAGGCCTCTGACTATATAGCCTGCAGAAAGGCATACATTCTTATAGTCACCGTGGCGAGCGCGGAACTGAGATTCGTTTGCCTGTGGAACTTATTGGTCCAGTAGACCATTATTTCCACAGCACCGTGTTGAATGGCCGTCTGGGTGTTCATAAGGTTAAAGAACACGTTACTTGACCAACCGTTTATAAAGATATTCGGGGATTGGTTGGAGACTTTTGCAGTCGACTAGGAAGAATAGCGATATGGAAAAACTTTTTATTGATTGCATAAAAACGGTAGTACTCCTGCTGCCAATAGATATGTATTGGTGGTTGTTGATGCCTTTTCTCGTTCTTGCTGGTCGATTATGAGCAGCGTGGTACGGCTCTTTTGACCATTCATCACATTCTAACAACTTTTCACGCCTCTGGACAACCTAAGCTTCTTGTGAGTGAAAATCCTCCCCTTTTCGCTTCCGCTTTGCTTAAAGCGTTTTTGTTTGAGAACACTATTAACCATCCCATCAGGACTCCGTACTATCCACAACCCTCCTTCCCGGTGCGAGTTAATCGTAATTTGAACTCGGCACTGATAATTTTTCATGGGATTTTTGAAAGGAAATGGAATTTTTCGATACCTTTGCTTAATTTCGCGTTCCGTACGTGAGGAGATGAGTCTCTTAAAGCCTCCATAGCGTCACTTACATTTGCTCATAACGTGAATTCCCATTTAGCTAACTTTCGGTCTATTGATGACCTTCTTCCGGAGCAGGTTAGTCCAGAAATTATTTAGTGGAATTGAAAGGCGAGACGCAAAATGCAGCAGTCCCATCAGAAGTTAGAGGGGCGTTACTGCCGTGGTCGTAGAAAGCTTAAACTAGAGGGCCGAATTTTTGTGCAGAACCCCAATGTCCCCTTAAGAGGGGAAGCGGGTTCCACTAGTAAATCGGCTCCATATTTCCTTCACCCCTGTGAGACTGTATGGAAATAAAGTCCTGTCAATCTTCTTTTGCTGGATCTCAACACAGGCATATCATTGCTGGATGATGTCAGCCAAGTCAAGGAGAATAAGTTAGTTCTATATGAAAAAAGCGGAAAAAGGCAACTTTCCACCTTTTTCTATTTAGTGCAGGAGGTTGACCCATGTCGGCTCCCTTTCCTTTTACAAATTTTCGGCCTCATCCACACGACTTCGCAGCCGCAGTATAGAGTGTATTGTTTCATCTACGAGGTGTGGTGGTGGTGTCACAATCAGGGGAGCGAGGCGGTATCGTGGGAAGTAGTGGGCAGGGACAGTTGGTGTTTGCGCAGCACCTCTCACGATGTGTGGCTGGAATTGGTGGTGAATCATACTGATTTTGGGCATTGGGAGGTCTGTGTGGGTACAACGGCTTTCTTGGTGTAGAACATGCTCAAATCATCCAGAGTTGATTAATTTGCCATGTGGTACTCTAGTTGCACTTAGTAGCTGACTCGTGGCTGCGGAATTAAGACTCTTGTTGCTTGTTCGCCTGGTGTGAATTTTGGCTTCGAGAAACTCACTTGTACTCTTTCCAAGTGACCGTAATTCTTCCGGCCGTGTAAGAATCTCACCGATTCGCTTTTCTCGTTCTCGGTGCCTTTGTAAATCGGAGAAGAGCCGAGTTGATTTGTAAATTTCTAGCTGTATAAGTTTCTTAGTCCATGGACAGTACTTCTGGAATTACTTTTCTATTATACTTTCTTTTCTTACACGCACAGTGCCGAGCGCTGTTACTGCGGCTGTGTTGAGTGTGTTGTGGCGGCCTTTCTGTCTGTTCCGGCATCACGGACAGTGTGATATGTCGCCATATGAGACTTTTACACCGTAATGCCTGTCAGCTGCGCTTCTACACGCCACGCCGCACTGCAGCATCTTCGCCGCGGAGGTCGCAGCTCGCCAAGTTCTGTAATTTGAATCTGTTAACTGTTTCATGTAGTTGAGATTTTTGTCTTTCTAGACGCCCAAGAGGTCAGTGGACGTCGCTAGACACTAACGTTTGTAAATGTAATATAGTACCTCTTTTATGTAACTAGTGAATAGATGATGCGCTGATCGAGGACGCAGAAAATGTATACTAGCGTTTAAGATCTCTGGTGCTACGCTTTGAGTACAAATGCACTCTTTCCATTCAACAACATACCTGCGTTGGATCCTATCTAAAACTGCATCAATGATTACACCCACTAGTGATTCATATTTCTGGCACTCTCATATCTAGAAAATAGTCACCTTTCTCCAACCTATCTGCTACAATAAAATTCAGCATGGTTTTAGGTAGTCCCTCTGCATCTTGCAAGTGCCCCTCCAACTACTGAGGTCATTAGCGCCCTGTCACAATTGTTAGAGCACAAGGAATCTAGTAAAACTCAAGGGGGGGGGGGGACACCAGAAAGTTCTTAGAGAGAGGCAGATAAAATAAGTGAAAGAGTTAGATATCTTTGGACAATCCAGTCAAAGTAATGAAACGAAGAACACGAGCAGCTGCTCGAGCGTCATCCTTTAAAATATCCTATAAAGTACATGGCAGAGACAGAACCACACGAGATTGACTAAAACGGGTACACGGCAATAAAACATGGCGCACGGTTAATGCATGACCACAAGGGCGCTGGGTCACAGGAGAGCAGGTAGCGGTGGCTAAACCGGCAATGCCCAATCCGCAACCTGGTCAGAAGGACCTCTTCTCGCCGAGATGGTCGGGAGGAGGTTGTCCAAGCAGTTGCGAGCGGTTTTACTGCCCGGAGCTTCTTTCCTTGAAGTGAGGACCAAGTATCCCACCACAAGGACACAAGCCTCTTACAAACAACCCCGCTAACGTCAGATGACGGGACACAACGGGACGCTGGCCGAGGCAGGAGGACTGCAGCCTTGGCTGCAGCATCAGCAGCCTCATTCTCAGGCACTCCTACATGGCTGGGAACCCACAGAAAGCGGACAGGAGAGCCACCCTCAGCGAAAGAATGGAGGGACTTCTGGATCCGTTGCAACAAGGGATGGACCGGATATGGAGCTCCTAGGCTCTGAAGAGCACTGAGTGAATCAGAGCAGAGTACATACGATGAATGGCGGTGGCGGCGGGCATACTGAACGGCCTGACGGAGAGCAAAAAGCTCGGCCGTAATGCTGCAACATTGGTAGACGAGCCGGTATTTAAAGGTGAAGGCCCCGACGACAAAGGCACAGCCGACACCAACGTCAGTTTTGGAGCCATCAGTGTAAATAAAGGTGTGACTGGCAAGTTGTGCACGAAGTTCGACAAACCGTGAGCAATACACTGCAGCCGGAGTACCCTTCTTCGGGAGCGAGCTGAGGTCAAGATAAACATGAACCGGAGCCTGGAGCCAAGGTGGTGTCGGGCTCTCACTCTCTCTGAAGGTGGTAGGGAGGGTAAAATCCAATTGTCGAAGCAGGCGACGAAATCTGACTCCAGGGGCAGCAGGGCAGACACATCCAACCCATACTGACGGTCGAGAGAATCGGCGGAGAAGGACTGATAAGTGGGGTGGTCGGGCATTGACAACAGCTGGCAGGCATACCGACAAAGCAGTACGTCGCGCCGGTAGATCAATGGTAATTCGGCAGCTTCAGCATAAAGACTCTCGATGGGACTAGTGGAGAAAGTTCCGGTCGCAAGACGTAACCCCCTATGGTGGATGGAGTTGAGACTGCGTAAGAGGGATGGCCGAGCAGAGGAGTAGACGAGTCTCCCATAATCCAGCTTTGATCGGACTATGGACCGATACAAGCGAAGCAGGACAGTGCGATCCGCTCCCCAAGATGAACCGCTAAGAACTCCGAGGACCTTAAGGGAACGTGTACAACGGGCCGCCAAATAAGAGACATGTGGAGACCAACACAGTTTCCTGTCCAACGTGAGCCCTAGAAACTTAGTTGTGTCCACGAATGGGAGAACAACGGGACCGAGATGTAAGGATGGCGGAAGGAACGCTTTATATTGCCAAAAGTTGATGCAAACCTTCTCTTCAAAGAACCGGAAGCCATTTGCCACACTCCATGAGTATAGGCTGTCTAGACAACGCTGAAGGCAGCGCTCCAGGAGGCATGTTCGCTGGGCACTGCAGTAGATTGCGAAGTCATCGACAAAAAGAGAGCCTGAGACATTAGGTGGAATGCAATCCATAATTGGATGGCAAAAAGGGATATGCTCAAGACGGAGCCCTGAGGCACTCCGTTCTCCTGGAGAAAGACGTCGGACAATACGGAACCCACACATATCCTAAACTTTCGATCTGTTAAAAAGGAATCAATAAAAAGGGGAAGGCGACCGCGTAGACCCCACCTGTGCATAGTGCGGAGGATACCTCCTCTCCAACAGGTATGATAAGCCTTCTCCAAATCGAAGAACACGGCGACCGTTAGGCGCTTTTGCAAAAAGTTGTTCATGATGAATATCGGCAAGGTCACAAGGTGGTCAACAGTGGAGCGGCGGCGACGAAAGCCGCATTGAACATTGGTAAGTAGCCGTCGAGATTCAAGAATCCAAACTAACAGAGCGATAACCATGCGATCCATCACCTTACAGACACAGCTTGTAAGAGAAATGGGGCGGTAACTAGAAGGAAGGTGTCTAACCTTCCTGGGTTTGGGTATAGGAACAACGACGGCGTCACGCCAACGCATGGGGACTTGACCATCGGTCCAGACGCGATTGTAGGTACGAAGAAGGAAGCTTTAGCCTGCCAGAGAAAGGTGTGCCAGCATCTGAACGTGAATGGCATCTGGCCCCGGAGCAGAGGACCGGGACAGTGCAAGTGCATGTTCGAGTTACCGTATAGTAAAGGGGGCATTATAATTTTCCAGATTCAGCGAGTGGAAGGAAGATCGCCGAACCTCTTCGGCCTCTTTCCTGGGAAGGAAGACAGGGTGGTAATGGGCGGAGCTTGAAACCTCCGCGAAAAAGCGGCCTAAGGCGTTGGAGATATACACAGGATCGACAAGGACCTCATCACTTGAAGTCAGGCCAGGTACAGAGGAGTGGGCCTTAATGCCTGACAGCCGGCGCAGGCCACCCCAGACGACTGAAGAGGGACTAAAACTGTTAAAGGAGCTGGTGAAAGAGGCCCAACAAGCTTTTTTGCTGTCTTTGATGACTCTACGGCATTCCGCTCGGAGTCGTTTGTATCCAATACAATTCGCCAACGTAGGATGGCGGCGAAAGGTGCGTAAAGCACGTCGTCGAGCACGGATAGCGTCTCGACAAGCCTCGTGAAGAAGAGGCAGTACGAGGAATGGAACGTTCGGCAGCGTTGATGATAACAGCCGTGAGGTATTCGACCTGACTGTCACAACTGAGAAAATCGTGGTCCGGAAAGGTCGCCAGGGAGGAGTAAAGTCCCCAGTAAGCTTTCGGTATGTTCCAGCTCGAAGGATGTGGGGATGGGATGTGGTGCAGGAGACGAACGACACAGGGGAAGTGGTCGCTCGAATAGGTGTCAGAAAGGACATACCACTCGAACCGACTGGCAAGAGTGGTAGAACAGATCGAGAGGTCCAAGTGGGAGTAGGTATGAGTAGAGTCCGAGAGGAAAGTCGAGGCGCCAGTATTGAGGCAGACAAGATTGAGATGGTTGAAGACATCCACCAAGAGGGAGCCTCTCTGACAGGATGCAGGAGAGCCCCAAAGGGGATGACGGGCATTGAAGTCGCCAAACAATAAAAACGGCGGAGGAAGCTGAACTATCAGGTGCCACATGTCAGCCTGACTAACTGCGGATGACGATGGAGTGTAGATGGTACAAACAGAAAAAGTAAAGGCAGAAAGAGTAATACGGACAGCTATTGCTTCGAGTGGGGTGGTCAATGGGAGGGGATGGTAACAGACATCGTCCCGAACGAGCAACATGACCCCACTATGAGCTGGAATACCATCCACAGGGGGGAGGTCAGACCGCTCTGAGGTATAGTGGGTAAAAGCAATATGGTCAGTTGGGCGCAACTTGGTTTCCTGGAGACCAAGGACGAGCGGACAGTGCAGGCGGAGAAGCAGTTGTAATTCCTCCCGATTAGATCGAATACCTCTTATGTTCCAATGTAACAAAGCCATCGCTAGTCAGAAAAGAGGGGGAACGAAACGGGTGAAGAGCTGGTCACCTCGACGGCCACGGACGGCCAGGTGTCGAGGGAACAACGCTACAACCGGCGGGAGGCGGATCCTGTTCCATCGAGTCGTCGCCAGCGGCGGCCGCTTTCCCGGGTTGCGTAGGAGGGGCAGCATCATTCGCCGACGAGAGGCCAGCTGAGCGCCTGGCAGCAGAGCGTCCTGGCGAAACTGAGGACGGCCGGGAGCAGCGACTCACGGATGGAGCGTCAGACGAAACGCGCCGGGTGGAGAGGGGGTAAATATTTCTTCTTGGAGGCCATCTTGGAAGGCCGATGAGGCACGGGGATGGTGGGCTGGAACCGAAGAAGGTCTTCATGCGCGAGGTCCGTTTTGACACGCCGGACCTCGGAAGCTGGGGCCCAGAACGTTTCCCCGATGGACGCCTGAGAAGAGGATCGCTTCTCAGGTGGCGGAGGGGGAGAAGGAGGAAGGGTGGACCCTGGGGCAGAGGGGGCAGGGGCCGCGAGGGAGGAGGATTTGGAAGGGAGGGATTTGGGAGGCGGAGGCGGAGACCCCGGATGGGGTGAGGAGGTGGAGGGGGGACAGGATAGGGGTGAGGATACTGTGGAAGGAGTGGACACGACTGAGGCTAACGAAGCTGTCAACGTCACGGGATGGAGGTGGTCATACTTCTTCCTGGCCTCAGAATAAGAGAGACGATCCAAAGTTTTTAATTCTTGAATTTTCTTCTCCTTCTGATACGTGGGGCAGTCTAAAGATACAGGCGTGTGGATGCCAGGACAATTGACGCACCGAGGTGGTGGGGTGCATGTATGTTCCTCACGAAGAGATCACCTTACCTTCTCCTGGAGAACGTCCCCCTCGAAGGCGAGGATAAAGGCTCCGGTGTCGATGCGACAGTCTTTGGTGCCACGCTGAACTCGCCGGACGAAATGCACGCCTCGGCGTTTCAGGTTGGCCCTGAGCCTCTCATCAGATCGCAGCAGGAGGTCCCGATGAAAAATAACCCCCTGCATCCTATTCAGTGCCAGATGCGGGACAATAGACACTCTGATGTCCCCTAGACGGTCGCACGCCTGGAGCACCGCCGACTGTGTGGCGGAGGCGGTCTTTATAAGAATGGACCCCGAACGCATTTTACTGAGAGCCTCGATTTCCCTGAAGATGTCCTCGATGTGCTGGACGAAGAACATGGGCTTGGAGGTGGCGAACGTCCCCCCCATCGGTCCGAGAACAGACTAAATAGCGGGGAAAGTACTTCGCCCCAAGCCGGTGGGCCTGTCCTTCCTCCCAGGGAGTGGCCAAGTGGGAAAGGGCAGGAGAAAATACCAGAGACAGTACCTTTCTTTTTAAAAGACTCGGCCGCAAAGCGACCTGATACATGTTGACGTTTCATCTCCGAAACGTCCGCCCCGATACCACCCACTCCGATCAGGGGCTCTCCCCACAGGCGCTATCCAGCCTCAGCAAGGGCCACCTGGCAGGATGACCGTTGCCGGGAGTCCCGATGCCCCAAGGAGACGGGCATCTTCTCCTTGGCCAACGTGGGGAGGGTGCAGCTCAGGTATTGGCAGTACGATCCCTGTGTTGTCAGGGGGATACAACCTAGAGGGTACATGACGACCCCACCACAACGGGCTGGCTATCGTGCTCGATTTTGGGTGCCATGGAAAGTCCACCACGATCGTAGGTGCAGATGGGGACGCACTATGGGCGTAACTTGTGCAACCCATCAGGCGTTTAGGCGCAATTTGAGGAATAATGGGTGTGGTTACAACGCCGTTACAATGCTGAGTGCCAAGGTCTTAGTGCGCTGAGGACCAGTGATACACCACGTAAGGCGTCCTTCCCCAAAAGGATCGTACTTCTGTAGAATTTTGAAAAAAGGTTTTCAAACCCCAAGGGGGACCATCACATGTAAGGCCGAAACGGTTGAAACTCCTTTCAGTCGTCTCTTACGACAGGCAGGAATACCTCGGGCCTATTCTTACCCCGGATCCGCAGGGGTAATATAGGAGGATGATCATATCCCACAGACAATAAGGTAAGTCGCAAGAAACGCTCCCTGTGACCCTTGAAACAATTTTCTTTTCTATTGTAACACGCCTTGTACACTGCCATACATTTGTTTTTCCGACAAAACTTCGAAGTCTTTGTTAGGTTCAAAGGTGACATTAAAACATTCTGATCGCTCTCGCAGAAAACTAGACGTCGCATGGTTGCTACTGCTGCTACCATAACGCACCACACGCACTGGATGATTTTAAATAGAAGACAGTTACAACAAAAGGAAACTGGTAGAGTTTGACGGCGTTTTGGAGAGTTTCTGAACGTGATTGATGTCCTCTACATTTGAACTCATCTGTCACAGTTATGAAATAGCTGATGGATTTGTGTTCCGTTTCAACTGATTCCTCATATTCCAATCAGGTACACGATCACTCTTGGTACTAGCCACGCCCAGAAGGTTTTGCCACTCCACCAAATCCATCTCAAACAAGCGATGTCAGCCAATTATTACTTGATAACCAACAGAGTGCCAGTGAACGGATGGGATTGAAAGACACCATGGATGTACTGTAATAATATCCGTCACAATTGATAGTGCGAACAATTTTAGCAATTTTTCAGTAATTTCAACACCTAGCAATGATGCGACTGCATGTTTTTCACTTTCAGTATCCTAACCAAACTGCCCCTTCTTTAATTTGCAAGTTTTATTGTAAATGTAGATAGATGACCGTGCAGTTCATCCATTACATGTTAATTCTCGAAAACATATATCAAAGCATACCAGACATCGCTCCACATATCTCTAGCATTTCTGTCATAGTGCGTAACATGATCTCTCTGAATGTTGATGGGAGTTACAGGACATTCTCGCATTCTTGGAATATAGTTAGAGACAGAAAGATCTAACTTTGATTTTGATCAACGCTCCCAGCAGCTGACCAGATGTAGACCGCTACATTGCACATTTCATGTAGAAAAAGTGCGAACGGAGACTAACTACTGTCCCGCACCCATCCGAGATCACAAGATTACTCCAGATGTGCGAATGTCGAGTAGGTTAGCACCCCTTATCCGTTTACAGTAGATATGAAACCTTTGTAATGGTGTAACAGACGGTTAAGAACAAGAAACAGGTGGTTTTTATGCATGGAGGAGCTCCAGAAAAACGAAGTTTGTAGCATTTTACGAAAATCAACTGCGCTGCATTTTTAAAGTATTGTTCTATTATTTGGGGTCATTACCAAGAACGTATTGGCAAGAAAGAACTTAAACACAGGCACTCATAAGGCTTCAATGTTCTGCACTTACAACGCGCTAAAATGTTAGATCGTCGCGGTTTCCGATCTATTAGTGGT
This sequence comes from Schistocerca cancellata, assembly GCF_023864275.1. Classification (NCBI taxonomy): domain Eukaryota; kingdom Metazoa; phylum Arthropoda; class Insecta; order Orthoptera; family Acrididae; genus Schistocerca; species Schistocerca cancellata. Next base: position 632,717,039 of record NC_064631.1, on the reverse strand, counting down.
ATGGAATGCAACACTGTTACTATTCCAATACAAGAAATATATTTCCCGCCCATGGCATACATTTACCTTGCATTTATTTCTACGATAAAGTTTGGCAATGAACTGTAAAATGAAAAACTGCTTCCTTAAAACATGGAGTCTTTGTGATTCACTTACAATGTACCTTTACAGAGGTGTTCAGTCCTCCCCCCCTCTCCCCAATTACATTACGACAGAATACAAAGTGACTATTTCCCGGGCACCCTTCGCTTCCATGTCTACGTTTTCTCGCATTCGTCTTGCTGACTCATGCTTGTTCCCATATACAATAATTATTGTGAGCCAGCCGAACACACACAATTAAGTCCTCAATTTCCCGGATTTCAGCGTATTTTCGATCAGTTTATGTGAATTTTCCATCATTTTTCGCAGTTCTATCAATTTTTTGTGTCACTTCTACCCATGTGATCACGACATAACCACTCTTTCGGTGTTCTATAACTGCCTATACATGTAGTAGAGTTGCGAACACCTGGCGCAAATTCACAATTTTTCTGATTGGGAGGCGTAGTATTGCATCCAGTCGCCTCCACCCACATATTCCAAATTTGCAGTGTGTTTGCTCTTTTTTCTGTATTTCTGTGTTTGCGCAAGTGACACGGACAGCTCCCAGGACATAGTCCTCCTGCTGTTGGACCCAACTTCGAACGTAATACACGTCTTCGGATGTAACGCGTGGTTAGTCCACATGCAAGCCACATGTGGTGGATACACCTCCGAACATCGGTGCAGAATATAGTGCGTCGCAGATCCACATTCGAATGCTAACTCGGTTGTGGTATATCTTGAATCTGCATCCCAACATCGCTTTGTACACTGCACATGGTGGATCCACCTTCAGACCCTATTCCGGAAATGATATATTGTGGATCTGAATCCCAACATTGCTCTGGATATAGCCTGCGGCCGATCCACACTCGAATGCAAACTCTGGTATAATGTGGTTTTTCGAGTGTGGATCTGCCGCACCCCATATATCTGGACCGATATTCGGAGGTGGATCCACCACATGTCACATCTGGGATAGGGCTCACAGGTGGACCAATCACACGTTACATCGTAAGAAGTGTTCTATGTTCGAAGATGGGTCCACCATCTGAGAACAGGGTCCTGGAAGTTGTCCGCGACGGATGCACATACACCAACATACAGAAAACAGAGAAAATGCACTCCAAATGTGGAATATGCGGGGGGAGGCGACTGGATGCAATCGAGTACAGTGCTGTACTATGCCTCGCGATCAGAAAAAAATGTGAATTCGCGCTACGTGTTGGCAGCGAAAGGAGACAGGGAAATAGTCACTTCTTTTTCCACTGACGCAGCATTCTACTGTATGTCTTGATGTACCAGTGATACAAGCGAGTTTACTGTATTTGGAGCTTTTCAGAAAGACAGAACCATCTGCCTCTAAACTCAAATGCATCTGCGTTAAAGGACAACAGAGAGTGGACGGGGTGATCGATTGAGATGGAGTTGTAACAAGGTACTATTTAATGCCAGACTGATTATGCGTTCTAGAACGGGATGGAGATGATGTTGGAGGTAATCTGACCATTTTTTCCGCTGTTCTGTAGGGATGCATTAGTCGTGTGACATAGCCTGCTTTCGACTTTATTACAACATCATGCTCTCTACTTGACTTAGAGCACTGTCTACTAGCGATCGTTAACTGCATGCCTGTCCGTCATCAGAGGACTTCCATATCATGTGTGATGAAACATGACCATCATGTAAATGAACGATGATTTATGCTAGGCAATCCATCCCCCTGTCTCATCTTGGTCTTAAAATCGAGTCTTAAGTTTCATAACTATGGTGATTCTAAGTTAGCGACAGTGTTTGTGAGGTACTACAAACTCTACATATACATTTGCTTCTGGTGTTTACAGCATTAGTGGCGGCGTGAAGTGTAATTCCACATGTTGAACGCCGCTGCTATATGTTTGTCACTTTCCTTTTAAGAGGCATCCTGTGTTACTAAAAATCAGTTTATATAGGACTGATGTAAGCATAGTATAATTTCTGAAAGGTCATCCGAAGTGAACAGCGTGGAGGGAACTTGATACACCTCTGGAAAGCTATACTGTACGTGCATCGCAACGAGTCGATGTTTTAAGGAAGTAGATTTTCATTTTACAGTTTATGACTATAGGTCATCGTTGAGAAACCTGCAAGATGAATGTATGTCAGGCACTGGAAATATAGTTAATACATTGGGATAGTAACAGCGATGCATTCCATATGACTAATAGGATGGAAACCTCGATGATCTAACATTAAAGCTCGTTTTAAGTACGGAACATTGTAGTCTTAGGAGTGACTGTTTATGTTCTCTATTACCAATACCTTCCCGGTAATGACCCCATACAATAAAACAATACCCTAGAAAGGCTAGCGTAGCTGATTTACGTAAAACGCATCGAACTCTGTTCGTCTGGAGCTATTAATGCATAAAAACTGTCAGTTTATTGTTTTTAACTGTCTGTTATATCATCGCAAAGGTTTCATATCTACTGTACATCATTAAAGGACGCTAACCTCCTCGACATTCGCGCATCTGGGGATCTTGTGGTCTTGGATGGGTCCAGGACATTAGCTACAGCCTCAGTCCATACTGTTTCTACGTGAAATGTGGAATGTAGCGGTCTACTTCTAGTCTGCTGACTGCATTCCAGAAATGCGAGAATGTCCTCTAACTCCCATCAACATGGAGAAAGATCATGGTACGCACTATGATCGAAGTGCTAGAGCTATATGGAGCTCTTCTGGTACACTTTGATGAAGTATGTTTTGGAGAATTAACATGGAATGGACGAACTGCACAGCCATCTACCTACATTTACCATGAAACTTGCGAAGTAGAGAAGAGGCACTTCAGCTATGACACTGAAATTGAAAAAAATGCTGTCGCATCATTGGTTGGTGTTGAAATTACTGTAAAATTACTAAAACTGTTAGCCCTATCAACTGTGACGCTTATTATTACAGTACATCGATGACGTCTTTCCCTCCCATCCGATCACTTGCACGCTGTTGGTTACCACATAATAATTGACTGACATCGCTTGTTAGAGATATTTTGTGGAGGCGCAACACCTTCTGGATGTGTCTAGCACCAAAAGAGTGATCGTGTACATGACAAATATAAGGAATCAATTGAAACAGAACACAGAGCCATCAGCTATTCCGTGACTGCACAGTCGAGTTTCAATGTAGAGGTCACCAGTCACGTTCGGACTGCAGTTTGGAAACTCTCCACAACGCCGTCAAACTCTCCCAGTTTCCTTATGTTGTAACTGTCTTCTATTTAAAATCAGAGTGTGTGTGGTGTGTTACGGTAGCAGCAGTAACAACATGATTTACACAATGCGATGTCTAGTTTTCTGCGAGAGGCAATGGATCAGAATGTGTTGATGTCAGTTTAGAACCTGACAAAGACCTCTAAGTCGACTCGGAAAAACAAAAGGTGTGGCAGTGTACAAAGCGCGTTACAGCAGAGAAAAACTATGTTTCAAGGGTCACAGGCAGCGTCTCCTGCGGCTTTCAGCATTGTCTATGCGATACAATCATCCTACTACTTTACAGGTGATGGAACTTTAAACTGGTCCGTGCAGTGGATCAATGTCTTTATATTTAATAGGGTCATTACGTGTGCTCAATGCCGACACGCATGAGATATTTGTTATCCATATATGGGAGGAGAGAGATGTGATAAAAGCTTATCGACTTCTCTATCGGACGAAGTTACTGCAGCTTTATTAGTTTGTAATCTTTCTCTGTTGGATGGTGCAGAATGACGAAGATAACATGTTGGCGTGATAGACGTGAATGGGCCCTGACGGACGCAGATCTGTTGTACTTGTATGCTGTGTGGCAACGCACCACAGTGCAGTAGCTAAATCCTCGTCTTCTTACAATTCTCGCTTGCATCGATTGATGAAAACACAGTCCTGTTGCAAATTCTCCTTAGCCTGTTTCTACATGGTTTGCAGAAGGTGGTAGATATAGCTTTGTCTGACTTCTATTCGGTTCCAACTTACATTGGAGCGATCACATGTGCAAAGATTGGTAGTGCAGAGTTGGAGGGGCAGTTGCAAGATGCATCAGGACTACTTAAAACTACGTTGGAATCTTACTGTAGAAGATAGGTTGGAGAAAGGTGACTTTTTCCAGTTATGAGAGTGCCAGAAATATGATTCACTAGTGGCTGTAATCATTGAAGTAGTTTTCCACAGCATCCAATGCAGGTATGTTGTTGAATGGTAAGACTTTATTCCTTATCCCGGACTGCATTTCTACAAAAAGCGTAGCAGTAGATATCAGAAAAGTTAGTACACATTTTTATGGTCTCAATCAGCACATCTACAACTTATTGTGTCCTTTCTCAATCAACTATCTCCTATAACCCCAGCGATAGATCATCGAACCACTGACATGGCATCAAGACAGAAAGCATTACAAATACTGGAAAAATATCTAGCCGTGGCAACCTGAGGGAGCTGCAAATACCAGTTCCATACCACGCTCCTTAGCTGAAGTTCGGTAATTTAATTACAAGGTAGGCGACGTGTGACCGCACTGTTGTTATGATACTACGCACTCGGGCGACCTCTGTCTATATTGTGTGTCACGGTATTTGTCTGGAAAAACCCTCTTCATTCAGAGGTAATGCCATACATAGGTTTATGAAGCGAGTGTAGCTTTTAATATGGATACTTTTACGCACCTGTAGAACCAAGACTGCTTGTGATGGTAATATGCCTGTGGTTTTATAACATCTGTTTGTAAGACGATTACGCCTCTCTTTCTAGGTAACATTGGTGCCACTGGGAAGAAAACTTTTGAGACATGTCTACCCATCGTTGATTTTCTGTCAGTATTATTTCGTATCGCCAGCAATGAGCCAGTGTTGGTATTATACGTAGTAGTAGTAGGGCATATGTGACAGGTTCGCCTTGAGCATCAGACAAAGCAAATGACTATGTCCAGTAGTAGGGAAGGAATAGATCTGACGTGGAATACTCTGATAGCAAAGGGAATAGTATGTAAAATCATAAGGGTGGTGCAGATATTTATATTTCCAGAGCCAGAGCCATCAGCAGGGTGTATTGCTGATACTTCACTCATTGTCGAATGTCGTTCATCTGTACCGCAATCCTAATATTTAACTGTAAGTGTAGCAATCAAATATATATGTAACCGATTGAGTATGATTATTCTGTCTGTGCATGTTTGGCGCGGCGGTGTCGGTGGTCAGTGTCGGGAGTGAGTCACGTTTCCCAGTATCCACAGGAGCCGTCAGAATGGAGAGGCCTGTAGCATTACAGGAACGTAGTTGACAGCCATCTCGTCCTCTAGATGGCTGAACAGCGAACTAATACTTAGTATATGTTAGACAACTTTTGTTATCGCGTGGAAATTTGAGAAGATTCAATATGGATACGTGTTTGTGCTGGACGATTATTCCCTCTAAAGAAAATCGTCTGACTGACAGCTTCTTGGTATTTACTGTCATTTGGTTGTGAGAAGGTCGATTGTCGTGTGTGTTTAGTGCATCTTGCAGGTGAAAGACCTGTGAAGGTCAAATTTACTGGTTCTCTTGTAAATTACAAGGATGATATGGAATCCGTTATAACACGGACATAAGTATTCGATGAGTGGAAATATCGGCTTCCTCTAATTTTTTGTCTTCACGTAAAGGTCTTCGCAGCCAGAATAAGATTCAAGTCTAACGTAAAAAACTATACCGATTTTGCTCATAAAGCTAAATAAAAATTGACTTCGTCCATTTTCGTGGAAAGAGGACGTTTATTTTTCTTTTCTTTAAATAGCTGTTTTACTATAAGGGTCGAGGTCATGTTAAATAATCCAGTGCAAAAAATGGTGGGTGAGTTCTCTAGGAGACCCTGGCTCTCGCCTGGTCTCAGATGGAGCTTACAACGTGTTATTAAACAAAAGGGTTTCCAGCAGAGAACGAGAGGCCTTTCGGAGGCTTTGAGGACCAGTCTAGTCTGTGACATCGCCGCAGCTGCACCCCTAACCATTACAGGCGGCTGTGTCACTATACTTTAGATGACCAAGATGCATTTGGGAAAGCCTCCCTTTTATCTCCTAAACTATACCTGCTTTTGTGTTGGAGAAGGACCAATGTATCAAGGCGGACAGTCGCCAGCACGTGTCACGAGGCTGCCGGTGGAGTAGCTCCCTCCCCTAGTCCCTTTCTCCCTTAGGTATAGAGAGGCCCTTGATTTTCAGCTGTTTTTGATTGTACATGGAGGAGATCGCACGTCAAGTATTACACCCCCTGCAGTCGACGATTTTCCCCTGTACATGTGTTGCATTATAACCCATTATATACGAGTGCAGGATTATTAACGACAAATTCGATGTGTAATTAAAACTGACATTTTTTCCACCAGCTGTGATAGGAGTGTAGGGTCATTTTTAGTAGATGTATTTAGTGAATTCTGAAGTCAAACAGAAGTAGATGCTGTATACTTAAAGCTTATACACTTTTTTTAACTCCGCTGTCCAACACCACTATCTAGTCAGCTGATGGTATGTCCTATCAGAAAGAATAAAGATAGTACCTAAACCCCAGCGTTTTTCTCCCTAGCTTGTCGGTGTAGCGTGGAGTTTCAGTGTTCTGTCGCTGGTTTCGAGTATTATTGCGAAATTTTTCCCCAGCAGGATGACACCCGTTGTATGGTATCATCAGTTTTTGCGGCGTATTGCGCTTTTTTTGCTGTCCTTGTGTAGCACTATGCATCGGGCTGTGTAATAAGGCCTCATCTTTGTGAACTTCGTAATACAAAACGATATTTGGGTCAGTTTAGATTGGTATTGCGTCTGTTACCAACCAAAATAAGTAAAGTGCACTAACCTAGCCTTCATCTCTCGCATCTGGACGGTTTCCATGTGTCAGGGGGTACAATTGAGCTTTCCATCCAGTAGAATCAGAGTTGGAGTAGTTGATAAGTTTCGTTTTTTACATGCACAAAGTGTTTTGTGCACTGCATTATTTTCGGGTGTCTAAGCATTGTAAATGTGTTTGCATAGCATTACACATGGATTATTTCAGTGATCTACGATTAGATTGCACATCTGTATGCTGTGTACCGGATTATTTCGGTAATTTACGAGTTGTCTGCGTCTCTGCACATCAGTGTACTCCATTATTTACAAGTAATTTCCAAGTCTGTAAACTGTATGTTGTGACCCCAAGGATGTCATGGTGAGTGGTTTGTATCAGCGTAATAAATAAACTACGTGAAATACGCCTCTAAATAAATTCTTGCAGAAATAAATAAAGTACACTCCTTCCTCTCTCCAGCCGCCCAGAACAGGCCTATTCCTTTTCCCCCAAATTTTCCCCTCCAGACCGCCAGGGGTATGAGGCGGCTGGGGCACACATGCTGCAGCGGGAAACACGTAATATCATGAGGCTGTGCTCCTATGGACTGAACTGCTCAATCACTTGTCCTATCGTGGCGTCCTCTAGCGGCGAATTTGCTAACTAGCTCAGTTCTTTGGTTTGATGGATCAGGGGCAGTTGTCTCTTGTGAGGTGGGAACTCTTACATATGTTATAGAAATGACAGTTCCAGCAGAGACCGATGTTTCCATGCATTGTGTAATGCATCTTCAATGCAACGGATTTATTTTCAGGACCGTATTATTCCTCTTCATATGTTCAAGCATTAATGCTCGCTTCCATTCTTCATGCAATGAGCTGTGGATGCACTCCTTGGATGAATAAGTGCATGTAAAACATCTATTAAAGCTCCTATCTGGCACCAACATCTCAGTAATTGAACACAAACTCCTTTGACACCAACAGCTCAAGTGGCACTGATATCTCAGCCTCTTGTGGCGATAACACCACACTAAGCCACTAATGCAGTAGGTAGATAATAAATATAAAGCAATTATAACAGATGTCAGCAAATTTCAACAAATTAAAGGAAATTTAAACAAATTTATACGAATTTAAACAAATTATGTTGGTATTGCATGATTTTAAACATGGCTGCGGCAGCAACTGTTAAAATTCTTCACAATAAAGGATGACAGCCAAAAACAGTTGCAGGATAAAAATTTTTTTTATTAAAATTCTTGACCAAGGTTTCGGTACATATAAATGTACCTTCATCAGAAGTAAAACTTCCTGAACAGAAAGACACATTCATTAGAAAAGCCATATCAACGAAAGTGAGAAACAGAAGCTTAAGTAAAAGTGAAATTACTACATTAATGTAGGCACAAAATCATTAGTACTTACTAAAAATTACATCATGCAATGGAGAATAATAAAATTAATTATGCCAAAGGCGTCGTCAATAATTAAAACATCATCTCCATTTGTACAACGTGTGTAATGGGCACAGGGTCAAAGCGAACATTACTTCACTTATGAACTATTGAGACACGACTATGAAATCACAAGGGCAGATGGTTTCACCGAGAGAGGGCACTTGCATGTGCCAGACTCGCGCATATTAAAATCCATAAATACATACATAAGCGCATCAACAAATTATTAAAGGTTGTGTTAATTCAAACTCTGTCTTAATAAGTAAAACGTATCAGGCCAATTAAAGACATTTATGTAAAATAGAAATATAGAACCAATTTATCTGTATCCTAGTGTCAAACGGATAAAGCTTGCGCTTGGAACATCTGACGAGAGAGGGCACTAGTGTAATGCGCGAGAGTCTCGCGTAACGTAGGCAGTAAAATACATACTAGCGAAACAACAAAAAAAAATGTTATAATAAAACGAAAACATCTGTCATTATGAATAAAACATAGTAGTCATTTAACCATACATACACATTGAAATTCATAACAAACAAACATCACAATATGTAGAATCCCAACAAGACAGGAAAAGCGCATTTCACCGGCATTAACAAGCAAGAAAATACCTACTAGTCAGCCAGACTAAGTTACATTAAGGCAATGAGGGGTTTGAAACTGTCTAAAAAATGTTTGTTTCGAAGCTGCACCTGTTCATTAAGAACAAAACCGTCTTTTAGAGACAGATGCTTGAAAATCTCTAATTCTTCGAGCAAGTCTAGTTTGTAACCTTTATTAGCTTCATGAAGCAGCTCTACGTCGTCCAGTTCACTTGGCGTGTGCCGTAAGAGCCATAGATGTTCAGCAAAGGTGGAATTATATACGTTTTCCCCATTTTTACCGTGTAATGACTGCCCAAACTATTACATAGGACAGACAGGTAGACCCATTAAAGTTAGGTATAAAGAACACTTGTTGAAGTTTTACTTCTGATGAAGGTACATTTATATGTACCGAAACCTTGGTCAAGAATTTTAATAAAAAAAATTTTATCCTGCAACTGTTTTTGGCTGTCATCCTTTATTGTGAAGTATGTTGGTATTGAATGACATCATGAGTTGTCTAGTGCGGCAACACTATACTGACTACCCTCAGCTGGAGGAGTAATCTCCTAGAGCAAAATTCCCTATAAAAGTAGTAATTCCGCCCATTCTCCAAGAGTATGACGCACCATCAGGCAAGGGGGTGACCTGTAGAAGCGCATAATTCAATTTTCCACCAAAATTTAAATTTCCTGCGAGGGGGCGTGGCAGGGGGGCATGGTACTTTCCCGCCAAAAGCGGCCATCTTGGATAATGGTACTCGCGTGGTGAGCTGGCGTCATGACCGCCATCTTGATGATGATGATGATGATGTTTTGTTTGTGGGGCGCTCAACTGCGTGGTTATCAGCGCCCGTACAATTATCCAATCTTTGCTCAGTCCAATTTCGCCACTTTCCTGGATGATGATGAAATGATGAGGACAACACAAACACCCAGTCATCTCGAGGCAGGTGAAAATCCCTGACCCCGCCGGGAATCGAACCCGGGACCCCGTGCTCGGGAAGCGAGAACGCTACCGCGAGACCACGAGCGGCGGACACCGCCATCTTGTATGACATCTTGCACTGTTGCCAAGTCTACAGGCCACCATCGTGGATGACGTCGTCGCCACTGTCTTAGATACTTCTGGCAACAATGGAGAGTGGAGCCACGACTGTTTTTTTCCACTCCTGCTGTATGTCATGAATCTCCTGTTAATCTCAGCACAGAATCTGCCTCCCAACTTTCCCCATTTCCTTGCCCGAGTTTGCACAAATTACTGCTACAGTAAGACAGAGTTTGTATGGTTCACAACTGCTTGGTACATCTTATCGGTCGGAAGATCGATGACCCCACTAAAAAGTAAAAGGGACAAGTGTTGAAAAGTTATGATGACTCCAGTGGCTTCACAATAGATATTTAAGAGACTATAGAAATATGTAAGCATTTGTACACTCCAGTCACATTAATGTGGTCATCGCCTATGTTATATAACGTTGGTGGGATGTTAAACACTTATCTCCTCTCCCTCCTCCTCGTAACACATCAACGTCCAGTAAGAACTCGCAGAAGGAATGTGGCAGCAGCCCAGAGTGGAGAGTATAAAATGTGTCGAGAGGGTTTACAGGGGAGTGGGGAAAAGGGGTGGGAGCAAGTGCAAAACAGTACTCTCATCGTTGTAATATGAAAACAGATCTATTTACCTATTGCCCAAAGGGGCATGATCGTTAGCTTTCGGAACAAACATGGAAGCACTTCTGAGACGACGAAGTTTGTCAACTGCTAGAGTATAGGCACGGTTAAGGTATGATGTGCAGGTCACAATTATGCAATCAAATACCGGGGCCGATACAGCTGCGGTGCACCATGGGTCACAGATGACAGGTGTGAACGACGGCTGCGGAAGTATGTACAGGGGAATAGACGTGGAACTGTTCAGCAACTGACCACCCGCATGAACCAAGGGGCTACCAACATCGTCTGCTCAATTACCATTCAGCAAACGTTGCTGCTTATGGGCTTTGGGAGAAACCGGCTGATCCATATACCCATGCTGATAGTTTATTGCCTGGATCTGGCATACCAATACTACAAATGGACGGCCACTGTGTTTTGCAGTGAGTGTCCTTTTAGATGAATCTATTTTTATGCTCCAATTGACTGATAACCGCCGCATGCGTAGCGTGAAACACCCTAAAGCAAACATCACGTAACAATCGTCTTAAGGGTCCCAGTCAGAGGAAATTCCTCACTGGTCCCTTCATCCTAGAAGACACAGTAGGTCAACACAAGTATGCCACCGTTCTTGGGAACCATGTCCACCCCTCTATGTAGTTTCCTTTAGCTTGTCAGAGATTTATCTACACTGCGACATGTCAAACAACACACAGTGAAAGTGCATGTTTCAAAGAGCACCATGAAGAACATACTGTACTCTCCTGACGATCAACTCCGTCGATTTAAACCAAACCGAGAATTTGTGTGACCACCCAGATCGGGCTTGTCGTGCCATGAGGAACCTACCACAAGTGTCCACGCCAGTCGAGTCGGCATGGCTCCACATCACTGTGTGTACTGTCCAGAACATCATTGATCCTTTTCTTCCATTTCTTGCAGCGGTCAACACTGAGAAAGGTGGTTGTTCAAGCTTTTCATAAGTGGTCTCATTAATAGACAATACAGGGTGAGTCACCTAGTGTTACCGCTGGATATATTTCGTAAACTATATCAAATACTGAAGAACCGATTCCACACACCTAACGTGAGGAGAGGGGCTAGTGTAATTGTTTAATACAAACCATACAAAATGCATGGAATTTTGTTTTTTTGACACAAACCTACGTTTTCTTAAATGGAACCCCGTTAGTTTTGTAAGCACATCTGAACATACACTCCTGGAAATGGAAAAAGAACACATTGACACCGGGGTGTCAGACCCACCATACTTGCTCCGGACACTGCGAGAGGGCTGTACAAGCAATGATCACACGCACGGCACAGCGGACACACCAGGAACCGCGGTGTTGGCCGTCGAATGGCGCTAGCTGCGCAGCATTTGTGCACCGCCGCCGTCAGTGTCAGCCAGTTTGCCGTGGCATACGGAGGTCCATCGCAGTCTTTAACACTGGTAGCATGCCGCGACAGCGTGGACGTGAACCGTGTGTGCAGTTGACGGACTTTGAGCGAGGGCGTATAGTGGGCATGCGGGAGGCCGGGTGGACGTACCGCCGAATTGCTCAACACGTGGGGCGTGAGGTCTCCACAATACATCGATGTTGGCGGCAGTGGTCGGCGGAAGGTGCAGCCCGCCTCCAGTGGTGTCGCGACAGGCGTGAATGGAGGGACGAATGGAGACGTGTCGTCTTCAGCGATGAGAGTCGCTTCTGCCTTGGTGCCAATGATGGTCGTATGCGTGTTTGGCGCTGTGCAGGTGAGCGCCACAATCAGGACTGCATACGACCGAGGCACACAGGGCCAACACCCGGCATCATGGTGTGGGGAGCGATCTCCTACACTGGCCGTACACCACTGGTGATCGTCGAGGGGACACTGAATAGTGCACGGTACATCCAAACCGTCATCGAACCCATCGTTCTACCATTCCTAGACCGGCAAGGGAACTTGCTGTTCCAACAGGACAATGCACGTCCGCATGTATCCCGTGCCACCCAACGTGCTCTAGAAGGTGTAAGTCAACTACCCTGGCCAGCAGGATCTCCGGATCTGTCCCCCATTGAGCATGTTTGGGACTGGATGAAGCGTCGTCTCACGCGGTCTGCACGTCCAGCACGAACGCTGGTCCAACTGAGGCGCCAGGTGGAAATGGCATGGCAAGCCGTTCCACAGGCCTACATCCAGCATCTCTACGATCGTCTCCATGGGAGAATAGCAGCCTACATTGCTGCGAAAGGTGGATATACACTGTACTAGTGCCAACATTGTGCATGCTCTGTTGCCTGTGTCTATGTGCCTGTGGTTCTGTCAGTGTGATCATGTGATGTATCTGACCCCAGGAATGTGTCAATAAAGTTTCCCCTTCCGGGGACAATGAATTCACGGTGTTCTTATTTCAATTTCCAGGAGTGTATAAACAAATACGTAATCAGTGCCGTTTGTAGCATTGTAAAATGTTAATTACATCCGGAGATATTGTAACATAAAGTTGACGCTTGAGTACCACTCCTCCACTGTTCTATCGTGTGTATCGGAGAGCACTGCAACATACATCGCGTTTCTACAGAATTATCTGCCAACGTTGCTCGAAAATGTCCCACTGGAAACGCGTCGACGTATGTGGTATCTGCATGATAGTGCACCTGCACATTCCGCAATTAACACTAGGCTGACCCTTGACAGGATGTTCGACTGGCGTTTCATAGGACGTGGAGGACGCATAAATTGGCCAGCCCGTTCTCCTGATCTTACACCCCTGGACGTCTTTCTGTGGGGTACGTTAAAGGAGAATGTGTACCGTGATGTGCCTACAACCCCAGAGGATATGAAACAACATATTGTGGCAGCCTGCGGCGACATTACACCAGATGTACTGCGGCGTGTACGACATTCATTACGCCAGAAACTGCAATTCTGTGCAGCAAATGATGGCCACCACATTGAACATCTGTTGGCCTGACATGTCGGGACACACACTATCCACTCCGTAATTGAAAACGGAAACCACGTGTGTACGTGTACCTCACCCCTCATGGTAATGCACATGTGCGTCAGTGAAAAAGACCAATAAAAAGGTGTTAGCATGTGGACGTAATGTGCTGTTCCAGTCTCTTCTGTACCTAAGATCCATGACCGTTCCCTTTGGATCCCTACGTAATTCGGTGCTCTCCGATACACACGATCGAACAGCGGAGGAGTGGTACTCAAGCGTCAACTTTAGGTTACAATATCTCCGGATGTAATTAACATTTCACAATGCAACAAACGGCACTGATGACGTATTTGTTTATATGTTCAGATGTGCTAACAAAACTAACGTGGTTCCATTTAAAAAACCTAGGTTTGTGTTAAAAAACATACTTCCGTGCATTTTTGTATGGTTTGTATTAAACAATTACACTAGCCCCTCTCCTCACGTTCGGTCTGTGGAATCGGTTCGTCAGTATTTGATGTGGTTTACGAAATATATCCAGCGGTAACGTTAGGTGACTCACCCTGTATACTATCACACCTTCAGTCCATCTTGAATTGTATCACTGGAAATGAATTCAAAGAAATTCTATAAACAATAAGTGAGATCCTTAACATAAAACGCACAAACATAAACTCACACATTATGTAAGGTGGCAAATTAAACTAATGTTAAGTTTGCACCTTGAATGGGAAATTTTATTCATCATAACAGGATGGTGAATACGTCACCTGACATACTTTGGCGAAAATGAGCAGATTTGCCTATTAAAATATTAAGTAAAAGCGACCCATGGGAAGGGACAAAGAATGCACTGGGTGACTCATTGAAGAGGGCACGTGGCACAAAGAGAATCTTTAGAAAACTGCTTTGGGGACTTTCCAGATAGATACAGACAGACCAGCGACCCAGTCGATCACGTGAACTGCACCTGGTACGCTCATGATGTACACGTGTAACTTTTAGGCGTCTGCAGTGGACACAAAATGACCGATTGGATGACACAAAATAGGAAGGAGTACAGTGCCGTTTGCTGGTAGGCCCTTTGCAATTGAAAGGTATAGTTTTCACAAGTTGAAAGGAATGTTCCTATTGGTTGGAAAAAACCATGATATGGATCATGAAAGGAACCAGGTGGGCAACAGTTTTGCTACGAGAGACACAAGAACGAAAATTTTGAGGACTCTCCTCTGAACCGTGCACAACAGGGTACATCATGCTCTGTACTACGCAAAGGAGGAACTTTGTCTGAACATAGCATTCACCTCGGCCGACATTCAGCTATATATTTGCTGTAGTCTCGTTGAGCTCTAGCGGAGAAGCGAAACAGCCACGTTGTTAATTGTCTTGTGAGATCTGAGAGGGCATTGTAATATGCACGCTGCTCCATCCATAAACGTGCATATCGCCATATTTCAAGACTAGGAATGAGTGCATGTTTTCTCCCCTAACGAGAAACATACGACAGTTTCTGCTGATAAAATCAGCAAAGATTTTGATCATCTTTTAAAGGAGTTTCATAGGACGAGAGCAGCTATGCAGCTGACAACTCATCACAGCTAAGGCAAACACCGATAGTAGATGCGTAAGCTTGCCAGTATACCAGCTTGCGTCCACTGTGAACTCGTGCAGCCTTGAGTAACCTTTTTCTCAGCTTGTCGCAAAAAAACAAACATCCCTGTAGACTTAGTTGTGATCCTAGATGGTACCGAACGTAGAACCAGAATCAGATGATTTGTCGTAATATTGGCCAACTTCACAATGTAGTGGTAAGAATAATTCTTTAGAGAACCTTCTGGTTAAAATTTGACATTGTCGTGTTCAGAGTAATCTCGATTAAACAGGACGAAATGCGTTATCTGCACAACTGTCATAACATTGTCATGTTACAACCTATGTAAATTCGTGTATTTCTTTGACAATACTCCTGAATTAAACTCAATTTGTGTATAGCTAAACACCATCGTGCTCTGTCGTCGAATAAGGGTCCACTCCTTACCCAGTCATATATTCTATAGATGAGAAGGTACTCAAATGGGGTTTTTGATTATGTCTGACGATAGACAAAAGGAGTGTAGTGTCAGATAATTGCGACCCTACCACGATGGCAATTGGTCTGCCATAATGGTAATTAGTCAAAACAGAAAGGGTAATTAAAATTTTGTATTGAAAGAAAATTCTTTGTGTTAAGGTTACTCAATGTATGTGTCTGCATAGTGGTCAGAATACTGTAAATGTGTGATTCACGGATTAGAAAAAGTTTTATTAACGAGTACAGAAAAGTTTTGTGTTTGTGTAGAAAAGTAGCTTGTGCATTACCTTGCTGGCCCGCACGAAGTTATTCACGGCGTTGTTGAGTTGGTTGGAATATCCACCAGTGAACGGCGTTGCTAATGAAGTGTTTATAGTCTAAGAAGTTTCAACGATATTTTGGAGACATGTCATGTCATAACTTTCTGTTGACAAGAGGTCAGGCTCGCGCCAATCGAGAAAGACAGAGGATAGACGATCTGAGATGGCGCAAGGGCGGAGATCATCGCATATAGGGCAAACTGAAGACCTTGATAGGATAGAAATTGACTTTTAACAAAAAGCATCGAAAAGCTAGTCACGAAACCGAATGAAATGCCAAAGCAGAGTAATGGTGTCGGTTTCATGATTGGTATCGCAGTCTGAGACCGCACATAACCGAGCAGATGACTGATCTAGTGGACAGAAGTACTCATAGAACGATCAACTTCGGTACGTTGAACCAAAAGTTGTATTTCTGAATTAAACGGGACAATTTCCTACTTAACGAATGTGTGTAAATGCGTCAATACTATATACAGCAGTCGGTGGGACGTCACGTGAATGACGTGAATGACGAACGGAAAAATTTACACCAAATGGTGACAGGTGACAATGGCGAAGAGTCTGATAGTGTGTTCGCCAAACTGAAGCAACTCACTATTATCGTCTCGCAAACAAGTGAGTGCAGAGACAGCAGACTTAAACAGAAACAAATACTGGGTTAGCAGATTTAAAAAGTGAAACTGCGAATTTAAGAACCTTAACGGCAAATCTAAAAACAGAAAAAATGCAGGGTTACCAGACTTAAACACCGAGACAAATGCTGCAATAAATGGTCTCAAATTTGAAACCACTGCTGGGTTCGAAAAAGTCCGCAAAGATCAGAAAAGTTGCGAACGGAAGTTAATGAACCCTTTACCGAAATCCGGAAAGAGGTGAGAGACTTGTGCGAACTAATTCAATCGCTCATGGCTGATCCGAAAAAGATGCGTACTGACATTGAACAGGTGCAGGATGCAGTGTCTAATATCAACCAAAGAGTTGGCAATTTAGCACGTAAGGCGTCTGGTAAGGTGAAACACATAGTGGAAGAACTATGTCAGAAAACGGGTCACGCAATCCGCGTTAAAAAGATTCTAAACATACACTGTAAAAAAGTCTCGAAAAATCAGCAACACTATGAACAGCTTCGTACAGAACTGAACAGAGTATTGAGAACCGTACAGAAAGCAGTGGTGAGGCGAAGGAATCTGTGGTATCATCCGACATAGTAGTGAAAGAAAATCCGGAGGTAACCTAGTCCATTATGCAATCTTCCGTGGCAGTTAAGGAAACAAATAAGTCATGTGACTCCATTTGTATGTCCACAAGAGATTTCGTCAGTATTTTCCGATCCGAAACACAAGCAAATGGCAGGAGAACAGTTGAGAACAGATAAGCTAAACGGGTAATGTGCATTTACAGCAGACAATGGTGTGAGAAGCGGTAACTGCACGTGTACCAACACTGCGGCAGGCGACCTTCCTAATGTATGTGAATGACGCGATAACGAAGCAATTTACGGCGACACAGGTACCAAATTCTCAATTTACGAGTTATAGTACAACAGACCATATACTGCAGGTCAATATGAATGAAGTACAAAGACAAAACTCTGATCCAGTAACGGAAAATTTAAACCTATCTGTCAGTCCGATACGCGAGGAACGATACGGTTCAGGTAATTGCACACCACTGCGTAGATGCCATGCTAGATGTAACTCACGCTACGGTCGGAGGTTCGAATCCTGCCTCGGGCATGGATGTGTGTGATGTCCTTTGGTTAGTTATGTTTAAGTTGTTCTAAGTTCTAGGGCACTGATGACCTCAGAAGTTAGGTCACATACTGCTTTCTACCCTTCTTTTAAACAAAAAAAATAATGTGAGTCAAATATGTCATTTCAGGATCCAAATGTGGTTGGAAAAATGACACACTTGTAGGGAACGGGAAATGTAGCTAAAACACAAACGCCATATCGTTCAAATGGTTCAAATGGCTCTGAGCACTATGGGACCTAACTGCTGTGGTCATCAGTCCCCTAGAACTTAGAACTAATTAAACCTAACTAACCTAAGGACATCACACACATCCACGCCCGAGGCAGGATTCGAACCTGCGACCGTAGCAGCAGCGCGGCTCCGGACTGGAGCGCCTAGAACCGCAAACCACCGCGGCCGGCACCATATCGTCAATAGAAAAGTTTGACAATGGTCACTTTTCAAGACTCAGAAAATTCCAACATTACAAAGAAAGCGGGAACGACTTATACCTCCGCACGTTTATAGATCAATTCCAGATCGGTTTGCCAGAGCATTGGCCACTTAGCCATAAACTTGACTTCATTTGTGCTCATATGCAAGGCGCAATAGCGGAAACCATGCAAAGAGCCGCTGCAAACTGCCAGTCGTATGAACAATTTAAGTCTGCATTCTTGGAGTCATAGTGGTCTACGGATACGCAAAATAGGATAAAATATGAATTGTTACCGAAGGAGTCATTCGAAAACTCTGAAGAAAAGCAGGGAGTTAGATTTTTTAAGAGATGACGAAAAAGAATCAGTGTTTAGACAATCCGTACATTGATGGGGAACTGATACGTATGTACACAGTGAAGTTACACTTACGTTATCAGAAATCGTTGGTTGGCAGAGCAGGAGATAATATAGACGCATTTAAAGGGATGTTAAGAGAACTTGAATTCATCTTCAGTGAAGATGACGCGAAGAAATAACGTGCAGTCAGAGAAAACAATGGTAGCAGGAATAGTAGCAACCCATTGGCCTTCAATAACGCTTACAATGGCAGTAACAATGTTTTGAAAGGTAATCGTTTTGGAATGAATAGTAATCGCCCATGGGATAAAAATAGCTATGGTTCTGGAAACTTAGAAACAAACAATAACAATGGTCTGGGTGAGGGGCGGAATGACTATAACGGCTTGGTCTCAGAAATTATGGTGGTATGTAACTATAATTCGTGATATTATCACCGTGAAAACAAAGCAAGAAGGTTTAGTGGTTTTCCACCACAAAACCCAAGTTATTCGCGTGGAACTGGGATGAAAAGAACGCTGAAAGGTTGGGGGAATCAACTTCAGCAGGACAACACACGTGAAATAAACCGGTACAGGAAGTCGAGCACTGGCCATCTAACCCTGGTAAAACACAGAACTGACGAGATGAAGGGTACAAAGACCATTCGTAAGTGAATCAATCTCCAAATGAAGTAGATTTTATAATTAAACATGTAAATAGAATTAGCTTTGGTCAGGAAGATTCTAAAGTAAGTATCAGATACAAACACCAGCATGCTGGGAAATAATGGACTGGGAATAGACCGATGAAGAGGAGTAAGAGTTGTTAACAGTTGCAATAGACAGTTGTACAAAAACTAATGATGACCAAATTGTGAAGGATACAGTTCATTTATACGAAACCGAGAGTGAAATGGTATGCCAAAAGGATAATGCACCATACTCAAGCACAATTAAATTCCCACCAGTACCCAGAGTATAACATCAGCATCTAGTAAAATTAGCACTGAGCAATAGAAAGGCTACGGCGTTAAAGTAAGTTCTTTTCCACATACAAGGGCCCTATGGAAGTAAGTAAAGTGGTCCGTTTTAATGCAGTCGAATTGATAAACGCCTAAACAGGAAAATCAATGGGCTTCCAACACGTGAGTCACTCACAGTTCCATAAAGGATAGAACAACAAATATTAACAAGAAAAATTGTTCCATTAAATATAGAGCTTTCAAAAAGAGCAAAATTTTGAAGTCAAAGAGTAAGAGAGCTAAGGAAGTGCACACAAATGCAACTTTTTAATTTGTACTTATCTCAAGAAAATAATTATGGTAAGTTTCTTAATAGATCAAGAGAATAGTTGAGAAGGAAAAACAGTAAAGTAAAAACTATAGTAACTCTTCTGCAAGCGAAATGTGCTCTGGGGAAAGAGTAGAAAGCCATGAGGAAGTTGAAGATCAGCATGAGGATAGATTGTCGAAATAGTAGTAGCTCTTCAAATGTAGTTTAAAGTAGAAAGAAGTTGACTCTTGCGGCCAAAAGGAAGAATAGAAGTAAGAACGACGTAAAGAATCAGGTAAGAAGGAGAGATTCATTTCTGGATAGTTCCATTGAGGGCGGTGAACATATAGTTGAGGAGATATTCTGGGGGAAAACGAGAAGCATATTCGATTTGTGAAGGATACCACATGTTGATATTAAAATGGAGATGTGAAGGAAATGTATATGAAAGATCGTTAGGAGGTAGGAATTAAAAGAGAGAATTGAATTATTAAGCCAAGCGAGAAACATGTTATTTTGTGGAAGGAGAGAGACACAGGGATTTAAGTTCAACACAGGGAGGATTTAAATGAGGAAGAGTATGATGGGGGAAAAAAGGAATATAAATTTTACTGTTTAGAAGAAAGGGATAGGGATGGGTACAGCTGAGAAAAATGAGCTTTAGAACATTGTAATAAAACAGTAGACAAAGTTTTGGGAAAAAAACGGGAAGATATATTGAATTTTCAAGTTCTGTTACAGCTAATGCCGAAAAGAAAGGATTGCAGAGAAGAAGACGGAGTCAAAGTCAAGCTGCAAATTTTCATGATAATATGAAGTACCTGTAGTTAGAAAAAAGAAAGAACTTACTAGCACACTAACCGTCATCACTATTAATTTTCGTTTTACTATCCATCGTGATGAATGTGAGGAAACCATAATCTTTATACTAATGAAAACAAAAGAATGTGTTTACATACAATGGGGATAATACGTGTAAAACCATGAAGAGGGTAATAAGAATATCGTATGTATATTTTAAATAACTAATTTTGAAAAGCCTCTTAATGATTTAGTGCGGGTAAAGTTTGAAATGTAATTTAAGGGAGTAAGAGTTATGATAAGATAGGTAATAATATCATGTAAAATAGAGAAATTTGAGTACATAAGGAAAGTACGATAGATTAAAGCTTGGACAAAATTGTATTAAACATGACGTCGTCAAGCACGATGCAGCGTTATTGCGGCCACATCGACAGCAGAACTGAGTAGAGCGCATAGGCGGGAGAGGAAGGGACACAAAGTGTGGATACCTGGTATGTCATCTTTCGAGATGATGAAAGAAGGTGTCTTGGTGGAAGCAACAGTCCACGAGGATAACAACTCTGTAGGAAAGGTTGGGGATCTACAACTCATCCTGTATACAGTCAAAAAGTACCATGATGCAAGCTTTATTCATGTGAAAGCCACATGCGAACTTGATAATAACGATTTTGCGAAAGTGATAGGTACTTAGGCTACCATTTCTATCGCAAACTATTTACAGCAGCATAAGGAGAAATGATGGATGTCCACTAAACCGGAATTGAGGTGGACACGTTACATCAAGGACGAGCGGATGTTTAAATTCATCGGAAGAGGAAGAGGTGCATTACTGTAGCTGAAGGTTTAGAATTACTGAAACTGGTGCCATACCATACTGAATTCAGCAACTGCGAAACATTTCCTGAACACTCATGGGAGTAAGCAACAGAACGATGGAAGACTGTCCAATCTAACTTGATGAACAACCTGATACAATAAACGATAGATAACGACTTGAAATAAAACACCATAATAACGGATTATACAATAAAGAAGTTGAGCGGGTCTTAAATCCCAATGCCCAGTCCAGAGAAGATCGAAGACACAAGTGAGAGGACAGCAAGAAGCAGCTAGAACAGAAGATACAACTCAGAAGATTTGGAAGAAAGAAGAGCCTGGACCAGAAGAAATCAAGTAACCTCTATTAATTGCTTCCCATACAACACCATTATTGCATTTACCTTCCAAGAAAGACTCCAGTTTTAACTGTTCTCGAAGTAAAATGTCCTATATTCTTTATGGCAAATGGCAAACCTTTACAGATGTCACACCGAGACATGGAAAATGACAACAAGTATGAATAACAGGAGTCTAATTGACAACGATTAATCAGCATTATGATTCAAGGATTCTGTTGCCATGAATAGATCTGTGATACAAGTTCGCCATGGGCACATGAGGAATAGAACAAAGGCAACCACGCATTCACCACACGCTCATACCTTCAGCAACCCTTCTCTCTGCCAAACCGTCATTCCAGGCTCAGCAGAGATAAGTAGACGTGCATGAAAAGGAGAGTGATGACTCCAATGAACCACATTGAAGATATAGGAGAAAGAAGTGTCTGTTAGAGACTACTATCAGATTAAACTGAGAAGAAAAAAGGAAAGGTTCACGAACACATGAAGTTTGTTGTTTTCAAAAAACATTTAATTTAGGAAGAATTTTGTGGGTAAGAAACAGTTCTTTGTTAACTTTAGTTTTAAGTTTCAGTCTTGACATATCAATATTATCTCTTTGCAACTCGTATTTTTCAACATGACTAAGTTGCTAAAAACCAATGTTGATATTTTCTTGGGAAGATCAGGTTCTAATATGTAATATGTTTGTTAAAATATGGAATATACTTAGAAAAATGGGTTTAGCAATTCTATGATGTTAATTTAATATTTGAAAAGCAATTACTAGGATTAGAAATTTAATATGTGTGTAAAAGTTCACAAGTAATTTAAATTTTTGTAAAGTTATAGTGTATAAGTTTAAGAATTTTGGGGGATATAAATATGTTTGTGACTGGGATTATGCTTGTAAAGTTATGAAAAGGAAACAGTTAAGTATAACATAAATCACAAAATTATTTATAGTGTAGAAGAGGAGGATAATGTCAAGTGAAGTTTTCTTCAAGTTCAAAATATCTCCATCCTCATTTTAACATACGTCTTAAAGTCAGAAAGGACAATTTAAAAATTGTGAGTGCTACAAATTCATAGAGAACTTCTGATTCGTTTGAATTTAAAATTAAAACATAAAAAACCATAAAATAGAAAGAAAAGACTTCAGATTAATAAACGAATAGTATTAAATTAGAAAAATGTTGAATTTGGAGAAACATTACTTAGTGCAATAATCATTAGTGTACAGGAAATCAATTGCGCTGGGAATTAATGATAAGGAGACGAACAGAACCACTGGTTAAATATGCCACATTAAATTAGAAAGTTGGTCAGTAAATATATTTCAGTTGCTACAGTCAGTATCTGAAAACAATTTTGAAATTGACTTCACTAAAATTCTGAACCATTGATTGATGCAGCACAAAATTGAACACGGAAGGAGGAGGATATGCAAGGTGGCAGAGTCAATGAATGTCAATATCACACCGTAAATAAGAAATTTTATATATCATAACAGGAAGATGAATATGTCATCCGACATACTTAAGCGAAAATGAGCTGATTTTCCTATTAAAATGTTCAGTATTCAATGCAAAGGGATGACACTCAGTAGACGGTACCAACACACGGAACCTAAATCCTGCTATTCAATGAGCAAGAGAAAAAAAAAGCTGCTGCAGGAAACGTCTTAGTTTGGGAGCAGATGCGAGATGCGACATTATGGCCCGAGTACAACGGAATGCTCTTAAAGCAACACGTGGCAAGGGAGCTCGTACGCGCTGGGTAACTCATCGAAGAGGGCAGGTTGTGTGCCACTGGGGTGGTATGGAGAGAATCTTTAGAAAACTGCGTTGGAGAATTTCCAGGTGGATACAAACAGACCAGCGACCCAGTCGATCACGTGAACTGCACCTCGTACGCTCAAGATGTACACGCGTATATTTTAGGCGTCTGGATTGCGCACCAAATTTCCGATTGGCTTACATGAGCTAGGATGGAGTAAAGTGCCGAAATTTCGATGCAGTTTGATGGTAGGCCTTTTGCGATTGGCAGAGTTAGTTTGGCAAGGAACACTCCTATTCGTCGGAAAAAGCCATGACGTGGAGCATGAAAGGACCCAGGTGGAGGACAGTTCTGCTACGGGAGACAAAAGGCCGATAATTTCGAGGACTCTCCTCTGAAGCAGAGTCAAGTGTAGAACAGGGCGCATCACACTCTGCACCCCTCAAAGGAGGAATTTTGTGTGAACAATGCGTTCACTTCGGCTAACATTCAGCTGCATATTAGCTGTAGCGTCACTCATCTCCAACAGCAGAGAAATGAAACAGCCACATAGTTAATTGTTCTTGCGAGAACAGAGGAAATTGTAACATACAAGCTGCTCCATCCATGCACGTGCATATCGCCCTATTTCAAGACTAGGGATGAGGGCATGTCTTCTCGCCTAACGAGAAAGATGGGACTGTTTCTGCTGATAAAATTTGCAAAGATTTTGATTAAATTTTATAAGACTTCCATAGGACGAGAGCGCCTCATCTCAGCTAAGGTAAATACCAGTAGCAGAGGCGAAAACTTGTTGGTTCACCAGCTTGTGTCCACTGTGAACTTCAGCAACCTTGAGTAATCTTTTGCTCACCTTGTCACAAAAAAACCAACCATACATGTAGACTTTGTTGTGATCCTAGATAGTACCGACCTTTGAACCGGAATCGGATGATTTGTCGCAATATTGGCCAACTTAATGTAGTAATAAGAATAAATTTGTAGAGAACTTTCTGGTAAAAATTTTACATTGTTGTGTTCAGAGTAGTTTCGATTAAACTGGACGAAATGAGTTATCTTGACAACTATCGTAACATTGTCATGTTACAACCTATGTAGATTCGTGCATTTCTATGATAATAATCCTGAATAAAAGACAATTTGTGTACAACTGAACACCGTTGTGCTCTGTCATAGAATAAGCATCCACTCCTTACCCATTCATGCATTCTATAGATGACGCACTCAAATGGTGTTTTTGCCAATGTCTGACGATAGAGAAAAGGAGTGGAGTTTCAGAACACAGACACACACACACACACACACAAAGACACACACACACAAAGACACACACACACACACACACACAAAGACACACACACACACACACACACACACACACACACACACGCAAAGGCATACACACACACACACACACAAAGACAGACACACACACACACAAAGACACACACACACACACACACACACACACATATATACACACACACACAAAGACACACACACACACACACACACACACACACACACACACACACACACACACACACACACACAAAGGGCACACACACACACACACTGCCCGCATCTCGTGGTCTTGCGGTAGCGTTGTCGCTTCCCACGCCCGGGTTCCCGGGTTCGATTCCCGGTGGGGTCAGGGATTTTCTCTGCCTCGTGATGGCTGGGTGTTGTGTGCTGTCCTTAGGTTAGTTAGGTTTAAGTAGTTTTAAGTTCTAGGGGACTTATGACCATAGCAGTTGAGTCCCATAGTGCTCAGAGCCATTTGAACCATCACACACACACAAAGACACACACACACACACACACACACACAAAGACACAGACACAAAGACACACACACACACACACACACACACACACACACACACACACACACACACACACACACACACACACACAAAGAGACACACACACACACACAAAGAGACACACACACACACACACACACACAAAGACACACACACACACACACACAAAGACACACGCACACACAAAGACACACGCACACACAAAGACACACGCACACACACACACACACAAAGACACACACACACACACACAAAGACACACACACACACACACACACAACGACACACACACACACACACACAAAGACACACACACACACACACACAAAGACACACACACACACACAAAGACACACACACACACACACAAAGACACACACACACACAAAGACACACACACACACAAAGACACACACACACACACACACACACAAAGACACACAAACACACAATGACACACACACACACACACACAAAGACACACACACACACACACTCAACGACACACACACACACACACACACACACACACAAAGACACACACACACACAAAGACACACAAACACACAAAGACACACAAACACACAAAGACACACACACACACACACACACACACACACACACACACACACACACACACACACACACACAAAGACACACACACAAAGACACACACACACACACACACACACACACACACACACACACACACACACACACACACACACAAAGACACACACACACACACATCCACACACACACAAAGACACACACACACACACATCCACACACACACAAAGACACACACACACACACACACATCCACACACACACAAAGACACACACACACAAAGACACACACACACACACACACATCCACACACACACAAAGACACACACACACACACACACACACACACACACACACACACAAAGACACACACACACACACACACACACACACAAAGACACACACACACACAAAGACACACACACACACAAAGACACACACACACACACACACACACACACACACACACACACACACACACACACACAGACATAAGATACTACATCAAGAACAGATTTGAATGATGGCGTATAACATGATTTCGTTGATTTGGATGTCTTATTGCTTTAGACTATGTAGGGTCATAACTGTATATTCCTAAGGTCATTTGAGTGTAACGCTCATCCGTGCCTTTGCACTCTTTCGTACAAAAACTTGTAAGAATGACAAAAGTCGTAATAAAAATAGTAATCAACCTAGAAATTTTGCTTCGAGAACAACTACATGTATAAAGTACTTCTTAGATGTCTCCATCTTGTCGTTGCATTCCTGTGTTTCTTCTTTTTACGACACTATAAGTGGCTCTCATTTTGTGTTGTCCGTTATTGTAGACTATTCGAGTGTTATTTTTTTCACATTACGCGTTATCCGATTTAGATTTGTATACAGTTGGTTTTTCCTCTGGCCTTCAACGAATGACTTAGATACATTTTCGTAGAATGGTCATTGATCTTCATGTGAGAGCTTTATTTTCTATTAACGTATGTGTTACATGCTTCTTAAATTTTCAAGTCATTATTTTCCGCCCATTACCAAACGCAGATGCTTGTGCCTAAATCGTCTGGCTACGGTCTCTTTATTTTGTGGAGATACATGGTAGTACGTGGGCTATTTTTTGCATTACTATGTTTTCTGTTCACATCGTGTCCTTGTAAGCTGTTCAGTTTGATTCGGACTGGTTGCTGTTTTTGAAGATAACAAACTTTTAACCTTTAAAATGTGTCCAAAAGCTTATATACTAATTAAAATAACAAACTGATGATATTTAAAGTGGTTATATATTTCGTAATGATTTAGAAATTGTGATCAGTAAACTTTCGTAAGTAAGACTTTCTGCTTTAGAAATAAGCAAGTAGTCTGCTATTTTTAACGGTTATGCACAATGTCTATCCGATTGTGAATGAGCGTTAGATATACGGTCTGCAATATTCATAAGAAATACTAGATATCGGGGGCAACAGTCGATTCTAATTTTACCTATGAATACTTTCAGAGCACAGGTTCCCAGACCGTGCAGTTGCTGTTCGTGACCATATGCAGAGAAAAACCAATTCTCAGGTACTGTGTGGCAGTTGTGAAGTAAACTGCGGACACCTCTTTATCTTTCCAGACATCTTCAGCCGATTCGATACTACTGGTAAAAACTACTAGCTCTCACGTGCGGCCTAGGAAGTCGAACTGGGAAGCCTGTTTTTGGACAGTGTACTGCTACGTTCTGGGAGTGGAGCGCAGATAACCGCCGACCCTAGCGCAATCTATGCTGCTACGATCTGCTCTGGCCCTCCCTCGCCTGATCCTGCACCCAATAGGTCGTAACAGGCGTACGGCGGCAGCAGCAGCAGCAGCAGCTTGGAAATGCAAATGCGGCGCCGATCGCCGGCAGTTGTATGGTAGCCACGCTATCTGCTGCCGCGAGGTACGGCTGCGCGCCAAGCGCCACTCGTGTTGTCTCGCCATTCCGTCCAGGCACGTAGGGCTGTGTTAACGCTGCAAAGCCGGCAGCACGTGAGCACCAGGGGGGACCGTTATGTCCAGGATCGTCTGGTGTACAACCTCGTAGACCCGTGCTTCTAACGGCAACACTTTGACATCTAGTTAGTGTTCATTTTACTGTTTAGCTAGTTGTACCAATCATAAACCGCAATGCTGTAGCCTCCCCCTCACTTATCGACCTTAATGACATTGAAAAATTAAACCGCGTGTACCTAATGGAAATTTTGGAAAAGCAATCGTCACCGAGGTTAAGAGGGAGGAAAGGGTTACATCTAAATGAAAGGAGAAATGCTAATGAAACTGGTGGAAATTTTGAAAAGGGGTAAAGTTAATAAAGAAAGTAAATGTGCGGCCGTTACGTTAACAATTAACTAGCGGTAATTACATATTTGCGTTTTGGGGGAAATTACGGTCGCCAGTCCTAAGGACAATTACTATAGTAACTGAAAAAGAAAGGTTATTACACATATAATTAGCACTAGAAGCGTGGCAACTGAAGGTTGACATGTGTAGTGTGAAAACTGAAAGTTTGTCAGAAGTAATAAATTTCGCTACACTCTGACTTAATTTAGCAAAAGAATTAATAAAACCGGAAAATCGAAAGTTAATTTAGTGACTGAAATTAATAGTGAGCTTTCTTTCTGAAGCACATCGAAATTCAGTAAAATACGGTTAGTCTTGGACTACCTCAACAATCATTTCAAAAGCTACCTGAATCTACGCAATTTAGAAATAAGAGATTTAACTTTGAACTTGAATTAAATGATTCGGAACAATTAACAACAGTAAAATTTAGTACGTACCAAGCTGAGCTGCAGTCACAGGTAAGCTAAAATACGGTAACAAAACTCGCACTCTTAATTTGTGCTTGTGCAATCTAAATACTGTAGCCAGCTATGAATACCTTAACTGAACTTTGAAATTAAAGCAGTGAAATAAAATGATGCTGGCGTTTGAATTTCAACGACACTCGGGTTCATTCCGGAAAAGGAAGGGACCCTGCTTGGTAATGCAACTGGGACAATGAGCAACAAAGGTTCATGCTAAGTTGCTGTAATTTTGCGAGGCAAATGGAACAATTTTAAAAGCTGAGGTCTGCCATACAGTTCTAAAACTTTACGTCCTTCCATTCTTCCTTGTTGGTTGATTGAAGGTTTGAAGCCGTCGATCGAGGAGGTGGCGACAGTCACTCATTGTCGGCCGTCGCTGTTGCAGAAGCTGGATGTTGGCGCGCCTCCTTCTCGACCCGGTCACCAGGCGAAACGGGCTCTTGATGTGCGCCAGCTAATGCTTCCCGTCCGCGACACCATGTCAGAAACTATTATCGCAAGTCGAGCGCAATTACATGCTGCCAAACCCCGAAAGCGCGGAAACTCGCGGGAGCTTCTCACAACACACCTGCTCCACTCGCTACTCCAGCCAGACTCCCTCTCTGCCCGCGCGCCACGCGACACAGTTGACACTACCAAAGATCCTAAACACTTTGGTTCTCCACACGACCTATCGATGTATTCGTTCGATAGCATAGTTTTCCCTAGGCCAGACCCAGCGTATAAATACAAATAATATTCACAAAACAAACCAACATAAATTCATACAAACAGTAAAACAATTACAAAATGTAAAGAGACAGAAATGTCGTATCTGAGGTAACAAAACAAGGAAAAAAATTATAGAACAATAGATGGAAATAGGAGGATATGCATTTCCGGCGTTACAATGCCACGCAAAAAGAAGTGTTTGGGTTTCTAATCTGTTTGATGGAGTGATTTCGAATCACAATATTTTTGGCTGATCCGTCTGGTGCGTACAAGAATAAGTCAGACGGTTTCCCGACACGTGATCAAGCCACATACAGTTGTCAATGTGACAATTATAGGTTTTACAAATGTTGTCCACACACTTGTAGTGACTGATCATGCGCCTCGTTGGTGCTCTTTGCAAATGCGAGGCGCACCGGAAACTGCAAGCGTTGTAACTCGATGGTCATATATGTTAGAATAAGTGGTATGCGATTAGGAACATTTATATTTTCTATTCGTTTGTTGCTAATAGCAAATCTCGGAAATGTCTTCACCGATAGAGCTGAAATTTTGACACAACGTTGCATTGCCCAACGTAAAGTCTCGAGCCACTACAAAAAAGCGCAGGTGACGCCTGTATATAAGAAGGGTAGAAGGACGGATCCCCAAAATTGGAGACCAACATCCTTAACATCGGTTTGTTGCAGGATTCTCGAACATATCGTCAGTTCGAATATAATGAATTTCCTTGAGACAGAGAAGTTGCAGTCCATGCATCAGCACGGCTTTAGAAAGCATCGCTCCTGCGAAACGCAACTCGCCCTTTTTTCACATGACATCTTGCGAACCATGGATGAAGGGTTTCCGACGGATGCCATATTTCTTGACTTCCGGAAAGCGTTTGACTGTGCCCCACTGCTGACTCCTAACTAAAGTACCAGCATATGGGATTGGTTCCCAAATATGTGAGTGGCTCTAAGACTTCTTAAGTAATAGAACCCAGTACGTTGTCCTCGATGGTGAGTGTTCATCGGAGGCGAGGGTATCATCTGGAGTGCCCCACGGAAGTGTGGTAGGTCCGCTGTTGCTTTCTATCTACATAAATTATCATTTGAATAGAGTGGGTAGCAATGTGCGGCTGTTTGCTGATGATGCAGTGGTGTACGGGAAGGTGTCGTCGTTGAGTGACTGTAGGAGGATACAAGGTGACTTGGACATGATTTGTGATTGGTGTAAAGAATGGCAGCTAACTCTAAATATAGATAAATGTAAATTAATGCAGATGAATAGGAAAAAGAATCCCGTAATGTTTGATTACTCCATTAGTAATGTAGCGCTTGACACAGTCACTTCGGTTAAATATTTGGGCGTAACATTGCAGAGTGATATGAAATGGGACAAGCATGTAATGTCAGTTGTGGGGAAGGCGGATAGTCGTCTTCGGTTCATTGGTAGAATTTTGGGAAGATATGGTTCATCTGTAAAGGTGTCCGCTTATAAAGCACTAATACGACCTATTCTTGAGTCCTGCTCAAGCGTTCGGGATCCCTATCAGGTCGGATTGAGGGAGGACATAGAAGCAATTCAGAGGCGAGCTGCTAGATTTGTTACTGGTAGGTTTGATCATCACGCGAGTGTTACGGAAATCCTTCAGGGACTCGGGTGGGAATCTCTGGAGGAAAGGAGGCGTTCTTTTCGTGAATCGCTACTGAGGAAATTTAAAGAACCAGCATTTGAGGCTGACTGCAGTACAATTTTACTGCCGCCAACTTATATTTCGCGGAAAGAACACAAAGATAAGATAAGAGAGATTAGGGCTCGTACAAAGGCATATAGGCAGTCATTTTTCCCTCGTTCTGTTTGGGAGTGGAACAGGGAGAATAGATGCTAGTTGTACGAGGTACCCTCCGTCACGCACCGTATGGTGGATTGCGGAGTATGTATGTAGATGTAGACATTGGATAACGCCGGTGGTTTTTTATGTTTTTTAAAAAATACGTTTGCGAATGTGTTGCCAATAGATTTAGTATTAAAGAACTAATAAAACCAACTGTCGGACGTAATGGTTTACAAAGGTTCTCCGTGTATGACGTCATATCTCGTGAACTATGTGTCGTATAGTAATATAACTTTTCCGGCATATTTAATAGCATACGTGGACACAGCGCGCAGAACATTTGCGACAGAGTTAGTAGTAATGATGTGATGCATTGAAACGTGATTCATGAGACTTCAGTTTTACGGCACTTATTGCGAAAATGTAGTAAGCGAAAACCATCCTTCCTTTCATCATTGTGTGGTGGCGGCGGGGGGGGGGGGGGGGGGGGTGGGGGGGCTGGTATCAGTCAGAAAAATTTTACTAATGGTTTGAAATGAAATATTATGTGTAGGTTGTGCCTGCCTCTGAGTGCTCTCATTCTGAAATAGTGTATGCATAAATCTGGGCATTTTCGCGCGGTGGCAGCTGATTGTTTATGACCTTACATCTTCTGAACTACATGGCGTCTTTTCTTTGGTGGGGAGGGGCTAGGGGAGAGGGGGGGATTACTAGGAACATTCGGTGGTTCAAATAGCTCTGAGCACTATGCGACTTCTGAGGTCATCAGTCGCCTAGAACTTAGAACTAATTAAATCTAACTAACCTAAGGACATCACACACATCCATGCCCGACGGAGGATTCGAACCTGCGACCGTAGCGGTCGCTCGGCTCCAGACTGTAACGCCTAGAACCGCACTGACCCTCCGGCCGGCAACATTCGGTGGTGTACCGGAAACAACGCACCAAGGTTTCATAGCCGTAGGCTGAAAAGTCTAAGAAAGCATGGAGGACAGATGGCCAAAAAAATTTTTTATTCACAGTTTCGCAATATATCGAGCCATCACTAACAACGTAGATTCCACAACAGCTATGGATATACACGCTGTTTACAAATCAATCTACGGATTTGATGGCTTTGTAGCATTTACTATACCCAACCTACAATTAGAAATAATATTTCAAATGAAAGGAAAACTCAAACAGTTTTGTTTTTTATACCTGTGCTCAAGGGGGAGAACACGGCACTACAAAGAGTGACTGAAGAAATCATTTCGGAAAGATAGTCGTGAATTAGCATTTGCAGTGACGTCGGTATGGAGACTTAAGGAGACGCTTACAACTCGATCATTATCGTTTGCAGCACTTACAAGCTCTAAAGCCTAAAGACTAGGATTTTTATGTGGAACTTGCGAAACTAAACGTAGCTGCATGGCAACACAGATCATCTTGACCTTGTCGCCTTGAGTATGAACTGGCATTTCACCTAAGTGGAAATGTGAACACGCAAAATGTGGGCATCCGGGAGGTCAGAAAACCTCCACGATATGGTGCAGTTACAACGAGACACCCTTCGGCGGAAAGGTTATGGGCCCTAATATATCGGTGAAGCAATTGTTACTGGAGTTTGTAACCCTGATGTTCTAGAAATGTAGCTCATTCCTCAAATGGACTGAACCACATAACTTTGACAGCAAGATGGGATAACTCATCAAGCGACTGGTTACACAGCGTTCTACCAAACAGGTGGGTTGGCCGCAAGTGGCCGGATGAAGAACTTGCTTCTCATGACCACTACGTTCACACAAGGTCTCATGTCTGTGATTTTAGTGGTTCATAAAGGATCACGTGTATCTGCTTCCTCTACCAGCTGATCTACCGGACTTTATAGACAGCATTGTTGCAATAATTTCTACAGAATGTAGTCGACTGACAAGACAGCCAGTCCACAGTGACGGGTAACCGAAAGGCACGCGTTTACACACGCCGGCTGGCGTTAGGTCTGAAACAGGATACGTAATGAATGCTATATAGAAAAGTACGTAGCTGCTGGAATACTTAACTTTAATCCATCATTTGTATACAGCATTCTTGATGATACAAGTGAGACTCTCTCTAGAAATGGTTAATGGCGCCTTGCTAGGTCGTAGCCATGGACTTAGCTGAAGGCTAACTATCTCTCGGCAAATGAGAGAAAGGCTTCGTCAATGTAGTCGCTAGAAAAGTCGTCGTACAACTGGGACGAGTCCTAGTACGTCTCTCTAGACCTGTCGTGTGGTGGCGCTCGGTCTGCAATTACTGACAGTGGCGACACGCGGGTCCGACATGTACTAATGGACCGCGGCCGATTTAAAGCTACCACCTAGCAAGTGTGGTGTCTGGCGGTGACACCACATTCCTCCCCCGCAAATCGGCGAACGGTCGTGTTATAAGGCTTCCGCCCGCCGTGGGGAGGGCCCCATGTTGACGCATGCGATGAGGTGGGGAGCCTAACAACAGGCGAGGCTGTGCCAGCCGCACCCGGCCATTCGGTCCGAGGGGAGCTAGGAAACGCCTGAAAACCTAGTCCAGGGTGCACGCCAACATGCGGTGTAAGCGCCCGTAAAGAGACAGGAAGGGCCGAAGGGTCGACCTCCATTGCGTCGGGGTACCCGACGCGCGATGACGCCCAGTGGTCCGGAGCGGGCAAGAGTTCCATGGCGGAGGACGGCTGGTCACGGGAAGCGATCGGCGGCGCGTGACCCAGGGAGGCGCTTGGCGGCTGCAGCGAAGCGTCCACTGCGGGCGGCGCTGGCGGGAGAACAGGCGGCGGCGGCGCGTCGCCATGGGGCAAAATGGAAGGCATCGTCGGTCACACCTGGGAATGAGGCGAGCCAGTAGATGTGTCCCCAGGGCGCAGACCGGACGGCACCGACGCTGAAAGCAGACGGGGAGCGGCAGAACCCGGGAGACGACAGAGGCGCAGCTGATTGAGATGCCGACGCACCTCACCAGAGGCCCCCAAAACCAGATACATCGCGCGGCCGAGGCAGCGAAGAATGCGCCCTGCGAGCCAACGCCGTGAACCGCGATAGTTGCCATAGAATACAACGTCGCCTGGAGCAAAAGCAGGGGTCTGCCGCTGCACAGGAACCTGATGCGGCGGATGCAGCAAAGACATCAAGGTTCGATGTGGACGACCATGGACCAACTCAGCCGGCGAGCGACCATCTCGGGGCTGAGAGCGATATGAGGACAAAAAGAGCAACAACGCGTCCTCCCGAGAATGCGACTCTTTCAACTTCAACATCTGTGACTTGAAAGTCCGGACCAAACGTTCAGCGGCACCGTTTGACTGAGGCGAAAACGGCGCGGATGTCAGATGTTGAATACCATTGGCCTTGCAGAATGACTGAAATTCTGCGGACATGAAATGTGGGCCATTGTCGGAAACAATAGTCTGTGGAAGACCTTCAATGCAAAAGATAGCAGACAACGCTTGGATGGTGGCAGACGACGTCGTGGAAGACATCCGGACAACAAATGGAAAATTACTGAATGAATCTACCACAACCAACCATCGAGCATTCCAGAATGGACCAGCAAAATCTATGTGTAAGCGTTGCCAAGGGGAAGTGGCTTCCGGCCATGCAAAGAATTTCCGCGGTGGCGCAGATCGTTGTACGGCAACGCCATGCAAGAAGAGCACATATGCGTAATAGCAGCATCGATTCCGAACCAAGTACTGTGCTGACGAGCAAGTTGTTTCGTTCGCACTATACCCCAATGTCCTTGGTGGATAAGCTTTAAGACAGAGGACTGTAACGAACGTGAGACCACGACCATAGACTGATCATTATCAGAACGCAACAGCAAAACACCACGTCGAACAAAAAGTCTCTCCTTGTGAGCAAAAAATCGGCGAACCAACGGATCCTCGATCCGGGACTTGGACAAGGGCCATTGCGTAGCAACAAAACGCAAAACGGTAGCAGGGACAGAGTCGGCAGCTATGGATGCAGCTACACGACAAAAATCTATCGGAAACGATTCGACCACGTCATCAGTTTCCGCATCAATGAACATACAAGCAAGTTCGGAAGAAGCGAATGCTCTATCCTCAGCAACAGGCAAACGGGACAACGCATCGGCGTTTCCATGCTTAGCAGTGGACCGATACAAGATATCGTAGCGGTACTGCGAGAGAAAAAGAGACCAGCGAATGAATTTCTGCGCTGTACGTGGAGGTACAGGCTTGTTCGGACGAAAAAGCGATGTCAAAGGTTTGTGGTCTGTGATGACGGTAAAGTGACGACCCTACAAGAAATCATGAAACTTGGTAACACCAAACACGAGAGCCGAAACTTCTTTCTCTATCTGGGAATAATTTCTTTGCGCAGACTACAGCAATTTGGACGCAAAGGCAATAGGGCGATCATGCGAACCATCTTTGTGCGCAAGCACAGCACCGATCCCGTAATCCGATGCATCCACCATCAACAAAAGGGGTTTCTGGGGATCGAATGGCGTAAGGCAAGTATTTGAAAGCAACGCCGATTTCAATTGGCGAAAGGCGCGTTCGCATTCCGTCGTCCAGACGAACGGAACGCCCTTACGGCGTAAGCGATCAAGCGGAGCTGAAATGGAAGAGGCATGCGGAATATATTTAATAGTTAATTTTTCCCAATACACTCTGTAGCTGCTTCAAATTCTGCGGCGAAGGCAAGTCCTGAATGGCACGAAGGTGCTCGGGACTCGGATGTATGCCTTGGGCATTGATGACATGTCCCAGATATGGTAAGTCACGAGCGAGAAACACACATTTGTCCTTCCTCAAGCGAAGACCATTCTGTCGCAAGACCTGAAATAATGTTCGTAGATTGATTAAATGGTCCTCTGCTGTCTTTCCGGAGATCACAATATCGTCCAGATAGTTTGCTGCAGTAGGGACCGACGCACAAACAGTTTGCAGATATTGCTGAAACAATGTAGGGGCGGATGCACATCCGAATTGCAGTCTTTTGAATCAGTACAAACCAAGATGCGTGTTAACCACCAATACGCGCTGGGACTCTTCGTCCACTGGTATTTGCAAGTACGCATCTGCTAGGTCGAAATTCGAAAAGTATGTACCCGGGCACAGTTTGTCAAAAAGGTCTTCCGGTCGGGGTAAAGGAAAAGTAGCAGTCACTAGTTGTGGATTCACTGTTGCCTTGAAGTCCACGCAAAGTCTCAATTTTCTAGAAGGTGTTTGCAAAATTACTAAGGGTGAGGCCCAGAGAGAAGAATGCACACGTTCAATTACACCTTGTGATTCTAAATCGTTTAATGTTTTTGCGACCTCATCACGCAATGCATGGGGAACATTGCGTGCTCTGAAAAATTTCGGTTGCGTGTTGACTTTTAGTTCCAAATGTGCTTCATAGTTCTTAGTGCAACCAAGGCCTGATGCAAAAATGTCTGCAAATTCTTCACATAGATGAGAAACACTGGCGGAAGGCACAGTCTGGTTCACTGATAGAACCTGATTTCCGATAGACAAGTTAAACAACTGAAATAAATCTAAACCGAACAAGGTCACTGCAGAAGAAGAACGAAGGACGTAAAAATACACAAGTTTTGTTTGTCCCTTGTATGTTGCAAGAAGGCTGCACTGTCCTAACACAGGGATATGCTGTCCTGAATAACTAGTGAGCTGAACATTTGCGACACGCAACGGAGGTTTGCCCAGTTGTTTATACGTGTCTTTATTGAGCAATGAATCTGCAGCTCCGGTATCGAGCGGGAATGGTATCACGTTGCCATTAATTTCCAAGTCTACAAAAAGTTTATTGTCCTGCAGACGACAAGAGCGACTGTCTCGTGCAACATGAACTGTTTCTGGGACAGAAGCACTTGCGACTTGACGGGATTTCCATCGACGTCGACGCACAGTATTTGTGGGATGAACACAGTCACTGTTAGAGAGAGTAGCACTGGACGGAGTGGCATTAACTACATGAATTTCCATGGGCGAAGGTTCACGAGCCTGTGTATTCTTGGTTTGATTCCAGCGCAAATCAAAAGGCCTGGAATGGTTGTGAGTGTCCGATCTAAGCTTTTTCTGACAAACACTTTGAACATTTACTTTTTTATTACAGAAACAGCAAATAGCTTGGCGTGACGGGCAATTCTCACGCGAATGTCTAGTTGCACACCGCGGGCATGATATCAGCACTGCATTTGCTTGCTTGCGCGGCACACGTGGCTGTGCGGACGTGCGCGAGGGCTGTTTACAGTTCAGTGCAGCTCGCCCGGCGGGCCGGTTAATTTGACACACAGCTGGCGAAGTTTCAAATGATTCCTGAGCAAAGTCAAGTGTGTCTTGCCTATCCAATATGTCTATCACTTGTTGAAGGGAGGGATTGACTAGTTTTAAAATCTGTTCCTGTATGCGAACATCAGAAACGTTCTGTGCTATTGCATCACGCACCATAGTATCTGGATAAGGGAGTCCACATTCACACTCAAAAGCACAATCCTTAGTAAGGCCTTGCAAAGTTGCAACCCACTCCTGATTAGTTTGACCGGCCATACATTTTGTACGAAAGAACGTATACCTTTTTGCAACGACATTGACTGTGTCTATGAAATATGCATCCAATGCGGACAAAATTTCTTCGTAGGACAGAGTTGCTACGTCGCATCAGGGAAACAATTTCACTATCACATGGTAGGTGGACACATCTACACACGAAAGCAAAAACGGCTGCCGCTCATTACCTTGAATTCTGTAGGCGGCGAGATGGAATCCGAATTGTCGTGACCACTCCGACCATGTTTCCTTGGCTGCATCGTATGGCCGAAACTGGGGTGCAACAGCATGTTGTGGCGGCGGTAGCGGTGAAGCGGCGGCGGCCGCATCTTTGTGCAGTGCACGTTGACCCTGGACAAGCTGTCCAAGGGCATCCAATAAGGCCTGCGTTTGCTGATTCTGCAAGCGATAAAATTCGGATAGTACATCTGCAGAATGTGGCGAAGCCATGACACAAGTAAATTAGTGCAGAAATTGGTACAAACGCGATTTAGCTCGTCGCCAAACTGTAGTGGACTGACAAGACAGCCAGTCCACAGTGACGGGTAACCGAAAGGCACGCGTTTACACACGCCGGCTGGCGTTAGGTCTGAAACAGGATACGTAATCAATGCTATAAAGAAAAGTACATAGCTGCTGGGATACTTAACTTTAATCCATCATTTGTATACAGCATTCTTGATGATACAAGTGAGACTCTCTCTAGAAATGGTTAATGGCGCCTTGCTAGGTCTTAGCCATGGACTTAGCTGAAGGCTATTCTAACTATCTCTCGGCAAATGAGAGAAAGGCTTCGTCAGTGTAGTCGCTAGCAAAGTCGTCGAACAACTGGGTCGAGTCCTAGTACGTCTCTCTAGACCTGCCGTGTGGTGGCGCTCGGTCTGCAATTACTGACACTGGCGACACGCGGGTCCGACATGTACTAATGGACCGCGGCCGATTTAAAGGTACCACCTAGCAAGTGTGGTGTCTGGCGGTAACACCACACAGAAAATGTGATCAAGGTTTGGTAAGACCTCGCCTATCGAGTCGACATATGACGAACGGTGCTCCCATTGGACAGTTGTGAGAAGAACTGTTTGAGTTGTTCGTCTGTAGTATCGCTTATAATTAAAGAACGTTATAAGTGCTAAATCGTCTTAAAACCCGTACATTCACTTTAAAACACCCTATACCTTTTCCAGGGTTGTACGTCCATGACTTCAAGTGTACGTCATGCGTTATCTTTTAACTTTATGAATTTAAAACGAAAACTACGTTTAGTCTTGCTTTATTACTGTTCTGCTCCTAAACAACAAGAGAGCGGTGTACTGAACGATTGACGCACATCTTCACTTTAGACAAAAAGAATGCAGCACCAGAGTTGGGTATTTTGACCTTCTGCTTCGATCGGAATCCTGCCATTGCTTCAAAAGGCTGTTCCAAACAAAACGTCAGGATTACGATGGGCAGGATTAATTGATGAAATCCATCCCCCACAAACCATGTTACGACACTGCGAATAATATAATAGTTCGTTTTGACTACTATAGACGTTAATAAAGTTGTAGATAATTTCTACGCGTTAAATGAACAGTGCAGTTTCATCTGAAGCAGTCGATTAGAAATAGATAGATTCTTCTCAGTTGATTTTGGATTTGTGAAAGGCGTGCCGAATTGAATACGATTGCACCACAGCTTTACTCAGTCATTTATACTTATCCAACACTAAAACGCTAGTCACAGACATCAACCATTTACCAGACCACGCTTCTTAACCTTCAACGCTGCCATTTTTATATGCGCAAGATCAAAACGGATGAAGTGGCGCACAATGAACTTGAAATGCAGGATTAGGTAGCTCTCGAAACGCAGCTAGTTAATCATAGATATCCGTGTGATATCGTACCCTATTCGTGCTGCAGTCGCTGTTTATAAACTCTGTAACATAGAATAAGAGGGAGCACTCTTAAATTAACGTATTTGTTGTAGATAGTAGACGTTAATGACTTAATTGAGTGAGGAAGGGTTTTCATCCTTAGGATGTTGACACGAACGAGGAGCAGGAGTCGTACTACGGACTGTGAAGACAGAGCAGGGAAAGATAACAGTTGGCCCGACTTCTTTCAGACACGCCGTGCTCTGCTCTAACTATACGGTTTTGTAACCTTTCCCTATCATTAACTAACTCCTACTGGAACCCTACGACGTTTTGTTGACACGCTTCTGCCGTTTCCTCCATTTTGCTGATAGTTTTGTCGGGATGTTCGGTTTTACCCCCACATTCACTGATTCGCTGGTTAATTATCTGAATCTGTTGATTGATGCGCTCCTCCTATTTTTGAATGGATACATTAACATGGACGTTTTCACGTTTTACCTCCTCTAATCTCCGCAAAATTAACATGAACCCATCGCCTTGTGACGCACTCTTCACTCTTTTTTTGTTTAATCTCATTTTGTTCGTTTTCGTTCGTTGTATGTGCTCGGGGCGGACGTCGTAAGACACTCGTTTCAGTTCGTCGTTGATCCATTAACTCAGTTTCTTTATTACAGAGGGCGGCTCACCCTCTGACCGAACATGCCGAGTTACCGTGCCGGCGCACTCTGTTGAACCGGTGCTTTGCTCGCGTCGACCTGAGTAACTGCTTCTCACGCTGCTCTGTCTTCCCCGATACCGGCTCTGCCACTTGTCACCTGCCTAGAGGTGTCGGGAGACCGGCGTGGCAGCTCTCTACGCTTCTGCGCCCTGCTATCTAGAGGAACGCCGCCAGCCGCTGTGAGCCGTCTGTGTGTTCCTGGCTGCAGGCCGCGCCTTCCATCGGCTCACTGCCTTTCCTAAGGGTTATATGAAAATACCCCCACTGAAATTGCAGCCAGCCATTTATCTGCGAAATGTGCATCCAGTGTACCTCGAATCATCTGTTCACTATGCTACAGCCTACCTGTACGGCGAGCGCTCGCTCGTCTGCTCCCTTCGCCGGCAGTGGGGGGATGCACGGATCTGTCAGAGCTGAACGATTGACCAACGAGAACAAAATATCTCACCATCGGAAAAAGAGTGCCACCGGTTGTCTGCATAACGTTGTACGATATTCCTTCTTATATTCTCATTTAACACTGCTCCGACTTGTTTCAACGTTTGTATCTAAATCTCTTTTCATGATGCCTATCCATATGTTCGTCTGCATTTGCATCACTAGTCCGCAATTCACACTTAAGTGCCTGGCACTGGGTTCATAAAATCGCTTACACACTGTTTCTCTACCATTCCACTCTCATGCAGCACACGGCAAAGAGAAACATCAAAATCTTTCAGTACGAGCTCTGGTTCATCTTATTTTATTACGACGATCACTCTTTCTTACGTAGGCTGGCGTCAAAAAAACATTTTCGCAAGTGGAGATTGAAATATCGTGAGAAGATCTCGCTGCAACGAAGAACGCCACTCCAACACGCGCACCATATCAGTGACACTCTCTCCCATATTTCACGATAACACACAACGAGCAGATCGTCTTTCGATTTTTTCAATGACCTCCGTAAATCTAACCTGTCCAGCAGGACTCTACCAGAGGACGGACAAGCGGAGTGTAGGCAGTCTCTTTAGTAGACCTGTTGCGTCTACATATGTTCTCCCAATAAGACTCAGTCTCTGGTTTGCCTTCCCCACTACATTATCTACGTGAACATTCCAATTTAAGTTAGTCGCATACCTTATCTCTAGATATTCAGTTGAATTTACAGCGTTTTGATTTGTGCTATTTATCCTGTAACCGAAATTTAACGTATTCCTGTTAGTACTCCCGTCGATGGCATCACAATTTTGACTATTTAGCTGTGAAAATTGTCATTTTTTACTCCATACAGATATTTCGTCAGTGTCATTTTGCAATTGATTTCGATGTTCTGCTGACCTTACTAGACAATAAATGACAGCATCATCTACAGAAGGCCTACAACGGTTCTTCGCATTGTCTCCTAAATCATTTATATAGTTTAGGAACACCAGAGATACTGTAACACCTCTCTGGGTAACGCTACATTACAGTTTCGGTTTACTCGATGATTCTCCATCACTTACCACGAACTGTGATCTTTCTTACATGAAACCACAGATCATTTCACACACCTGAGACGACACTCCATAGGTAGGCAATTTGTTTACAAGTCGCTTGTGAGGAACGGTATCAAAAGCCTTCTGGAATACTACAAATATGGAATCAAGTTGAGTTCCCCTGTCAATAGCACTCATTACCTCAACAGAATAAAGAGCTAGTTCAGCTTCACAAGAACAATTATACTGAATCAGTGCTAACTGTGTAAATGGGTTGTTTTCTTGGAGGTAATTCATAATATTCGAACACAGTATAATGATCTTCCAAAATGCAACGGCAAATCGAGGTCCGTGAGATGTGTCTGCAATTCAGCTGATTACTTTCTTGAATGTTCGTATAACCTGTATATCTTTTCCGGGTTTCGGTGCGTATCTTTCATCGAGCGAGCGGGTGTATATGACAGCTAAAGCTCGAGTTACTACTTCACCATACTCAGAAAGGAACCTAATTCGAGTTTTACGCTACGCTGATGATATCAATTTCTAAGTTATTGCCGGCCGGTGTGGCCGTGCGGTTCTGGAGCTTCAGTCTGGAACCGAGTGATCGCTACGGTCGCAGGTTCGAATCCTGCCTCGGGCATGGATGTGTGTGCTGTCCTTAGGTTAGTTAGGTTTAACTAGTTCTAAGTTCTAGTCCCATAGTGCTCAGAGCCTTTTGATCCATTTTTTTTTCTAAGTTACTCGTGCTTCCAGCAGTCTCACATTTGAACTGTGTACTACTTACTTCGTCTTCTTTGATAAAGAAATTTCGGAAAACCGGATTTAGCAGTTCTGCTTTAGTGACACTTACATCGGTAATATTGGCATGCATATTCATAATATGAAAATCGTTACTGTTCCTAATCTTAAATATTTGTTTCGTTTTGTAACGAGTTATGATGTTGAGAAAGTTGTGATGAAGATTCTCTTCTTTTAAAGTGTATCTTACCTATTGTTAAGTTTTGTGATGATCATGTGTCTTCCACTGAGCAATAGCCACTGTGATACGCAATATTATTAGGAATATTGTTCTTATACAATTCTCGTACCACTGCAAAGAAAAGTGATGTAGATACTAGTGTCAATGGTGTTAAACAGCTGAAGCCACAAAAATTTAATAATGCTTTAGCACCCGATGGAATCTATCATATTCTGTACTGAATTTGCCGCTGAGTCAGCCTCTCTTCCAACTACGATCCAGCGTAGATCTTCTGAATAACAAAACACGCCAAGTAGTTGGAAGAAAGCAAAGGTCACACATGTTTACACGAAGAGATCTACAAAAATACCGTTCAATTTCCTTGAAACTGATTTGTAGTAGAGTATTAGAACATACTTTGAGCTCAAACATAATGAGGTATCTCGAACTGAATGACCCCCTCAGCGCCAACCAGCATAGATTTCGAGAACATCACTCATGCAAAACCCAACTCACAGTTTTCTCAAGTGACATACGGAAATCATTGGATCAAGGCACTCCTCTAGACTCAGTAATTGTTGATTTCCGAACAGCATGTGACTCTCTACCACATCTACGCTTACTATCAAAAGTACGATAGTATGGGTATCAAGCGAAATTGTGGGCTGGATTTATGATTTTTTGGTAGGAGGACGCTGGAAATTATCTTCGATGGAGAGTCATTAACAGACGTAGAAGAAATTTCTAGTGTGCAGCATAGAATTGTTTTGGGATCCCAGTTGTTAATTTTTCATGCTAATGACCCTGCGGCCAATATTGTTTCGTAACCTTAGTTGTTTTTCGCAGGTGAAGATGCCCATAATAATGTGTTATCCGAAAAAACTGCAGAAATGTTACATCTTGGTAAGATCTCAAATTTGTGGAGTCATTTACACGTCTATTTCTGAAGGACGAAATTGAGGAGCAATCTCCAAGGTCATGAACCGTGTCGGTACATGAAATTATAACATAAAATGTGTAACATATAAAATAAAATGTTTATGAAACCACAAAAAGTCAAGCTATATTTTTAAGTAAACACAGTCAACAATATAACAGAGGAATCTGCTTAATTTTTCAAGGAACTGCTCAACAGAATGAGGGAGTGACCCATGAAGAAAGTCTTCAGTTTCGATTTGAAAGCGCGTGGATTACTGCTACGATTTTTGAATTCTTATGGTAGCTTATTGAAAATGGATCAAGGACTATACCGCACACCTTTCTACACAAGAGTTAAGGAAGTGCGATCCAAATGCAGATTGGATTTCTGCCGAGTATTGAGTGAAAACTGCTAATTCTATGGAT
Organism: Schistocerca cancellata; assembly: GCF_023864275.1. NCBI lineage: Eukaryota > Metazoa > Arthropoda > Insecta > Orthoptera > Acrididae > Schistocerca > Schistocerca cancellata. Next base: position 632,672,979 of record NC_064631.1, on the reverse strand, counting down.
ATGATGATATTGTTAACAACAAACGACAGCAAAGAATATATATGTATTGAGAAGCCAATGTCGGAATACCTCGACTAGTGAAAAGTGGTCGACAAGAGGTTCGAGAACTTACGCCACTTATTGCCCGTTTATGAGTCAAAAATATCCTTTGAGAACGGGAAGAGTTACCCCAAAAAATAATACGTAGCGAATGAAATAAGCAAAGTAGACTCTGGGCTAGCACTTAGATGGGTGACCATCCGGTCTACCGAGCGCTGTTGGTAAGCGGGGTGCACTCAGCCCTTCTGAGGCGAACTAGGAAGCTACTTGATTGAGATATAGCGGCTCCGGTCTCGGAAACTAACATACGGCCGGGAGAGCTGTGAGTTGACCACATGCCCCTCCATGTCCGCATCCAATGACGCCTATGGGCTGAGGATGCGACGGCGGCCAGTCGGCAGCTTTGGGCCATCATGACGTGTGCGGGAGGAGTTTTAGAGTTTAGTTTAGATTACTTTTCCGCCCTTTATCGTAAATGGAACGATCAGAAATTTTAGTAAGTGATACAGTGGAAAGTACCCTCTTCCATACACTGCTCAGTGATTTGGACAGTACGGTTGTAGATGTACTCGTAGAATTGATGTAGTCCAGAACAATGTTTTCATGTTTCACATGACATACTGAGGACGCGCACGCGTAGTGCTAGGCGTGGGAGGAGAAGTTAAGTACGACTCATGTCACCCACGCAGGATCTGCGAGATCTCCACCGATAATGTTTCAGAGTTTGTTCAGGGATGATATACGAGTATTTTGGCATAAGGATCCGTGATCCCCGGGGGCTCGTTCAAAGTAGCACTGTAATTACGACCTAATAGGTTTGTTAGGAGAATTTGTTCCGGTCAAAATACTTACACAACAGTGAAAAAGGATGCAATATGGATTCACCGAAACTTAACAACACGAGGGGTACATATTATTCGTGGGTGCCTGTGTACAGGTGTTAAAACTGCTGTCACAGGATTGTCGCCGTTGCGGGAACAGCATCTAGTCACTGTGCCGATTTCTCAATTGCATTTTGTTAACCCATTGACGAAATTGGTATCTACAGATTTTTCATCAGTAACCTACAATTAATGTAATGTGTCTCTAATTAAATGAATAATATTAATGAACTTTCACCACTCAGATTAACTGAAGTAATGCACAACGGATAACGTGTCCTGACACTGCCATCCGCCTGCACAGTAATTACGAGGTGCATTCAAGTTCAAAGGCCTCCGATTTTTTTCTAATTAACTACTCACCCGAAATCGATGAAACTAGCGTTACTTCTCGACGTAATCGCCCTACAGACGTAGACATTTTTCACAACGCTGACGCCATGATTCCATGGCAGCAGCGAAGACTTCTTTAGGAGTCTGTTTTGACCACTGGAAAATCGCTGAGGCAATAGCCGCACGGCTGGTGAATGTGCGGCCATGGAGAGTGTCATACATTGTTGGAAAAAGCCAAAAGTCACTAGGAGCCAGGTCAGGTGAGTAGGGAGCATGAGGAATCGCTTCAAAGTTGTTATCACGAAGAAACTGTTGCGTAACGTTAGCTCGATGTGTGGGTGCGTTGTCTTGGTGAAGCAGCACACGCGCAGCCCTTCCCGGACGGTTTCGTTGCAGTGCAGGAAGGAATTTGTTCTTCAAAACATTTTCGTAGGATGCACCTGTTACCGTAGTGCCCTTTGGAACGCAATGGGTAAGGATTATGCCCCCGCTGTCCCAGAGCATGGACACCATTTTTTCAGCCCTTGCAGTTACCCGATATTTTTTTGGTGGCGGTGAATCTGTGTGCTTCCATTGAGCTGACTGGCGCTTTGTTTCTGGATTGAAAAATGGCATCCACGTCTCATCCATTGGCACAACCGACGAAAAGAAAGTCCCATTCATGCTGTCGTTGCGCGTCAACATTGCTTGGCAACATGCCACACAGGCAGCCGTGTGGTCGTCCGTCAGCATTTGTGGCACCCACCTGGATGACACTTTTCGCATTTTCAGGTCGTCATGCAGGATTGTGCACACAGAACTCACAGAAATGCCAACTCTGGAGGCGATCTGTACAACAGTCATTCGGCGATCCCCAAAAACAATTCTCTCCACTTTCTCGATCATGTCGTTTGACCGGCTTGTGTGAGCCCGAGGTTGTTTTGGTTTGTTGTCACACGATGTTCTTCCTTCATTAAACTGTCGCACCCACGAACGCTCTTTCGACACATCCATAACTCCAGCACCACATGTCTCCTTCAACTGTCGATGAATTTCAATTGGTTTCACACCACGCAAATACAGAAAACGAATTATTGCATGCTGTTCAAGTAAGGAAAACATCGCCATTTTAAGTATTTAAAACAGTTCTCATTCTCGCCGCTGGCGGTAAAATTCCATCTGCCGTACGGTGCTGCCATCTCTGGGACGTATTGACAATGAACGCGGCCTCATTTTAAAACAATGCGCATGTTTCTATCTCTTTCCAGTCTGGAGAAAAAAATCGGAGGCCTTAGAACTTGAATGCATCTCGTATACAGAGCGCGTTAACTGTTTTGGTTCTTTATTACAGTGACCTTAATTAGTTATTTAGCTATCCTCCTGAATCAAATACCATCACGTATGGGACATACTTTGATTGGGAATGAATGAAGGTTCCCTTCATCAAGAGCAAAACGGGGATCTTGCTATACCTAATCGTTTCTCAAATTGACTGCCATTTTTATCGTCTTCAGTTGATAATCTCCTGCAAGGCAACATGTTATAATTCCCAGTTGGGATTAATCATGAACTTCTAGCGCTCATATAAGATCGTCACATTATTAGGTAACAAGAAGGTTTTGTATAATGGAAACAATCTTGTCTCACAACACACAGTTCTCACTGGCGTTTGGGACACTCTCCATATTAACTACTGCTATCTGAATATCATGAAGCATCGGAGATCAGCAGAGCATGGATCTGAATTTCAGACCTCATAACAACGTAGCTACGTTCTAAATTATATCATGAGATTATCCAGGAACTGAATAACATTTAAGACTAGTAATAACTTCAGAGAGGCTATTAAAATATGAAATGCCACTCTCGTGATTTACGTCAAATATAGCTAATTGAATCCGTGAAAATTGCGTTAATTGTACTAGCAGTTATTAGAAAATTTACTGCAGTAATCTACCGAATTTAATTGACACAAGCATTACAAAATTATGTCCTATGGTGATTATCACCACAAACTTGAAATTAAACAAAAAGTCAAGCACTCATAATTCAAGCACACCAAATTCAAGCTCAATTCGCCACACAATAATAATTGCATTGCCAAACTATAATGATTCTCATTATCACTGAACCAATAATGCTATCTAAACATCTGACAGTGCATAGAGCATACGTAGTCACATGTTGAAACGTCCCCTTAGAACAATTGTACAAGTGACTGAAACGTCCACTTAGAACAATTGTACAAGCCTGTGCTTAACCTGACACACAATATTATTTAGCGCAACGCAATCTGACTTTCAATAACCCCTACAAAACAATGGCCCTGACTAACTTTAACCTATACCTTTTACAAATCACTTACCTCACAAAAATCTTCGCTACTCAAGCTACTGCAAAACAGCGAGCGCCACTACTGCCAGCTAAATAAAAGATTCAAACCACTGAAGGTACTAACTACTGATAGGGATAGTTAGCAAATGAAAGATATTAATAGAGAACAAACAATGTATTTACCTTAATATTCATAATTGACATTCAGTCTTACAGATTATCAAAACTCCGCCATCTCTCTCCCCACGACCACCACTGCTGGCGGCTCACCTCCAACTGCGCAACGCAATCTGCTGTTCACATCCAGCTATAGCAGTTCATGACAACAATGGCAGGCAACAATGCAAACTAGCCACATACTGCACACAGCACAGCCAGTGATTTTCATACAGAGAGCGCTACGTAACGTTGCCAATAAGAAAACATAAACAGCAAACTTACATAAAGAAAACATAAACAGCCTACTTACAATGTGATAGTCCATGTGGAACTGTCACGCATCACAAAGGAAACGAGGAAAATATCATTTATCAATAAAAATACTCACACTAGGATATCTTTTTCCTTAGCAATGATAGAACATTAAGAACATGCAGTAATGATTATTGACTAGGGAGAACTGAGTTCCAAACTTGGTGCAGAACAGTTGGTTGCAAAGAAAACGATCCCAAAATTGAAAAATAATTCCCATATATTATCTGAAGTCACTCTAATCCCAGCCAATGACTGTTCAAGCTAATTAAGCTTTTACATATTATTCTTGTGATCTTCAGTCCAGAGACTGGTTTGATTCAGCTCTCCATTCTACACTATCCTGTGCAAGCCTCTTCATCTCCCAGTAATGCAACCAACATCCCTCTGAATCTGCATAGTGTACTCATCTCTTGGTCTCCCTCTACGATCTTTACCCTCCATGATTCCCACCAATATTCATCTCGTGATGCCTTTTGGTGGTTCAGAACGAGACCCAACAACCGATCCCTTCTAGTCAAGTTGTGCCACAAATTCCTCTTCTCCCTAATTCTATTCAATATCCTCTTATCAGTTACGTGATCTACCGATGTAATCTTCAGAATTCTTCTGTAGCACAACATACAAAAGCTTCTATTCTCTTCTTGTCTAAACAGTTTATAGTCCACCTGACATCCATACTGGCTACATTCCATACAAATACTTTCAGAAAAGACTTCCTGGCACTTACATCTATACTTGATTTAACAAAATTCTCTCCTTCAGAAACGCTTTCCTTGCCATTGCCAGTCTACATTTTATATCCTCTCTACTTCTAACAACACAAATTTTGTTGCCCGAATAGCATACCTCGTCTACTGCTTCAAGGGTATTATTTCCTAATCTAATTCTCTCAGTGTCGCCTGATTTAATTCGACTACATTTCATTACCCCGTTTTTCTTTTGTTGACATTCATCTTATAGCTTCAGCCGCGCGGGGTAACCGCGCGGTCTGAGGCATCTTGCATGGTTAGGGCGACTCCCTTCGTTGGAGGTTCGGATCTTGGTGGGTGTGTGTTGTACTTAGCGTAAGTCAGTTTAAGTAATGTGTAAGCCTAGGGTTCGATGATCTCAGCAGTTTGTTCCAATAGGAACTTACCACAAATTTCCATATTTCCTGTAGTCTCTTTTCAAGACACTGTCCATTCCGTTCAACTGTTCTTCCTAGTCCTTACAATACCTACCTCAAAATCTTCTTTGGTTTCCTTTACTGCTTAAGCTACAATCCTATTTCCCTTCTCAACCACTGCTTCCCTTTCATGCCTTTCGACTCTTATACCTGCCTTCTGGTTTCTGTGCATATTATAAATAAACTTTCGTTCCCTGTATTTTACCCCTGCCACTTTTAGAATTTGAAAGAGAGTATACCAGTTAACATTGTCAAAAGCTTTCTCTCCTAGAAACGTATGTTTGCTTTCCTTAACCTAGTAAACCGCAGGGTTAGTATTGCCACGAGAGTTCCAACATATGTACGGATTCCAAACTGATGATCCCCGACGTCGGATTTTAGCAGTTTTTCCATTCGTCTGTAAAGAATTCGTGTTAGTATTTTGCTACTGTGACTTATTAAACTGATAGTTTGGTAATTTTTACACCTGTCACGACCTCCTCTCTTTAGAATTGAAATTATTATTTTGTTCTTGAAGTCTGAGGGTACTTCGCCAGTCTGATACATCTTGCCCACCATATGGAAGAGGTTGGTCATGGCTGGCTCTCCCGAGGTTGTCAGTAGTTCTAATAAATGTCGTCTACTCCTGGGCCCTTGTTTCTACTTTGTCTATCAGTGCTCTGTCAAATTCTTCACGTAGTGTCATATCTCCCATCTCATCTTCATCTACCTCCTCTTCCTTTTCCATAATATTTCCCTCAAGTCCGTCGCCGTTGTATAGACCATCCATATACTTGTTCCACCTTTCGGCTTTTCCTTCTCTGCTTACGATTGCTTTACCATCTCAGCTCATGATATTCCTATAGGTGCTTCTCTTTTCTCCAAAGGTCTCTTTAATTTTTCTGTAGGCGGCATCTATCTTACTCCTAGTGATATATGTTTCTATATCCTTACATTTATCCTCTAGCTAGTCCCAGGTTAGCTGTTTTGCACTTCCGGTCGATCTCATTTTTGAGACGTTTGTAGTCCTTTTAGCCTGCTTCATTTCCTGCATTTTTTTATATTTTCTCTCTTGATAAATTAAATTCAATATTTCTTTCAACACTCAAGGATGTTAACTAGCCTTTTAACCTATTTGATCCTACTTGATTTCGACTAGCCCTCGTCGTTGTACGCACTTGATCCTCTGCTGCCTTCACGATTTCAGCTCTCAAAGCTATCCATTATTCTTCTACTGTATTCCTTTTCCCTGTTCTTGTCAATCATTCCCTAACGCTCCCTCTGAAACTCTGTATAACCTCTAGTCCTTCCAGTTTATCCAGGTCCCAGATCCTTAAATTACTAATTGTTTGCAGTTTCTTCAGTTTTAATCCACAGTTTATAGCCGATAAATTGTGGTCAGAGTAAACACCTGCCCCTGGAAATGTCTTACAATTTAAAGCCTGGCTCTTAAATCTCTTTCTTACCATTACATAACCAATCTGAAACCTTCCGTTGTCTCCAGATATCTTCCACGTATACAACCTTCTTAAACCTAGTGTTGGCGATGATTAAGTTATACACGGTGCAAAGATCTACCAGGCGGCTTCCTCTTTCGTTCCTTACCGAAAGTCCATATTCACTTACTATCTTTGCTTCTCTTCCTTCTCCTACTACCGAATTCTAGTCCCCGATGACTATGAAATTTTCGTCTCCCTTCACTATCTGAATTTCTTTTATGTCATCATACATTTCATCAATCTCTTCGTCATCTGCAGTGCTAGTTGGCATATAAACTTGTATTACTGTGGTAGGCGGACGCTTTGTGTCTATCTTGGGTACAATAAAGCGTTCAGCATGCAGTCCTTAGTAGTTTAGCGTTGTTCCTTTTTTTTATTCATTATTAAACCTACTCCTGCGTTACCCCTATTTGATTTTGTGTTTACAACCCAGTATTCACCTAACGAGAAGTCCTGCTCCTCCGGCCACCGAACTCAACTAATTCCCACTATATATAAATTTAACCTATCCATATCCCTTTTTAAATTTTGTGACGCACCGGCCCGATTAAGGGATCTGACATACCACGCTCAGATCCGTAGACCGCCAGATTTGTTCTCCATATAATGACGTTCTCCTGAGTATTCCTCGCTCGGAGAACAGAATGGGGCATCATTTCACCTCCGGAATATTGTATGGAACGGGACGCCATCATTATTTAACCATACAGTAAAGTTGGATTTCCTGGGGAAACATTGCGTCTGCAGTTTCTCCTTGCTTTCAGCCGTTCGCACTATAAGCACAGCAATGCTGTTTTGGTTGATGTTATAAGGCCAGTTCAGTCATCCCGACTGTTGGCCTTGCAAGTATTGAATAGGCTGCTGCCCCTCTTCAGCAACCACACGTTTTCTCGCCTCAATAAAATCCCCTCCGTTCTGGTTGCACATACGGTACGCTATCTGTGTAGCAAGCCTTCACGTAAACAACGAGATCCATAGTTCATGGTTCATTATGCTTTTGCATAATTATATCGATTTCTCATAGTTATTCTTCGTCTGCCAACAGTGGTCAAAAATATATTGAGTGTGGAGTCACGAAGAAAACCCACGAAAAATTAAAACTGATCCTGTTAAAGACTTATAATTAACCTTCTTACATATTCAACAATTATTAGTGGTTCGTAACTTCTTCCCGTTTGAGCCACTGTGCGGAAAAAATCTCCCATCGGCTGAGCTGTCTGACGTCCTCTGATGTATCGGTAAGTCGTCAATACCTCCGCAGACCTCTTTGACCAATCTTGCCTACACATTGTACTTCGCAAAACAGGCACCCTCTACTCATCTCTGCTTGGTCCTATTTTTCCCATAATACACACAACACACTTTCAATCACTCATTTTCATGAAAGGGAAAACAGGGGAATAAGAAAGTATGACTAACTATATAAAACACAGTTTAAATGCATTTCAAATCCAGCCTGAGCGTGAGCGAATTATTCTCGTAACTTCCCCTTGTGCTACCATAAACTCCAACCATCAATATAAGGGTCTCTTCTACTGCATTTTCTATGCCCGTTATCCTGACTGACGGTTTGAGGGACTTCGGCCGTTCACTTATTTAATAATATGGAGCGCCTACAGCCGTCCTTTCGAGTTTATGTATCATATGGCTACCAGTTTCGATGATTCGATACACGACTGGTTTCCACAGAATGTGGAAACCAGTCCATAAATGTTGACCACCTATAGAACCATGTATACGATTGGAGTTGAACCCTCAGAGTCAGTTAGGGCCTGAAAATAGTGTACTGAATAATCGATAATAGTAGCCATATAATAAATAACATCGAAAAGACAGCCGTATTTAATCCATTTTATTACACATTATATTACCAGTCTGAGATGCTTACATGGAGCGTACAAATAGTACCGCGTCAATGACAAGGCCCATAAACCGCAAGAGGCTTCGCTGTTTTTACTGTTTTCCGTCGTTTCTTAGTTCCTTCTAAATTCGTATATTCGAAAATGTATTACAGGTCACTGAGGATATTTCATAAATAAAAGAAGCGTAAAACGTAGGGCAGGAAATAAATCACCTTTGGGTTAGTTGCAAAGAAGGAAAATACATCCATTAATGAAGAATAAAGTGAGAGACTTCTTGCAACACACCAAAAGACATTAAACTGTTTAATAATACTTCGACAAACAAATAGAATGAAGTGATTCTTGAGTTTCTCCCGGCGTATTTGATAATCAAAATATCCACGGGTATGCTGCCGGTCTATAGTGTCCAACGGGCACAATATTTCGGCGATCAAACATGTCGCCATCATCAGGTGAACTGACGGACTGAGCTCCTGTGAACGTGCCGGCACGGAGATCCGTACGCTATGGCTGCTCAGAGGGAACTGGGTTCGGTCGCGGCGCCGGCCGATTTAAATACCCTCCGCCCGCGGCGCGCTCCCTCCGCCGTCCGCGCCCAGCGCCACGGTCGCGCGGTGGAACCGATTGCGACGGCGTCTGAGATGACGTCGGTGTGATGGCTCTGTCCGCCGTGGTCGTCACAACTATACGTCTGCTCGATTTACTCTTGATTAACCCGATCGCTGGTTCCCAAGCCTTGCTAAGATTATAGCCACAGTCCCGGTTTATGAGGTCGTCATTGGTGCGAATTTCGATGGCCTCTCTAACAACGCTGTCCCAGTATCTCGACGTCTGTACCAGAATCCTCGTGCGGAGGGAGCGCGCCGCGGGCGGAGGGTATTTAAATCGGCCGCCGCCGCGACCGAACCCAGTTCCCTCTGAGCAGCCATAGCGTACGGATCTCCGTGCCGGCACGTTCACAGGAGCTCAGTCCGTCAGTTCACCTGATGATGGCGACATGTTCGATCGCCGAAATATTGTGCCCGTTGGACACTATAGACCGGCAGCATACCCGTGGATATTTTGATTATGAAATAGAATGAAAACTGAATCAAAAATACACATATCAGAAGAAACATAAAATTTAGTTACGTGTATATAAAACTGACCAAACAAAATTCGTCGCACGGCCACCAGAATGAGACGCCATAGGAATCACAGGAATCAATATGTAACTAACATTTAATGCCGAAGTGGCTCAGGACAAAAAAATGGTTCAAATGGCTCTGAGCACCATGGGACTCAACTGCTGAGGTCATGAGGCCCCTAGAACTTAGAACTAGTTAAACATAACTAACCTAAGGACATCACACACATCCATCCCCGAGGCAGGATTCGAACCTGCGACCGTAGCGGTCCCGCGGTTCCAGACTGCAGAGCCAGAACCGCGCGACCACTTCGGCCGGCGGGTCAGGACAAGCCGGAAGACAAGTAACAATAAACGTGAGCTGTACATCTGCCATGCCACTGGCATCACGCAATTTTATGTACAACGTAAACACCAGTAAAAGAGATTACATATGGATAGTGTCCGCTCGCTAGCCTACTGTATGTAAACTGACAAGGCAATCGTCTACCGAACTTGAGTGAGAATTTTATAAAATAAAAAAAGTAGCATTTGCTTATTAAAAAAACATAGCGGAACACGTTCTGGCATAACCACAAGCGCCGGAGCGAAGATGAGGAACTCAAATGAAGAGAAGGCGTTGAAAAACTACTTCCGCCAATGGTGCGATGATTAGGACCGCACCACGACTGGAGCGGCCTCAAAAAACGAGAATTTAAGCGCTGCTCCTGGCAGACTCGGCTCTCAGTATTCGCGACTATACGGACAGTATTCGCATAGTATTAGTGCAGCCTAGCAGAGTCCTGCGAATAGTTAATAGTGTTCCATATCTATTGCTTGTTTGGACATAGCGAAGAACATTTCTGCTTCCATGTCGTCCATCACTTGCGACACTTTTTTAAATACAAGTATTGTCATTCTTATTTGTGATAAAAACTGTTAACGTTATTTGCTTGTATAGCATTTTGAAAAAGCATAATACTTTAGGCACCCTACAAGAGACGAGTGGACAGGACAGGACCCCACAGAACATATCAATGCTGATCGTAGTACCCAGGTTGTTCTTTGATTTATGCCACAAGCTCCTATCCACCAGGCAAAGCAGCGTATTCAGGGACTCTGACTCCAACACGCAACTCGCTGCTGCCCAAAAGGGAAGCAAGCGCTCACTTCGAACAGTGTGGCCATCCAGTTACTGGTCAACATGTCTACCTCGATTCTCCAAGCTTATACAAAGACACTCCCTCAGCCGTTACACAGAGCTGTCAGCAAAACGTCGCCCACAAGTAGCGGTACCGCAGTGGATCTTCAACCGATCCCCTTGCCGGAGTTTCTGCGCGAGCGCTTATCCTGGTCAAGCAACACGTGGCTGCCAGCTAGCGTAACGCTCGAGCTACAGTTTACAGGCAACGGGCTAACGACGTTACGCTACAGTGGCTGGTATGGACAGCGACTCTCACAGTTTACGTAGTTTGCAGGCTTTCTCTACCACAATATTTCCAACGCTTCGATTCTCCTCTTTTCTGATTTTCCCTAGGTCTGTTCCAAATATCATCCTCAGAAATTTCATCCGTATTGGAGTTGATACTGGTTTGATACAGGCTGACATTTTTTGTTCTGGGAATCCCTCTTGCCTGTATTAGTCTGCTTTTATGTCCTCCTACCTTCGTGTGTCCGGTGTTCTGACTTGTTTTATGTCATTCATCACAAATTCTTCTCTTGTGGCAAGCACTCCACTTCATAGAAGATAAGTAGAGTTTTCAGAGGTAGCTGAGACCTTTTGACAAGTCCCGCAGTAATTTTGGGCTGCCCAGCACCGTATTTCGGGGTTCCATTCATGGAAAATTAATTGTTATGGGATATATTCTATAGCATGTATTGTCTGCTAACGTCACAAAGAGAAGAAAACTGCTGAACAGGGACAAGTAATATAGTAGCAGTTATATTATTCATTAGTAACAATTTTTAAAATTTAAGAATAACAAAGATAACGTAATTCATGTATATAGGCAACTACACATTTACAGGTCTAATTTGACAAGGATGCGACAGGTAATCGACCCAGGCTTCATGCTGGAAAGTGTTGTGTCCCGGGCACAAAGTATAAAATGGAAAGTCAGAATTAATTAAATCTTACAAAATTTATTCTGTGAACAAGGTGAAACATTACTCGGCGTTATCACTCGCGTGCAGGTCCGCAGCCAAAGTTTATCTCCCCTAAAATCACAGTAACGGCACCTGTCTCGACATGACTGTGTGTGTGTGTGTGTGTGTGTGTGTGTGTGTGTGTGTTGCTGTCATCATTTCACCATCATTCGTGCGAGTGGCGAAATTGGGCTGAGTAAAATTTAGGAATTTGTATGGGCACTGATAACTACGCAGTTGAGCGCCCCACAATCCAATCATCATCATCCATCATCATCACAGTAACGGCGTGGGGACTGATTGAAGAGTTGCCCCGTAGTCGAGGAGGCACACCAGATGACTCCCCTTGCGGGCCGCGGCGACGGGATTTTGTCACGTCGGGTTGCATCCTGACTGGCTCCGTCGACTCTAGCGGTATGACTGCTGGAGCTCTTGTGGCGCCTCCACTGTGAGCACTTTGAAGTACGCCGTGCTGCTACCACTAGAGTGTTGGCATAAGGTGCTCGAGAAGGCGGTGGCCGCGTCTTACGTGCGACGATCAATCACCCTGCATGAACGCACGACACAACAGGATGCATCCCCCCATTTGCCTGTAATAATTTCGGCTAGCTGCGGGAAACCTAGATCATTATGGCCTCCACGTTCCAGAATCCAAATCTACATCTACACAGACACTTCGCATGCCACCGTACGATACGATGCATGGAGAAGGGTACCTTATATCATTACTGGTAATTTCCTTTCTTGTTTACCAGGAAATAGAGTGAAGGAAAAATGACTATCTATATGCTTCCACATGAGCCCTAATTTCGCTGTTTTACTTTCGTGGTCCTATGCGCAATGAATGTTGGCGGCTGTAGAATCATTCGGCAGCAAGCTTCAAATGGCGGTTCTCTAAATTTTCTCAATAGCGTTCCCCGAAACGAACGGCGCCTTCCATCCAGGGATTCCCATTTGGGTTCCAGAAGTATCTCCGTAACACTCTCTTGTTGTTAGAAACTACCGGTAACTCATCTGGCAGCCCGCGTCTGAGCTGCTTCGATGCCCTCCATCTACTCGACCTGGTACAGATCCCAAACGCTCGAACAGCATTCGAAAATATCTCCCACCAGCGGCCTATTTGCGGTCTCTTATACAGATTAGCAACACTTTCCTAAAAGTCTCCCAATAGACACAAGTCGACCATTCGTCTTGCTCACCACAGTCCCCGCATGCTCGTTCCATTTCATATCGCTAAACAACGTTACGCTCAGATACAGCGTTTAAATGAAGTCAGTGTGTCAAGTAGGCCACTACCGATGTGTCCGAACATTACGAGTTTCTTTTTCCTACTTATCCACATCAACCTACAATTTCCCATGTTTTGATCAGGCTGCCATTATTCACACTAAATAGGAAAGTTGTCTAATCCAGCTTGTTTCTTCCTCAACATTCGACACCTTGCCCTACACCATAGCATCATCAGAACGCACCAGGAGGCCCACCAGATGACTCCTCTTCTGGGCCGCGACGTCACGCGGGGTTCCATCCTGACAGGCTGCCCGACCCGTCCATAAAACCATGTAAGAATAGAGAGAACAACAGCGGTCCTGTCACACTTCTCTGGGGCACTCCTGACGATACCCTTGTCTCGCCATAGAGGACAACATACTGGGTTCCATTGCTTAAGAAGTCTTCGAGCCACCCACATATCCCTGAACTTATTCCATATGCTCGTACATTCGTTAGCAGCCTGCAATGCTTTCCGGAGATCTAGAAAAATGGACAGTGCCAGTCTATTGGAAACAGTATTACCTCGTTCGATTAGCCCCTAGTGTATCACACTGTTTTACTAAGAAATAATTAATAACGTAAAGGGCTAGCGCTACGCCGCTCGTTTACTTCTCACTCCAAGTCACTCTACACAATGTACACGTTGCCTTTTCCGGCTGTTAGTTACTTTATTTATCTCATACGCGTTTCGCCCGTTACCTTCTCTAAGGCATCATCAGTGGGATCTAAAACGATACAGTTTTTTTTAGTTTTAGATTATTAAACAGGTCACGTTGCGAGTTTTTGTAAGAAGGTAATTACTTACGATTTGCTAATCTGCGTTTCCTCACATTTGGTATGGAGGGCGCACTATCACTTAATTACGGCCATATAATCATAACTTTTGTGTTCTGGCCTTCCTCACACTGTGCACCAGGTTTCTCACTCTTTTTTTGTGGAGTAATATTGTTCTTTGGTCACTCGATTCAACAATTTGCCCCGACAATGCTTTTCACAACCTAAATATTGCGACTCCATTACGTGTTTCCTCCGCTCTGGTACGTGTACCTATCTGTTGCCAACCTAACGAAGTAACGTTCGACACTAACTTCTATTCATGGAGTTCATACAGCGCGCGCGCGCCTGTGTGTGTGTGTGTGTGTGTGTGTGTGTATATATAAGCGCTCATTTGCAGAACACCTGAGAGAGAGAGAGAGAGAGAGAGAGAGAGAGAGAGAGAGAGAGAGAGAGAGAGAGACAGAGAGAGAGAGGGGGGGGGGATAGAGCCGACGAGTTGGTGACAGCTGATTTGACATTTCGTTTCAATATTTTGTGGAGCGGTTCGTAAATGAGTGAGTCTAAAGATGTTGGGTGCTGTTATTATATGGGACAGTATCATATCAATCCTTTTTGGAGCGTTTTTCTATTATTTGATCTATCAGTGTAAATAATGGATTGCTTGACATGTGTACTGGGTCATTCAACAGGATTTTCCCCTCTGCTTTGGTTTTCTGTATGTGTCGATTTTCTTGCATCGTTAGGAGGTGTTTTTTCATTGTTTATTCTAATTATTTTCATGCCACCTACTCTAGTGGTTGGTTTGTCGTCATTTTTTCTTAGGTGTTCTGCAAATGTGTATTGATTTGTCCCATATTTCCGGTCTCTCACGTGTACTTTGGAGATATGGGAAAAAATCCACAGGTGCAGAACACCTAAGAGAAAATGAACACAAGCCAACGAGTAGAGGAGATGACATGAAAATAAATACAATCAACAATAAAACACACCTCATAACCAAGCAAGAAAATTACCAGAACGAAAACCAAAGCAGGAGAGAAAATCCTGTTAAATGACCAAGTTCACAAACCAAGCAATTCATTATTTACACTAATAGATCAAATAATAGAATAACGCTCCCAAAAAGGATTAATATGATAATACTGTCCAATATAATAATAACACCACACAACATCTTTACACTCACTCATCCATGAACCCCTCCACAGAATATTGAAAGAAAATGTAAAATCAGCTGTCACCAACTCGTCGGCTCTATCCGTCTCTCTCTCGCTCACACACACACACACACACACACACACACACACACACACACACACACACACACACACACACACACACACACACGGTATAAACATCGTGAATAGACGTTAGTCTCAAACATATACTTCGTGACGTTGGCACCAAACAGGTAAACGTACCAAAGAGGAGGAAACACGTAATGGAGTCGCAATATTTACGTTGTGAACGC
Organism: Schistocerca cancellata; assembly: GCF_023864275.1. Taxonomy (NCBI): domain Eukaryota; kingdom Metazoa; phylum Arthropoda; class Insecta; order Orthoptera; family Acrididae; genus Schistocerca; species Schistocerca cancellata. Next base: position 632,657,664 of record NC_064631.1, on the reverse strand, counting down.
AGTGTCCGGCGAAATTATTGTATCGAGTGACGAAACAACGATACTACACCACAAAACAATCTGAGAAACATGGTGTACAGTGTGAGGAAGGCCAGACCACAAAGCTGTGATAGTGCGACCTCCAGACCAAATGTGAGGAAACGCAGATCAGCAAATCGTAAGTATTTTTTTTTAAACTCGCAATGTGAACTATTTAATAATCCAAAAACAAAAATGTATCGTTTTAGATCCCACTGATGCCTTAGAGAAGGAAAAGGCGAAACGCGTATAGGATAAATAAAGTATCTAGCAGCAGGAAAAGGCAGTTTTATTTACAAAACCAGTATAGATATGCTTGCTGCGGAGGGTGGCCACACATACAAACTTTTTACTGTTTCGTAGTTTTTCACGACACATGGTATCACAGGATTTGAGGATCATAACGAAGATGTAATGTTTTCTGTTTGAAGTACCACAAGTCTCCACCATCTACCGCCAAAAACTGAGTCAGTATCCCTCCACTACAGGTATTGTCATAGCTTGTATAGCTCTCGAAATGAGTTTTTCCAGAAAAGTAGAGAAGGAAAAGACACTGTGCCAAAGTGCTCTGTGAAATGAGAAATGTTTTATCACTACTATTATTACTTACATTAGTAATTATTATTTATAATATAAATTTCTTTAATATTGTTGAGAAGTTTATTCTACAAGAGGCGTTCACCAAGTTATGCAACACTTTTTTCCCTGAAAGCAGGATGGTTTTTTTCAGGATTCCAGTACATCATAATAATCCACACTCTTCTGGCTACAAAACCTTATTTTTCAACCTAATCTCCGTTCAATGCGATGGCATTGCGCCACATCACGGGGAGGGCTCGTATGTCCCAATGGCACCGCTCTACTGGACGATGCCGGACCCAAAGTCTTGCTGCATCAGTAACTTACCGATCATCGATGTACTGATCTCCGCGGAGTCCATCCTCCATTGTGCCAAACTGATGATGTCGGAAGGTACGAGACTCCGGCTGTAGAGTAGATTAGGAGTAACATAGCAATAATATTTTGTGAGCTCCTCCCGAGTGCACAGACTTAAGTGAGGAGAAGTTTGTTTGCATTTTTGTGGCGACCAACGCGCTGAAGTTGTTTCATTAATTTCCTGACGGTAGCACAATACACTTCAGAGTCGATATTTGCATCTGTTTTAAGTGTCTATGAAGCCAAAAATCGAAATAAATATTGGCAATGATTGCAAAAGCAATCAAAATATCCACGGATGTACGCCCGTCTACAGTGTGCAATGGGCACAATGGGCACAATATTTCGGCAATCATACATGTCACCATCATCAGGTGAACTGACGGACTGAGATCCCGTGAACGTACCGGCACGGAGATCCGTACGCTGTGGCTGCTCAGGGGGAACTGGGTTCGGTGGCGGCGGCGGCCGATTTAAATACCCTCCGCCCGCGGCGCTCTCCCCCCGCCGTCCGTGCACCGCACCACGGTCGCGCAGTGGAACAGATTGCGATGGCGTCTGAGATGACGTCGGTATCATGGCTCTGTCCGCCGTGGTCGTCACAACTATACATTTGCTCGATTTACTTTTCATTAACCCAATCGCTGGTTCCCAAGCCTTGCTAAGCCACAGTCACGGTTTATGAGGTCGTCATTGGTGCGAATTTCGATGGCCTCTCTAACAACGCTGTCCCAGTATCTCGACGTCTGTACCAGAATCCTCGTGCGTTCATACCCCATAGCGTGATTTTCCGACAAACAATGCTCAGCGACCGCCGACTTTCTCGGATGCATCAGTCGAGTGTGCCTCTTGTTTTCACGGCATCGTTCCTCGACGGCACGCATCGTCTGACCAATATACGACTTGCCACATTGACACGGAATCTGGTACACGCCGGCCTTCCTCAAACCGAGGTCATCTTTGGCGCTCCCCACCAGTGCACGAGTTTTATTCGGAGGACAAAACACAGCTCCAACCCGGTGTTTCTCCAAAATCCGGGCGATTTTCCGCGAGAGTGCGTCTGTATATCGAATAAACGTAGTGCCTACCTCCTCCCTCGTGATATCATCCATCTCCACAGGCTGTGCTGTAGTGGTTGGGGGGAGAGCATGTTGAATCTGCCACTCTGAGTACCGATTTTTCTCGAAATACAGTTCTCAGATGTTACAATTCCTGGGGTAGACACTCTGCGTCAGAGATAGTGCGCGCCCTATGTACTAGAGTTTTAAGTACCCCATTCCTCTGTGAAGGGTGGTGGCAGCTGTCTGCGTGCAAATACAGATCAGTGTGCGTTGTCTTCTGATGCACCCCATGACCTAGGGTGCCGTCAGCGCTTTTCTTGACCAAGACGTCAACGAAAGGTAATTTACCCTCCGTTTCAGTCTCGATAGTGAATTTGATGTTGGGGTGTATAGAGTTTACATGTGTAAGGAAGTCAAGGAGTTTATCCATACCATGTGGCCAGATGAACGTGTCGTCCACGTAACGGAAAAAGCAAGTAGGTTTCCATTCGGATGACGACAGGGCTTCCTCCTCGAAGTTCTCCATGTACAAATTCGCTACCACCGGTGAGAGTGGGCTACCCACTCCCTCCGTTTGTTCGTAGGATTCTCCATTAGAAAGTAATTTGCTACCACCGGTGAGAGTGGGCTACCCACTCCCTCCGTTTGTTCGTAGGATTCTCCATTAGAAAGAAAATACGTGGAAGTCAAGATATGCCAAAAACGTTCAGTGGTCTTCTCGTCACACTTCAGACTAATCAATTCTATTGACTCTCGCAGGGGTATCTTCGTAAACAAGGAAACGACGTCAAAACTCACCATGATATCTGACTCATCCAACCTGAAGCTATCAAGGCGTTTAACAAAATCCACGGAATTACGGATGTGATGAGGGCATTTGGTGGGTAAATCTAAATGAATATTGGCATTGATCGCAAAAACAGTTTAGGAAACGTTGTGAGGCAACATGCATTTGCTCTTCAGTCGTGACGAGTGACAGCGACAGTTGCGTTGGCGGAAACCCATGCGGCTCGGAAATGCAGGCACGACAGCCTCCCGCGCGCCGTGGTGGGCCACGTACCGCGTACCCGCTTCCTGGGGACGGCCGGCGCGACGGCGGCGCCGTTATTATTCACAAAGTGGCCGGAAGCAGCGCTCAGGGTGGCAACGGCGCTGACAGCCGAGCCGGCGCGCCTCCACTGCGCGGCTACTGCGTCCATCTCTACCGAGGCCCACAACGAGCGTAATGCTAGCACACTGTCTCCGGTGACATGTGCTGTGTGCGTGACACTAGAACTGCTACTACCTAATTACAAGTAAAAGTAGATTCCGGGAAACACTGTTTACCGGCCACATGCTGTAACCTCGTATCTTACCCATTGCCTACTGACTGACCTATCCACGCATTAGCCACAGCCCACAAGTTGCGACGTTCCGCGTGATATCTATGTGCCTTCTTTAATTCCCTGCAGCGAAGTAATAAGGACAAATGTAAGGATGTTAAGGCTTATCTCACTAGGGGTAAGATAGATACTGCCTACATGAAAAGTAAAGAGACCTTTGGAGAAAAGAGAACCACTTGTATGAATATCGACAGTTCAGATGGAAACCCAGTTCTAAGCAGAGAAGGGAAAGCAGAAAGGTGGAAGTAGTATGTACAGGGTCTATACAGGGGTGATGTTCTTGAGGACAATATTATGGAAATGGAATACGGTGTAGATGAAGATGAAATGGGAGATATGATACTGCGTAAAGAGTTTGACAGAGCACTGAAAGACCTGAGTCGAAACAAGGCCCCGGGAGTAGACAACATTCCATTAGAACTACTGAGCCTTGGGAGAGCCAGTCCTGACAAAACTGTACCATCTGGTGAGCAAGATGTATGAGACAGGCGAAATACCCTCAGACTTAAAGAAGAATATAGTAATTCCAATCCCAAAGAAAGCAGGCGTTGACATGTGAAAATTACCGAACTACCATTTTAGTAAGTCACGGATGCAAAATACTAACGCGAATTCGTTACAGACGAATGAAAAAACTAGTAGAAACCGACCTCGGGGAAGATCAGTTTGGATTCCGTAGAAATATCGGAACACGTGAGGCAATACTGACCCTACGACTTATCTTACAAAATAGATTAAGGAAAGGCAAACCTACGTTTCTACCATTTGTAGACTTAGAGAAAGCTTTTGACAATGTTGACTGGAATACTCTCTTTCAAATGCTGAAGGTGGCAGGGGTAAAATACAGGTAGCGAAAGCTATTTACAATTTGTACTGATACCAGATGGCTGTTATAAGAGTCGAGGGACATCAAAGGGAAGCAGTGGTTGGGAAGGGGGTGAGACAGGGTTGTAGCCTCTCCCCGATGTTGTTCAACCTCTATATTGAGCAAGCACTGAAGGAATCAAAAGAAAATTTCGGAGTAGGTATTAAAATCCATGGAGAAGAAATAAAAACTTGAGGTTCGCCGATGACTTTCTAATTCTGTCAGAGACAGCAAAGGACTTGGAAGAGCAGCTGAACGGAATGGACAGTGTCTTGAAATGAGGGTATAAGATGAACATCAACAAAAGCAAAACGAGGATAATGGAATGTAGTCGAATTAAGTCGGGTGATGCTGAGGGAATTAAATTAGGAAATGAGACACTAAAAGTAGCAAAGGAGTTTTGAGACTTGGGGAGCAAAATAACTGATGATGGTCGAAGTAGAGAGGATATAAAATGTAGACTGGCAATGCCAAGGAAAGCGTTTCTGAAGAAGAGAAATTTGCTAACATCGAACATAGATTTAAGTGTCAGGAAGTCGTTTGTGAAAGTATTTGTATGGAGTTTGGAAGTGAAACATGGACGATAAATAGTGTGGACAAGAAGAGAATTGAAGGTTTCTAAATGTGATGCTACAGGAGAATGCTAAAGATTAGATGGGTAGACCACATAACTAATGATGAAGTACCGAATAGGATTGGAGAGAAGAGAAGTTTGTGGCACAACTTGACTAGAAGAAGGGGTCGGTTGGTAGGACATGTTCTGAGGCATCATCAAGGGATCACCAATTTAGTATTGGAGGGCAGCGTGAAGGGTGAAGATCGTAGAGGGAGACCAAGAGATGAATGCACCAAACAGATACAGAAGGATGTAGGTTGCAGTAGGTACTGGGAAATGAAGAAGCTTGCACAGGATAGAGTAGCATGGAGAGCTGCATCAAACCAATCTCAGGACTGAAGACCACAACAACAACAATAACAACAAGAAGTAATAAGGCTAGGGCGAGATGAAAAAGGCAATTTTTACGAGTGACTGTTAAACTAAAAAATGTATAAATTGTATGGCAATTTGGATTAGCAAAGTAACGCATCGTCACACAGTAATTCGACTCACTGGGGAACATAGTACCCGGTTGTAGGAACTTGAGCGGTGGCGGTAACGTGACAGTTGATGTATGGGCAATGAGCGTAATGTGGTCAAAACCGTTTATTGAAGATGAGTTTTAAATTATTTGTGAGTCAGTTACTGCACTGTACGCGGGGCATTCTACAAATAATGCAGCGCAATTTCGGTTTAAAAAATATGGCATTTGTTGTGGGACATTGTAATCGTTTCATAAAGTTCCGAAATTTGGTTGGGGAGGGGGGGGGGGCTATACGTAAACGTGGGAAAGTGTGCCGCCTCTGCAACTGGTGTGCACTGCTACCATGTAGCTTTGCTAGAGGGCCGAATAATCAGTGAATTGTCGACGGTGTTGAATAGGAAATTTGCTCCGTAAAAAGAAGCGTGAAACATTTCAATGGCGAAAATGATAGCCAGCGCCTACTATTCCACCCACCAATTGTTGATTAGCACTGCTGAAAGCGGTTTTCGATGTTTAAGCGACCGGCTGCTCGTTGCCGTCAGGTTTCTTTACAACAGGATCACACAAATGGCAAACTGCAACGCTTCGGTTCCTAGGGTTAGCTGCTTATCCATTGTAAAACGTATCACAGAAGGAGCGGAACACGGACGCTGCTTAGCAGACTGAAAATCCCGTTGATAGTTAGGAAGGTCATAGGAAATTGACGCTCTTTTGGCGAATCCAGTTATCCACATCTACATCTACATTTATACCACGCAAGTCACCCAAAGGTGTTTGGCGGAGGGCACTTTACGTGCCACTGTCATTACCTCCCTTTCCTGTTCCAGTTGCGTATGGTTCGCGGGAAGAACGACTGTCTGAAAGCCTCCGTGCGCGCTCGAATCTCTCTGATTTTACATTCGTGATCTCCTCGGGAGGTGTAAGTAGGGGGAAGCAATATATTCGATACCTCATCCAGAAACACAACCTCTCGAAACCTGGCGAGCAAGCTACACCGCGATGAAGAGCGCCTCTCTTGCAGAGTCTGCCACTTGAGTTTGTTAAACATCTCCGTAACGCTATCACGGTTACCAAATAACCCTGTGAAGAAACGCGCCGCTCTTCTTTGGATCTTCTCTATCTCCTCCGTCAACCCGATCTGGTACGGATCCCACACTGATGAGCAATACTCAAGTATAGGTCTAACGAGTGTTTTGTATGCCACCTCCTTTGTTGATGGACTACATTTTCTAAGGACTCTCCCAATGAATCTCAACCTGGTACCCGCCTTACCAACAATTAATTTTATATGATCATTCCACTTCAAATCGTTCCGCACGCATGCTCCCAGATATTTTACAGAAGTAACTGCTACCAGTGTTTGTTCCGCTATCATATAATCATACAATAAAGGATCCTTTCTATGTATTCGCAATACATAACATTTGTCTATGTTAAGGGTCAGTTGCCACTTCCTGCCCCAAGTGCCTATCCGCTGCAGATCTTCCTGCATTTCGCTGCAATTTTCTAATGCTGCAACTTCTCTGTATACTACAGCATCATCCGCGAAAAGCCGCGTTTCTTACGAGCCAACTTGGAGCAGGAGAGGCACCACAGAACATTTTTATTGGCACTCTATACTGTTACAAGTAATTTCATAAAACTTTGTTAGCATGACTGGGAAAGATTCAGGACTCACACTCATGCTGACGACGTTTTATGAATTTATTTGTAAAAGTGTAGACAGTGTCAATTAAAATGTCCAGTGATGCCTCTCCTGCTCCACGTCTGACTCAGTCCTACCCCCTTTAAGCACACGTCCCAAAAGAAATGCACCTTTGCAGAAAGATAAACTATATCTCTCCAGACTTCACTGAAGGCCATTCTCCATAATACACTGGAAAAAAGACCTGCGGATATCGTTAGTGATCCTCTCATGTGAAACTTGTGCCCCACATATCATCTAGGCAGCTGATACAGTAGCAAATGTCCGTAATCAAATGCTCCAAATATCCTGGGACAGATAATTCGAAGGGCAAGCGCTTAACCCTGTTGAGACGTGGCGTCCAATAGCAGTTATCGGCACACGTTGCACTAGAGTGGAGGTTCAATATTGGTGATTTCGTTAAAAAGTACTCTGGGCACGGAACTGGTTACAAATCCGTGACACACTGTTCATCGACTGTCTGCTTAAAATCGCCGCAAATGCGCATGGCGAAATTCGGCGTCTGAATCACTATCAGATGTGTGGTTCACTGACTAGACTAAATTGGAGGCCAATGCTGCATCTCAGTCATGATCTAATATTACATGACGACGCGAATAGGACGGGGGTGATGTAATTTAGGTATTGCAGACGGCCTGGGGGGGGGGGGGGCGGGGGAGACAAGGCCTCACAACTTCCTGCCCAACCCAAGTTATTGTCAATAAGGTTTTAGTAGAGTCCGAATATTGAAAATGGTATGCTCGGGAGGCTGTACATGTTTAAGTAAATTTCGCTGACCACTGCCTTTGCGTCTACCTGAAACTTAGCATAATATGCTGGGGCAATGACTGAGAGATGTCAATGACTGTTTGCGAGTCGAGGAAAAACATTGTGGCGTCCTACGACCGTCATGTGGCTTACTGAATTAACAAACTCATTCCTAATGTCATAGTTTTCTCCAGTTCCACACATGGCGCCTATGTACGAAAATCATATCTCATATGCACACAAAATTACAGTGGGGGCAGGACCGTCAACTTGCCTTTTTAGAGGAAACAGATATGGAAGGAGAGTGGCGCCATGCTCGGAAAAGTTCATCAACAGAGATCAGCACTGATCGACTTATTTATACGTGACGAGCTCACTGCCGTCGAAGATGGGTATTTGTGTGACGTCACCATTCATCTGGCAGCAGTACAGCAAAACTGGCCACTTACCAAGCGTTCGAAGCATTGGGAGCTGTTTCCTGTACTTATTGGAGGTCACCTGCCCAACTCTTCGAAGCATTTGAAGTTGTTTAAGGTACTTACAAAGCCTGGCCGTCTGACAATTGTCTACGTCCCTTGACAGTGCCACAGATTCATGTGAATCAGCAATTTGGACATCTTCAGCTAAAAAATGGGCAGATAAGACCATCGCCTTAGTGTGGGGCTCGGGGTTGGGCGCTAATATGTCGATCATGTCCCTGGTTGACAAATACCCACTCAACCCGATAACATCACGAGAGACCTAGCAGCGAGGTGACCCAGAAACCGTAAGAATGGCCAGATCGCTTCTGCTGCTGGTCAAACTCCAACCATGCCGCCATCCCATGGGTTTGATGACGAAAATACCAAGTGGCAGTTCATCAAAGCGTAATTTTGTTCGTGCTTGGAAGAGCGCTTAAAATTTCTGGGGGTTTTGTACAACCTCGCACTGCTGATAAAAGAGCAGTCTTAACAGCTAGATCGATGGTACACTTTACCTGGAAAATCAGCAATAACTGACACGTAATTCTCTTAAGTTTTCATAGACTCGTCGAAACAAGTGAACAGCTTCAGGTCTGCCAGGAGAGAGGTCACCCCTGCTGGTCCCCAGCCCACCACCAGCAGAGCGGGAGAGCAGATCTGTTCCGCATCCTGTTTGAGCAGCTTCTTCATCTGCTTCTGGCGCAGTTGCTGTGATGTATCAGCAAAGCATGGAATTGAATTTTTACACAATGACACAAGCTCAGCACAACAGGCTGTTGGGTTTTAGGACTGTACCAAGTGACACAGCAGGCAATCACCATCGACAGTTGCACTGAACAATTATTTGGCACATTTAAACAAGACAAATAACAAATAAAAACACCAACACTTTTTTTAAATTCCCATTTAGGTGAGATGAAGTTACTTCAAGACTTAAACATTCATAACCACGGCACTCATGGCCTATTACACATTTAGTGAAATCAGTTAAAAATTATTTACTCAAAAACTATGATCGGGTCACAGAAGCGTCCGATCCCACGTGTCGGCTTTGACCCGTGACGTAAGGGTGTTGTCGCGTGTGACGTCATGACGGCGCGGAGTTTGGTTTGAGTGTGGCTGTCTCCAGTTCTGTTTTATCTTATTTTATTTACTTTTCTGATCTGTTCGTTCTATCTCGTGAGATTTTTTTTTAAATTTAAAAACACTTATAACTTATTTTAATAATCTGTTTCCTCGAATTTCTGTTTTAGTTTATTATATTTATCTTTCTGATCTGTTCGTTCTATCCCGTGGGATTTTTTTTTAAAGACAAAAAACACTAATCAGCTACTGAAGCATCTTTATCTTCTATGGGTTGCAGGGGTTACGACCCCTGGGGAGGTGGGTGGGTATTCATGCATGGCTGTCTTCACTTACACGTTGTAGCTACGCAAGGCGTCTAAATTTGTTTATATTTAGTTTCCCCCCACCCAAAACACCCTATTTCCCGCGCTTGTCCCGTTAGTGTCATTAGGCTTCTTGTGGAAAGTGTGTGTGTTTATTTTTGTTTCCGTCATATTTGTGACGTCATGAGTCAAAGCAGACGGGTGGGATCGGACGCTTCCGTATTTCCCTATGATCAACCTAAAGAACAATTTACTAAAATTTAACGAGGAAATGTAGTCTTTCAATACTGCAGTGATTGGTATTACCAAAGTAATTCAGAGTACAGGCAACAACAAATCAGATACCATGGCACACAGCCACGTTACCTAAATGGCAGGCACCGTACAATGTAGGATACAAAATGTAAAATTTCATGTGACCTAGCAACTTCGTGTGATTCAACACACTACGCCCAGAAGCCGACGCCCACCCACTCAGCTCTTTCCAATACAGGCTCGACATGGACCCCCAAACGGGAGCAACAACGGTCATGAATAGGCACGAAAAATCCCAGAACTAGTGGGTATCTACAACAGACGGACATGTGCCTTAAGTAACTGGAAACACAGTAATTCATTACAGTACATCATCTGTAGAATTAATCAACCTATTAGTGAACATCAACTAATCAGTACAAATCTATTATTTTATGTCCTTAATGCCAATAATACATTAAGCCGCGAGAGAACTAGATACACAGCGAGCCAGAATGCGCGCACTAAGGGGGCGGAAAATACACAACAGCATAAGGCAGCACGCAACCCAGGACCCCGCACCCGCTACCAAGAACAGCAGAAGCCCGATAAAACAAAATCAAATGCAAGTAACTAGCGTGTAGGATAGCGGTATATTCAGATTGAGACCCCCCCCCCCCCCCACGACGCAAAACACAAAGCAACTTTCATCAAATAGCTACAATGAAATTTTTGATTAAATCAGATTTAATTACCATACCCAGATACTGTCATTTCAGGAATTCTTCTACTTTCGTTAAAAGAATCAGTTTCAAACTATTTAAACACACAAAAGCTACTGGCCTCTCAGTAAATTGTCACAATTTATGAAACTACTCATTTCGACACGTGTTTCTCAGACACACTAACACTTCAGATAGAAAGGTAACAGTAATGTTATTGCAATTTGCTGCTAAATATATCGATTGAACATTTTATTGATGTATATGTATACCAACTGGCCAGATTAACACCGTCGTGTGATATAAATACAATAGCCAGGCGGCACTTAGACAAGGACCAGCCAAACTATTTTCAGTGGCTGTTAACACTGACAGTAGCAATCTACAAACAGAAAGTATTAGCACTCCAGGCCCTTGTAAATGTTAATCATCACATCACATACAGCTCTCGCTGGAACCTTGCGTACTAAGCAAGTTGAAATTAACACATTCGATGACAGACTCAGTAGGAGTAGCAACGGCCGGCTAAGAAAATGAAGTCAACAGCACTGAACCCAGTAGCCGATCCCGGCCACAACTTAAAGCAGAAGCAAAACCCTTACCATCTGTCTTGTTTGACGAAGCCAGCCGACTCAGATCCCGGTATCAGGAGTCATGCATGAAGCGAAATACACCAACTGCTTCCCAGTAACGTGACTGCTTCCACGCCGGCGATATCTGCTACGGCGCCGTCACCCGGGTAAACAGCCCCTTTTAGAAGTGCTCCTCCTGCTGCCTCGCACGGCGCCTGTACTGTCCGCCTGACTTCCCCAACAACGTTACTGCTAGGCGACCCAAAAGCCAAAATCCTCGCTACTTGTTTGAGCTTACCACTCGCTCTCCGATCGGCCCGGTAGGTGGCGCCAACCAGCGCTCTGTGCACACCACCAGAAAGACGACCCATACCGGCGGCAAAAACATCGCTGATCGAGCCACACGGCTCATGCTGTTGTTGCTTCGGAAGCTGCAGTTGTTACTGTCGGCATTGCAAAAATTCCGGGTCCATGCTGACCACAAAGCAACGGTATGAGAAAAAAAATTAAACTGTCACATGAATAGTAACGTACTCCATCGCCACTTTTGCACATGAACAGGCTGACAATCCTGCGAGATATTCCTAGTGGTATCAACGTCACTACTCGAGCGGACGGCGGGTACCGCAACTGGAAGCTGGACATCTGCAACCCAGAAGAGGGCCGGCCGGTGTGGCCGAGCGGTTCTAGGCGCTTCAGTCTGGAACCGCATGACCGCTACGGTCGTAGGTTCGGATCCTGCCTCGGGCATGGATGTGTATGATGTTCTTAGGTTAGTTAGGTTTAAGTAGTCCTAAGTTCTAGGGGGACTGATGACCACAGATGTTAAGTTCCATAGTGCTCAGAGCCATTTGAACCATTTTGAACCAGAAGAGGTAAACTCGAGTGAGCTTAGTCTACGAGGGAGCAGGGAGTGCAAATATCACATGACGACTGACACACATTTTATGAGTAAGCGGGACCAGAGCCAATGACGGAAACTAATTGCACGTGCAACCAAGATCACAGTGCTGTGTTAGATGATTTCAGCATAAGAACCATCCCGGCCAACCGCCACCTGCAAGTAACCTCGTGGATCAGCAGCTGTTTCCAAAAGATGCTCTGCACGCACTATGTGTGATAGATTTCTACACACAATCAATGCTACCTCGATTTGTGTAGCTACTTACGTGTGTAGTAAACATTGTTTGCAAATTCATAGCGGTAATCGTACACTCACATAGCACCCGTGCACGACAAGCAAATACATCTAAATACAGTTATTTCACAAGGAAACCGACTATGACTTGGCCGGATCTCTTCACAACAACAAACAACACTACGCTGACCTCATCGATCCCTATATGCACTACCGCACTTTGTTTTGCTCAATGAAAAATCGGACAACCACCAGTGGCCATTAGCTAGATATATGGAAAGACAAAACACTTGTCACTTTACGCTCTGTAATCTATTACAGTAACCGAAACTCTCCACTTTCCTTTCCCGGACTATGAGCTGCCTCCTTCTTCTGAACACTGGAAGGAAGACACGAGCAGCTACCACACCTCAATGATCACGTTGCAGCCGGCCACATCCCTCGTTGACTGTGACAGGTCGCAGCTGCTACATTCATGCTGCTCTCAGCTCTACTCCGCCAGACATCCTCAGGGTCTACTTTTCCTTGGTTGCTACCAGTGATCTCTCGTCTCTACTGAACTGCATACCACCGCAACGCCTTTTTTAGCGCGGCCAGGGTAAAACAAGTCTGCCCAGGATAGCATACAAAGCTGAAGCAGCTCCCCATGAGTTGTCATCCGCTACTTCCAGTGGTCTCTGGCCCTGATTCGGGTTCAAATCGTCGCTACTGATCCATACTGCATTCTTGCACTACTTACCAAGGACAACACGCTGATTTAAAACACCCTCAGGCGTTGTACTAGTGCACAGTTCCCAGCAACGCACTGGATAACTGTCAGCCGATTCCACACTGCAGATACAGTTCTCGTTTCTTCCTGGCATAAAATTCCAGCTGCAAAACTGGTCGCCTCCTCGACCTCAAGAAGACCGAAGACCAGACAGGCACATCAGATAGTATCAATATTACAAACACAACAAGAATCCTACCTGTGCCTGCTATTACGCCAAGCATTATAAGAACAAAACAATCATGATTTAAGAGAGGATCTGGTCAAGAACTCGTAGTGGTCGAATAGCGCAGCGACCGGCAAGACAGTATCTGGCAAACTCATGACGAGAGGTAACAAATGTACATGGTCATAGGTACGAACATCCAACCACGACTTCTGAAGGAAGCTCGCAGGCGTTTCCTTCCCAACAAGGCAGTTGGTGCTCTCTGCACTAAACTGACCGTCGTATGTGGGTATAACATTCGTGATGTTTCCACATTCCTGAATCCTAAAACCTATTTTAGCCTTTTATGCTACCAGGTCCTCTTAGGCCATCTCGCAATACATATTCTTGTTTTCCGGTCTCGAATCTATAGATGGCTCAGATTTATTCATCGTAACAACTAGCAATTAGGGTGATCTAGCAAACTGTTTGCACCACCTTCCATTTTCCAAATCTGGTGCCTCTGGCTGTACTGCCCACCATGTCATCTTCAGGTTAACACAACAAAGATGACAGTGAAAAGACCTCTACCAGGAACGCTCGATCTTGCAATCCACCTGAGACCTCATTGCTCGCTCCCTCTCTTGGAAAAAAGAAAATTAGATCATTTATCCTGTTTGTAGAACGCGTATTCCTAGCATGTACTCTACTTAACTGAACATGAGGGAGCACTTCGCTCTCGAAAAAAATCAGCACCAGTGTTTCCTCAGTCAGAGCATACTGATACCATACACTACTTCACTGATGTTCAGCTGCTCCCTCACTGTTAGTTACAAAGGTTCGCCCATCGCCTGGCGAAGTGGACGGATTAGCTCAATTACAGACCTAGGAGAGCCCCCTCTGTCTTGGCCAACTCGTGTACTAGTTCATCTTTGCAAAACCAAGAGGTTCCCATCACGTCCCTAAGAGCCGTACCTGAAACACGACAAAGGAGCGCAAGACATAGTTTCCGTAAAGTATTACACAATGGGTACATCAGGCACCACGCCACCACAGCGCGCAAACACACTATAATACGAAATTGTGGTGCAAGGTTTTGGTGGGAGTGGAATATGGCTGTAGATTTTATAAGTGTGAGCTTTTAATCAATGTTCGTTTAATTAGTCATCAATTTACAGCATGCCGCAGTGGCCGAGAGTTTCTAGGCACTTCCGTCTGGAGCATGGATGTGTGTGATGTCCTTAGGCTAGTTAGGTTCTAGGGGACTGATGACCTTAGATGTTGAGTCCCATAGTGCTCATAGCCATTTGAACCATCTGTTTAGAATATCAGAGCACACACGAATACAGCAATCCTTGTGATCTACAACCTACTACAGAGACTACAAGGAAAATCCATAAACAGGGGAAAGGTACAATGATTTATCACTAATACACCACTATCTCAAAAGGCAGTTCTCTTTCCCCAAATTCCAAACAGTGGTGGTGTGCTCAGATAGCACCTCGGCCACTGTCTGCAAGTACACTTACATACAGCTACTGTGCTGTTAGCTACTCTAAGAACCCTACGCAAATTACCGCGACTGACTGGGTCGTTACGGATCTTACATTCACTCATGTCATCCATTTTGTTTCCCATGTATATAAAATTGTTTCATTCATTTGTCTATTCATTCCAGGACAAAGTACCCCTCAAAAATAGAAAATGTTTACTCACGAAATATCAAGCCAAGAAGATTTTAACATCAATGTAACGCTGCAGTTCACAGATACGGGCCAATATCTTTAACAATGCGTATTTTAACGAAATTCAGAAAATATCTCACAACGTCGCAATAACATGAAAACAATTTCATCGAATGTAATCAAAGCATACTACAAACACAAGTTTTAAAACATAAAAGTATTACGTAAAACTTCAGAAACATTAGGTAAAGACTGTTCGATACCTTTAACAAAAATAAAAAAACTATTTATTAGAACAACAACAAAATTACAGAAAACTACGGGCTAGCTGGAAGGTAATTAGATCTATCGAAGACGCAGTACTTTTCACACCATAAATTCCACATATTGTGGACATCTCTCAACGACCAGTGGGGCTACTGACATCTGCTTTCACAACTACATAACCTAACTTCACAATATATCTTTGAACATAATGCAGTCCGTTTTGTGAAACATGCATATCTTTGACATAGGCAAACTGTAAATCATGCACAAGCTATAACCAAAAGTAGCGTTTACTTGTCTACGATAGCTTTTAAATCTCGTCCAGAAAGGTGATAAAATCTTTTAAGTTGAAGAGCAATAGCTTAAAAATGAAGAGGCAATAATGTCCAGCCAGAGATGCAATAACCCTCAAAAATATCTATAGTGAAACCTCAGCCTTAACTCGAGCCTTTCGTTTACTTGGTAAACTTTACGTTAGCCATGACTACAGATCATAAGTAAATTTCAGTAATACTGAACAAGACAGGCATCGCAGTGTTCGTAATATCACCTCGGACGAACCACCTTAATCCTTGATAATCTGCAGGCAAAGAGAAATAATTAATAATAAGCTTACAGTATACCGGCGGCATTAATCTGTGTCTAAGACACCCAAACTATAGCGCACACAGTAAAGGTCAGTGATGCATCACCAGAACGTGGCAAAAATACCTACAAACCCGTGCCTCATCATCACAATATCAGCTAGTTCAAAAAATGATAATTAGGAATGACATGGGAGCGCCTCGGGCGCTATATTGCCTCTACAACGCGGCTGTTACCTCTTTGTGAACACACATGCACAGGCATACTCAGCCGTGTGCCGTAATATGTGTTTGGTAAGACTTGCTCTAGCCCGGGAAGCACTCGAACACCGCTGTAAGACCAACAAATATCACCTAGGAGCCCCTTAGTACAGTGCAGCTAACGCATCAATGTTAGACTGAGCAGAAACCATGTGCATTCTTCTCGACAACTAACACCCTGCCTGCTCTGGCGAACTTTTCCGTCTAAGTGTCTGTTAAACACATTACTGCCTCTCCATTCGGAACGTCCACCTCCATTCGCTGCCTCTCCGTCACCTCACACCATTCAAATAACATCCATCGGCACATTATGGACAATGGTATAGCTCACGGCCTCACCGTTCTTTCTCATAATGACAAACAATCATAGTCCAACTTCACTGAATCCAGCAGAAACCACCGCACTCTAGTTTTCTCGGTCTAAACTGGTACCACGGTCAGACAACTCCTGTTATGTAAACAAAAGCACCAAATACTTCATGGTTTGCACTGTATTGCTGTAAACGAAACTCTCCACCGTCTTTCCTGAGCCAATGATCCGCCGTTTTCTTCTGGACGCTTGAAGTAAGTCGCCTTCCACTACCACAGCTAGATGATGTCTGCGTTACAGCCAGTCATGACACATGCTATGCATAGCAGTTCGCTGCTGTTGCCTCCAAGTTGCTCTCGGCTCCATGGTGCCCTGCTTCTCCAGGATCTGTTTTCCTTGGTAATCGTGAAGAAACTCCAGCTCGATCTCTTCTACACAGAATGGCATTCGTCCAGCCACGGCAGAGCAAAATATCTACTAGCAGAGTACCATTCAAGGCTGAGGTAAACGTATATGTCGTGTGACTAGGGCCTCCCGTCGGGTACACCGTTCGCCGGGTACAAGTCTTTCGTTTTGACTCGACTTCGGTGGCTTGCGCGTCGATGGGAATGAAATGATGATGATATGGACAACACAACACCCAGTCACTGAGCGGAGAAAATCTCCGACCCATCCGGGAATCTAACCCGGGCCCTTAGAATTGACATAGTGTCGCGCTGACTGCTTAGCTACCGAGTGCGGACAAGGCTCAGGTTCAAACCTGTTGCTCACAGGGTCCTCTGGCCAGACGGAGAAATCATCGCTTCCGCTCAATATTGTGGGAACCTTCTGGCTTGGCACATCCTGAGTGATTTCAAACAATCTTCTTGGCTGCGCCAATGGCGCCACATGGTGATACGCCACCGAATTTTCAAGCGCTTCCACAATGCGCCCGAGGCACTGCCTTCCAGGCGGTATACACGATATACACGCTAAGACAGAAGAAAACGTTACTTCATGAAGGAATTATCGGAATGAGACGAAAATAGGTTGATGTGAGGTACATGTACAGACAGATGATTACTGTTTCAGAAAAATTGGATGATTAATCGAAGAGAAAGATCTTCATAGATTGAGCAAGTCAGTAAAAGGCTGGCTCAGCTGTGATCCCTGATGCAAGCAGTCATTCGGCTTGGGATTGATTCATAGAGTTGTTGGATGTCCTGCTGAGGGATATCGTGCCAAATTACATCCCACTGGCACATTGTAAAGTTGGAGTATAGCGCCCACGATGCTTAAAACTTCTCATCTGGGGAGAGACCCGATGGCATTGCTGGCAGTGGTAGGGTTCAGTAAGAACGAAGACGAGCTATAGAAACTCCCGCCGTGTGCGGTCGGCAATTATCTTGCTGAAATGTAGCTCCATGATGGCTTTCCAATATCGCTAAGATAACGGTGATACGCCCGCTAAACGCGATGGGCAAAACAGGTAATAGGATTACATTAAATAAATAATGTAAACTGGTATACAGCCACTGCTCTGATTATAATGTTAATGTTAAAATGCAGTACCACCACACTCTCAAACTGTAGGTTCCCTGAAACACCTCAATTTTCCTGCATTTGTTAATTTCTGTTTATCGTATTGATATGGCTTAAGTTCCTCGTTTATTCTGTATTTACGAGTACATTGACAACTGTCTCTTCTTTTTTAATTGGTTGTGTATCACTCTCCATATTTCATACCTCTTGATGCAGCCTTGCCTAGTACTAATTTTATCTTATTTCAGTAGTTTCGTTTATCAATAGAAACTGTTATGTAGGCATGCTATTCTTATTCTATTCTTATTTTGTGCTAAAGGTTTTCCTGTCAACTCCATTGTTATTTATGTACTGTTCAGTTTTTACTATTTCATTGCAAAGATATTACTCACTGTATGTTTCTACTTCACTCTAGATGTGTTACTTCTCTTCCAATGTTGTCTGCTAACATTTAACTTCTTTGGTGATAATACTCAGTAAATGCCTGAAGATGGCCTTGTAAGCCGAAAACCGGTTAGCAATAAAAATAATATTGTAGAACAAAAGCAAACTGGTGCTTTTCATTTATTATTATAATGTTGTTCTACCAAGAACCG
Organism: Schistocerca cancellata; assembly: GCF_023864275.1. Classification (NCBI taxonomy): domain Eukaryota; kingdom Metazoa; phylum Arthropoda; class Insecta; order Orthoptera; family Acrididae; genus Schistocerca; species Schistocerca cancellata. The sequence continues at coordinate 632,639,215 of NC_064631.1, read as the reverse complement.
ACGGAAGATTCTGTTAATACCTGACAACAGATAATTAAACATCTGTGGCACTCAGAAGCTTCCAGGGAGGTCGATCTGCCCTCGTTCACTTAGGCGAGACATGTGGTGAGCCCAACTATACTTGACCCATCAGAATCCAACCAGGGGACAGCCACGGACCGATTGACACGACTTGCTTCCCGTCAATCAGTACATGAGAATTCAAACCGGAAATGTTACAACCGTGATAATCTACAATGACAGCGACAACAGGTGAGGAAAGGATGCTACCAGAAACTACGTTAGTGGCCAGGGCAGGTAACGGGAACACTAACGGCCACAAGACAGAAAATTCCACTGGTGCACTCACATTGTAGTCGACCAAAATAGTTAATTGCACCGCATGGCGGCTAAATTTCAGCAGCAGAAACACTCGGTGTTGCTCACAGGAAAACCTCCCAAACAGCAAACCACCGAAACGAACCACCACAACATGAATGGATGTGGCTTAGGTAGTTGAAACCACAACTCAACTTTGACGTCCTGGGTTGGTGAACGACGAAGCTCGTAGCGATCGGACAGTTCCACTCAACCTCCGACACTGCGCAGGGACTGCTAGCGGCCCCAGCCGACTGCACCCCGCGGAGATAACTTCATTCGTCCGCAACAACCGACCGTCTCCCTCCAGACCTCCTAGCCGGAAACTATATGCACTAAACCAAAGATGGTACACGGCGCAAATATCGATACACGTCACTTGGTTCAAATGGCTCTGAGCACTGTGGGCTTAACATCTGAGGTCACCAGTCCCCTAGAACGTAGAACTACTTAAACCTAGCCAACCTAAGGACATCACACGCATCCATGCCCGAGGCAGGATTCGAACCCGCGACCTCAGCGGTTGCGCGGCTTCAGACTGTAGCGCCTAGAACCGCTCGGCCACTAGGGCCGGCAATACACATCACTACTGCCACACGTAGAAGGAAGTAGAACCACGACGTAACCGCAACAAGGGCGGGAAACCAAACACAGAATACAGCGAAGTTCACGAAAACGCATAGTAGGGAGCAAGCTTGGCACAAATGGGACTTAGAATATCGTCGACATAAAGGTGTGTTTTAGGGGTGTTGCATATGAGAACCAAACGTGTCCTGCTATGGAACGGAATAGCACCCCATATTATCACTACTTGCTGATGGTCCTTATGGAGGGGGACATTCAAGGTGGAATCTCACCACTGCCCGGTGCGCCCACAGACACATCTTCGGATTGGAGTCTCATTTTTGGAGTAGAATAATCTTCAGTGACGAATCCCTCTTCGAGCTGACCCTTAATGACCAGTAAAGATGTGTCTGGAGACGTCGTGGACGGCGGTGGGTTACTCACCTGACTGACGTCCGCCATATGACCCGACACCTAGGACTGAGGGTGGGGGCGGTATTTCTCTTCATAGCAGGATCTCTTTGGTTGTCAACGCCGCACTGTTGCAGCCTTGCACGTCAATCATATTCTGCGTTCCGTTTCAGTGGCTTCATGCAAATCCTACTGGGATTACTTTTCAGCGAGTGTTCCTACCGCCTGTGTTCATGCTTACCAAGCCCTACCTGAGTCAGAAAGGACACCGGCATCCACCCGAATTCAGAAAGTTTGGATCGTTAAGGACAGGACCTTCCAACCGGCTCGGTATTTTGGAGATCTAAAGTGCTTGTTATGCAGAATTTGCACGATAGCCTTCAGAATGATACCCAACAACACTAACAGTCAATGCCAAGCCGAATAACCGCTAGCATAAGGATAAGAATTGAATCAACACATCCTCAATTTGTGCTCATTCATCAAATTTTTCTGATATTGTAATCATTTGTTTGTCTGTACACGTACAACAATCTACCGTTTCCTGTCCCACACGGAGAATTCCTTTCGCGAAGCATCGATTTTATTGCCTTAGACAATAGCTACGCGCTTCCATCTTACACGCACTGTCTTGCACCACCCCAACAACGTCTTTTGAGTACTTGGGTTTACAGCCGATGTGAATTTCTTGACGGAAGTTATTTTGCTGTGTAGGATGCGTTTTTTGATGTAAGCACTTTACTTCCTGCTTCAGCTATAAATTAATTTCGTATCCTTGAGCAATTTTAAGCTACCTCTGACACTTATACCATAGTGAAAAGTTGTAATATTGGTGGAGAATACATCTGATGGTGTTCATAACAAACTTGTGATCATCGTAGTGACAGACACAACTATCTCAGACATGAATTCTGCTCGCAAAATAACATTTATTTGATCTGTGACATGAACGCGCTTTAATACGTGGTACGATGGCAAAATAATAAAACCCGCAAGATGTTCGCATTTTTCTCATTTTGTATATGTTCTATATGTCTGATAGGTGTGCCTGTAACTACCCTGATTGTAAGACACCGTTATTGCGGATGCAATCAGATGTTGCTTGCTCCAATCACATTGAAGTTTTTTACTGTAATACGAGTAACAGAAGGCGCCTGAAAATGTTTAGTTGGGATAAATAGGCTAGTATTTAAAGCACGAAATGCAGTGGTTATTTCAACAAATGTACACTAAGTAGGAAAAGTCTTCCCCTCAAGAAACCCACAGCAAGGCTCGGCGCTTGCACGACGGTCTGAAATGGCAGATACACGGCACACGGCTGTAGCAAGATGAAAATAAATATGACTAGGAGAAGCGAGACATCAACTTATTAATGGCTCTAAGCAGTATGGGACATAACATCTGAGGTCATCAGTCCCCTAGACTTAGAACTACTTAAACCTAACTAACCTTTGGACATCACAAACATCCATGCCGGGGCAGGATTCGAAGCTGAGATCATAGCGGTCGCGAGGCTTCAGACTGTAGCGCCTAGAAACGCTCGTCCACAGCGGCCGGCAAGTTACTAATAATCTGAAAGTAAAATATATGAATGAATTATCTTAAAAAGTGAGTAATGCAATATGGCTGTAGCAGAGAAGTAATGATTTGAATGTTTGCCAGAAATGCAGGTAATCTTAATCACGGAAGGAGGATTACTTGTATGGCCTTGAGAACCAAGTTTATGAAACATTTCATCAAAAATGAGCTGTGCCGGCTCGCATAGATCAATTGATTGTTAGATCGCAATAGCGGAACACGATCTTTTTTGGTTCTCGCTACTGATTCATCTAATATTTAGATGAGACGTTTTGTGTGACTTCTGTACCTTGTTTTGTTAAACTCGTAGTGCTTCGATTGGTTTCTCCTTTCTGGATGCTCTGCTGGGTTTCCTGTTTATGAAGGTTCGCTGCGAAAGAACTGAAGTTTACCTTAGTGGAAACAACTCCGTTTCATTAAAGGCGTTAGTCGCAACTGTTTGCGAAATGTGTGGAAGCTGCGGGGTCTGTGTTGTAGAGCTAGTGAAGGTACCTTAATCAGAACTGCCTCTATAAATTAGTCATATTTCGTGTGGCTTACTGTGGACCATTTTGACTGCTGAACAGTGTTGTTTTTACCTTTAAATACAATGTAGTTTTAATCAGAGTGCTTTTCAACTGTTTGAAAGACATTTTAGAGGGGTTAAGTGTTATTTAATCAGAATGTATTTTCATTGTAATGATTTCTGCTAAGCATTTGTAAAACATTTTAGTGGGGTGAATCCAAATTAATTAGAGTGTCTTGTCACCGTTGTCATTGTAGTTATGTATTTGCAAAGCATTATGGTGTGGTTGTTAGTTAACCAGCCCTGAGATTTTCTGTGGTATTTTCTGCTAAAATAAGAATGTACTTTAGCACAGGTGTTGTTACGCCCAGCCTGCTAAACCAAGTTTGACGCATGAGATTCGGTTGTTTAGCTATTTTAAAAAGTGGGGTTTTCGTTAGTAACAGCTGCCACACTCGTTGCTTGCAGATAGCGTCTGACTGCAAACATTTTAGAAGTCAACGAGTTTGAGTTTTCTTCCATTTCTAAATAATGTTTGTTGATTGTTCCCGCCTCATAATTAGTATAAGTAACTGTTTTTTCCCATTAATTTTAGGGGCACGTAAGCTTAATTGGTTTTTTCATTCCTGTAAGAAGATTGCTACCCAGTTGGTCAGTACTTCATTGCTTATCACCGTATTCGCTGGTAGGGCAGATGTATGTTTTTTGTCTATGTTTGGTTCTTAAATGGTATTGTGATGAAATATGTGCCGCCGTTTGTAAAGCAGTGCACTGTATCTAGTTATCTAAGGTTAGTTTTTAGTCTGTTTGCAGTTCATATTGTACGGGACCTGCCTCATCCACCAGCACACAAGTCGGTGGAGAGTTCACACTACCCGTCATGTCCGTAGGGTTATCCCCCTGAAGTGGGGCTGAATTTTACATGTATAACTTCCGGTTCTGAACTTATGTCACCAACGGACGTGACGCGTCGCTTGTGTGGCTATTGTTACTTGTTACCAAATCTGCTGCGATCGTCTAAAATTTTATACTTAAAAGCCAACTGAAATTTTTTTAAATGTTAAGGTATCGATTGCTAGTATGCAGCTTGGCTGACTTCAGATACCTGTTCATGTTTGACAGATTGCGAAGTTTGTTAATTGTTTAAAAGATATTTTTCTGATGTCTATTGTTAATCTCATTTCCTCGTTAATATTCAACAAGTTGATCACTTCCTTAGTTGTTCTTAAGAGCACGAAAGTAAAATACTGAACCCACAAGGTTGTTGATTTTTATTTAAATAAAAAATTACGAATGTTTTCAACAGTGAACGCAGCTTTCCGGCGTTCTGGCCCAGACCTTACGCTCATCGGTTTATTAAGAAAGTGATTAAAAAGAATCCGCCTCGACTGCAAACAGAAACCGGATGTTAACTTCGGTTTCGACGCGGATAACCACGTCTTCTTCGGAACACACTAAAACTACAAACTACCTAAAGGGGCATTGTCCAACATTAATACAAAACGCCCAAAAGGGCAAAAGACTCGCAAGTAATGTAAAATAAACGGTACCTGTGTACCATGTCAATAGCTGTACTAATCTCAAACGTCATGTGGTACACACGTACCGTTTATTTTACATTCTGAGGAAGGCGTGGTTATCCGCGCCGAAACCTAGGTCAACATCCGGTTTCTACTTGCAATCGAGCGGATTCTTTATAATCGTTAAATTATTCACCATTGCTGACGCGCTGCAATGTTAAAATTTCTCAGTGTATTAAGATGCTTTATGGTAACTACACCATGTTCAAGAAATACAGCAGTGTACGAAAGTGAAGACAGGCCATAGCTGAGCAGGAAGAGAATAAAGCCAGGAAATAGGAGAGACATTTTATTGAAATTTTGGAGGTTAAATTTTTTGGATTTTTGTACCGTTACAAAGTGTGACAGCAGCACTCTGTAAAACGCTGTTATGCTTACTGCAGCTGGAGCCCCAAATACAAGCGAAAGATGTTAAAATTTTCAGGGCTACTAAATCAGAAGGTACACGAAAGATCGACATAAATGAGAAATAGTTACCACTGGGGAGGGCTGGTAAGTAATACATCGGTAATGGCAAGAAACGGTACGTATGTTAGCGGGCAGACATTGAGGAGGGCAAATTGCAAGGAAACGCAAGTATTATTTTATCTGAAACAGATTGTCGTGAATGTAGGATGTTGGCGCCACGTAGAAAGTACTAGGTGAAGTCACGAAGAAGTGCTAAGTACTCCATTATACAAGGTAGCTTAATCAGTTATGTCGTGGGGATGCGGAGACACATGTGACTATCGATATTTGCCTTAAATCCTTTATATATGAGAAGTACATGTCATTGCGGACGCAAACGACGAAATTCTTCTTGCAAACGATCGTTAATGCTGACATGATTCCTGCGATACCACATCAAGTCGTAGATAGATCTAACTGCTGAACTCCTAAATGAAAACGGAAGATATTTCATATTGGTGAACAGTCGGCAGCGCTGTGATAAACAATTTAACGACAGAGCCGAAATCGAAGATTTAGTATTTCAGAACATTAATATTCACGTTGCATGCTTTTATTTTATTATTCTATTACTATATTATTTTAAGGTTACATCTCCCAATAGTTCTTCGAGCTGGAAAATGTCTCCTGTGGTCTAACCTCTCACCGTGAACATCAAATCCCACAGCTGCGCTTGATCGTCATTACTTGCCGTCGATGATTTGCTTTCTGCAGAAAATTGATATGGCGAAAGAAGTAAAAATGTGGTGGCCACTACATTTCAGTACTTGTTTTTTCGTCAAATGCTGCTCACAAAGCGTAAAAGAGGAAAGAAGATGTAACTGGTAACAATAAAGGCTCGCGTCTGTGAGGTATATCCCTTTGCGCTAATGACTATGAAGTTATACGTTGCTATTAATCGTCCATTAGCTTCCCTTTAGTTAATATAGCCGCATATATTTCTAAAGGCAGATCTTCATGTTTTGAAGGATGACAGAGCACTTGTATAAGTGACTGTAGGCAGTGTACTAACAGGAAATGAAATGGTAGTATCAGTTTATTAAAAGAGCCCAGACATTCTTACTGCCCACGCCCGCACGTGTCGATAGCCGTGAATATGGGGTAGCAGTCATCGTCGTGCAAGCCTTTTGACAAAGGCACACTCAGCTTTATTCTTGTTTGTTTAGGAGCGTATCAGCTGAACTATCCAAAGAGCTTTCTATATGGACGAGGGATACCGGTTTGATATGCGCGCCTTTTCTCCTGTCACCCGGAATCGAATTTCTCAATGAGTTAGATTTTTGTAGCCATCAACGTTGTTCACTAAACTACCAAGGCGTAACACATTGCCGCACACAATCTTTGATTCGTATCCACGAGATTTAAATCTGAGATGCGCAATCAGCAAGTCACCTACAGTCATTGGGTGACACAACAAATAATCGCTTCGTAACTGTAATCTGTCTGATTGGATTTTTACAGCTTTAACACGACACTTTTTCTGTGGAACAAGCTTCAACGACACTGTGAGTTTGAGTTGTACTTTGCGATGGAGTGACGTTTTTTCTTCCATCGGTAAATGTCGTCGTTTAGCGATGATATTGATGACACTGCCGGAAATGTGTTTCATCGACCTGTAACTTCTGAATAATTCATGTCTTTCAATCAACTTTTTATCCAAACGGGAGGCGTGGTTTCAGTCAATTAATGCTTTTTAAATTTGCATTTTGTTATTGGTGATGTGAAACGGTGAACGAATCGCAGGAACAAACCGTCACTTTCCCTGTACTACTACATTTGGAATATTCTTCCAGTTGTTTTATCTATCTTTATACCGACAACGTGTATGTGTTATCAACAAATATCGTTCAATGTGCTTATCCCCATTACAAGATTCTGTTTTCAGTTTCTCCATATTCCACTGAAGTATCATTGTAGTAACATATTTTAAGGCACATAGTTCTTGCCTTTGTCGCTTCTGTAACAATAGCTAATCTATTATTCCTTGTTTTGAATGGGATACTTCAACTCGTATTACGCAAAAATCTTGCTACTAAGCGTCACCTACATGTAGGTTAAAGTTGTTTCAGAAGAATTCAATCTAATAACGTTAGCTCAAAATGAAACAGCAATAGTTACTGTATATCTCATTCAGCAAAATGTTCTTTCCTTCCTTCATTATTTCAACAGTAAATGAAAGTACAGAAATTAACACTTCTATTGAACCTTTGTGTAAAATACAGCTCATACACTAAATTCCTTTCCTTCAGTACACTAAAGTTTTATATTATATACAGTTACATAAGTAGTATATGTAGGTACTATTCAGCTTTCTTTGTTTACATACTAATTATTTGGCACGCTTTGTTTACATCACATAAAAAACGTCGTTGACTTAATGATGTCATCAGTAACGTCATAACTCTTATCAGTGATCCCATTTACCTTTCAGTGGGAAACCTCTCGCATCCTCCCGGCTGCCCCTACCCTCCCCTCCCTCTATATTTGTAGCCAATTATAACACAGAATTAATATGAAAGAGTCAATGAAAAATGTAAGATGGTGAGAACAGCCTAATAGTGTTAGTGATAAATTTAAAAACCTCTCCTCTTCCCAATGAACTGGAGCCTAGTATTAAACTGATGTGAAAAAAAGGTATCATAATTGCAGTGAAAAAATATCTAAACTCATTTTGAAAGTCAATGATATGTACTACTTCCATGATTGTCCAGGATATTCGTTATTTAAGAAATATATTTACATGTCTCTGTATATATTCATTGTAATATTGTTGCTATTATTAATATGCATAAATTTGTCTCATGTAATCATTATTTCTGTGAACGTCAGAGATGATTCTACAAATAAACGTACCTTACATAATATCAAAATCACTCCAAGGCCAAACATACGCAATAAGGCTATTCACAGATGATGCAGTTGTTTATACCAAAGTAGCAATGCCAGAATATAGTAAGAATTGGCAGAACGACCTGCAGAGAATTTATGAATGGTGCAGACTCAGGCAGTAGACCCTGAACGTAAATAAATGTAACATACTGCACAAACATAGGAAAAGAAATCCACTACTGTACAGCTACACTGTTGTTGACGAACGGCTGGAGACAGCGTCTGTGGTAAAATATCTAGGCGTAACTTAAGTGCAATGACCATATAAAACAAATAGTGGGAAAAGCAGACTCAATACTCTGATTCATCGGATGAATATTAAGGAAATGTAACTCATCCACGAAAGAACTGGCTTATAATGCGCTTGTTCACCAGATTCTTGGGTACTGTTCATCTATCTGCGATCCCTGTCAGGTAGGACAGATAGAGGATATGGAGCAGATCTAACGAAGAGCTGAGCGATTCGTCACGGGATCGTTAAGCTGGTGAGAAAGCCTTACGACGATGCTGAAGGAACTCCACTGGCAGACGTTACAAGGGAGACGTTGTGCATCAGGGAGAGATTTACTATAGAAATTTCGGGACAGCACTTTTCAGGAGGACTCAGACAACATATTACTTACCCCCACATCAAATTAGAGCCAATGCAGAGGCTTACCGACAATCATTCTTCCCACGCACTGTTCGTGAGTGGAACAAGGTTGGAGGGATCAGGTAGTGGTACCGAAATTACTCTCCGCCACACACCACTAGGTGGCTTGCGGAGTATGATTTGGATATAGATGTAGACGTATTTACCTACAAAATGTCACATGCACATAGGTCCGCATTTCACACATCAAATTCCATACTCCTTAGAAACATGTGATCTTTCAGTATATGTCAAATACTGTACTCCTCAAACACATTTCCCATTGAAATTAATAATTTTTCTCTGTATTTCATACATCGGAATTACAGTATTCTCGAGGGATATGTGGTCTCCCTTATGCAAAATAATCATTGGTCTCTCTATTTTATACGCCATAAATGCTGTACATAAGCAAATGTAATATCTCGCATACGCCGTAATCATTTCTTCTCTTTCTCTCTCTCTCTCTTTCACACACACAAACACACACACACACACACACACACACACACATACACACACTTCTCTGTGCATTTGTGCATTTCATATTGCAAATGCTGTACCTATTACACCTGTTATCTCTCTGATTCAAAGAAATCATGTTGTCGATAGTTGATACATCAAATATACTGTACTACTTAAAGAGTGATCAGTAATCAGTTCTCGTCAATTTTCCTAGAAACTGAAACAAATTTTCCTGAAAGTGTAAGAAATTCCCCCGAAATTTGCCTGTGTACTGTCGCATCATTTAAACAATAAATTTCCTCATCGTCTCCTGTTTAACATTTGTGTGAGCGTCTGAGTGTGTGTGTGTGTGTGTGTGTGTGTGTGTGTGTATACCTGTGTGCACAACTTCCCACATCTGTGTAATCATTAAATGCCAACTCACAACTGTCTCTCTCTCTCACCCCATCCCATCTCTCTCTCTCTCTCGCTCGCTCTCTCTCTCTCTCTCTCTCTCTCTCTCTCTGGCTGTCTATCTATCTATGTCTTTCACTTTTTTCTTCGTAGAAAGCTATAACTGTTTAACTAAATGTGTTCCATACAATGAAGGCTCTTTGGTTCCCGGCCGCTGTTGCGCCCGTTAGCAGACTTTTTTTAATTCGGAGACTGATGGCAGACGACTTTCTGACATTATCAGTTCATTGCTCACATATTCATATGGAAAAATTTCCACTTGATTAAGATAATTGTACTCTCCATCGTGAGTAAAATAGGCCGTCACTGATTTCAGTTCTTCTGGTTCTAAGTATAATGCACATTTTCTGATTGAACATGACAAAAAATTTTGGGGGTCGATTAAACTTAAATTTACATTGCAGTGCCTTTCTTGCTGTATCACTGTAATACTTTTAGAGCAAGATATTTATTTTCCCACATCTGATGGCAGAATACAGTCAAGACCGGGATTTAGCTTCGGAACAGAAACAAGACCATGATTAAGTGTCTTCTTATCGTCTACTATCACTATTTCACGTAGACTCATGATCAAGAAGTGGCCCTAATAATTGCCCATATTGTGGAATATGGCGGGCACAGTACAATAATGACTATAATTTACGCTGCATCCTGGATGTGCCGCACCTCGAAACGCATCTGTGAAATGACAGTGATCTCGATGCTTCATATCGTCTTCCTCTAAGCGTTTTTCGCTAGAATTACGGAGCCCTACTGAGGGAAAGCAAGGTGAAACTACATCATCATCATCATCATCATCATCATTTAAGACTGATTATGCCTTTCAGCGTTCAGTCTGGAGCATAGCCCCCCTTTTACTATTCCTCCATGATCCCCTATTCAGTGCTAACATTGGTGCCTCTTCTGATGTTAAACCTATTACTTCAAAATCATTCTTAACCGAATCCAGGTACCTTCTCCTCGGTCTGCCCTGACTCCTCCTACCCTCTACTGCTGAATCCATGAGTCTCTTGGGTAACCTTACTTCTCCCATGCGTGTAACATGACCCCACCATCTAAGCCTGTTTGCCCTGACTGCTACATCTATAGAGTTCATTCCCAGTTTTTCTTTGATTTCCTCATTGTGGACATCCTCCTGCCATTGTTCCCATCTACTAGTACCTGCAATCATCCTAGCTACTTTCATATCCATAACCTCAACCTTATTGATAAGGTAACCTGAATCCACCCAGCTTTCGCTCCCATACAAGAAAGTTGGTCGAAAGATTGAACGGTGCACAGATAACTTAGTCTTGGTACTGACTTCCTTCTTGCAGAAGAGAGTAGATCGTAGCTGAGCGCTCACTGCATTAGCTTTGCTACACCTCGCTTCCAGTTCTTTCACTATGTTGCCGTCCTGTGAGAATATGCATCCTAAGTACTTGAAACCGTCCACCTGTTCTAACTTGGTTCCTCCTATTTGGCACTCAATCCGTTTATATTTCTTTCCCACTGACATTACTTTCGTTTTGGAGATGCTAATCGTCATACCATAGTCCTTACATTTCTGATCTAGCTCTGAAATATTACTTTGCAAACTTTCAATCGAATCTGCCATCACAACTAAGTCATCCGCATATGCAAGACTGCTTATTTTGTGTTCACATATCTTAATCTCACCCAGCCAGTCTATTCCTTTCAACATATGATCCATAAATAATATAAACAACAGTGGAGACAGGTTGCAGCCTGTCTTACCCCAGAAACTACTCTGAACTATGAACTCAACTTACCGTCAACTCTAACTGCTGCCTGACTATCCATGTAAAGACCTTTAATTGCTTGCAAAAGTTTGCCTCCTATTCCACAATCTTGTAGAACAGACAATAACTTCCTCCTAGGAACCCGGTCATATGCCTTTTCTAGATCTATAAAGCATAGATACAATTCCCTGTTCCACTCATAACACTTCTCCATTATTTCCCATAAGCTGAAGATCTGGTCCTGACAACCTCTAAGAGGCGTAAACCCACACTGATTTTCATCCAATTGTTCCTCAACTAATACTCGCACTTTCCTTTCAACAATACCTGAGAAGATTTGACCCACAACGCTGATTAAAGAGATACCTCTGTAGTTGTTACAATCTTTTCTGTTTCCATGTTTAAAGATTGGTGTGATTACTGTTTTTGTCCAGTCTGATGGAACCTGTCCCGACTCCCAGGCCATTTCAATTATCCTGTGTAGCCATTTAAGACCTGACATTCCACTGTATTTGATGAGTTCCGACTTAATTTCATCCACCCCAGCCGCTTTATTGCACTGCAATCTATTGACCATTTTCTCCACTTCCTCAGATGTGATCCTATTTCCATCATCATTCCTATCCCATTCTACCTCGAAATCTGAAACATTACTGATCGCATTTTAACCTACATTGAGCAACTCTTAAAAATATTCCCTCCATCTGCTCAAGGCATCCACAGAATTCACAAGCAGTTTTCCTGACCTGTCCAAAATACTTGTCGTTTCCTTCTTACCTCCCTTTCGAAGACTGCTAATTACATTAAAGTCGAAGATAAATATCGAACATCTGTAAAACATCGCCAATCTTGGTAATGCTGCGTTCGTTTAAATTTGGCTTGCTTATTACGTTGTTTGTGGAACAGTATTCTGATCTTGTCTCTGTAACGCGGGGGACAGCTCCGTCATCTGTTAATTTATTTGGCAAAATCTATCTATTGCTGTCGATACTATTTCTTTGAATTCAAGCCACATCTGGTCAACACTTACCAGGCTTGGAGACTGTCTCTCAGGAAGACGTCAAGCAAATTTTAATCGGCATTCATCAATAGATATATTGTTTCGTTTATTTTTTGGAGATTTGGGAGTTACGGTAATCAGTCTCTCGCCAAGACAGTCCTGTGTTCACTAATCCCTGTATCCTTTTCGATGCTCGTCATTAGCTCACGATTATTCGTTGCTAAGAGGTTAAGCGTGTTTTCTGAAGTGTTTCCTATTCGGGCGGTCTCATGAACTAACTACTCAAAATAATCTTTTGAGAATTCATTTAGGATAACTTCGGACTATATTTTATGTGTACAACCGATTTAAACACGTATTTTTGCCAACATATCGAGGGTAAATTGAAATCACCACCAGCCGGCCGTTATGACCGAGCGATTCTCGGCGCTTCAGTCTGGAACCGCGCTGCTGCTATAGTCGCAGGTTCGACTCCTGCCCCGGGCATGGATGTGTGTGATGTCCTTAGTTAGTTAGGTTTAAGTAGTTCTATGTCTAGGGGACTGATGACCTTAGAAGTTAAGTTCCATAGTACTCACAGCCAAGTCACCACCAACTGTAAATGCATGAGTCGGATAAGCGTTTGAAATTAGACATTAGTTTTCTTTGAACCTTTCTGCAACTGTATCACAATAGATTGAAGGTCGGTAAAACGGCCGATTATTGTCTTATTCATGTTTCCAAGAATGACCTCTACCCATACTAACTAGCAGGAACTATCTACTCCAATTTCGGTACAAGATGAACTACTTCTAACAGCTAAAAACACTCCAACGCTAACTGCATTCAGCCTATCCTTTCTGAACACCGTTAGCTCTTCCGCAAAAATTTCTGTTGAACTCATCCCCAGCCTTAAGCAGATTTCAGTAACTATAACTATTTGCGCATCAGTACTTTCTATTAGTACTTGGAACTCTGGTACTTTCACGACACATCTACGACAGTTTATAGATGTTATACCTATGGCTCCTACATTTACGCTTTTACTGTGTTCGACCCGCACTTTTTGAGACTGAAGCCCTTGTTGTGTTTCCCCGAGACCACCTAAAAGATCGCCCAGTCTACGCCACATAGCCCCTGCTACATCTGTAGCCTGCTCGTGCATGTAATGGACTCATGAAATATTTAGCGCAACCCGAAACCCCGTGGAATCTGCAGCCTGAACGGTCGCAGTCTGAGCCTCTGACTCAGATCCTCCACTCGGTTCCGCGGTCGGATCTGTCGATTATGCTGCAAACGGTGAGGGAGGCTGCCAGCCTCTACTACTTCTGATAGCTGCTCTGAACCAGAGGGAATCTCTTCCGATTTAATGACACAGATCAGTGGTACAGACATAAGCCACCAACTGCATTTTACTGCACCCTTTGGTCTTCATGGCCTCCGAAGAAACCGGTTCCACGTCTGGAATGACTCCTTAAACCTAACTAACCTAAAGACATCACACACATCCATGTCCGATGCAGGATTCGAAGCTGCGACCGTAGCGGTCGCGCGGTTCAAGACTGTAGCACCCAGAACCGCTCGGCCACTCCGGCCGGCGGAATGACTCCACCTGGTATGCACAAAGAGTGCACATTGGCTTTCTTCCCCTCCTCGCCAGCCATGTACCTAAGGGGTCCCACAACGCGCCTAGTACTACAGCTCCCCAGATATTGCAGGCTGAGAGGTTTCCTCTGAAAGAGAGTTAAGCTACTGCATCTGGACGCTGGACAGTGTCAGTCATAGACAGCACCTGGGATGTGCTTTTCAGACTAACCAATGAGACCTTGAGATCGGCCACCCGGGTAGCCTTTTGCCTCCTACAACACCCCGAGGCGACCTCCCACCCGACAACGAGTGAGGGGTCAACAATGCGTGCAGTAACTGGGCTGGCAACTGGTGCTGCCCAATCGGCGAACTCGTGGTTCGTGTTGTACGACCATTGGATCCCCGTGGCTGATTCACGACGGTGATACCTATTCACTGAAGCCTCAAGCTGTGTAATTGAAGCTAAACAGTCTGGAGCTGAGAATGAAGTGCCACCAACTCGGCTTGCAATCACACACAGCAGACACAGTCCGTATCCATACTAAAAACCATTGAAAACTGCACTACACAGATAAACGAAGGACTATCGTCATACGCGGCGCAACTCTACTGTAATTACTGTAGAAAATGCAAGAACTGTGTCTAATAAATTAGATATACACACGGAGATTAGAAAACTAAACTACCACAGTACACAGGTGTGAGTAAATAATTAGCTCCTAATTCGGAATCTGCAATATTTTACAGATTCGGTTTACTTCCCGACACAAGCAAAACCGCGAGAAATGTGTCTATTAAGGATGAAATTATCGCACAGAAAATAAAAAAAATATACTACCAACCACATAGAAGAACCTAGATGATTCGTTCCTGGTTGTGAACTCGTAAAACATCACAAAGTCGGTTTTTTCCCTGTTGCTACTGTTTATCAGCAGGCTGCTGCTGACTGACTGACTAAATAATGCCAATGAATGATCACTAGCTTCCAAAACAAAGGAACAAAGGACTACCGACAAACGCTACGAAATTACTGGTAGGCACTGATAAAAAAGCAAGAGGTGTGTCTAATAAATTACATTTCCACTGCTTTGACAGTAAACATTGTGAAAGTTCCTGAAAAACAGTTTTATTCTGTTTGTTTTTCCTTTCACTTCCTCTGATGTGTAAAATACGTAGATATGTGACTGTGCACCATTTTACACAAACGAGTGCAATGCGTACCTATGTGCTTGGAGTGACTGTAGTATTATGTCAGGCATATGTATACGTAAATTAATAACGCACAACTTTGACCTTGGTAATATGATTGGATCTTTATCACTCAGCGCTTCCTGTTAAGCGTTTTTCTTTCATCGTTTAGCATTTAGCGTCAACCGTATTGTGCTTATGTGTGTGTAAGTCAGTTAGATATGATAAATAATCATTTTGTATGAGTAGATGTATTTAAGGAGTGCACTATTTTTTATGTATGAAGTACAGAGGCAAATGATTAATTTGAGTGAGAGAGGTCACGTGTTTATGAGAACTGTAGTATTGAACATATGAAATAAAAAGAAATGTGAGTCCATGCATTCATGTGTGCTTTGTGTGTGTGTGTGTGTGTGTGTGTGTGTGTGTGTGCGGGCCATTGTTGCCTACGTCATTTAAATATTATGACAAACGTAGAGATGCGTAAAAAAGTAATGTATAGCTTTGCCCTTGTTTTCTCTGTAATATTATGTCTGGGATACGTGACCTCCTCAGACATAATTTTTATCTTTGACTTTAAACTGAGCATTACTTGTCTCTTTTTACCGCAAGTAAGGCTTAATTTTCAACACTACGCTTAGATTGGTTGGCGAGAGGATGGGAGACGGTAAAAAGCTCAAAAGATGAGGTTGTATTTTTTAACAGGTTACAGATAGGGAGGAGCAGAGGGGGGAAGGAGTGTTCCTTGATGTGTAAAAAAAAATCTGTTTCGAAATAAAGTCGCTTCACGCCATTTTCAAACATCGTTGATTGGACAGAGGAAGGAGGGTGGGGTTTAAATTGCTGTTGGTCTCTTGCCATTATTTTGCAGTCTTTTCATTCGTTGTTTCATTTTAAAACGGTACTATGACTGGCTAGAGATAAGGAGAGAGTGAGCAGTAGAGGAAAGTGGGTGTGGCTTCCGAGTGAGAAAGATGAGGACATCTCTAATGGCATCACTGATACAATTGATATCGTCAGTAGGTCAGTGACCTCGGTCACGTGATGTAAACAACGTGTGCTGGTTTGCTGGTATATAGGCTAAGTCGCCTGGGTGGTACCTAACTGACTACAAGGACAACTACTAACATAAATTCTCAATACTTAAGATTGTCTTTATGAAGCACCCACAAAAAGGGGGCTAGATGTCAATATAACTTCGTACACGTACGCACCTTCAGCGGGTAGGTAATCGACAGGTAGACAAGCATTTCCAATGCATTAGCACTGTTCATGTTTAATGTTGTTAGCAGGACATGGAGGAATACAGGGTGTCAATTTCAACTGAAGACATTGACATACCTCGAAAACTAGACATCGGATCAAAAAAAGTTATGATGCCAGATAGTTTTTGTCGGACGGGGGTATTTCACGATACCACTCTCAACCTACGAAACCAACCCCTGCGTGAGTGGTTGTGGCGGTGGAGTGTGGGGGGGGCAACTTTGAAATTTACAACGGGAACCTCCGATTTTTGTTGCAGATTACGATTCTACGGCAAAATCTACCTACGTTTTGTCTGAAGCATTTTCTTCATTTCACCTATGATGCCGCTGCAACCAGAGGAACAGAAATGCGTACTCGATCATAATTTACGAAACCCTACTCAATGACCCTTGAATGTCCCATGGCACACCTCCACCCTGCGAGGGTAGGATACCCCAGTATTTCGTAGATTCTAATTTGAAACCCTATTCGCAACGTCGTATTCCTCCAATATCTCAATGTCTTCATGCATGGGGTGTGAGGACACTCACACGTGTTATCATCTTACTGGCTGGCCACGTTTACCACCATCAAACGCGATGCAATCCGCTCACATCCTCACTTGCCATGTTTTAGGAACTAATCGAGACCCGTTCTGTTTCATCCAGCACGACTGGTTGGAGGCTAGCAGTAGCTGGATGGGGGAATTACGAGTACTACCCGTGTGTTTGCTGCCATTGACAACAAGAAAGTATCGGCTGTATGTGGACTAATGCTATAACTGGGGAATCATGCACTACTGATGAGTAGCATCAGATTGTGATTACCCGGAATAGTGTTTCCACAGACGACCACTATCAGTGAGTTTCGCAGAGACCTGGGGAATGGTTCCACCCATCCAATTTTTTGGAGAGAAACAGGGTGTTATCCTAGTGCCACGGTTTGGGGTATCGTCGGAAATGTCTTCAGACGAAGGATGGCAGTGACTAGGGAATCTTGAGTACACTGCGATATAACAAGGACGTACTGCCTCCTCAAATGATAAGGAACGTGGTGGCATTTTTGAAGAGGGCAATTCTCGTCCACATATGGCAGGTTATGAACTATCTGCATTACGTCGAGGTACTCCAGTGACCAGCAAGGTCCCCAGCTCTGTTCACGTCAGAACGCACTGGACCACCTCAGACGTCACCTCTGTCTCATTGTTAGTATCCAGGATAACAAGGACAAGTTATAACAGCTGCGGCCTAACTTGCTGTAGAATAGTACATAACTGCCATATAACATCCATCGCCAGCGAATCAGGGAGTGCATTCACAGAGGATGGAACGCCATATTGACAAGCGGGCTCACACTGTCAAGTGCTCTGTCAAGTTGATTTTATTATGTAATTATTGGAGTATCATCACAAGCCCCCTCAAATCGTGGATCTTAATTTCGTTTCCTGCTCTTGTTCTGGTGCTTCACTTCTTACTCAGACAGTGTGCATTTTATCAAAGACCGTCTAGCGACATTACATTACGTATGAGCAGCAAATCACTGTGAGAAAATCACTTGTGCCTGAATATTGTAACAAGGTGGGCATGGCGCAACGGAGAGACACTTCGAATCGAGCTCTGAAGTAATCGTCCAGGCGTAGGTATGGTAGCTCTGGGGTTGAGACAGGTACCGAGCTGTAGGAAGCGGCGAGAGCATGGTCGTGAAGGGCGCAGAGCGTTCTCAATACTTCCATAGTAGAGGCAGCCACGACTTTGAAATACGGGAAAGCCTTGATCGCACAATTCTTTATTTAGAATTCAGAGTCTTGGAATTTCATCGTCAGACTGAAGATAAAATTCAAATTTTTGTACAAAGCTCACAAAATTAAGTACATGGAATGACTACAATACAAACCTCATTTCATGTAGGTGTATTTGGCAGTGCCATCATCTATCAAATTGAACCACTGCAAAGCGTTCTGTTACAGAACACGCAGATGTTAATAATAACCGCAACTGTCAGAAAAGAGTACACCGACAGTAATACAGGATGTTATGAACTGAATAATGTGATATTTTTCTAGCTTCTGTTCATGCTAATTTACGGACGTTATTCGATAACAAAGTAGTTGAATCGGTACCTAACAAAAATTAATAAATAGACTCATGCTCATAAATTAAGAATAATTGCAAAATGTGGTGCCACACAACGTGGCACCACACATAACTGGCGCTTATAGCATAGGCACATAGGGAACACACACAACACAGATCTGTAAATCCACAGTATTGGTGGTAAGTTGAGAAAACCGTCCCGAAAAACATGTGCTACTAAACACTACTGTTTCCTGCCCATGTACCTCGGCATCGATACTAGATATGATCACCATGCACACGTACACAGGCCGCGAAACGGGTTGGCATACTCTGGATTAGGTGATCGAGCATCTGCTGGGGTACAGACTCCCATTCTTGCACCAGTGCCGGTTGGAACTCCTGAAGTGTCGTAGGGGTTTGAAGACATGCAGCGATATGTCGACCGAGAGCATCCCAGACGTGTTCGATGGAGTTTAGATCTGGAGAACAGGCAGGCCACTCTATTCGCCTGGTATCTTCTGTTTCACCGCGCGTTATCATCCATCAGGAGGGAAGTAGAACCCACTGCACCCCTTAAAAGGCGGCCTTACTGTGCAA
The DNA here is from genome assembly GCF_023864275.1 of Schistocerca cancellata. Taxonomy (NCBI): domain Eukaryota; kingdom Metazoa; phylum Arthropoda; class Insecta; order Orthoptera; family Acrididae; genus Schistocerca; species Schistocerca cancellata. The sequence goes on along the minus strand of NC_064631.1, from coordinate 632,619,922 downwards.
AATGGCGTCTTGATATACCTGACCTGTTACAATTCGTCTATCAAAGACATGCAGGGGTGTACATGCACCAATCATAATCCTACTCCACACCATCAAACCACGACCTCAATACAGGTCCCTTTCAAGGACATTAAGGGGGTGGTATTGGTTCCTGGTTCAAGTCAGATGAAAACCCGGCGAAAATCACTGGTCAGACTATACCTGGACTCGTCCGTGAACATAACCTGTGACCACTGTTCCAATGACCGTTTACTGTGTTCTTGACACCAGGCTTTACTGTTTCTCCTGTGACCAGAGGCAGTGGAATGCACCTTGCAGGTCTCTGGGCGAATATACCATGTTTGTTCTGTCGTCTGTGGACTGTGTGTCCGGAGACAACTGTTCCAGTGGCTGCAGTAAGGTCCCAAGCAAGGCTAACTGCAGTAATCCGTGGCCGTCTGCGGTCACCGATGGTCAGATATCGGTCTTCTTGTGGTGTTGTACACTGTGGACGTCCCGTACTGTAGCGCCTGGACACGTTTCCTGTCAGCTGGAATCGTTGCCATAATATTGAGATCACACTTTATGGCACACGGAGGGTCCATGCTACGACCTAATGTGTTTGACCAGCCTCCAGCCGCCCTAGCATTCTACCCCTGACAACGTCATCAATATGTGTTCTTTGAGCCATTTTCAACACACAGTCACCATTAGCACGTCTGAAAACGTCTGGACACTTACTCGCTGCACCGTACTCTGACACGCACCAACACACCTCTGCGTATGTGGACTGCTGCCAGCGCCACCGTGCGACGACCGCAGGTCAAATGCACCGCATGGTCATACCCCGAGGTGATTTAAACCCGCAAACCGCCCACCAGAGCGTTGTTTCATCATGTATCAGCATTATGCTTAAATTATGAGCACGAGTGTAGTACAATAAAGCAACAAAACGCACGTCAAATTATATTTGCCTGCAAAAGTATTCTGCTGATTCAGCCACAGCCAATGGTAGAGTAACATATTTCTCAAGTAATGTGCGAAATTATATTGATATTTAATCAAATTCTAAAAACTATCGTAAAAGAGAGCTTCACACGAAGTAGTAACACAACGTGTAACGATATAGTAATGTACTAGCTACACAATGTCCATTGCATGAGATATAGTCGTCCTACTTTGTAAAAAATCGCATTTCGTCATGTTTTTGATTAAAATGTTCATAACACAAACTGGTATATAATATGTTATTTAGTATTATACCAGTGAGAAAATAGACGGGTTTGCATAGGGCAGCTGTTTCTCTTTGTTTGTCAACGTTTATTGTAAAGTCAAATTAGACCCATTTCTATAAATGTGCAGTCCTTTGGTTCTTTTGTAATCACCGTATGTAATCTAACGTAAGAGTAAAATTAAAGTAATGTGAGCAAACACGTACATCTTTCTATTCTCACATCCGTAAAATGTGGATAAGTTATCAGAAATTGAAAAAAAGATATGGAGGGTATCTCTAGAACGATCGGGTTAAAGATTAATCGGAGTGTTCCCAAGACTGCAAACACGGTGATCTGTCCGTCCGTATCAGCCGCGGTTTCGGTGTATAGTTATTATATTGCTGAAGTGAAAACAGTCGATACTTAGGGAAGTTTCTCGAATGGGATATTGTTTTAGATATTTACATTGCTAGGAACTAGTTGAACTAATCTTATTTTACATTGTTATGAGCATAAGAGATAAGAACTTGTGCACCTTTCATCGTTAAACTATGTGGTGATTTCAGTAATAGTATTTCGTGCAACCAATGCCTTAACATTTAATGAAGCTCGACAATATCAGTCCATGATTTTCTACATTTGTATCACTGAAGAGTGGGCGAATTGAATTTTTCCTCGTTTATAGTTCAGCAAAGTCAAGTAGAATCTAGTTCACTAGCCAACTGCTAGTGCTGCCTACTGTTCTACTTTACACGCAGTTAAGTTACTCTGTAACAGCGCTGCAAATTTAAAAAATTTAATTTTAAATTTTTAAATTTAATTTTTAAATTTTAATTTTTATGACCGCTGATAATGTTTTCAAAAGCTTTAGCGCCGCAAATGCTCAATCGACTCTATTTGAATATTTTATGTCGGCTGCAATATTGTAATTCGATGTCGCAAAGTCTAGATAATAGTTCAAGTTTCTCGGGCCAGCAGTGTTATCCTGCACGCAATGAGAGCGAGAAATTACGAGTACAGTGAATGGTGTGGACCAAACACTTACAATGACACTAATTTCTGATTCTCTTTCACGCGTGGGTGTAAGTAGACATTGTAGTTAGGTAGCCATGCTCGTGCCTGTCAGATTTTGAAATAAACTGAAGTAATCCAGTTACGTGTATCATTAACCTATCTGTTACAATCTGCATCCAGATACCATTCTACAGACGTGAGAAAGTGTTGTTCTTGTGCCATTTTATTCTTAGCAGATTCTACAAGGTTTTTGCTGGTACGCATGCAACATAAGCCGGTTATTCATGGACTTCTTACCACGAAGATAACCGCACTGTAATCAATACGGTGAATGATGTAACTCTTTTTCCTGTTGTGGACCGTGTAAAACGTAGTACGGCAAGATGGACTGCGAACGCCACTGCTGGTACCACATCTGCAAATTTGCTCGTGCATACGACATTCAGTGTAGTTTCATAGGGTTTCGGGTATTCATCGTGAGAAGAGTTTCGGTCAAAACCTTCTCGACATTGGAAATTCTAGAAGACAGTGACTTTTCTGTCACTGCCGTGTGACTGGGCTTACGTAAGACGCCGCAGAAAAACGGCTAATGCGAGTAATGCTCGTGTAGGGTCTTCATAGGACGACTCTGTATTGAGAGATTCGCAGATGAAAACTGAACTTCCTCAGAATCAGTTCTTTATCCTATCAGTCACACAGGCTAATTTACCTGCTAAGGTTAACATTTGCATTTAATGAACCAGTACTTTTACTGTTACTGTGTAACATTATTTCTCTTTTTATCACTTACCCAACGGACAAATTAACAGAAATTTTCATGTGCTTCCTTATTTCAAATTTCAATTTCAGTCATCGAAAATTGTTTTTAATTTATCATCCAGTATTGGTCTTATTTGAAGAACTGTTCATAGCAAACAAATGAAGCCACAGATTATTAAATGTACTAACGGCGCTGAAATCTTAAAGTACATAATGATCTAATAATTCTACCAATATGTAACTCTACACATTAACTATAAACGGTTCACTAAATTCTGTAAGTACATGAAAGACAGCATTGCGAAGCTGTGAGGAAAACTACGACAAATAAGTGACTGCAATTAATACAGTCGTATTAATTGTAAGACTAGCAGCTGAATGTGCTGAAAGTTTGCAGGTGGGGGCAGTTTTAGAGGTAAGCTATATATAGGAATTAATCATATTTATTTTTGGAATAACATACCACGTTGCCACGTTAATGTAGTTGTTTATAGTGATCTTACACTCTCTCATTTCTGATGAGGCATCGCCAATTGTTATATATACTACTTAGAGTATTATATTGACATTAGTTAAATCTCTTACCACTCTGCAGATTCGTTGTTCGTTTTCTGGTTGTCCAAAATTTTCTTATGTTTTTTGTCATACTATAGTGTCATACCATCTTCAGTAGACATATTAGTTTAAGCAAAATTGTTCAGAATTTCATAGAATTCGTCATAAACATTTGTTGTAACTTTTGTCGTCTATATAATTCTTGCTGTAAAGATGATCTTCAATGTACCTTTCACAGGATGCAGCAGTCAAGGATGATTTTGATTACATGTAAACAACTACATCCAGTTATTTAATACGAGTTCTTATGTTTTGACAGCGTACCTGTATCTTATGGGTTTCACGCTCTTTATATTTATATAGCACACATCAATACTATACAAGGGTAACGGAAGTTCTAACAACATTATTACCAGAATCAATACTGCATCAAATGATGATACCTCAACAACGGCGAAAGACGTTTCGACGAAAAGAAATAAAGTGAAAGCCGGATCCAGTCTCCAAGAATATTTTTGTGCTTACACGGGGCAAACCGTAAGTACTATGTGATGGCCAAAATTATTATTATCCCTAGCATTCCCAAGGTAATTTTTGTTACATGTCATTCTTCCAATGAAGAGGGGGGGGGGGGGTGGAGAGAGATTCGTGGCAATTTAATTTGTCATAATGCAAGTTTATTTACCTCTTATACCACTGAGAACTGCTTAGACATTATTTCTGTTTACTGGATGGCAAAAATATTAAATTATAATGGCAATAAAATTCAACAAATCATAAAATTAACTTCGTATAAAAAGTGGCTGGTTGCTGTATTTTTACAACGAAATATCGTATGATTTTTTTCAGTACTGATAACATTCATAATATGGTTGTCACATAAAAAAAAAAAAATTATTTGATATCAGTCCACTACGTGAGGCAAACAGAATTCACTCTCTCATTGTTGAACACTTTTTTCACACGATACTGCGTGTTTGCTGTGTTTTCCACGGACCCGTTTCAGGTAACGAGAGTTGACTCTTGCATCTTGTCTTACTTAACTTTTGAGATGCACCTTCTTGGCAGTACAGGTGGCACCGTCCATGTGTTCCTGGCTCTGCTGTTGATGGTGAAAGTTCCATAGTGCATATAAGTTTCCATTGTGTGATGCTTTCCATTGTCATTATTGCTGGCTTCTGAAGTTCGTACAAATTTCGAGCCCATTTATCGACACGAGGACTTCTCAATTCAAGACCTAAGTAAGTGAGAAAATCTTGGTCCATCTTAGAACGTTGAGAAGGAAGAAAATAGGCATTAATTGCTGCTATATCGATGAGTGCCTAAAAGAGGGACATAGTCTATCTTCTCGTTTCTCTCTTCGTGGTGTGAGGTCCTGCCATCTGCTCTATGGTGTCCACATAGAAGTATAAAAATGATTTACATTTTTCTTTTTTGAGTTTTCAGTAAAGGCCCCTTCTCACTGGTGGGAAATCGTCAGCTGCAGTCGCCTGGGTTTCCCATGGGCAAGATTTGATGCGAGGGTAACTGGTGGCCCCTGTTTCTGAGTGTCAGTATAAACAAAGATGAATGAGAGTACACTGTGGTCAGTTGTAGTGTTCAGCTCTTTAGGTAGGTGTCCTGTGTTTGACAGCAGGGTACTAAAACTATGAGGTGAAAATTATTCCATAGAGTCTCAGCAAGCTCCCCTGTAATGCCGAGTAGTGGCAACATTGCGACCTGATTTCTCAGTGGGTTTTATTAGTCTCTTTAAAGTAACCATTAGTCTTGAATTCGTATTAAGAAGTCCATGCTGATCACACATCTATTAACAGAATCAGAAAGTGTTATAATTAGAATACAGTATTTTCCAGGTTTCTTTCTTTTAGAAATACCTTGAATGGAGAGCGACCACGGAACAAAGACGGTATCTCATCCACTGTGGTGTGTACACGAGGAATGAAACACAATGGAAACGAGGAACTGATGCTTTCCAAAATTTTCCTCATTGGATAAACTCGTCAGTCTGGCGACGAATTTCCCTTGTGTTCTTATCATCGGACATCGATATTTTAGTCAATTCGAAAAATAGGTTCCGACTCATTGATCCATAGTGCACTTATAGACCATGATGCATAGACCATAAATCTTGGAAGAGTATCGTACTCTCACTATTTGGACCCACGAATAACAAGAGTCCTATGTATCAAAATAAATATTCTTCAACAGTGTGTTGAATATATAGTCAAGAAGTCTCTTCATTCTAGCGTAGTTTCATGAGATTAGTAGCATGAGGTGTAGAGAACAGCCTACTTTGGAGACTCAATTTCTCCCTCTTGTCTGAGCGGGGTTACTTTTGTCAAGGAATTTATCAGAATTGGTATTATTAGCTTCTCCTGGGCTGGCCTCAACCTCATCTCAGTCAGTGAATGAGCTCCAGTTTCCTCCAAATCACCATTCACTTGACTATCACCTAAATCCGATTCTTCTAATGCTACTTCAAGCACTCTGCCAATATTATTATAATTTAAACGTTGTCTATTCATGTCATTTGTTAGCAGGAGCAAAGACAATGAAGAACGGGGGCGACTTTATGAAAATATCTTTGAAGACAAAAATGCCAAAGTTCGTTTCGTTTTAAATATTTAAAACCAGTGTCTCAACAACCTGAACTCATTCCTTGGTATTACGAACAGGATGTGTGGGTGGGGGCAGGAGGGGGAGAGAGTGTGTGCTTCTAGGGTTCGCGAATAAAATCAAACGAATGAATTTTAATTAATTCTAATCAACAAATTATATAATTACTCAACAAAATTAATGCCTCTGACATGTCATTTCAGAATGTGTTAGTTTGCGAAGGTCAGGGCTCAACCGCATATTTGATTCGTTCCCAGAAGAATCTTGATTCTACAGCGGATTGGCATATTAATATGTAGTGGATTCATACTTATGCAATGAATTCACAGCTGAGAAAACGACAGTGTGTGATATTATTTGCGAAAAAAATTACTGAAAGCAATACTTCTAAAAATTATAGGAAAATAACAAAGTAGTTTTACCGTGATCGTATTATACTGCTTTGTACGTCATATATCATGTGATTATGAGACTAACTGCTACAAGGGATATTTCTTTTTACCTGCCAAAGGTGCCACAATTTACATATAACCGATTATCAGAAAGCAATTGTGTACAGGTGTTCAACATATTTGCATGGAGTATTTTACTTCACTTATAATTTTGTCTTACTCTCAGTTCACTCCGAGCTGCTACTCGGTGACTAAACTGAAAGCGTCAAAACTTCACCTCTAGTCAGTTGATCAGTCTATCGGTAAGTCAAGTCTTTGGATACACATTGATAGTACCGCACATCACTTCGCAAACTAGCCAAGAAAATTACTTGTCTAAAACCGCAAAATGTGAGATTAATTGATACTGACCAGCAGGAATAAAACTACTGACCAGCGCTCACTGACAAAGATGAAGAATTACCGGAATTACCGAATCCAAAGTACACTGAAAGAGGAGTTGGGTGGGTTGGATTGTTTGGGGAGGGGGGGGGGACTAGACAGCGAGGTCATTGTCCTCATCGGATTAGGGAAAGATGGGGAAAGAAGTCGGCCGTGCCCTTTCTAAGGAACCATCCCGGCATTTGCCTGGAGCGATTTATAGAAACCACGGAAAATCTATATGAGGATGGCCGGACTAGGGTTTGAACCGTTGTCTCCCGAATGCGAGTCCAGTGTGCTAACCACTGCGCCACCTCTCTCGGTACACTGAAAGAGGACCCAAGGGTGAAACTGGCCAGATTCTGTATGTCCATCCTTCTGATTGATGGTTTGTGGGACATAGGCCGTTGCGTTATGTAATACAATAAAACATCTACGGCCGTCCTTTAGGTCTTATTAATTATATGATAACCAGTGTCGGAGACTCAATAAGTCAGGCCTTAACTGGCCCTGAATAATTGTTGGTTATCGACATAATATCGCTGTTACAGTCTATGGAAGCCAGTTCGTAAATGTCGGCCACTGATGGGATCGTTTATGCGATTGAAGCTTACGCCGTCGGCGTTAATTAAGACCTGAAGGTGGTGTTTAGAGTCACAGATGCTGTTTGCTATACATTAAATAACATCTGAAGGACGGCTGCGGGTGTTTCATTTTATTACATTGCTCAAAACTGTTTTTATTTTTTTTTTTTAGACTTACCATCCAACTACTCATAGGATTAAAAGAAATTAATGGTGAGATTTGACTGAGAATTCGAGAACTTCTTTTTGAAGGCCAAAATTTTCTTGTGACAGCACAGAAATCTAGTACCAAACGCCTGAGCAGGTCAAAAGATATTTGAAAACTGTTTTCTTTCCCACTGAGGGAGAAATATCTCTGTTATTGTAAGAGTCTTGTGGTGGTCAGTGTGAAAGAACCGTTTAGAGCATCGAACCTGAGGTCAAGTAACTTGTTCATCTATTGTGTCCAAAGGGCTTGACGGCACAGGTTTAGCCGTGGGACGCGTACCGATTTCGTTGTTGGAAGAACTTTATGAGAAGACTTTCAGATCTTCTTCTGTTGAATTATTATTATTATGTCAGTCTCCTCTTCAGAAACCATACAATCAGATTTCAGTCATTAGTACATAATCAGTTCTCTTCGCCAAGATCTACCTATGTAAGGAAGGATGTTTGAGGCAAATAAGGATATTTAGAGGGTTTTCCGTGACAATTTGAAATCCTGTTAAATAGTGTTTTATTTTGTCTTTTCCTTTGTGTACTTTACGAGAAGATATTTTCGTCATGTTATGTGCATGGCGCAAAAAACCATATGTTTCTGGTATTTTCATTATAGATTATCATTTCTGTAATTATTTGTATCATAATGATGAGCTACTTAATTTAATTAACAAAATACACGGTTGAGAAACGGTAAGCTTAAAAATAAGAAAAATTATCTACAAAAAGTAATTGTAAAACGTAAAATAACAATTTCACACACAAAATTAATATAAGTAAAATAAATACTTAGAACAGCTGTTAATAATATTATGAAGGAAAAACACATCCTCATGTTCTGCAAAAACTATATTTATTTTTGATGAATCAGCTTTCAACTTCGCAGGCCATCTTCAGGTGACCACATAGTGTCGCAAAGAAATTAAAACATAATATGCGACTTCAAAGGTATTCTTTGAACTGAAGGTACAAAAATTATGAAGTGTATACTTACGTAATTATTACAATAATTATAATAACTAAAATGGGGGAAACAAAATTTTTTATGGGGAGAAGTATATCAGAAATGACGAGAAATGAAATAAATTTACAGTCCAAATCTAGTAAGTGTAACGAAATCTTAATTCAACAAAGGGTTAAACAGAAATTTCGTAATAGGCTGGAATTCTATGTTCATGTTTGTTGATTTTATTTCGAGTAGTGTATCTCTCTGATTTTTTTGACTGAATGTAAAGCTTCACACTCAACATCATAAGGATGGTTTTTCTGCTAAAACATCATCATCGAAGGTACAATCTGTTTTCCTTAATCACCAGCTTCTTTCATGTTCACGTAGCCTAATTGCCATGGCTCTGCCTGAGTGATCGATATAAACTTTTTCACATTACTAGCAAATGACTGGAGTTCAGTGTAGATATTAATAGAAGAACACACGGATTTAGCATTTACAGGAAAAACATTGCTACCGACACAATAATCCCTGCGAGCTCCCGTTATCCACACAGCCACAAATCTGCAGCTTTCCATTCAATGGCGCATTGCGTTATATCTGTTCCATTCACCAAATCACTCTTTCAAATAGAACTGCAAACCATGAAACTAATCGCTTCCAGTAATGGCTGTAGCTGTGCCCGTATTTGAAATATTCTACCAAAAAGAAAATGAATAAAATTACGACACTTTGGTACGCTGGCCTACAGCAATCACTCGAGAGTTTCAAATCCTGTGGAAAATTCCATATACTGGCAACATTTCAGACAATCTCGCAAAAAAGTTGAAGTATACCGACCTGAATTTTATAATATCCGTAACATATCAAAATTTGTATTCAATAGCAAAGACTAAATTTAGCCCTTGGCATAGAGTTATCAGTTGCACAAAGTGTGAAAAAGTGTGGACTGATCAGTCAGGCAGCGCTGTGGCTGGTAGGCTATGCGAACATTAAAGAAGTTACAAAAAAGCAGAAAGACTACCCTACTGGAAATAATGGAAATCAGCAAACACATGACACAAGATACCAGCACAGTTTTACATCGTCAGATTCAATTTCCATTTTCCGATGGTAAACTCAGTTTCTTTGTAAATACTGGATTCAAACTGTAAATTCATTTTATCTGTCGTCATTGGTTATATGTATCTGCACATTGTAAAGGCTGTTATTGTACCATTCTTTGCCGAAAATTGATATTCTCATCCGGTAGTTGCGTAAAAGATATACACTCCTGGAAATTGAAATAAGAACACCGTGAATTCATTGTCCCAGGAAGGGGAAACTTTATTGACACATTCCTGGGGTTAGATACATCACATGATCACACTGACAGAACCACCGGCACATAGACACAGGCAACAGAGCATGCACAATGTCGGCACTAGTACAGTGTATATCCACCTTTCGCAGCAATGCAGGCTGCTATTCTCCCATGGAGACGATCGTACAGATGCTGGATGTAGTCCTGTGGAACGGCTTGCCATGCCATTTCCACCTGGCGCCTCAGTTGGACCAGCGTTCGTGCTGGACGTGCAGACCACGTGAGACGACGCTTCATCCAGTCCCTAACATGCTCAATGCGGGACATATCCGGAGATCTTGCTGGCCAGGGTAGTTGACTTACACCTTCTAGAGCACGTTGGGTGGCACGGGATACATACGGACGTGCATTGTCCTGTTGGAACAGCAAGTTCCCTTGCCGGTCTAGGAATGGTAGAACGATGGGTTCGATGACAGTTTGGATGTACCGTGCACTATTCAGTGTCCCCTCGACGATCACCAGTGGTGTACGGCCAGTGTAGGAGATCGCTCCCCACACCATGATGCCGGGTGTTGGCCCTGTGTGCCTCGGTCGTATGCAGTCCTGATTGTGGCGCTCACCTGCACGGCGCCAAACACGCATACGACCATCATTGGCACCAAGGCAGAAGCGACTCTCATCGCTGAAGACGACACGTCTCCATTCGTCCCTCCATTCACGCCTGTCGCGACACCACTGGAGGCGGGCTGCACGATGTTGGGGCGTGAGCGGAAGACGGCCTAACGGTGTGCGGGACCGTTGCCCAGCTTCATGGAGACGGTTGCGAATGGTCCTCGCCGATACCCCAGGAGCAACAGTGTCCCTAATTTGCTGGGAAGTGGCGGTGCGGTCCCCTACGGCACTGCGTGGGATCCTACGGTCTTGGCGTGCATCCGTGCGTCGCTGCGGTCCGGTCCCAGGTCGACGGGCACGTGCACCTTCCGCCGACCACTGGCGACAACATCGATGTACTGTGGAGACCTCACGCCCCACGTGTTGAGCAATTCGGCGGTACGTCCACCCGGCCTCCCGCATGCCCACTATACGCCCTCGCTCAAAGTCCGTCAACTGCACATACGGTTCACGTCCACGCTGTCGCGGCATGCTACCAGTGTTAAAGACTGCGATGGAGCTCCGTATGCCGCGGCAAACTGGCTGACACTGACGGCGGCGGTGCACAAATGCTGCGCAGCTAGCGCCATTCGACGGCCAACACCGCGGTTCCTGGTGTGTCCGCTGTGCCGTGCGTGTGATCATTGCTTGTACAGCCCTCTCGCAGTGTCCGGAGCAAGTATGGTGGGTCTGACACACCGGTGTCAATGTGTTCTTTTTTCCATTTCCAGGAGTGTAGGTTCATCTTACAGAGAAGACAGTAGCAACCACCCACTTTTTACATAGCCATTTATTTATTGTAATAGCGTTTCGAAACTGATGTATCTTAACGGCTTCCTGCGGCGTTTACCATCTTTGATGCCAAATTGTTTGCGATCTTGTGGGCATTGGAGCGGATGAGATATGATCCCAGTCTTAAGTTTCTCACCTGTTCTGACTCCCTGAGTGCCCTTCGGACCATGCAACACTTGTACCCATCGGATACGGTCGTCCAGAACATCCACGATGCCCTACTCCACCTGCAACGGCAGGGGAAGGAGGTTTCTTTCTGCTGGGTGCCGGGGCACGTGGGTATTAGGGGAAACGAACTGGCGGATGTGGCTGCCAAAGATGCATGTTCCCTCCCTCACGTTGTTGAATGTGCCATCCCCCTCCATGCTGTTACTTCCCTTTTGCGTTTTCATGTTATGCGTCAATGGGAAGGGGAGTGGCTGGCAATCCGTGAAAATAAGCTGCGTTTGGTCAAGGCCACCACGCGGCCATGGCGTACGTCCTACCAGTCGTGCAGGCGGGATGAGGTTGTTCTCACTCGCCTCCGCATCGGGCACAGTCCGTTAACGCTTGGTTTTTTACTCCGGCGGGAGGAACCCCCAATCTGCAGTGCTTGTGGCGTCCAGATTGCTGTCCGCCACATTTTACTTGACTGGTCTTTATTCTCTGACCAAAGGGCGGTGGTTTCCTTGCCATCGGATTTGCCCTCTATTTTGCAAGACGACGCAACGACTGTGGTTAAGGTCTTACGGTTTTGTGTCCTGTCCAATTTGTTGCCTCAGATTTTAGGGAGAGGATTTTAATGTGCTGCTGGGTGACTGGCTCACCCATGGTTTAGGTAAGAGGTCCGCCAGTCACGATTATCTACTTGTTTCACTTCGATTTCTGTTCTCTTTTCCTTGTGTTTTCTTTCCTTTTTAGTGCGTTTCTTTTCCACTTGTTTTGCCTCTGTATGTGAGGATTTGGAACTCCGTCAGGCCTGTGTCTTTTCGCCGTTCTCCTTGTTCGCTGTCCGTCTTCATCCCTTCACCGCATGTGTTCTTGTTTCTATGCATTTGGGCGCTGATGACCACGCTGTTTAGCGCCCGAAAACCTCAAACCACACTCACACACACCTCATTCTGAACTCTGTATTAAAAAGTTCTGCAAGACAGTCTTTGTGTTTCCCAAAGACAGCAAGCAAAACCGTCAGACGAATACAACTTGGCGAGAGCTCGTTATAAGAGGGTAATCCCAAAAGTAAGGTCTCCTATTTTTTATAAGTACATTGGCATGTTTATTTCTACAATGGCATACATCAGTTTACAGTTTGAACATTTAGCTATTTTTCGACAGCATCACCATTTCTCTAGATTCATTTTTGTAGACGCTGTGGCAGTTTATGTATGCCCATGTCATACCAGCTGGCCGCCATGCTGTTCAGAAAGTTATGAACCTCTCCTTTCACCTCGTCGTCGGAGCTGAATCGCTTTCCGGACAAATGTTCGTTTAACCTAGGGAACAGGTGATAGTCACTGGGCGCCAAGTCAGAACTATAGGGTGGCTGGGTGTCAATGATCCACTGAAAGTGTTGCGGGGGAGCAACGGTTTGCCGAGCGATGTGTGAGCGAACGTTGTCATGAAGAATGTGTACTCCATTGCTCCACATTCCTCTTTTCCGGTTCTGAATAGCCCGATTTTTAGTTTTCTCAGCGACTCAAAAAAATGTTCAAATGTGTGTGAAATCTTATGGGACTTAACTGCTAAGATCATCAGTCCATAAACTTACACACTACGTAATCTAAATTATCCTAAAGGACAAACACACAGACCCATGCCCGAGGGAGGACTCGAACCTCCGCCGGGACAAGCCGCGCAGATCATGACTGCAGCGCCTTAGGCCGCTCGGCTAATCCTGGGCGGCTCTCAGCGTCTCACAGTACCTGTCAGCATTAATTGTGGACCCAGCGATTCAGGTCCGACGACGAGGTGAAAGAAGACGTTCATAACTTTCTGAACAGCATGGCGGCGAGCTGATATGACATGGGCATATAAAAACTGCAACAGCGTCTACAAAAATGCATCGACAGAAACGGTGATTATGTCAAAATATAAAGCTAAATGTTCACGCTGTAAACTGGTGTAAACCATTGTAGAAATAAACAGGTCTATGCACTTATAAAAAAAATAGGAGACATTACTTTTGGGATTACCCATGTAATTTTGATATCGTGGTTCTACTGATTGGTTTGCTTTTATGTGACAAGCTGAAACCGTGAGCTGTAACCGTAGTGTATATGTCACCTTTATGAGATAACTTTGGCTTGAAACTACACTACTGGTCATTATAACTGCTACACCAAGAAGAAATGCAGATGATAAACGGGTATTCATTGGACAAATATTTTATACTAGAACTGACATGCGATTACATTTTCACGTAATTTGGGTGCATAGATAATGAGAAATCAGTACCCAGAACAATCACCTCTGGCCGTAATAACGGCCTTGATACGCCTCAGCATTGAGTCAAGCAGAAATTGGATGGCGTGTAGAGGTATAGCTGCCCATGAAGCTCCAACATGATACCACAGTTCTTCAAGAGTAGTGACTGGCGTATTGTGACGAGCTAGTTGCTCAGCCACCATTGACCAGAAGTTATGAATTTGTGAGATATCTGGAGAATGTGCTGGCCAGGGCAGCCGGCGAACATTTTCTGTATCCAGAAAGGCCCGTACAGGACCTGCAAATATGCGTTCGTGCACTATCATGCTGAAATGTAGGGTTTCGCTGGGATCGAATGAAGGATAGTGCCACGGGTCGTAACACATCTGAAATGTAACGTCTACTGTTCAAAGTGCCGTCAATGCGAATAAGAGGTGACCGAGACGTGTAACCAATGGCACCCCATTCCACCATGCCGGGTGATACGCCAGTATGGCGATGACGAATACACGCTTCCAATGTGCGTTTACCTCGATGTCGCCAAACACAGATGCGACCGTCATGATGCTGTAAACAGAGCCTGGATTCATCCGAAAAAATTACGTTTTGCCATTAATGCACCCAGGTTCGTCGTTGATTACACCGTCGCAGGCGCTATTGTCTGTGTCAAGGGTAACCGCAACCATGGACTCCGAGATGATAGTCAATGCTGCTGCAAAAGTCGTCGAAATGTTCGTACAGATAGTTGTTGTCTTGCAAATGTCCCCATCTGTTGACTCATGGATCGAGACGTGGCTCCACGATCCGTTACAGCCATGCGGATATGATGCTTGTCATCTCGACTGCTAGTGATACGAGGCAGTTAGGATCCAGCACGGGGTTCCCTATTACCCTTCTTAGCTTACCGATTCCATATACTGCTAACAGTCATTGGATCTCGACCAACGCGAGCATCAGTGTCGCGATACGATAAACCACAATCGCGATAGGCTACAATCCGACCTTTATCAAAGTCTTAAACGTGTTGGTACGCATTTCACCTCCTTACACGAGGCATCACAACAGCGCTTCACCAGGCAACGCTGGTTTCACTGCTGTTAGTGTATGAGAAATCGGTTGGAAACTTTCCTCGTGTCAGTGGCACCGGCGCCAACCTTGCGTGAATGCTCTGAAAAGCTAATCATTATACTATCACAGCATCTTCTTCGTGTCGGTTAAATTTCTGGTCTGTGGTACGTCAATTTCGTGGTGTAGCAATTTTAATGGCGAGTAGTGTATTTTATGATAACTTGATTATAATGCTAGACCAGTAATGATACAACTTACGATTACCTCATTCTGAACTCTATAATAAAAAATTCTGCACGACAGCCTTTGGGTTTCCCTAAGACAGCAAACAAAATCTGCAGACGAGGAGAAACTAGTAATGCTACTCATGTAGTTCGTTGGAGGAGTTCGTTGTGACTGCTGTGAATTTTGTTGTTATTTCTACTGGAAACAGAATATTCAAATATAACTCACCAACAGCGTAGGAAATTGAGGCACGCGCGTCAAAGCTTAAGACAGAAAAAACGCCTAGGTGAGGACGGAATCCAGTCTCGGACCGAAAACTTCCTGACTCTCACTACTGTGATACAGACTGCAGAGGCCAACTTGGAGCGTATCGTTTCGGCCGAAATCCTATACGGCGCCGCCGGGGTGTGGTCCGGCAGCAGGCGACGTCGAAATTAGCGGCAGGGCTTCTCCGCCGCCTCGGCCTCACCCCTACACACCCCCTACACACCCCCTTCCCCCCCCCCACCCCCCCCCCCCCCCGCCGTGCTCATCCTGCTGGGCCGAGGCAGAGAGCTTAGCCGCGGCGCTTACGGCAGCAGAGATCCCGGGTGGCAGCCGAAAGCTGCCGCCTGCGGGGGCGTGGCCGATGTGCTCTCCGACAACATTAGGCGGTGAGCCCGGGGGCGGCGCCCCTCCCCCTCACTGCTCGCCCACGAGAGGGCACCCCCTCCTGTGTACGGGCTGCCGCACCGCCTGGAGGGGCGGTTCCGGAGCACCAGAATCCTCTGCTAAATCAGACGCCTTAATAAAGTTGCACTGTTTACACTGACTGCCGCTTGTAAACTAGCCCGAATAAAACGCCGCAGTGGGTGGGGCCGGCGTCTGTTGTTCGGCGGCGGGTTTCTTGCCAGTGGCGGTTTCCCCTCCCTCCCTCGCCCCCCCCCCCCCGTCTTACTCTTCCGGCCGCCTGGGACCTCCTGCTAAGCTTCTTGCCCTCTAGGCAGTTGGGCCCTCCAGGCATTGAGCATCCAATTCGGGAACCTCTTGATATCGTGATATCGTTGTGTGTGCAACTTAAACAATGTAGGCCTACTTACCGTATCTTATCCGCCGTTCCTATCCAGAATGCAATGCTACGTGAAATGTAATGTAGTGTAATAAAGTAATGCCTCCCCTTTCTAGATTCGACGAAAGCAGTGAATTCTCAACTTAAATGGAGAGAGAGGAGGACGGGGGAAGGGAACGGAAGGGCGACAGGCATAAAAGGAACATACCACATTTAAAAGGGAACCACACCCTGACTATCTAACCCACGTTAATTTAGGCAAGTATTTGACCCGTTTCTGAAAAATTCAGACAAAATTGTTGGAGGACCTTAATATTTAAACTGTATGTTACATGATTCTAACAGAGTCAACTGCACTAAAATCTACTTTATCCATTTTATAGCTTTTAAGAAATACTTTTTAAATTTATTAACAATAAATATTAACTTTTTTTTCTGCAGAAAATATTTTTTGTGAACTTCCTAACGGGAGAGTGGCTTTTATGCTATGCAGAGTCTCTGAAAATTTCATTCAATTTCTATGATAGTTTCTGATATAATGGGGCATACGTACTGAAAATTTTAGTTTGCGGGAAACTAACTTTAAAGGAAAATTTTGAAATTGGTTATTTCCAGTTAATTAAAACTGTCCTGCTGCATATGATGACCCTTCTTTGAACTCTAGAAGTTCTTCCAGCTTCTGGATGTTTCTCTTGCTTTCTTGGCCATATTAGATGCAGACCTATCAGCATTGGCTATCCCCATTTTGTCGCAATGTTGCGGCCCAGTGATCATATTTTCACCAGGATTAATCCCCAGCTTTCTCACCCAACACTTTCCAGTATTACCACAACTAAATGTAATAACAACATCAAGAACTCCTAGTTTCATTGTATACATGCCTACAAATATAGTTTTAGGAAGGCAGTTCCAAATTATGCTGTTGAAACATTTATTTATGTTCTGTGTCTGCCCATGCAGACATTTCCTTAGAATGTGAAGATGAGCCAAGTCTAGAAATTAGAGTGAATACGGAGGCTTACCGACAATCATTCCTACCACGCGCTGTTCGCAACTGTTACAGGGTTGGAGGGCTCATTTCGTGGTACAAAAGGTACCCTCCGCCACAAACCATTAGGTGGTTTGTGGACTATGATTTTTATTTATTTAGTTTTTATTTAGTTATTTATTGTTCCGTGGGACCAAATTAAGGAGAAGTCTCCATGATCATGGAACGAGTCAATACATGAAATTATAACACGATATTAGAAACAGATAAAATGAAATATAAAAAAAACATATTCATGTGACAAGTCGTAAATTTAAATGAAGACAATCAACAATGTAACACTGCAATTTGCTTAATTTTTTAGCTCTTCCAGGAGCTCCTCGACAGAATAGAAGGAGTGAGCCATGAGGAAACTCTTCAGTTTAGACTTAAAAGAGTTTGGGCTACTGCTAAGATTTTTGAGTTCTTGTGGTAGCTTATTGAAAATGGATGCAGCAGAATACTGCACTCCTTTCTGCACAAGAGTCAAGGAAGTGCATTCTACATGCAGATTTGATTTCTGCCTAGTATTAACTGAGTGAAAGCTGCTAACTCTTGGGAATAGGCTAATATTGCTAACAACAAACTACATTAAAGAAAATATATACTGTGAGGGCAATGTCAGAATTCCCAGATTTTTGAATAGGGGTCGACAAGAGGTTCTCGAACTTACACCACATATAGCTCGAACAGCCCGTTTTTGAGCCAAAAATACTCTTTTTGAATCAGAAGAATTACCCCAAAAAATGATACCATACGACATAAGCGTATGAAAATATGCGAAGTAGACTACTATTCGTGTTGAAGTGTCACTCATTTCAGATACTGTTCTAATGGTAAATAAAGCAGCATTTAGCTTCTGAACAAGATCCTGGACATGGGCTTTCCACAACAGCTTACTATCTATCCGAACGCCTAGGAATTTGAACTGTTCTGTCTCGTTTATAATATGCCCATTCCGTCTGATCAAAATATCGGTTCTTGTTGAATTGTGAGTTAGAAACTGTAAAAACTGAGTCTTACTGTGATTTAGCATCAAATTATTTTCCACAAGCCACAAACTTATTTCATGAACTACATTATTTGTTACTGTTTCAATATTACACACAAGATCCTTCACTATCAAGCTGGTGTCATCAGCAAACAGAAATATTTTTGAATCACCTGTAATACTAGAAGGCATATCATTTATATAAATAAGAAACAGCAGTGGCCCCAGCACCGACCCTTGGGGAACGCCCCACTTAACAGTGCCCCATTGGGACTGAACATCACTACCACTCTCAATATTGAGGAGAATTACCCTCTGCTTTCTGTTCTTAAAGTAAGAGGCGAACCAATTGTAGGCTACTCCCCTTACTCCATAATGGTCCAACTTCTGCAGTAATATTTTGTGGTCAACGCCGTCAAAAGCCTTCGTTAAATCAAAGAAAACACCTAGCGTTCGCAACCTTTTATTTAATCCGTCCAAAACCTCACAGAGAAAAGAGAATATAGTATTTTCAGTTGTTAAACCATTTCTAAAACCAAACTGAACATTAGACAGCAAATTATGTGAATTTAAATGCTCCAGTAACCTTGGATATACAACCTTCTCGATAACTTTAGCAAACACCGATGGCATAGAAATAGGTCTAAAATTGTCAACATTATCAATGTCTCCCTTTTTATAAAGTGGCTTCACTACCGAGTACTTTAATCGGTCATGAAAACGACCACTCCTAAAGGATACTTCAGTATTCTGCTAGATATCCCGTCATATCCATGAGAGTTCTTGGTCTTTAGTGATTTAATTATTAAATCAATGTCCCTCTTGTCAGTATCATGGAGGAGCATTTCAGGTAACAGTCTCGGAACACTTTTTTCTAAGAGCGCTATATGATTCCCTGTTGGGACTAGGTTTCTATTTAGTTCACCTGCTATATTCAGAAAGTGATTATTAAATACTGTACATATATGCGACTTATCAGTAACACGGACATTCCCACTACGCACTGATTCTATATCCTCGACCTGTCTCTGCAGACCAGCAACTTCCTTTACGACTGACCATATGGTTTTAATTTTATCCTGAGACTTAGCTATTCTATCTACATACCACATACCTTTTGCCTTCCTAATAACATTTTTAAGCACCTTACAATACTGTTTGTAATGGGCTGCTGCATTTAGATTTTGACTGTTTCTAACGTTTTGATATAATTGCCACTTTGTTCTACAAGATATTCTTATCCCTCTAGTCAGCCACCCAGGCTGCCTGTTTGTGCTAGTACCCTGTTTTAAACGTTCTAACGGAAAGCAACTTTCAAAGAGCATGAGAAAAGTCTTGAGAAAAGCATTATTTATCGTCTACTGTATCAGCGCTATAGACATCTTGCCACTCTCGTTCCTTTATTAGGTCTACAACGGTCTCTACAGCAACTGGATCAGCTTTCCTGAACAGCTGATGACTATATTTAACACGTGTTGCAGCCTAAAAATCTTTTAAAGTTAAAATTTGCGCATCATGATCTGAAAGGCCATTCACCTTTTTGCTAAGAGAATGCCCTTCTAGTGATGAGGAATGAACAAAAATGTTGTCTATGGTTGTTCTACTGTTCCCTTGCACTCTCGTTGGAAAGAATATGGTTTGCATAAGATTATATGAATTGAAGAGGTCTACCAGCATCGTCTTCCTTGCACAATCACTTATACAATTAATATTGAAGTCACCACATGTAACTAACTTTTTGTATTTCCTATAAAGTGAACCGAGAACCTCCTCTAGCTTTAGCAAAAATGTTGTGAAATCGGAGTCTGGGGATCTATAAATAACAACAGTTACAAGTTTAGCTCCGTTAAATTTAACCACACCTGCACAACATTCAAACACCTTTTCAGTGCAGTACTTTGGAACATCAATTGACTCAAATGCGAAGCCGTTTTTCACGTACATGGCTACTCCCCCACACCGCAAAGAGCTCCTCGAAAAGCAGCCAGCCAACCTGTATCCTGGTAAAGGAAGCCTCTGAATTATTTCCTTATTTAAGAAGTGTTCAGATATACCAATTATTTCAGAGTCAACATCTATAAGCAGTTCACTAACTTTATCTCTAATACCTTGTATATTTTGATGAAATATACTAATTCCCTCATTACTCGGATACCTAAGCTTTGCCAAAAGTGATTCCCTTGTTAGAGAGACTTCCCTTAAGCAGGAATACCTATCAGCTGACTTCAATCTAAAGAAGGTGCAGCTCTAACACCTACAACTGCAGGAATTTTCCCATGAGTGACCCCACCAACCCCACCTATGCTGTCACCTATAAGCTTTGCCTACCTCCCCTTCCCATACCTGTTGAGGTGCAGGCCATGTCTAGTGAAACCCGTCCTGCTGATAGACTCCACCGACACCACTGAAATGTGACCCATGCTTTCTGTCATCAGCGCACCCCCCAGTCTCATGTTATTACGCCTGACGGCTGTATTAAGATGAGGCCGATCGTGACGCTGAAACAGTTCCACGAAATGCACATTCGTGTTGCCAGTCTGAGTGGCTATCTTTTCCAAGTCACCATCTATGTTATACTCCCCATCCCTATCAATACTATTACCAGCCCCACCCACAATCACTACCTGATCCTCTTTAGTAAAATCCCTACATAACACCCCTATGTTAACAGTCACCTGAGCCAACCCTGCATTAGGCTTCACAATGCTGGTGACCTGGTACTCACTCCCCAGCACTTCCTGCAACTGCTGGCCTACACCTCTCCCATGAGAACTACCTAACAGCAGAACCTTCTTCTTCCTCTTCGACTTTGCAACTGTTCTAGGCACAGTAACTACTGAGGTCTGCTGCATACTTCCTACATCTACAGCTACTAGGTATTCCTCTCCAATAGACTCTGACAGTCGATGTAAAACCCAGGGGAAAGAAGAAATGTGATAAAGAAGAGTTAACGGCTTCTACAAGTGATATTTGTACAATATCTGTACCCTTACAACTAGTTTCCTATTTGGCAGCGTTAACACACTGTTAGGTTTACTGTCTACGCCAATTATCTTGTTTCAGCCTAGGCTGAGAACTATTGTGGCACAAAAAATATGAATATATTGTTCTTATGGATGTAACTGATTTGTAACGATAGTTTTGACGTAATTCATCACAAATACACTAGTGACCATTAAAGTTGCTACACCATGAAGATGACGTGGCACAGACACGAAATTTAACCGACAAGAAGAAGATACTGAGGTATGCAAATGATTAGCTTATCAAAGCACTCACACAAGGTTGGAACCGGTGGCGACACCTACAACGTGCTGACATGAGGATAGTTTCCAACCGAATTCTCATACACAAACAGCAGTTGACTGCCTGGTGAAACGTTGTTGTGATGCCTCGTGTAAGGAGCAGAAATGCGTACCATCACTTTTCAGACTTTGATAAAGGTCAGATTGTATCCTATCGCGATTGCGGTTTATCGTATCGTGACATTGCTGCTAGCGATGTTCGAGATCCAATGACTGTTAGCAGAATGTGGAATCGGTGGGTTCAGTAGGGTAATACGGAGCGCCGTGCTGGATCCCAAAGGCATCGTATAACTAGCAGTTGACATGACAGACATCTTATCCGCGTGGCTGTTACGGATCGTGCAACCACGTCTCGATCCCAGAGACAACAGATGGGGACGTTTGCAAGAAAACAACCATCTGCACGAACAGTTCGACGACGTTAGCAGCAGCATGGACTATCAGCTCAGAGACCATCGCTGTAGTTACCGCTGATGCTCCATCACAGAGAGGAGCGCCTGAGACGGTGTACTCAACGACGAACCTGGGTGCACGAATGGCAAAACGTAATTTTTTTCTGATAAATCCTGATTCTGTTTACAGCATCATGATGGTCGCATCCGTGTTCGGCGACATCGCGATAAACGCACATTGGAAGCGGTTATTCGTCATCGCCATACTGGCGTATCACCTGGCGTGATGGTATGGGGTGCCATTGGTTACACGTCTCGGTCACCTCTTGTTCGCATTGACGGCACTTTGAACAGTGGACGTTAACATTTCAGATGTGATACGACCCGTAGCTCAACCCTTCATTCGATCCCTGCGAAACCCCCTTCATTTCAGCAGGATAATGCATGACCGCATGTTGCAGGTCCTGTACGGGCCTTTCTGGTTACAAAAACTGTTCTACTGCTGCCCTGGCCAGCACATTCTCCAGATCTCTCACCAACTGAAAACGTCCGGTCAATGGTGGCCGAGCAGCTGGCTCGTTACAATACTCCAGTCACTACTCTCGATGAATTGTGGTATCGTGTTGAAGCTGCATGAGCAGCTGCACCTGTACACGCCATCCAAACTCTGTTTGACTAAATGCCCAGGCGTATCAAGGCCGTTATTACAGCCACAGGTGATTGTTCTGGGTACTGATTTCTCAGGATCAATGCAACCAAATTGCCTGAAAATGTAATCACATGTCAGTTCTAGTATAATTCGTTTGTCCTATGAATAACCGTGTATCATCTGCATTTCTTCTTGGTGTAGCAATTTTAATAGCCAGTAGTGTATGTAGTCTCGAATCATTCGCAACTAAGCTGTGCCTGCCACTTTCCTACAACTGGAAAACGAAAAAGGGTTGAGAAGTGCGACATCATCCTAGATCATGTCAGAGATCTTTGTGGTGCTTGTCGCAAAAAAGTATTTCCGTCTACAGTGATGGAAGCAGTGATCTTTTTGTCTTCACCAAGGCAGCAAAACACTACTGATTTGGGAATTTCAATGGCTGCCTCAATGAAAATCTCAAAGACCAGCCCTGGAACCATTTTCACTAAAACAAAAGTAGAAAATGAGGTCAAGAACCATGTGTTGAAGATAGTAGTTAAAAAGGAAACAATAAAAGGTTGGAACTACTTCTTGGATCTGGAAGTGATTTGAAAATGTTTATTTCTCACCTGATAGAAGAAATGAAACATTCTGTCAAGAGTTACCACAGCAACAGTGTTCTATTTTTAAGACAGGTGGTTTGCATTGTTTAAGCTTCTTTCCACATTAAACTTCAGCCTGTTTTTTGCTGACTGAACCTTAAGTGAACAACATACAAAAGTGTTTCCAGGTTACTATAAAAGTAAAAATTCGCTTAGTCCTTTTCTTTATTATTTGAATTTTTGGCCTACCCTTGCTTTTATGGTATAAGGTGTGGCCCATACCTATTGTTATTAGTTACTGCGAAAGTACTATTTTCATAAGTGTACAAATTTAATGATCACTTAAATTTAGGTGAACATAACAGATTCAGAACCCAATTAAGGCCTAAAAAATAGGAAATAAATTTATTTTTAGGAGGCCGTTTGATTTTTACTGAACAGTTTCATTTTGTCCCTTACACAGGTTTTACAATCATTCTAAAATTCAGCTAGCTCGTCTTTTAAATTTGATTTCACTTCAGCCAATGTTAATTGCAATACTTCAATTCTCTGTTCTAGCCCCCGGATTGCCAATAGAACATAACCTGCCATCATAGTACTTTCAGTGAATTATGGTGCATGTGGTGTTACGGTATGGGAGTATTTTTCATGTTTATATTGTTGATCCACTTAATTTACAGAAGGAAACACTAAAGAGCGGAAGCGCGTTCATACATTTTACAGCGTTGTGTCCTGCATAGAGGAAAATTTCAGTCTATGGCTCTTTGTATCAGTGTAGTAATGCACTCTGTCATAAAACAACATCCTTCCGACAATGGTTTGTGACCAATAGTATTTCTGAAATGGAGTGGTCTGCCTGGCGTCCTGACCTGATCCCAATGGATCACCTTTGGAATGAGTCAGCCCCAAGCGTCTAATATCACTACCTCTCTTCGTTTAGGCTCTTGAGAAAAATTTGCTGCCATTCCTCCACTCTTTTAAAGTGTCCCTGGAAGACTTCGAGCTATCATAAAGACGAAGGATGAAAAAGAAAAATATATACATTCATTTGTTTGGAACGTATAAATGGTTTAATTGGAACACAGCGAACTGATAAAGTAAGGAATATTTTGGTATATAATTCTGGTTTATGAAGTATTTCGAAATCGGGTGTTTCGATTATCTCACTGAGCTCATTTGACATTGGCTAACTCATCAGATGTCTGCCCATAAATGGCCAATACTTAGGCAGAATAAACATGCTTTATGATTGTGAAGACAAACAAGCATTTCTGGATCAAGCAAGTCGATACAGTTGTGGATTGGCAAGAGAGCCAACCCGATTTTGAGAGGAAGCCGAAAGGCGCGCGTTTTAGCTCACGCAGGCTGGCGTGAGGTCTGGAACAGGGCAAGGAAATTAGACTACCAAAGAAGGACGTAGCTGTGGAATACTTAACTTTAATCCATAAATGGTGAACATCGCTCTTGACGGTACATGATTTACAGCATCAATATTAACTGGTAATGGCGCCTTGCTAGGTCGTAGCAAATGACGTAGCTGAAGGCTATGCTAACTATCGTCTCGGCAAATGAGAGCGTATTTTGTCAGTGAACCATCGCTAGCAAAGTCGGCTGTACAACTGGGGCGAGTGCTAGGAAGTCTCTCTAGACCTGCCGTGTGGCGACGCTCGGTCTGCAATCACTGATAGTGGCGACACGCGGGTCCGACGTATACTAACGGACCGCGGCCGATTTAAAGGCTACCACCTAGCAAGTGTGGTGACTGGCGGTGACACCACAGATACAATGACATCTGGTGCCGTACATTCGGACAGAACGACTGGAAATCAGATCCACACCATCAGCAGTACGATCGATCATATGTGTAGTATTCGTTCGTCCGTCAGACCAAAACTGGTCATCTCATGCTGTGATCTCACTGTGTGATCCCTCTCGTCGTTTCATAATACCGTTTTGTCCTTTGGTTCTTCGAAAAGAAATTCGTCAGAACAGCGAGCCATGTAAGAAATGAAAAAAATATAGTATGGGGTACTCATTTCCTGAAGACCAGTTTGTCTCCTCCCCCCCTCCCCCCTCCTCCCCCCCTCCCCGATGCACTCTCAAGCTCAAGAGTCAAAACTATCCTTGCTGTGATGTTTAACTATCTTTAGCCACTTTTTTCTGAATGAGGTGCTGCTACACAACCGTTTGTGTCATATACCTCTAATAGTGATGATTTGTTATTGTGACAAGATGTCGTCTAGTTTTTAGCTGCTAAAGGCTTTAAGCCTACTTTTCACTCCTATCTGAAAAATGATCTTCGTCATGTAAATTGCTCAAATGTCCACAGTGACATTGCTGAACTGTGAAACATGTTACCTGGTGCTGTCAGTACCATATGCAAGAAGAGGGAAACAATACAAAGCAACATCCCTTCCCTGAAGGCAGGGAAATGAAGATAATAGGCATCATTCTCAATCAGAAAGTGCAGACAACTGAAATTATTGTTATGTGTTTCTTAATTTTATAAAAGACTTGGGCATCACGAGCCCTTCGGGACAGAAAGTAAATAGCTCTTATAACAAATAGGGGTTTCAGTCAAAGTTTCTGAAGGTCGCAACAATGAGCTGAAGGGTCTTGATAACAATGACATGACAAATAAACTCACTTACATGTACTCTGCCGTGAAGGCTGCATGAATTATCCCAGGTATGTATCACAATTATACTATTCCGATAACCTTATCAGAATGAATGTAGGAGACACGAAATATTTAAAAAAGAGTCAAAAGCACGATAAAATTCTATCAAGTACACGTTGGTCAAATATGCAGTTCCAGATAAGCGTGGAAAAGAAAGAAATCCTCATAACCACTAATTAGTACGAATTATCTCCACTGTAATTCAAGTAAAATTCAATAAATCTAAAATTTTGATCAATAAACTTGCTTCACTATATTAGGATATCGAGCTGGCCCCCGTTACCAGAATGTGGAACTGTAACAGTTACTGGTGTTAGGTGCCGGTCGACTTTTTTTTCGCATAACCCTAAGATGCTCTAAGTCTGACCCCTGGTGACCTACAGAGGGGTGGGGTGGGGTGGGGGGAAGCGACGCATAACGTTATGGAGGAAAATCAATGATGTCGTACAGTGGGAACGTGTGATTGTAGGAACACTACAAGAGATGACCGAATCAAGCTTGAATGTTACAGAGCTACATCACACATGGATACAACAATAAAGAGCATGATCTAAACTACAAAAGAAACTAGCACTCATTACAACAATTGGGTTTATTACCCACTGAGATAAGTATGGGAACTTTTAATAAGTGTTCAAATGATCGCAATCCGGCCTTGGCAAAGATGGACGGATACACGAAAATATAACACAGAACTATACCGCTGATGCGGCCAGTGACTATGGGAATCGTTAATGGTTTAAAGAAAAAACTATGGAACATAAGAAGAATGTCCAAAGTGAATTATGGGAGCTACTAAATGCCTACAAACTTTAAAAATGTGCATTTAAACACGGACGTGAATTAACTACTACAACATTCCCCTCACTTCAGTGCCTGAACACCAGCTCATTCTTATCATTCCTATACAGTTTGAATATCGAAGATGGCTTCAGTAGCACGAGGAATTTCTGATCTAGCTCACCGTCTGTACTTACACAGAGCAACCACTTGGCGGCAACTGTGTACTCCTTTCAATCTCTGCAGCGAGTGTTGTCTAGAACAGCTCTTCGAAACTAGGCTGCTTTTCACAAATGCTCAATTTACTATACCTTGCACGATTGACCAATTGTGACCTTAGAGACCATTTTGAAGAGCTGTAGGTGTTGATGAATTATCTTGCTCATAAATAAAGATTTAGCCGATCTCAAAGTACAAGCTCCTACTATTTCACCGTTAACCAATGCTGGTCTAGCGAGGGAAGGAAGGAAGAAAATCTCTCCTAACCGAAAGACTTCTGCCGAGTGGCGTAGCATTTTGTTAGCACACGGGACTTGCATACGTGAGGACTACAGTTCAAATCTTCTTACAACCAACCTGATTTAGATGTTGTGCGAATTCCCGAATTCGCTTCAGGAAAATGTTGAGATGGTTTCTTTGAAAGGGCATGGCCACTTCCCTTCCCCTTCCATCCCTAATCCGAGCTTGTACTCCCTCCCCTAATGACCTCCTTGTCGACGGGACGTTTAACACTGATCTCCTCATCTTCCTCATTCAAACGGCTTAGGCATGGACACGAGCAGCGAAGTGTGCCTTCTACGGAAACAATTATTGTGAGTCAATCAGAGTTCCCATTATTAGGATTTTAGACTCGCACTCTTCTGTGGTGTCACCACAGAGAAACTGCCGGTCTCACACATCCATTTTCATGTTATCTTTACACAGGGATTCCTTCAAGCGTCTTTGACAATAGAACTTAAGGCAGACAGGCCACCCCAGTCGCATGCTTCGATAAGAAGGGATGTAGCGAAATCCGCTTCTGATACCTGCTCTGGAGGACAGCTTTTAGCTTCGAATGTCTTTATGATCCCTCCTGGTCCTCATAAGTAAACTTTTATGCTGTGTGAGCCATCTGGAAAGCTTTCGAGGCTGCACAGAATAACAGGTACCCTCATAGCAATAAGAACGGAGGAAGACAAGAATAATTAGTTGAGCCATCATTGGCAGCATTGACTGTTATCCCAGTTATGATTCAGTGTTAAAGAAGAGAGTAGACTGATTCTGTATATTCTACTATAAAATATTTTATGTAATAGTGTGGGGATAAATTGCTACGTAACAACGCTAAAACGCCAAGTACGTGCTCATTGTAAAATGAAAGCTGGCTGTCGACCTAGACAGACAATAGAGCATGTCTACAAGTAGTGAGTTGCCAAACAGAGTGGGGTGCCCCATTCAGCACATATATCGACACGACCTCTGGTCACTCGACGACACCATGACACTGGATCGACCAATTACAGACCCATTATACCTTATATTACTCCAAAAAGCAGCTGCTAGTACATTCTGTTTTTAATGTCAAGGACGAAGGATGTCATTGTGCAATGCCTGCTTCATAAAATGAATTCATTCAAGACAGACTGCATTAGTAGTTGGTGAAATTTTCGTATTTTATTGTCATGGCCAATAAAACTACACTATAGGCCATTAAAATTGCTACACCACGAAGATGACGTGCTACAGACCGAAATTTAACAGACACGAAGAAGATGCTGTGATATGCAAATGATTAGCTTTTCAGAGCATTCACACAAGGTTGGCGCCGGTGGCGACATCTACAACGTGCTGACATGAGGAAAGTTTCCAACCGATTTCTCATACACAAACAGCAATTGACCGGCGTTGCCTGGTGAAACGTTGTTGCGACGCCTCGTGTAAGGTGGAGAAATGCGTACCATCACGATTCCGACTTTGATAAAGGTCGGATTGTAGCCTATCGCGACTGCGGATTATCGTATCGCGACATTGCTACTCGCGTTGGTCGAGATCCAATGACTGATAGTAGAATATGCAATCGGTGGGTTCAGAAGGGTAATACGGAACGCCGTGCTAGATCCCAACGGCCTCGTATCACTACCAGTCGAGATGACGGGCATCTTATCCGCATGGCTGTAAGGGATCGTGCAGCCACGTCTCGATCCCTGAGTTCACAGATGGGGACAACAACCATCTGCACGAACAGTTCGCGGACGTTTGCAGCAGCATCGACTATCAGACCATGGCTGCTGTTACCCTTGAAGCTGGATCACAGACAGGAGTGCTTGCGATGGTGTACTCAACGACGAACCTGGGTTCACGAATGCCAAAACGCCATATTATCGGATGAATCCAGGTTCTGTTTACAGCATCATGATGGTCGCATCCGTGTTTGGCGACATCGCCGTGAACGCACATTGTAAGCGTGTATTCGTCATCGCCATACTGGCGCATCATCCGGCGTGACGGTATGGGGTGCCATTGGTTACACATACCGGTCACCTCTTGTTCACACTGAAGGCACTTTGAACAGTAGAAGTTACATTTCAGAGTTTTTATGACCCGTGGATCGACCCCTCATTCAATCCCTGCGAAACCCTACGTTTCAGCAGGATAATGTACGACCGCATGTTGCAGGTCCTGTACGGGCATTTCTGGATACAGAAAATGTGCGACTGATGCCCTGGCCAGCACATTCTCCAGATCTCTCACCAATTGAAAACAACTGGTCAATGGGGACCGAGCAACTGGGTCGTCACAATACGCCAGTCACTACTCTTGATGAACTGTGGTATCGTGTTGAAGCCGCGTTGGCAGCGGTACCTGCACACTCCATCGAAGCTCTGTTTGACTCAATACCCAGGCGTATCAAGGCCGTAATTACGGCCAGAGGTGGTTGTTCTGGGTACTTATTTCTCAGGACCTATATACCCAAAATGCGAGAAAATGTAATGACATGTCAGTTCTAGTATAATATATTTGTCCAAAGAATACTCATTTATCATCTGCACTTCTTTTTGGTGTTGCAATTGTAATGGCCATTAGTGTATTTTGTCTTTCATCTTTCGTCAAGTGCAGTGTTGAACACATGTGTAGGTGCTGTCGGTTACACTGAGTCATTCGGGAAAGTCTGAGTGGAACTAACACCACCTCTGAAGATATCCGACGCAGCTCTGGATGAAATATCTGGAATGAAGATGTAGCACAGGCCGTAAATATACAACAAATAATGCTCTAGATTTTATTCAGATTTGATGCTGCTAAATTGACGATAATAATTATCAGTGAAAGTTAAGTGGTTGCTAATTGTTATGGAATTTAATTTTCCCTCGTGTCTGTGAAACATACACTATGTGAACAAAAGTGTCCAGACACCTGGCTGAAAATGGGTGGTAATGCTGTAATTCAATATGGTGTTTGCCTACTCATAGCCTTGATGATAGCTTCCACTCTCGCAGGCGTACGTTAAATCAGGTGCTGGAAAGTTTCTTGTAGAATGGAATCTCATTATTCACGGAGTGCTGCACTGAGGAGAGGTATCGATGTTGGTTGGTGAGGCGTGGCAAGAAGTCTTCGTTCTAAAACATCCCAAACATGTTCCATAGGATTCAGGTCAGGGATCTGTGCAGACTACCATATTACAGGGATATTATGGTCGTGCAACCACTCCGCCAACGGCCGTGCATTATGAACAGTTGCTCGATCATGTTGGAAGATGCAGTCGCCATCCCCGAATAGATCTTCAACAGTGGGAAACAAGATCGTTCTTAAAAAATTCGATGTAAGCCTGTGCCTACGTGAAATATTGGCCCAATAATTTTAGTTATTCTGATGGAATGTTATCCATCCCTTCTAACTTATTTGATAAAGTCCTGGAAAGCTCTTTTAAATTCTAATTTTACGTAGATCCCCTGTCTCTTGTAAATCGACTCCTGTTTCTTCTTCTATTACATCAGACAAATATTCCGTCTTGTAGAGGCTTTCAATGTATTCTTTGCACCTATCCGCTCTGCCCTCTGCATTTAACAGTGGAATTCCCGTTAATGTTATCACCCATGCTTTTAATGTCATCGAAGGTTGTTTTGACATTTATGTATGCTGAGTCTGTCCTTCCAACAACCATTTCTTTTTCGAGGTCTTCACATTTTTTTTGGAGCAATATCGTCTTAGCTTCCCAGCACTTCCTATTTATTTCATTCCTCAGCGACTTGTATTTCTCTATTCCTGAGTTTCCCATCGACCAACGGAAGTATTTTTTCTGTTACACATGGTTTCTTCGCAGTTACCTTCTTTGTACCTATGTTTTCCTTCCAACTTCTGTGATTCCTCTTCGACTGTAATGCTTACTGAGATGTTCCTTATTGCAGTATCTATAGCCTTAGAGAACTTCATCCGTAACTCCTCATTTCTTAGGTCTTACGTATCCCACTTTTTTGCGTATTGATTCTTCCTGACTAATGTCTTAAACTTCAACCTACTCTTCGTCACTACTGAATTGTGATCTGAGTCTATGTCTGCTCCTGGGTACACATTACAATCCAGTATCTGATTTCGGAATATCTGTCTGACCATTATGTAATCTAACTGATATCTTCCAGTATCGTCCGTACTTTTCCAAGTATTCCTCCTCTTCTTGTTATTCTTGAACAGAGTATTCGCTATTACTAGCTGAAACATGTCACAGAGCTCAACTAGTCTATTTCCTCTCTCATTCCTTGTCTCAAGTCCATATTGTCCAGTAACCTCTTCTTCTACTCCTTCCTCTACAGCTGCTTTACAGTGTCCCAAGACTGTTAAATTTTCATATCCCTTTACATACTTTATTACCCATTGAATATCCTCATACGCTCTCTATTTCTTCATGTTCAGCCTGCCACTTTGGCATATATACCTGAACTATCATTGTCGGTTTGCTGTCGATTCGGATAAGAACAAACCTATCACAGAACGGTTCACAGTAACCCACTCTCTACCCTATCTTTCTCCAGTTATACCATTTTCTGCTGCTGTTGATATTACCCTACACTCATCTGACCAGATATCCTTGTTTTCTTTCCATTTCACTTCATGCCGTTGATCATTGCTGATTCTTCCCCCTTTTAGGGGCAGTGTCCCACCCCTAGGACAAGAAAGTGCCCTCAACCTCTGCCCGCTCCTCCGACCTCTTTGACAAGGCAGTTGACAGAAAAAGGGGTGACTTCCTATGCTGAAAGTCTTCAAACGCCAATGCTGATAATTAATTAAAATTTAAACAACGGCGGGATCCGAATCCGGTTGCGAAGACGTTTTGATTATGAAGCAAAGACGCTACCGCAACACCTACTGCTCGTTTAAGCTGAAAAAACCAAATTGACATGAGAAACATAAATGGAAAAAAAGAAAAACTGCTACTTGCCTCTTTCACATACAGGTAGTCAGAGATCTCAAAAACCTAAGAAGAACAAATCTACGTGACATGAGCATATGAAATGGACGTGACAGGTCCCTTTTGTTACAGGATATAATGGTCCATTGTTATGGTAATTAACGTAAATATCTCTGCTTCCGTATTAATTTAAGTACTGTAAATGTGAGTGGTGTCATAATTCTGCAACATTATCGAAAATACCTGTCCACAAAAGGATAACGAAGTGAAATGAAATGTATTGTTTGTTACCTAATAATTTAAGCTTATTAAATCCCGTTCTCGCGCCCCAATAACATTGAAATCAGTGTGATTGACAATCATTTCGTTGTATGTCCTCTACACTCAGTGAGCTATTCATCAAAATTATCACAACCTCCGTTAATCTTTTATAAGAAATAAGCTCTAATATTCGCCTAGGTGTGCCTTCAGCGCTCACATACATCCATAGTTAAACTTTGTTTATTTACTTACGTTAATCTTAAGCTGGTTTTCAGAGATAGCCTTCCTGATAGCGAGATGCTTTGCATGGCAGTGCATTATAGTCCAGTGAAATAGTAGATATACCTTGCAAAAGGTGGGGTAGAAGAGTTTATTTTTTCAATTCGTTCATATGGTTGGAAAGATTAGAAAACCGAGTTTTGCCAACAAAACTTCGATTGGGAAAACTTTCTGCCGTCAAAAAACTTCGAAAATTTCAGACTTTTTTCAGTTTTTTCAAAATATCTCAGTTTCATTTGCTCCTATCGCTGTAACGTCTAATTTCTTTTTTAAAGAGCACAAAATTCTCTACAAATTTGATTCTTGCCATTTTTTTCTACTCCCAATATCTAAGGCGCTACAGCGCCTCAAAAATAACAATCTTCCAAATTTTGAGCATAGTGGAAAGATACCTAATTTTTAACACTATTTTTTCAGTTTCTGTTTGTGTAGTTTCAGAGATAGCCTTCCTGATAGCGAGATGCTTTGTATGGCAGTGCATATTAAAGACCGCCATTACGCAAATTTATATCTTGAGAAAGTTCAAGTCGTAATATTAACAAGGGAATTATTACTTGTTAACGTCTGTAGTAGGACAGTGCTGTATAGAAAACTTAGTAGATGATTCTGAAACATAAGTTGGGCTTATTTATCTATTCTCAACGTTTCTTGATTTCACATGAGCAGCTTCACGGCATTAATGCGAACTGATTAGTGTATAGAACCGGTCACGACTACCACAAGATTCCAATCACTCACTTGTCTTGAATCAGGGTAATTTATAGGACTATCAATCATTTCTCTTTAAGATGCTGTCACTGCACATGGACTGATTCCGGTGGACCTAATGCCATAAGAATAAAGACTATAAGGTTTCAATGTCATCGGGATCTGCCGCCTCAGCGGAGAAACATTCACCAAATACTCCAGCTCACAGAACATCGACGCTAGAAAATCTTCTGTTCTACATCGCTATTTGTACAATCACTTTCACGGAAATAAATCCTGAAAAGATGGTTGTAATTCTGCGATCTGTCAGTTTCATGTTATCAGTCACCTTACACTTATGCAAGAAATTGATTAAGCCTTAATTAATCAGAGTCCGGATAGTTAATGTGCAGTAGACTCAAAGGAATGACTTGTCAAGAAATTTAAACTTAATTCAAAATATTCAATAGATTCTCACTGTAATAGTGTTATTCTATTGCCATATGTCATACGAAGGAATTTGTACTGCTGAAATAAAAATCTTCCTCTTCTTTACTTCATGTATTACACAAAATGACTATTACAGTACTAAATTTTTGGTAGAAGCTTGACACATTTCTTCTTCCAGTGCACATATAACTGAGAGCCTTTACCGGGAATCTTTTTCCACGTATACGATATACACTTTCCTTCCATTTTGTCCGATTTTCCTTTATTTTTTAAGTTACATATTCCTAAATCATTCTCTATATCCTCATTTCTTTCTCCATCTTCCCTTTCCAACGGTTCTTGGAAAACTTATTCCTTAAGTCAGTATTGTACTTTCTAGGTGTCTAATTATTGTTGCCCATGTATCACTTCCATAGCAAGGTTTGGCGCTGCTATTGTTTCATAAAACTTCAGCTGGGTTTTTGCGATGGTTTCAAAAATTGAAGTAAACTAACTTAAAATAATTGTTTTTCAACGTCGTGGTTATATTCGTAAGTGATGTCGCATCCTATATATTCAGAATGTTTTCCTAGCTGCAAGATTTTATTATTCTAGACTATTTTAGATCTTACTGATGTCCTGAAACCCCCTCACGTAAGTTTTATGTACCGATAATGTCAGGTTGAGATGTAGACTTATCTACTACTACATGCATACTCCCCTTTGAAGGCGATATTCGGAAAATTGGAAATTTTTGGTAAGGACTTTGGGACCAAACTGCTGAGTTCATCGGTCCCTAGGCTTACGCACTACGTAATCTAACTTAAACTAAGTTATGCCAAGGACAACACACACAAACCCATGCCCGAGGGAGGACTGAACCTCCGACGGGAGGTACCGTGCCAACTGTGACGAGAAACATTAGACCGCACGGCTAACCCTCGCAGCGAAGGAGATATTCGTTCACTGTAATTGGAGCTAGGTAATCCACATGAAAATTGCATTTAGTCTACTGGCACGACGTAAAAAAAATTCTCCTTTTATTCCACTGGCTGATAACTTTATGGTAAGTCACGTACGACGTAACATGTCTTTTATTTGGTGAAGGGTTACGCATATCGAAACGCGGTTTTGGCAAAGGGTAAGGCTTTGACGGGAACGTATTTGTTTTCTTTTTTGTTCGTTAATGTTTTTAGCGCTGCTATCAACTGAGGTAGTGAAGCAATTCCGCTTTTCACACGGAAACGTATACTTTTTATAACTGCATTTCGTGGAGAAGACAGTCATATCGATACAGCGTTTGTTAATAGTGATGTTGAAACCAGTCATAAAAAAATTCCAAAAATGTCCAAGAATGTGAGTGCAATGTGACCGGTATCGGCATTAGCAGTTGAAACCTCGCCGAGCAGAGCTTTCGCGCTACGATGTGTCAGAATGTCAACACATTTGCCTGTTTCCTTGTCTGCACTGCACACAGCTCATTTTTGCTTCAACATACGTAACGTGCAAACATGTACGCCAATGAGGAGAAGTGGAATATACTACTTTATATGGTGAATGTAAAAGAAAATCCATAAAAGCAGTACAGCGATATAGGGCTATCTATCCGGATCGCCAACGTCCGGCACGCCGAACAATTGAACGAATTACTAAGATAATAGTGTGGACATCTCTAAAAAGAATAATTACAGACGTAGGAAAGGAAAACATAGGTACAAAGAAGGTAACTATGAAGAAATCGTGGGTAAAAGAAGATATACTTCAGTTCATCGATGAAAGAAGGAAGTAAAGAATTGTTCACGGAAATTCAACAATACAGAAATACATTTCGCTGAGAAATGAAATAAATAGGAAGCGCGGGGAACCTAAGACGAAGTGGCTGAATGAAAAATGTGAAGAAATCGAAAAACAAATGATTGTCTGAAGGATTGACTCAGCATATAGGCAAGACGAAACAACCTTCTGTAAAATTAAAAGCAAGGGTGATAACATTAAGACTGCAACGGGAATCCCTATGTTAAAAGCAGAGGAGAGAGCGGATAGGTGAAAAGAGTACAACCTTCTGTGAAATTAGAAGCAAAGGTGGTAACATTAAGACTGCAACGGGAATTCCTATGTTGAAAGTATAGGAGAGAGCCGACAGGTGGAAACAGGACGGTGAAGGCCGCTTTGAGGGGGAAGATTTATCTGATATGACAGAGCAAGAAACACGAGTCGATTCAGAAGAGATATGGTATCCAGTATTAGAATAAGAACTTTATAGAGCTTCGGAGGACTTAAGATCAAATATGTAAAAGGGGTGGATAACAATCCATAAGAAATTCTATTTTTGTCGGCTTTCTATTCATGTCGGCTGGTAGAATGTATGGGTCTAGTGACTTAGCATCTGACTTTCGGAAAATATCATCCATACTACTGGGAAGACTGCAAGAGCTGACAAGTGTGAGGATTATCGGGTAGCCAGCTTAACAGCTCATGCATCCAAATAGCTGACAGGAATAATACAGAAGAATGTAAAAGAAAATTGAGCATGTGTTGAATGACGATCAGTTTGGCTTTAGCAATGGTAACTGTAACGTTGCGGTTGATAATGGAAGCAAGACTAGAGAAAAATCAAGACACGTTCATAGGATTTGTCGACCTGAAAACAGCGTTCGACAATGTAAAATCGTTCAAGACGTTCGAAATTCCGAGAAAATTACGTGTAAGCTCTATGGAGACACAGGTAATATACAATATGTACAAGAATAAAGTGGAAATAATAAGAATGGACGACCAATAACGAAGTGCTCGCATTAGAAAGGGTGTAAGAAGCGATGTAGGCTTTCGCTCCTGCTGTTCAATCTGATCATCGAAGAGGCAATGATGGAAGTAGAAGAAAAATTCAGGAGCGGAATTAAAATTCAATGCGAACGGATATCAGAGCAATGATTCGCTGATGTAATTTCTATCCTGACTGAAAGTGAAGAATTACATGATATGCTGAATGTAATGATAAGTCTAACGAGTATAGAATATGGACCAAGAGTAAATCGAAGAAAGACGAAAATAGTGAGAAGTAGCAGGTATGAGAACTGCGAGGAACTTAACATTAGAATTGATGGTCACGAAGCAGATGAAGTTAAGGAATCCTACTACCTAGTCAGCCAATTAACTAATGACGGACCGTGCAAGGAGGACATCAAAAGCAGTCTATCAATTCCTGGCGAAGAGAGGTCTACTAGTACCAAACATCGGCCTTCATTTGAGACAGAAATTTCTTAGAATGTACTTTAGGATCATAACATTTATGGTAGTAAAGCATGGATTGTGGGTAAAGCGGGAAGAGTCAGGCTTTTGAGATGTGGTGCTACAGACGAATGTTGAAAATTAGGTAAGGAATGAGGAGGTTCTGCTCAAAACCGGAGAGGAAAGGGATATGGTGACAACACTGACAAGGAGGAGGGACAGAATGATAGGACAAATGCTAAGATACCAGGGAATGACTTCCATGGTACTATAGGGAATTGCAGAGGGCAAAAACTGGAGGACGGCAGAGATTGGAACACATCCAGCAAGTAATTGGGGATATAGATTGCAAACACTACTCTGAGATGAGGTTGATACAAGAGAGGAATTTGTGGCGAGCCACATCAGAAAATTGAAGCCTAATAGAAAAAATAAAGAAAGTTCGGACAGACTGCTTGAACGTCAAGATGATGACAAGAAAAGAGACTGAAGCTGACAGAGAAAAAGAAGAACCTCTTCTGGCTACAACACTATTGAATCCGCACAGTTGTACGAGACATGTTGCCAAGAAATATGGAATCAGCCAGACGATTGTCATCGTGAATCGTCAGAATCTCCATCCCTATCACGACACCTCATCCAGCACTCGCCGACCGTGATTTTAAACATATAAAGAATTTTGTCCGTTTGCCCTTCAGCAACTGCGAGACGCACCTACGTTTTACCAGAGTGTGCTTTTTACCGATGAAACAACGTTTAAAACTACGCTAATGTAAATTTAAATAATAACTTATACTACAGGGCAGCCGAGAACACACAATGGCTTCGTCAAATGAACATCAATGGCAGTGGAGACTAAACGTATGGTGTAGTGTCATTAGAAATTACATTGTGGAACCTTGCTTCATATCAGGCATCGGAATGCGGTCATTAGGTGGACACCAACGTATTTTTAATAAAATCGTTAGTTCAAAGAATGTATCCCATATGATACAATTTAGAGTAATGCACACTTTATGACGAACATCCTGCCAGTTCTTCTAGAAAAGGTACAACTGGATATTGGATATTCTAAGGGCTGCAACACGATGACTGTCCGGCTCACTTGTCCCGTGTTGCAACACAAATACTGAATGAGAACTTTCCTGGGTGCTGGATAGTACGAAATTCTGTTTTCAAATGGCCTACGAGTTCCTCCGATTTAATATCTCTAGATTTCTTTCTTTGGGGAGCACTCAAAGATATTGTCTATGACGCAGCGTCAAGTACGCCAGACGATATTGGTCGTCAAATTACCAGTGCAAACTGTACCATATCATCCACAGTAATGGCATCTGTTCATCGTTCTTACTAACGGCGATTGGAGATGTACCTTTCAGTCTATGGTCAACATTGTGAACACATGCTTAAATAATGGGCAATCAAATCATTTTTAGGAAATTGTTTATTTCACTTACTTTTGTACGAAATTTCACCGCAGTATGAAGTAAGTCGATAGCGTGTAATGCATTACGGTCTTGCTTTCGGGTTAAAACGATATTTCATTAGAAAAAAATTTATTTAGCGGTCATTAGGTGGTCACCAACGTAATTTTAATAAAATCGTTAGTTCAAAGAATGTATCCCATATGATACAATTTAGAGAGAGCTGGCCGACAGCACGTATTTTACAAGGAGCACACAGTCAGGCACAGGGAAAGATAGGTCAAATCTTCCTTCTAACATTCAGATGTTTAACCCACCTGTTTCCTTCTGCAGCGTGTAAGACCTCTCTAGTTTTGGAGAATAAACAGTTGATTCCTCATTTTCAGCTTACGTAAATCTGGGAAAACAAATGTTAAAAGCACTTTTCCTAAGACTTTTGTGACACGCTACTTTCTGATCTTCGTGGTATTTCCGTATACAACATTCGTAGGTGAACCTGCATCTAGGTCGTAAGCTGGTTCAAGTTTTATTCTCGTAGCGCAGGCCTGCGTTACGGTACACAACAAAAAATGGAACTGAGCGTATGGGATCGTCGGCCGGAAGGCCCGAGCCAGGACAACACAACACCCAGTCTCCGAACAGAGAAAATGTCCGACTGGCTGGGAAATGAACCCGGGCCCACTTCCAGGGGAGGGGAGCACATTACCATCCAGCTCAGCAAGCGGACTACGGTACAGAAGTACTCAGCATCGTCCGAGACGCATGTTTCGCAGTGTTCGCACCACAAATGCCGTTTCCAGTCACCGTGCTCTCACAGTCTAGTATATTTCTTGAATTTTTTTACGACAGGTTTGAACGTCAACTTTACCAAACACTGTTGTTGTTATTGTTATGGTCTTCAGTCCTGAGACTGGTTTCATGCAGCTCTCCATGCTACTCTATCCTGAGCAAGCTTCCTTATCTCCAAGTAATTACTGCAACCTACACCCTTCTGAATCTGCTTGGTGTATTCATCTCTTGGTCTCCCTCTACCATTTTTCCCTCCACGCTGCCCTCCAATACTAAATTGGTGATCCCTTGATGCCTCAGAACATGCCCTACCGACCGATCCCTTCTTCTAGTCAAGTTGTGCCACAAACTTCTCTTCTCCCCAATCCTATTCAACACCTCCTCATTAGTTAATGTGATCTACCCATTTAATCTTCAGCATTCTTCTGTAGCACCACATTTAGAAAGCTTCTATTCTCTTCTGGTCCAAACTAGTTATCGTCCATGTTTCACTTCCATACATGGCTACACTCCATACTAATACTTTCAGAAATGACTTCCTGACACTTAAATCTATACTCGATGTTAACAAATTTCTCTTCTTCAGAAACGCTTTCCTTGCCATTGCCAGTCTACATTTTATATCCTCTCTATTTCGACCATCATCAGTTGTTTTGCTCCCCAAATAGCAAAACTCCTTCACTACTTTAAGTGTCTCATTTCCTAATCTAATTCGACTACATTCCATTATCCTCGTTTTGCTTTTGTTGATGTTCATCTTGTATCCTCCGTTCAAGACACTATCCATTCCGTTCATCTGCTCTTCCAAGTCCTTTGCTGTCTCTAATAGAATTACAACGTCATCGGCGAACCTCAAAGTTTTTGTTTCTTCTCCATGGATTTTAGTACCTACTCCGAATTTTCCTTCACTGCTTGCTCAATATGTAACACCACAGCTCTTATGCTGTATGGATTTATTTTGTTTTTGTTTTATTTAATGTTATAACATTGAGTATCTGTAAATGTGTGATTGAATCGATAACATAAAATTGTATACTCCTTTCATTGTAAAAACTTTGGTGTCTTGATTTGATTCTATGCAAAGTAGTGTATCTGTAATTTATATTCTTTGTCCCATTTGGAGGGAACAAAACTTACTGTATATGATTGTAATTTTGTGTGAATAATTTTTTGTAGAGATGTCTATATGTGTAAATGTTTTGTTTTATTTAATGTATTTGGTTGCTGTTATGTAAATTGCTGATCGTCACTTAGGGTTCTTAGTTAATTTGTATGTAAAAGGTGTAGTGGTTCCCCTCGGGAACGGAACTGTGTAGCGCGCGCAAATTGTGGTTGGCCTAGGTGGAAAAGGTAGAACTGATAGTCAGTCGGGCACGAGCCAGCAGTCGGAGACGAGCTACGAGTCCGTGCACTGCCATGTAACAGACGCGTATTGTGCTGATTCCGAGAGAGGCTTTTCCTGCTTCTTTCCAAGGCCTCGGATGGATGGATAAATAGCTGGAACTATTCTGGAGTTTGTATCTATCATCGCCACCAAGAAATGACAGAGTCCAGCAGTTCTGCCTAAAATTCCACCTACCAACATGCAGTTGCCACCACATTGGGCAATCATTGCAACGTAATACTATAATGATGTACAGTGAAGGATCAGCTTAATGGACGTGCTAATGTGCTGAAATATAAGGTAATTTGTATCTGAATTTGTGTACCTACCTTGATTTTTCTCCTCATCATAACACCTCTCAGGTTCATTTCCGTTTGAGCTAAAGTGATATCCGAGTGTCCTTACTAAAAGAAATTAAAGCCTAGAGTTTTGCTGATTAATGCCTCTTGAACTTATTAAAAAGAAAGTTAAAGTTAATGTGGCAATAGAGTGAGTTAAAGTAAAGGTTATTTGCTCAAAACAATTTTTCCTATTAAAACTGCTATTTAAAGGGCTGTTGCTAACTTCAATATTAAAAGTTCTTAAGACTGAGGCTTATAAGGCAAATGATCACATTATTGTCTGTAGTAAATTCTAAAAGGTGAGTCAGTTTCTTGCAATTTGGTCAGCATTGTGTTTCGCTGTAGTAAAATTGAGAAAGCTGCAGTTGTGAAACAGTATATATTCATGTTTGCTAAGTGTTTGTGTACCTTGTGTATTAGAAGTGCATGTTAATAGTAATGTCATAAAGACCATTCACTTTATGTAAGCCTGAAAGTAATAGGGTGTTTCGGGATCTCTTATAATTTAGCAAATAGTTTGTGCTGCTCCAGTTGTTAGCTTCAATCTTAAAACATATGTGTGTCAGAGTTCATTGCACTCGCGTGTGGCTAAGTCTAGGTTGTGTTTGTCCATTATAGTTACTTATACCTACTTTCATAAACGAGAACGTTAATCTTTCTCTTGCCTAATTAGGCTGGCGACCGTTTCCCTTATTCTATAAACAGTATAGCTACGCAAAATTTTGTTTGTCACTATTCCAATATTAACGTAATTCTGACTTTCATTTCCGATAAGCCACCTCCGTTAGGAACAACATGGTCAACATAACAAAATTCCTCTCAGAGGGTAACACTGCTCTGTTGCTTTGTGCCATAATTGCTTTTACAAATTAGTTTTGTCACAACCTGTTTCTGGCATTGAGGTTATGGTACAGTAGTAGCAGACAGGAGTGTTATAAATATACGGATTGAATAACATCGGGGAGAGGCTACAACCCTGTCTCACTCCCTTCCCAACCACTGCTTCCCTTTCATGTCCCTCTATTCTTACAACTGCCATTTGGTTTCTATACAAATTGTAAATAGCCTTTCGCTCCCTATATTTTATCCCTGCCACCTTCTGAATTTGAATGAGAGTATTTCAGTCAACATTGTCAAAAGCTTTCTCTAAGTCTACAAATGCTAGAAACGTAGGTTCGCCTTTCCTTAATTTAGCTTCTAAGATAAGTCGTAGGGTCAGTATTGCCTCACGTGTTCCAATATTTCTGCGGAATCCAAACTGATCTTCCCCTAGGTCGGCTTCTACTAGTTTTTCCATTCGTCTGTAAAGAATTCGCGTTAGTATCTTGCAGCCGTGACTTATTAAACTGATAGTTCGGTAATTTTCACATCTGTCAACACCTGCTTTCTTTGAGATTGGAATTATTACATTCTTCTTGAAGTGTGAGGGTATTTCGCCTGTTTCATACATCTTGCTCACCAGATGGTAGAGTTTTGTCAGGACTGGCTCTCCCAAGGCCGTCAGTAGTTCTAATGGAATGTTGTCTACTTCCGGGGCCTTGTTTCGACTCAGGTCTTTCAGTGCTCTGTCAAACTCTTCACGCAGTATCATATCTCCCATTTCATCTTCATCTACACCGTCTTCCATTTCCATAATATTGTCTTCAAATACATCGCCCTTGTCTAGACCCTCTATATACTCCTTCCACCTTTCTGCTTTCCCTTAATTGCTTAGAACTGGGTTTCCATCTGAGCTCTTCATATTTATACAAGTGGTTCTCTTTTCTCCAAAGGTCTCTATAATTTTCCTGTAGGCAGTATCTATCTTACCCCTAGTGATATGTGCCTCTACATCCTTACATTTATCCTCTAGCCATCCCTGCTTAGCCATTTTGCACTTCCTGTCGATCTCATTTTTGAGACGTTTGTATTCCTTTTTGCCTGCTTCATTTACTGCATTTTTATATTTCTCCTTTCATCAATTAAATTCAATATTTCTTCTGTTACCCAAGGATTTCTACTAGCCCTCGTCTTTTTACCCGCTTGATTCTCTGCTGCCTTCACTACTTCATCCCTCAAAGCTACCCACTCTCTTTCTACTGTATTTCTTTCCCCCATTCCTGAGATTTCTTCCCTTACGCTCTCCCTTAAACTCTATACTACCTCTGGTTCTTTCAGTCTATCCAGGTCCGATCTCCTTAAATTCCCACCTTTTTGCAGTTTCTTCGGTTTTAATCTACAGTTCATATGCAATAGACTGTGGTCAGAGTCCACATCTGCCCCTGAAAATGTCTTACAATTTAAAACCTGGTTCCTAAATCTCTGTCTTACCGTTATATAATCTATCAGAAATCTGTCAGTATCTCCAGGCTTCTTCCATGTAAAAACTTTCTTTTATGATTCTTGAACCAAGTGTTAGCTATGATTAAGTTGTGCTCTGTGCAAAATTGTACCAGGCGGCTTCCTCTTTCATTTCTTACCCCTAATCCATATTCACCTACTACGTTTCCTTCGCTCCCTCTTTCTACTACCGAATTCCAGTCACCCATGAATATTAAATTTTCGTCTCCCTTCACTATCTGTATAATTTCTTTTCTTTCGTCATACATTTCTTCAATTTCTTCGTCATCTGCAGAGCTAGTTGGTATATAAACTTGTACTACTGTAGTAGGTGTGGGCTTCGTGTCTATCTTGGCCACAATGATGCGTTCACTATGCTGTTTATAGTAGCTTACCCGCATTCCTATTTTTTTATTCATTATTAAACCTACTCCTACATTACCCCTCTTTGACTTTGTATTTATAACCCTGTATTCGCCTGACCAAAAGTCTTGTTCTTCCTGCCACCGAACTTCACTATTTCCCACTATATCCCACTTTAACCTATCCATTTCCCTTTTTAAATCTTCTAACCTACCTGCCCGATTAAGGGATCTGACATTCCACGCTCGATCCGTAGAATGCCAGTTTTCTTTCTCCTGATAACGACGTCCTCTTGAGTTGTCCCCGCCCGGAGATCCGAATGGGGGACTATTTCCTTCCGGAATATTTTACCCAAGAGGACGCCATCATCATTAACCATATAGTAAAGCTGCATGCCCTCGGGAAAAATTACATCTGTAGTTTCCCCTTGCTTTCAACCGTTCGCAGTACCAGCACAGTAAGGCTGTTTAGGTTAGTGTTACAAGGACAGATCAGTCAATCATCCAGACTGTTGCCCTTGCAACTTCTGAAAAGGCTGCTGCCCCTCTTCAGGAACCACTCGTTGGCCTGGCCTCTCAACAGATACCCCT
Organism: Schistocerca cancellata; assembly: GCF_023864275.1. Classification (NCBI taxonomy): domain Eukaryota; kingdom Metazoa; phylum Arthropoda; class Insecta; order Orthoptera; family Acrididae; genus Schistocerca; species Schistocerca cancellata. The sequence goes on along the minus strand of NC_064631.1, from coordinate 632,575,870 downwards.
ACGTTGTGGGTACACCTACGGTACGGCTATCTGTATCGCTGAGGCACGGAAGCCTTCCCACCAACGGCAGGGCCCATGGTTCGTGGGGGGGGGGGGGGGGGGGGGGGGGGTAGCAAACACTATATAACGGTTATACTCAAGAGCTATCGAAATCAGTTGTAAAAAGTACAGTGTTAGATTTAAAAATCGTACTTGTGGCAGTATCTCAGTTGATACCGGAGCTAAAAACATTAACAATATAAATGATATTACATAGCGTTATTCTATTCACTTTATCGAATGCTTTTTCAAAGTCCATGAAAGCGTGATGAGTTTCCCTACTGACTTCTTGTCTCTCTTCTGTAACTGATTGCAGTGTAAATATATTGTTAGTAGCTGATCTTCCTTTTCTAAAACCTCATTATTCCTGAGGCGCTAGTTTTTCCAATACACTTTTATGTCATTCGTTCGGGATGTTGGCATATAGGCTGAATCTAGGAGGCTTATACCTCCATAGTAAGCACATTTATTTTTATAAACATTGTTAAGAATAGATACTACTTTAGCCCTTAGCTAGTCTTTTGATACCATCTTATTCCTCCAAGATCGATTATGGATGAAACCGTACACGTAAGAACAGCTTTCCATATTTAAAAAACAAGAATTTTCCAGTAAGAATTTCAGTTATTACTGCCCAGTAACTTTGATAGTAGCGTGTTCCTAATTACTGCAGTATTTCTCGTTTGCGTGGCATAATTCAGTGGGTATAGATTTCACAGACCAGTCCCACGCTAAAGCTGTTACGTTGTACGAAGTGCAGAAAATAGAGATATTTAACCTGAAATTAGTTCCGCTCTCACTACCCTCCGTGGCATTTTAAGTGGATCTGCGTGGACGTGTTGATGTGGGGATGATTTGTTTTTGGACTAGTTCATCAACCGCTCTGTAGAGAACCTGTGTGTCAGGTTCCATGAATAATACCAGCAATATGGAGCTGCGAATGAAATTAGAGTCCTCACTCAAACAGCAGTGCCGGCACGTTAGTTATGCTAATGCGATTCCACCGTAATCACTGAGCGGCGGACAAAGTACATCTACATCTACATTTATACTCCGCAAGCCACCCAACGGTGGGTGGCGGAGGGCACTTTATGTGCCACTGTCATTACCTCCCTTTTCTGTTCCAGTCGCGTATGGTTCGCGGGAAGAACGAGTGTCTGAAAGCCTCCGTGCGCGCTCGAATCTCTCTAATTTTACATTCGTGATCTCCTCGGGAGTTATAAGTAGGGGGAAGCAATATATTCGATACCACATCTAGAAACACACCCTCTCGAAACCTGGACAGCAAGCTACACCGCGATGCAGAGCGCCTCTCTTGCAGAGTATGCCACTTGAGTTTGCTAAACATCTCCGTAACGCTATCACGGCTACCAAATGACCCTGTGACGAAACGCGCCGCTCTTCTTTGGATCTTCTCTATCTCTTCCGTCAACCCGATCTGGTACGGATCCCACACTGATGAGCAATACTCAAGTGTAGGTCGAACGAGTGTTTTGTAAGCCACCTCCTTTGTTGATGGACTACATTTTCTAAGGACTCTCCCAATGAATCTCAACCTGGTACCCGCCTTACCAATAATAAATTTTATTTGATCATTCCACATCAAATCGTTCCGCACGCATATTCCCAGATATTTTACAGAAGTAACTGCTACCAGTGTTTGTTCCGCTATCATGTAATCATACAATAAGGGATCCTTCTTTCTATGTATTCGCAATACATTACATTTGTCTATGTTAAGGGTCAGTTGCCACTCCCTGCACCAAGTACCTATCCGCTGCAGATCTTCCTGCATTTCTCTAATGCTGCTAGCACGGCCACAATAGGCGTTTCCAAAATTCCAGCCCACATAATGATATATTACTCTCATCACACTCGTGGAGTTAGCGCTTTCCACACCGTGCCTATAATCTTCATTTGCCAGTGGTCTACGGTTTCGTAAGTGAATAATTTCGAAGCATCATGTTTGCAATTCGTATCGGTATCGGAACTACAGGTCTAAAATATATACGTCACATTTTGAAAGACTGATCCAAAGGATGCTGTTATTTCTATCACGAGCAGATGGAATATTCGTCATAGGTAGATACGCATACAAGTTGAGTAAGCATTAGTGTAAAAGACAATGTTTTATGATGAACTAATGTCACCCATTAGCGTACAAATACATGTTAGTTACTGAGTGTTCAGTCTTCTTAACTTTCGTTCCAACGCCAAATAGATACAATAGGGCATTATAATATCTCCAGAATTGAGCTTCGCCTCAGGGTGGCTTTTGTTCCTGAAGAAATGTTTGCTTATGTTCATCAATGCTAATGCAAAACTTCTCTGCATGACTAGAATAAGAAATACACATTGGATTGTGTCGCTTAGACCCATTGTGATCGCTGCCATCGGACCATTCAACCATTCTAGAACGATTAGTTGGAATTATGTTTATAGTATACAGTAGTCAGGGATTATCTAATTTTACTATTTTAGCTTGCACTCCAGAGAACGTTATGTTTAAATGTACTTAAGGATGCGGCTATATCTACTGCTAGGTGGTATGGTAAACCAGGTGTATAGCAGAATCTATATGACGAGTCACATTCACAGGTGATAACAACATTGCTGTCACAGTATCGAAAACGGCACGACGGGCGCATCGTCATATGAATTCTGGAACAGCAGCGACAAAGAAGTACTTGTCCTCATACGCTGGCAACCCGAGGCATCGGGTTGGTTCTGTTAGCCATGCGAGAGCGATCGATGTGAACATGACAACGTCCTTTACAAGTGGAATGCCCCTAGGGACCTGGGAGAACAAGATAAAAGTGTACGTGAAAAAACTGCTGTCTGATTTAAACTGGTCGATTAATTAAGATTCCAAAGTGTTCTTCAGTGTCCAAGAAGCCTGTAAATCAATCTAGCGACTGGGATGCAGTAAACTGAGGAATGACAGGTGCAAAAGAGCTTTTGTAGAGATAGATCGTTTTCTGTGGTTATACATCAAAATATTGTTAGACATAATAGCGGTGGGCGCAGACTTGTAGATGTAGTAATAGTAGGAGCGATAGTGATGGTCGTAATGTTTGTGATAGTAATAATAATAATAAAATATTTGCAATATTTTTACCGCAGATTATTAATTAACCCTAAGGGAATTTATAGATGTAACTGAGTAAACCAAATTCGGCCAGTTGCCGAGTGCAATGCAATGTAAATTAAAGATAAAGAAAAAGTGGATAAAACATCTAGAGTTTGATGGATTTATTGTGACAACCAAATGACGCATCTCCAGACATCATGTTCACATCGGAATGCAACATGGGAACGTTTCTCCATGTGATCCCCACAGATCCTGCAGAGATGACATACTGTTTATTACGTTACTAACTGCACTTAGTTTTCCTTGTTTTAGTGCCTTAGTGTCCGATGTAAGTGTACAGCCCGTAATTTTTGGAATAGAGATCTGAGTACGTCACCTATCCGCTCGACGGAACTGAGGACGTGTTTCCGTGAAGTTCTTGATTGTTTATGCTATTCAGTTTTCAATGAACTAAGCAGCCATTAACCTCGTGATATTTCCCGTTTTTCTGCTGGTATTGTTGCTTAATAGCTGCCCTACACCATAATAATAGTACACTACTGGCCGTTAAAATTGCTACACCACGAAGAAGACGTGCTACAGACGTTAAATTTAATCGACAGGAAGAAGATGCTGTGATATGCTAATGATTAGCTTTTCAGAGCATTCACACAAGGTTGGCGCCGGTGGCGACATCTAAAACGTGCTGACATGAGGATAGTTTCCAACCGATTTCTCATACACAAACAGCTGTTGACCAGCGTTGCCTGGTGAAACGTTTTTGTGAAGCCTCCTGTAAGGAGGAGAAATGCGTACCATCACGTTTCAGACTTTGGTAAAGGTCGGATTGTAGCCTATCGCGATAGCGTTTTATCGTATCGACATTGCTGCTCGCGTTGGTCGAGATCATATGACTGTTAGCAGAATATGGAATCGGTGGGTTCAGGAGGGTAATACGGAATGCCGTGCCGGATCCCAACGGCCTCGTATCACTACCAGTCGAGATGACAGGCATCTTATCCGCATGGCTGTAAAGGATCGTGCAGCCACGTCTCGATTCCTGAGTCAACAGATGGGGACGGTTGCAAGACAGCAACCATCTGCACGAACAGTTCGACGACGTTGGCAGCAGCGTGTACTATCAGCTAGCCTCGACGCTGCATCACAGACAGGAGCGCCTGAGATGGTATACTCAATGACGAACCTGGGTGCACGAATGGCAAAACGTAATTTTTTTCGGATGAATCCAGGTTCTGTTTAGAGCATCACTATGGTCGAATCCGTATTTGGCGACATCGCAGTCAATGCACATTGAAAGCGTGCATTCATCATCGCCATAGTGGCGTATCACCCGGCGTGATGGTATGGGGTGCCACGTCCCATGGCTCTAGCCTTCATTCGATCCCTACGAAACCCTACGTTTCAGCAGGATAATGCACGACCGCATGTTGCAGGTCCTGTACGGGCCATTCTGGATGCAGGACACGTTTGACTGCTGCCCTGGCCAGCACATTCTCCAGATCTCTGACCAATTGGAAACGTCTGGTTAATGGTGGTCGAGCAACTGGCTCATCACAATACGCCAGTCACTACTCTTGATTAACTGGGGTATCGTGTTGAAACTGCATGGGCAGCTGCACCTGTACACGCCATCCAAGCTCAGTTTGACACAATTACCAGCCGTATCAAGGTCGTTATTACGGCCAGAGATGGTTGTTCTGGGTACTGATTTCTCAGGATCTATTCACCCAAATTGCGTGAAAATGTAATCACATGTCAGTTCTAGTATAATATGTCTGTCCAATGAATACCCGTTTATCATCTGGGTGTAGCAAATTTAATGGCCAGTTGTGTAAATATTATTATAAGTGGTAATTGTAGTAGTAGTATTAGTAGTAGTAGTAGTAGTAGCAGTAGTAGTGTCCGTCTTCGTACCTGTGTGGTCAGCGCGTTGACCGCCATGTGGAGGAACCGGGTTCGGTTTCTGATAGTCAGGTATTTTTACTTGGTGGGAGAAATGGAATGGAGTGCACTCAATTTTGCGGTATTAACGGCCGGGAGAGTGGTTTCCTCACACCACACCCTAGCATTCCATATCCAATTACACCATTATCAGAGGATGACACGGTGGTCGGTCGTTTCTGCATAGCCCACCAGGGCCTATGGACGGAGCTTACGTACAGTAGTAGCAGCTGTCGAAGTACTAGTGTCAAGGTATTCATTGCCAGAGCGATCGATGACTGAGGTGATGAGCAAGTAGTGTACAATCGACCACAAAAAAGAAAATCACAATGATTTCTTCACGATAAAAATCGATGCTAGACTATGCGATGCTAGCATGTACAACAATGCAGCCTGGAAGGAAGTTTAGCAGTTGGTAGTTGTTGGATCTCTAGCAAACCCACTGTAGGTGTCTGTCATTTCAATTATATTCCCTTGTCATTTTTCAAGTATACATTGAAATCAATCACATATGACTGAAAAAGATTTAAAATTAAATCATTAGCATTTGATGTATCTGTATCAACTGACATAAAGGCCATAGGAAATGGTAGGTGCATGCAGAACATCAGGAACCAGTTTTATGCAGAAAATTCATAACATCTTATAGCTATGCGACACATTTATACAATATTTCACGTTGTCTGCTGTAGCTCTCTGTAATCAGTATTTAAAGTAATACCTTCTTCTGAAACTACAATAGTTACCCCAACGAACTACAATCTGCGACTAAACTAAGTAATTTCCTTCCTTCTGAATTCGTGTGGTCATACAGTAACAGCTTGGTGCTCGTTTCTTGTGATCGGGTAAGTGAAAGAGGTGCCAACTAGGTCGCTATCTTTCCGGCGAAGCTGCCCACGCCGTCGTATGTGGACCACGTATCTCTTCTCTCGGTTGACCGACTTCTGTGCAGGAACGGAGCGAAAACGTATTTCTTATCGATAACAATTTTTCATTTAAACTCGGTTCAGCAGTTCACAGGAGATATGTGCGTTGTTTTAAATATTAGAGGCTTTTGCTGCGAATCACAGATGAAAGAAGAATTTCATATTTCAGAGACTCGTTGGTCTGTAATCAACAGCATCCCCACATACGTATATCTTACATAGTAGCTGTTTAATACTATGTAGCAGGTAATCTTAAGTGTACTGCGCAGTTACCACATACACTGTACCTTCATCTCTGGAGGGATACTGGTTCAGGTTGGACAGATAAAGAAATTCGAAATAATTGAAAGATATGAAAGAAAAGAGCTGTTTTAATGGTACTGAGGCTGCAGAAAGAATGCGTATAGACGCAGAATTTTGTACATGTAAGCTCGTCTGGCAAACAAAGCGTACCAGTCAGAAGGAAAGAATTTAATGGAATTAATAATTACTATTAAAAACAGTCTTGATCACGATTTATTTAACAAGGTGACCGGTTTCGACCACTACTGTGGTCATCTTCAGACCATTGAGTAGGAACCCCTTTCTGTTGGAGAATCAGAACTCACGGATTCTGGGAGTTTGGGATGTTATTTCAGTGGTTAGGAAATCGAGTGAAACTGACAAACAACTTGCTAGTGTTAGTTCAAATGGTTCAAATGGCTCTAACCACTATGGGACTTATCATCTGAGGTCATCAGTCCCCTAGACTTAGAACTACTTAACCCTAACTATCCTAAGGACATCACATATCCATGCCCGTGGCAGGATTCAAACCTGCGACCGTAACGACAGACTGGAGCGCCTAGAACCACTCGGCTGCTAGTGTTAGTATACTTACCAGTGCGAATTGCACCCCCCTGGCAGAGCAAGGGTGTCATAACTTCATTGTGTCCTCTCCTATCTAAGCAGGCCCACAGCTGTTCTCACTCTGATATCCTATATACTGACACTAAGTCACATTTGACGTCCGAGATGGTTCCAGAAATTTTCTATTGGGATTAGATCTGCTGACTTCGGTGGCCACGAGAGTACCTCAACATCGCGTACACAGGTCGTAGCGACACGTGCCGGATGTGTACGAGCATTGCCGCTTTGAAAAATGACACCAAGATACTCTCGCGTTTGAGGAATGAGACGGATATCCCGTTTTGGCGACAGATGACCCTCAGTCACTACCGGCCGTGAGCTGCAGTAGCAACCAGTAGCTCCCTGCACAGTGATGCTTGGAATAACAGCGCTATGCCTCTCCAAAACAAGAATGGATAGCTCTTTTACCAAAGTAATAAAACGGAACAGCTACAGCCGTCCTTTCGATGTTATTTGTTATATGGCTACGAGTTTAGGTGATTCAGGACATTATCGTCAGGCCTCAACTGACGCAGACGCAGTTGACTCCTATTATATACATGTGGTGTCACCGCCAGACACCACACTTGCTAGGTGGTAGCTTTTAAATCGGCCGCGGTCCGCTAGTATACGACGGACCCGCGTGTCGTCACTGTCAGTAATTGCAGACCGAGCGCCACCACACGGCAGGTCTAGAGAGACGTACTAGCACTCTCCCCAGTTGTACAGCCGACGTTGCTAGCCATGGTTCACTGAGAACTACGCTCTCATTTGCCGAGACGATAGTTAGCATAGCCTTCAGCTACATTTGCTACGACCTAGCAAGGCGCCATTACCAGTATAGATATTGAGATTCTATTAATGTATCATCAAGAGCGATGTTCTACAAATGTGGATTAAAGTTAAGTATTCCAGAAGCTACGTACTTTTCTTTATAGCATTCATTACGTATCCTGTTTCAGACCGCACGCCAGCCTGCGTGAGTTTAAGCGCGTGCCTTTCGGCTTCCTCGCATTGTGTCTAGGCTGTCTTGTCTAGACACAACAATACACCCATTCTGTAAGTGGTCAGCTTGTATGAACTAGTTTCCGTAGACTGTAACAACGTAGTTCTGTCTCCCACCATCAACTTCCAATTGACAGGAGAAATATTAAAAATTCCACGCTCGCCGACGATGTTAATCCTGGGTTGACAGGAAACGAAACGTACCACTGAAAACAAAGTGACGCTATTCATCAGCAATTCGTGCTTCCCCGTTGTGACACCACTCCAGATTCAACCGCATCCATAGTGTTAACGAGAACCTACGAATGATACGGTAGTTCTCTAGTCGATGCTGCTAGTCTTGGTGTGGGATGACACAGTATTTTGCAGGGACTCCATTACTGGATGTCGAATGTTAGGCGTAGATTTAGAGAAACTGTGATGGGCTTTTTGCTCAATCAGACGATCCCCCATTTTTCTCGTCAGAAGTGGTCGACCATAAACCTGGTGACTATTATGCCTAGGTTCCCATTCAGTCAATTAATGGGCCGCTGTCACATCCTAACGCCGCACAAATCTGAATATTGCACGTGTCGATCATGTAGCCAAATGGAGACCCACTATGAGGCCTATTCAGACACCATCATGTGTTGATATCGTTGCCTCAACGAGTATGCGGCATCTCCATATCCTCTTCACTACTCGCTCAACGTTTGACGCTATTCGCGTCCGTGGGATACCGTACCAGGGCTGGTAACCACCCTAAAGTACTCTGATGGCCGGTCTACCATTCACAGAGGGTTGTTATTCTTCACATACATGCCGTCCGTGTGTACTTGTACAAATCTACAGTGGCATCTTGCATGGGGGCTTAATTATAAAAAAAATAAGAATGCAAATATTTTTAGTAGCTGTAAGTCCGATTACGCAATTCTCGTAAACGGCTGGCCCTGACTAGTTTTAGTACGCAATCTGACTGCATGGAATAACAACAAACAATGAAAGAAAATTTTCGTTAACACAGTTAATTAATTAAGTCCCCAGCAACTATAAAACCTACGAAACCAACAAAGCACAAGTGTAGCTGTTCTGTATGTGGTAGTATGACTCAACGCACATCTGGCACGGTTCTTCTTCAACAAGACAAGAATTTTTAAATACCAATTATACTGACGTGATAAAAGAAAATTAGAAATACTATAATTGTGCAAGAAAACCAAAATTACACTCTAATACAAGAACACACGCCAGATGCTTTGTTGACTGAACCTGTAATGACACACTTCTCAGGACACTCAAATAATAAAACAACATAATACTTATTACCTTCATATATATTGACGAAAAGCACTCAGATCATTACAATATCTCCATTGGAATAACATCTGCTATCTCTCCCATCAAATAACTGCATAAAACATGGGACAACACTCTCCACTACCACATCTCACTCTGACTTCACGACAAGCAGTGTCCACCACAACTTCTCGGCGAGAACTGCCTGTCGCTGCGTCTCAATAATCACTGCCAGTGGAGGCGGCGGAACAATACTCTCTGGCGCGATTTCTGGCGCTGTGGCTCAGTGTAGCCACCTTTCAATCTGACCCCACCGTCTCGATATTATGCTTTATCGTCTCAACCACATGTCTCACGTAAGTGTCATCAGGTGCGTTTTTTGTGTTGTTTTGGCGGATATTAGCAGTTTCTTTCTTGCAACGTGAAGCTGAAGTCAGCTCAAATGAAATCACGTCTTTCTTGCGACGCCGAACGTCGACGAAATGCGTCAGTTTGTGTCACTTTGAAAACAAAATTACTTTTACAGCGGGATTTTATGTGCCAATTCGATAGAGCGGCACCAAATTAGTCTGGTGCGATATTATTTTTATCGCTACAAGTTGACAGGGAGACTGAAACTGGAAGAAAATAACCAGTACCCCAGCAGTGAGTCATGTGCCGCCTTGGACCCTCGCAGTCTGCTGGCGCCATGTAGCAGTGTTGCTCAGTCGCTGCTGCAGTACTGGTTACTTTCTATATTTTATTGTATATGTTAATGAGTACTAGTAAACATGAACATCGCACTGTTCGTAGACTAACTTGGGAGTGCTCTATTGAATGGGCACATAAGGTTCCGCTTTAGAAATCATTTTGTTTGTAACAGGAAACTACCAACGTCTTTAGTCGACACTGGGGGTCGCATGAGAGGCGTGAATAGTATTTTCTTGAGCTGACACCAGCTATACATTGCAAAAGCTAAATAGCAAATACCTGTAGAAACATTATTGAAAATGTGCCTGACGTCTCTTTGAAGGGACACCCGACATATGTTCCTTCCGAGAAGAGAGCAGGTGTAGGTAAGCCTCGTCAAGTAAAACATCATTTGTCTGCAATAATTAAAGACACTTCAGCTTTAATGTCCCATCGACGAAAAATCATGTAAGCCAAGCTCGTACTGGAGAAGTACGGGGCTTAGGAAATCGTCCAAGCTCGTTCAGACGAGTAACCGATACCAACATTCACCTTTTATTACACAGATAAGTCACAGTAAATTTATTCCTGAACATCTGCGAAGCGATTTGAACAGTCCTTCTACAACAAATGAGCCATATGTGTTACTGTTGTTCTTGTCATCCTGTTCAGTTTCTCTGATAAAGAAAAAATTTCACAGTTCCATTTTGCAATCAATTAATTTTAGTTTGAATGATATGTCATCCATTGCACACTATTGTTGCTTCAGGTGCGGCTGACTCTTACCTTTACTTCAGTCTTGTTTAAACGGACAATTTCTGAACCTATGCAGGAAACACGTTGAAATTGTTTTTTCAATATCCACCTTAGTTAATTCTAACATTACTACTGCTGATATTTACGAGTGCACCTGCAACCGTGTCGTAATGTGGCTGGCTGTTGAGCTCTCGACATGATATGTGAAAGAAAATGACTTCAATCATAAAATTTTGTTACACAGGTAACATATCGCTCTCAGAATAATCGCTGCATGAGGATCAACTCCACGTTTGTACGTTCTGTAACCATTTTGAGGCGGGTGATTGTAGCCTCGATGAGACGACACACAAATGTGGAAATTTCACTTTTCATAATATGTCAGGGACACTTCTATACCGGCTAACACCGACACTGCAGATGGAGGACGGATGAGGGTAAATGGCACCAATATTACAGTATGCCCACGAGGTGACGTGAATTCTCGTCAGGAGATCCAATGTAGGATCGTACACAGAAAAATTACACTTAATCCAACCTCAAGACAGCAAGTGACATCAATTCGGGCCACTAAATAAGATATCCTCTTCCTACGTACCACCTAGAGAAGGTCTGACGTAAGTACTCACAAGAAAGATGTGCAAAGTGAGTTGAGGGTGCCGGCCGGTCGCAGATTCGAATCCTGCATCAGGCATGGATGTATCTGATGTCTTTAGGTTAGTTAGGTTTAAGTAGTTCTAAGTTCTAGGGGTCTGATGACCACAGAAGTTAAGTCCCACAGTGCTCAGAGCCATTTGAACTATTTTTTTGAGTTGAGGGTCCATCAAGTTGGAGGATTGGATATGCACGACGATCAGGCCTTCTTTGTCCTAATTCCCGACATTATAATATCAACTATGTACAAGTAAATCAAATATGAATTCCTAGATTCTCTTGTTGCACTGGCTGGAATACATGGACATATTTGACACCGTACCTTTTAAATCGGTCTTTTTCCAGACCAATATTCCAGACTTAAAAAGATACTACTACTCTATGGTCCCTAACAGATCACTTTATTTTTACGGAACTTACAATATTACTAAAATATGTAAATCCTTACAATAGATCTGTAACAGTTTAGGTTGTCGATTCTATTAAATATCTACGGATTACAATTACGAACAACTTAAATTGGAGTCATCAGAAAGAAAATGTTGTGGTGAAGGCGAACGCTTAGTTACTGAAAACACTGTTTACATAATGCTTGCCCATCATCTTCTGGACTGTTGCTATACGGTATGATACCATCTGGGACTGATGGAAGACATGAAAACTGTTCACAGAAAGGTAACTCGTTTTGAACAATCGCGAAATAGGAGTGAGTGTCATGGATATGATAAACGAGTTGGGGTGGCAATCGCTAAAACAACAGCGTTTATCGTTGTGTCGAGATCTTCTCAAGAAAATTTCTCTCATGACTTGCCGCCTCCGTTGCCAGATTATTTTGTTGTCTCCTGCCTACATAATTATGAATAAATGGGCATTGCAATCAAGAAAGTGAAAACAGAGCTCTCACGGAGAGATTTAGGTGTCCATTCCTCCGACTTGATATTCGAGAATGGAATGGTTAAGGAATTGTTTGAAAGGATGTCGTAGAACCCTCGGCCAAGCACTCGAGTGTTAATGGAAGAGTAGTCATGAGGCTGTAAATATAGGAAATTATAATGCTACATTTGTGAATTTGTCGACTTGTAATTACAATTTATCATTGCATTAAGCTCACCTGACTTCAAGCATTCCAAATTAGTCTGTGCATTAGTAAAGAAGAAAGTACACAATACGAGCTTTCTATATGCTGGAGTAGCCTGCGTCAGCAACTTCTGTGATTCAATAGAATGAAAAACCAGTCCAAGTTGCAAATATTTACTTTTTATTCATTCGCTGACTAGTTTCGGGCCGAGACCCATTTTCAAATCATTATAACATAGTCGAAAATGGCATTTCCGAAAACGTCAAAAATGAGCAGTGAACATTAACAGTGCATAGAGATATGTTATTATGATTTGAAAGTAGCACGAAACTAGTCATCAGTGTGAGTAAAAAGGAAAAATTTTCATCATGGAGTGCTTTTTTTTCTACTGAAAGTACAGATTATCTGACTGTATATTGAATACAGTAAAGTCTTACTTGTTATGTTATTTTTGGTTTCTTCGCATGAACTTGTGGACATGTCTGGAGTCCCAGAAAGCACTGAATTCCCTGTGCCACGGTACTGTAGGTCACAATCAGGCGAGCCAAAAGAAAATGATGTAACCAATACATAGTTGGGAATCCTATTGCATGTTGAACAGAGGTCACAATCCTCTTCAGAGGGCAGGGGCAGCCACAACGAGAACGACAGGGGAAGGAGGAGACAGATAGAAGCTGGGGCCAGTATACAGCATGTGAACTAAACTCCGATGGAGAGACACCGTCAATGTTTGCATCCTAATTCTGTTTTAGATGGGGTGCCCACTGCCGCCAAGTGAGTAGGAGAACGTAACTCGCTTGTGTGCACGTGGAGAAGTCTGACTGGCTAAAAGGCAAAATAGGACATTTTGTGGAAAGCGAAGGTTACCTGTTTCTGAGATCCTGCATGAAAAAAAAAGCACTGATCGGTTGAGTATATCAACATACAGTACGGAAGGGACTCTTTTGCATTGTTTGTTCGAATCTTTGTGGCCAGCATTCGGAAGTATAACTGTCATTGGTGATCAGAATCATGCAGAAGGGTCACAGTGGAACAAATACAATAGCAATTCTGCTTCTTACTGGGAGCACTCTGTATAACTAGTCTCCACCCGAAGCACACCTGGGGAGGGATGCTTCAGCAGAGAGGACGACTCTGATTTAGGGATATCTGGAGAGCGGCATTTGGTGCAGGCAAGACAACTTAAGGTCTTACAGCCGCTGTGCCAAGCCACTCGCGTGCAGCGGTGTGCAAAGTATGGTGAGCAACTGAACTGTTCGCAACTACACTCCTGGAAATGGAAAAAAGAACACATTGACACCGGTGTGTCAGACCCACCATACTTGCTCCGGACACTGCGAGAGGGCTGTACAAGCAATGATCACACGCACGGCACAGAGGACACACCAGGAACCGCGGTGTTGGCCGTCGAATGGCGCTAGCTGCGCAGCATTTGTGCACCGCCGCCATCAGTGTCAGCCAGTTTGCCGTGGCATACGGAGCTCCATCGCAGTCTTTAACACTGGTAGCATGCCGCGACAGCGTGGACGTGAACCGTATGTGCAGTTGACGGACTTGGAGCGAGGGCGTGTAGTGGGCATGCGGGAGGCCGGGTGGACGTACCGCCGAATTGCTCAACACGTGGGGCGTGAGATCTCCACAGTACATCGATGTTGTCGCCAGTGGTCGGCGGAAGGTGCACGTGCCCGTCGACCTGGGACCGGACCGCAGCGACGCACGGATGCACGCCAAGACCGTAGGATCCTACGCAGTGCCGTAGGGGACCGCACCGCCACTTCCCAGCAAATTAGGGACACTGTTGCTCCTTGGGTATCGGCGAGGACCATTCGCAACCGTCTCCATGAAGCTGGGCTACGGTCCCGCACACCGTTAGGCCGTCTTCCGCTCACGCCCCAACATCGTGCAGCCCGCCTCCAGTGGTGTCGCGACAGGCGTGAATGGAGGGACGAATGGAGACGTGTCGTCTTCAGCGATGAGAGTCGCTTCTGCCTTGGTGCCAATGATGGTCGTGTGCGTGTTTGGCGCCGTGCAGGTGAGCGCCACAATCAGGACTGCATACGACCGAGGCACACAGGGCCAACACCCGGCATCATGGTGTGGGGAGCGATCTCCTACACTGGCCGTACACCACTGGTGATCGTCGAGGGGACACTGAATAGTGCACGGTACATCCAAACCGTCATCGAACCCATCGTTCTACCATTCCTAGACCGGCAAGGGAACTTGCTGTTCCAACAGGACAATGCACGTCCGCATGTATCCCGTGCCACCCAACGTGCTCTAGAAGGTGTAAGTCAACTACCCTGGCCAGCAAGATCTCCGGATCTGTCCCCCATTGAGCATGTTTGGGACTGGATGAAGCGTCGTCTCACGCGGTCTGCACGTCCAGCACGAACGCTGGTCCAACTGAGGCGCCAGGTGCAAATGGTATGGCGAGCCGTTCCACAGGACTACATCCAGCATCTCTACGATCGTCTCCATGGGAGAATAGCAGCCTGCATTGCTGCGAAAGGTGGATATACACTGTACTAGTGCTGACATTGTGCATGCTCTGTTGCCTGTGTCTATGTGCCTGTGGTTCTGTCAGTGTGATCATGTGATGTATCTGACCCCAGGAATGTGTCAATAAAGTTTCCCCTTCCTGGGACAATGAATACACGGTGTTCTTATTTCAATTTCCAGGAGTGTAGTTGTTTTTCCAGATGTTCCCCTCAGACACATTACCCACTTTCCCACATCATAATCCCCTTGTAACCTGTTTAACACTCAGTTTTAAGTCTAAAAGGATTTGTATTAACTAGCTTTATGAGGGACTCCCTATTTTTATCTCTTGCGAGCTACAGCGCCCACGTTTGCCTATGCTAGGAACACCCCTGTTTATTTAATTCAGTTCAATAAATTTTCTGTTGTGCAACACCTGTAATTAAATTCATGCGATCCTATGGGGAGCGATCCGTTAATCGGTAACGTTACCAAGTACTGACCTTTCTGACATGCATAGGGGTATGTCGATGGCTCAGCAGTAAACTCAAATTCTACAGCAACATCTACTGCCCTGCAGGAATTTATCGCGCTCAAACTGTTCTCGGGATTGAAAGCTGGCTAAAACTCGAAGCAGAAAACTCCGCAATATTTAGCGATCTGTGGAACACATATGGAAAATTAAAAATATGCAGCAGCAACAAGTCGCATGTAACTTTTTCGTTATTTTACATGTTTCACTCGACCAGCGCGAGTATATTCAGAAATTTGTAGCCGAGGGCTACACGTTACCAAATATCGAGCTGTGTATAGCGCCACCGTCACACATAAAAAAAAAGACACGGATTAGACGCCATATGAAGGCGAGTGTCCTTTGCGGTTGCAAAAATATTATATCTATTGAGGTCGAATTAAAGTGTGACAGTGGAACTATTTGGTCGTGTGTAACACACCTAGTGAAATCAAGTTAACTGTTGGATATCTTTACCGGCCACTATGTTCCTCTATGAGAGTGTCAGAGTCACTGAAAAACGTGTACGGTCAACAGCAATGAAATTCGCAGTTAATGCAACATTACGTGGAGGCCAGTTTAGCCTACTGTGTACAGAGTGGGACAGTACTTTTGTACACGCTTTCCGCAAACTGTCTTGAATAACTAGTTCGACAACTCAGACCCAATGGAAATATTTTAGGCCTGGCAGCTACTAATAGGCATGACTTTATCGACGGCGTCAGTATAGAGACAGGAATTAGTGACCATGATGAGACCATACCTAGTACGGCTAATTACTGTTTAATAAATCAGCTAGAAAGGCTATGAGAGTATTTCTGCAAGAAAGAGCAGATAAGCATTTGTTTTATACCACTTAGGCAGTGAACTGACATCATTTAGTTCTAGTATGATGAACGTAGAGGAATGACGACCAAAGTTTTAAAGAAATGTAAACCATGCTCTAGAGAAGTATCTGCCGATTAAGTGGGTTAAGGACAGAAAAGACTCACTGTCGTTTAAGAACGATATTCGGAAAATGTTGAAACAAAGGCTGTTCCACTCTTCTTTCAAAAGAGAGCTCGCAAATGGCGATAGGCAAAGGTTAGTAGAAATTCACGCGTCTATAAAAAGATCTAAGAGCGAAGCACACCACTCCAACCGTCATGCCTTAGTCACAAATCTTTCCGAGAGCCAGAGAAAATTATGGTCCTAAAGGAAATCGCTAAGAGTGTCTAAGGTTTCAATCCAGTTACTCATGGATCAATCTGGTGTGGTAGTAGAGGGCAGCTAAAAGAAAGCCCATGCTTTAAATTTGGCATTAACAAAACGTTTCAGGCTAGAGAAGCCCACAAATACATCGTCCTTTGACTTCCATACGGGCTCCCTTATAGAAGACATTAACTGGCGTAGAGCAACAACGACACCGGAGAAAAGCGCAGGTGAATCCTGGATAATTTTTTATTTTTTGGGTCATCAGTCTTCTGATGGGGGTTGGTGTGACATCAAACTCGACAAGTTCCAGCGTGTCCAGCAAAAACATGTTTACAACGTGGGAGCAATCACTGGGCTCGTCTCCCACGCTAGTGGCCAGCTGCGTCACGTGACAGGCGTAGGCAGTGTCTCTGCGCACTGGCCAAGGTATTGGCGGGGATTTGAACTAATTCAGTTGGAGCGCGGACGTCGTGGTGATTTCACTGCGATATCAAAGATGTGTGTGCTGAGTGTGTTGGAGAAGAAGTAATGACTGTACTGCTTCAAATAAAGTCTTCAGTCCCTTCCCCCTGCAAAATCAAAGGACGTGACTTACGTTACTATAAGTGCAGTTTATTATTTGACGCGATTATGATAGGCTGCCAGTCAAAAAAAATAGATAAGTGAGGGAGAAAGCTCGTACATGTGATCAATTATGGTGTTGGGATTTGAACTTATGATAGATTTTTGTTATGGATGTAAGGAGAATGGCTTTCTCACCGAGAAAATCGGACATCTTGAATAAATAATAAATGATAATAATAATAATAATTATTATTATTATTATACAAATTTGGCCGCTAAAGACCGTGAAAACAGTTATTTCTTGCGCTTCTGGGAAGTCTTTTTTCTCTCAGTCCACACTTCTTTCATTCTTGCGCTGAAGGCGGCTTTTCTCTCTTCAGACCATTTAGTTCCACAAGTCTTCTTAATTTTCACACCGAAACCCGTGAATGAATTCAGTTTTTTTCTAAAAAGGTTTCTGTTATATATTGTTTCCTGATCTATGTCCATTTCTTTTAGATCTCTTTCTGTGTTGATAAACCATAAATTTTTATTTTTTAGATTTGCGATGTACGAAAATATTTGTTTTGTAAGCCTATTCGGGTTCATCCTCATGATGTGAGCATAAAAGGAGCATCTTCTAGTTCTAATTTCGTCTGTAATTTTGCTGCACTTCGCATACACTTCTTTGTTGCTTTTTAGTCTGTATACAGGCTTGCCTTGATCATCTGTTATTTTCCTGTGTCCAAGAATTGTCCTCACAATTCTTCTTTCACGATTTTCTATCTGTTCTGCGTATGTAAAATTTGCCAGTGTTTCTGATGCATATAGTATCTGCGGTCTAATGACAGTCTGGTAGTGTCTGAGTTTAATGTTTTTGGATATACATTTTTTTGAATACATTTGTCTGCAGTAGTGAGTTGCTGTCTCTAGTTTTTGTATTCTAGCCCTGCAGGCTGGATGACCTTTTGCCACAGGCTGAATTAGTTCACCAAGATATTTAAAATGCTTAGATACCTGTATTTTCCCGTATTTCGTAGTTATTTTCTTTGGTGGATTTTTGATATTTGTAATGATTTCTGTCTTTTCAAATGAAATTTGCAAGCCTGCTTTTTCAGCAGTTTCTTTAAGTAATTCTATTTGTTTTATTGCGTCTTTTTGTGTATAAGCTAAACAGGCGAGATCGTCAGCGAAGGCAAAACAGTTGGTTTCAATGGCTTTGTAGCACTTCCCTCCAATATGGACTTTCTCAACTCCATGTTTTTGCGTGAGTTTTCTCCATTCTGCTATGACTTTATCCAGAACACAGTTGAAGAGGACCGGGGACAGCGCATCTCCTTGTATGACGCCGGTTTTGACCTCGAAATGCCGTGAAATTTCTCCTTGGAATTTTACTTTTGATGTTGTATTTGTTAATGTTTCTTTGATTATGGTGATTGTTGTTTCATCTATTTCATATTCTCGAAGTGTTTTGATGAGGGTGTCCCTATCGATTGAGTCATAAGCTTTTTTGAAATCAATGAATGTTATGAAATATTTCTTGCTCCTTGTAGATAAATAGTTCATTGTTGTTTTGAGGTTAAAAATTTGTTCGGCGAAGGATCTTCCTGGTCTGAAGCCAGCTTGATATTCTCCAAGTTTTCCGTCTATAATTGGTGATACACGATTGAGCAGGGCTTTTGATAGAATTTTGTATGGGACTGGGAGAAGCGATATTCCACGATAGTTTTTAAACAAAGGGTGAATTAGGGCAGTTTCCCAGTGACTTGGGATTTTCTTGGTTTCCCATACTTGTTCAAGTTCTTTGTGTAGTGCTTCTACTGATGTTTCTCCCCCAAGCTTGAGCATTTCTGCTGTAATTGTGTCTTCTCCACATGCTTTCCTGTTTTTGAGATTTTTTGTTATGTTTGTGATTTCCTCTCGTGTCGGAGATGTTGAGTGTGTTGGTAATGTTTCTGGTTGCGTAAAACTGAGAGTCTGGATGGGTGTTTGGCAGTTTAGGAGTGTCTCAAAATATTCAGCCAGGATTTCACAGTTTTCTGTATTGTTGGTGGCGAGAGTCTTATTATTTCTCATAAGGTTTAGGCAAGGGGACTGGTATCCTCGGAGTTTCTGGTTGAATGTTTTGTACCAAGCTGCCGTGTTGCATTTCTTGAAATTCTCTTCGATTGACTCCAGTTGTTGTTTTTCATATTGTCTCTTGGTGTTGCGAATAGTTTTCGAGGCATTCTTTCTGGTTTGCTTAGATTCATCAAAGTTGTTTTCAGTTTTATATGAGTTCCACTTTTTCCAGGCTTTAAGTCTTTCATGCATAACTTCATTACAGTTGCTGTCCCACCACGGGTGTCTCGGTTTGCTCTTTTTTGGAAAGGTTGTTTCTGTTGCCTCAATCAAGTTGTTCTGAAATTCTTGGAGGTTTTGTGAAGGGGAGAATGTCTTTAGTTTTTTCTGAAAATCCTTTAGGTTAGAGTTGGGCTTAAGATTGTAATTTCTCAGGGTTGTAAGATCAAAATTTATTTTATTTCTGTTTTTATATTCACCGTTTCTGCTTTTCTGTTTGTTTCGTGGGATCAGTTTAGTTTTTATTTTCGTGAGATAGTGATCGGTGTCGAGGTTTAGAGATTTTCGGACACGTGTGTTCAATATTTCTTTTTCACATTTGGAGGAGATGGCAACGTGATCTATTTGAAATTCTCTGATACTCTTTATCGGAGATACCCAGGTTTTTTGTTTTCTGGGAAGATGTTTAAAACGTGTTGACATTAGCTTGAGTTTAAACTGCTTACAGAGCATAATTAACCTTTCTCCATTTTTGTTGGTTCGTTTGTGTGCGGGAAAGTTTCCGACAATATCGCGGAATTTCTTTTCTTTTCCAATCTGAGCGTTAAAATCTCCTAGAAGTATTTTTGCATTGTTTTCTGGGATTTCTGATATATGATCCTTAAGGTTTTCCCAGAATTCATCTGTTTCTTCCCTATTTTTAGCATTATTTTCTTCATTTGTGGGAGCATGAACATTGATTAATGATAATAATATATAGAAGTACAGTTTTCGAGAGAATATCGTGTTGGAATTTGAATTTGACGGAATTTTCTAGTGGAGGTAGGCCTATAATAATAAATAACAATTAATGATAATAAATGATAATGAATAACAATGAATGATAATGAATGACAATGAATGATAATGTATTTTAATATATAATAATGAATAATACTAAACAAAAGTAAGTTTTTGCAGCCATTATCGTGTTGGAATTTGAATTTGGGGCAATTTTCTAATGGATGTAGGTCTACAATAATAAATAATAATAATAATGAAAGACAATGAATGATAATAAATGATAATTAATGATAATAAATGACAATGAATGAGAATGAATGTTAATAAATAATAATGAATAATAATAAACAAAAGTAAGGTTTTGCAGCCATTATCGGGTTGGAATTTGAATTTGGAGGGAATTTTTGGTGGAGGCAGGTCAATAATAATCAATAATAATAAATGATAATAAATAACAATAAATGATAATAAATAATAATAAATAATAATAAATGTGAATGAATGATAATCAATAGTAATAAAAAGACAAGTACGGTCTTTGCATGCATTATCCTGCTGGAATTCATACTTCCCGCCATTTTTTCTTCTGGTGGCTTAGGTTAGTGGATGTAGCACAATTGGCCTGTTTTCCCCGCCAAAATTGAAACTTCCTGTCATTTTTTCTTGAGGTTAGGTTAGTGGACGTAGCACAATTGGCCTATTTTCCCGCCAAAATCCGCCATCTTGGATGACTTCATGTGGTGTTGCCAATTCTACATTCCGCCATCTTGAATAACGTCATCACCGCCATCTTGAATAAATTTGGCAACAATGGAGAGTGGGGTGGCACCACCCTTGTCCCCCTACTTAGATTCGTTATTATTTTCTCCATAGGTATATGATCTGGCGGACAGAGCGAGCAACAACCTGCGGTTGTTCGCTGATGATGCTGTGGTGTACGATAACATGGCGTTGTCGAGTAACTGTAGGTGGATACATGACGACTTAGACAAAATTTCTTGTTGGTGCGATGAATAGCTTCTGGCTTTAAACGTAGAAATACGTAAGTTACTGCAAATGAACAGGAGAAATATATTTACATTGATCGAATACAGCATTAGTATTACTCTGCATGACAAAGTCAGTCCGATTAATTACCTAGGCGCATGGTTGCAAAGCGATATGAAATGCAACGAGTATATGAGGATTGTAGTGGGTTGTTGTATGGAAGACGAATGTTCAAACTTCTTTGTTTATCAGGTTGGTCCTGGGAAAATGTGATTCATCTGTGCAGGAGACCGCATATGGAACACTAGTGCGATAAATTCTTGAGTACTGCTCCTGTGTTCGGTGTCTGTAAAAGGTCGGATTAAAGGAAGACATCGAAGCAGTTCAGAGGCGGGCTGGTAGGTTGGATCATAACGCAAGTATTACGAAGATGCTTCGAGAATTGAAATGGAAATCACTGGAGAGAATATGACGATCTTTCCTAAGAACATCACTGAGAAAATTTAGTAAACCGATGTTCGCAGGTAACTGCCAAACGATTCTAATTCCGCTAGCTTGCATTTTTCGGAAGGACCACGAAGACAAGGTAAGAGTAATTATGGCTCATACCGAGGTATACAGACGGTCGTTTCTCCTTGGCTAAATCTGCTAGCAGAACTGGAAGGGCAGTGACTAGTGGTGGTACAGAGTACTCCGGCCACGCACAGTGCAGTGGGTTGAGGAACATGTATGTCAATGTAGATGTAGGTGTAGGGAAGAGCACAAAAAGACCAAGAGTTATTGAAGAGACTATTGAACGAGTGAGAGGGTCGTTCACTCGTAGCCCAAAGAAATCAGTCTGGAAGGCTAGTCGTGAACTACAAGTTCTCGTGTCGACTGTTTGGAAAGTTATAAGAAAACACGTAGAACTACGTCCTTACCGTTTACATTTATTACAGGCTCTAAAGCCGGCATACCATGTTTTAAGTGCCAACTTCGCAAACGAAATGTTGTTTCATGACGTTGAAGATTTTCTGGATCATGTTGTCTTCAGTGATGAATCGACCTTTCACCTTAGTGAAGATGTCAACACTCACAATGTGCGCATCTGGGGCTCAAAAAATCTTCACGGGGTGGTACAAATGCAAAGAGATTCCCCCAAAATGACTGTTTTGGTGCCGTATCCTGGCGGAAAGTTTATGGGTTTTTCTATTTTTGGTGAAACTACTGTAACTGGCACTTCTTACCTTGAAACACTAGAGCAAAGGCTCATCCCTCAGTTGAAAGAAGATGAGCCAGAGAACTTCATTTTCCAACAAGAAGGTACGCCACCTCACTGGCTTAGCGAAGTACGCGATTGGTTGAACTTCACTGTACCCAAGCGCTCGATAGTCCCCAAGGGGCCCAAAGACAGAGCTTGCTCTGCATGGCCTCCAGGTTCACTCGACCTAACGCCATGCGATTTTTTCCTTTGGGGCTTCATCAAGGACCGCGTGTACGTGCCTCCGCTACCACCAGACCTCAATGAATTACGAAACCTGATTGAAGCAGCTGTTGCTACAATCACTGAAGACACACTTGTCAACGTTTGGGAAGAACTCGGCTATAGACTTGATGTGTGCGTGTGACAAATGGTGCTCACATTGAACATTTATAAGGTTCTTGGCAAAGCTGCTGGAGTTGCTCTTTCATTTGACATATCATTTATAACTGTAGGTTTAATGTAATAAATATTATAAAGCTTTATAACGCCGATATTCATTTATAAACACCCTGTATTTCTCCATCACTGACTAGATCGCATTGAGGCTTAACAGTGTGGTTATACTAATTTGAATAACGAGGAACGGTATGACAATCTCTGTGCAAAGTGTAGGCAATAGCAAGAGATGCTAAAATTCTTGATGTAATCTTCAGCTGTCATTTATTGGCCCAATTTGTTACTAGCTTCGGACATAGACCATAATCAAGCTTAACTGGCATGAACGGCAGGAGAGGTATACCATAACTTGAACAAAACTTTCGTGCCGTTTATGCCAGCTAAGCTTGATAATAGTCACTGATCGAAACTAGTAACGAATTGTACAAAACAAATGACAGCTGAATGTTTCACCATGAACTTTTACAATTATTTTACGGGTAAATGTCCGGACATGCAAACATACATTAATAGCAAGAGAAATGGAGACCCATGTCCTCAAAGACAAGTGCATAACTATAGAGGCATTTGTGGAAAAAGAAAATCACTCATGAATCTGTTTCTACACCTTTCGCGACATTTGGAATACTACAAACTTTGCAGTACTGTAGGTTCACAAGGCACACCAAAGCGTGGCACCAGAGGAAACATTGCAATAGTGTCAGCCAATCCAGATGGTGTCTTTGGCGAAAAGGTCGAATACCCAACCGTCATTGGGCAAGGTGAAGATACGTATTTGCCTGCCGGGGTGGCCGAGTGGTTCTAGGCGCTACAGTCTGGAACCGCGCGACCGCTACGGTCGCAGGTTCGAATCCTGCCTCGGGCATGGATGTGTGTGATGTCCCTACGTTAGTTAGGTTTATGTAGTTCTAAGTTCTAGGGGATCGATGACCTCAGAAGTTAAGTCCCATAGTGTTCAGCGCCATGATACGTGATTAATAGGATTGCCCCTTTGCGAAGCTTTATATTATCTTTTTAAGGGACTAACCGTACATTTCTGAAACGACCTGGTGATCAAAGAGTGTCAATACGAAACGCTGCTTAAAGTTGTCCTGGGGAATCTTTCATTCCATGACAATATCCGTCAGCTTTATGCTCAGGACAGAGTCACACATGGCTCTACTTTGTGATTATCAGTTTTTGCCTCGCCATATTCCACTGACATAGCACAGAATTTGGCTCTTGCTCTCTACTCGGATTAGGAAACCATAGTATGGTAGACATTTCCATTTCAAAAGCAATAAATTGATTTTCGAAGTGAACCTTCTCCGAAACGGCCAATGTGCAGACAGTCACAGCTACCGCCTCTGCCATGCCATCTAATACTCGGAAAGAATGTCATGTTGAAGAATGGTAAAGTAGAGATGGAAAAACATAATTACCAAATTTCAAGGGCGAAGCTTGAATTTTTCGAGGTAATCATTAAAACTGCACGGCTACCTCTCGTACTGCTGAAGTTATCGGACGATACGATAATGGGTTCTCTTATAGCTGGCTGTCGTCCCGGACGGACCCTTCCGTCTCTTGAGCGGTGTGTTCAGGAATCTGTGATATGGTATTTCTGGTACCTTGATGATTGCGGACTCGCATTCTTGACAGGAACATACTTTAGTGTTAGTTGTCTTCCAAACAGCAGCCCGTTTAGGCGGCTGGGATGTCGATCCTGGGTGCTAATATGGGCAGGCGGGTCTGCCGACGAGACAGTCGAATGCTCCGGGGGCGCTACTGTGACTGGCAACGGAGGCGCCATCGCTGACGGAAGTCGAGTTTCAGCTAAGTGGTGCGGTAAGGTCAGTCAACTGGGCTGGGGTTTACGACACGCTGGCGAGGCTCCCGGGAAAGTGCGGGCGTCGGTAATTGAACCCATGACCGCCGGAGACTAGTTTGCGTGTCAGGCGATGGCACCCACATGGCGGCCTTGCCGAGACGATCCATTTCGAGTCCCACAACTGTCAGGACTTGCTGACACCTCACAGATCTGCGGCTTCGTCTAATTGCGATGCGGCTCGTTGAGGTTGTAGTTGCTTAAGCCGTCGTCACGCGAGCTGTGGCAGCCCGCGTGCAGCGCATTGACTCGATCCCCAACGTGCTACTGTACGCTCAGAAACTACCCGGCTTATATAGATGGTAACTGTGCCCCAATGTAGTATACACGACTGCAGCCTGCTTCAGAAGGATATCGCGCAGCGAATTACAGTATACAGGCGACTCCAGCGCACACGAGAGGCAGTTGTCAGCTGTATCTAGCTCGCCAGTCATTCAGTTTCTGTACTAAAATGAATGGGCATAACAATCTTATGTCAGCTGTATTACAATGCACATTTCCCCCATAGTCCTCAAGCTAGTCATATTGTTCTGTCTTTGGTGTATATAAATCAAAGCTTCCGTGTCCGTGTTTCATGATGACAAAAGAACATACCTTGTCGTGTCATTAAGGAGATCTACATCTACATGGATACTCTCCAAATCACATTTAAGTGCCTGGCTGAGGGTTAATCGAACCACCCTCAAAATTCCCTACTGTTGCTATCCCGTATAGCGCGCGGAAAGAACGAACACCTGTATTTTTCCGTACGAGCCGTAATTTCCCTTATTTTACCATTGTAATAGTTTCTCCCTATGTAGGTCAGTATCAACAAAATATTTTCGCATTCGCAGGAGAATATAGGTGAATGGAATTTCGTGAGAAGATTCCGCCGAAAAGAAAAACGCCTTTGTTTTAATGATATCACCCCAAAACCTGTATCATTTCAGTGACACACTTTCCCCCATTTCGCATTAATACAAAATGTGCTGCCTCTCTTTGAATTTTTTCGATGTACTCCGTCAATCCTATCTGGTAAGGATTCTACACCACGCAGCAGTATTCTAGTTCAAATGGTTCAAATGGCTCTAAGCACTATGGGAGTTAACATCTGAGGTCATCAGTCCCCTGGACTTAGACCTACTTAAACATAGCTAACCTAAGGACAGCACACACATCCATGCCCGAGGCAGGATTCGAACCTGCAACCGTAGCAGCAGCGCGGTTCCGGACTGAAGAGCCTAGAACCACTCGGTCACAGAGGCCGGCCAATATTCTACAAGAGGACGGACAAGCGTAGTGTAGGAAGTCTCCTAAGCAGATGTGTTACATTTTCTAAATGTGCTGCCAATAAAACGCAATCTTTGGTTAGCCTTCCCCACAATATTTTCTATGCGCTACTTTTAATTTAAGTTGTCCGTAATTGTAATTCCTAGGTATTTGGTTGAATTAACGGCATTTAGGTTTGACTGATTCATCGTGTAACCGATGTTTAACGGATTCCTTTTAGCACTCATGTGGATGACCTGACACTTTACCTCATTTAGGGTCAAGCCAATTTTCACACCATACCTATATCTTTTCTAAATCGTTTTGCAGTTTGTTTTGATCTTCTCATGACTTTATTAGTCGATAAACAAAAGCTTCTACTGCAAACAACCTAAGATGACTGCTCAGATTGTCTCCCAAATCGTTTACATAGATAAGGTACAGAAAAGGACCTATAACACTACCTTGGGGAACACCAGAAATCACTTCTCCTTTACTAGATGACTTCCCGTCAGTTACCACGAACTGTGACCTCTCTGACAAAAAATCACGAATCAAGTCACATAACTAAGACGATATCCATAAGCATGCAATTTCAGCACAAGCCGCTGGTTTCGTTCAATGTCAAAGCCTTCCGGAAATCCAGAAATGCGCAATCAATCTGAAATCCGTAGTCTCTAACACTCAACACTTCATGCGAGTAAAGAGATACTTGTGTTTCACAAGAACGATGTTTTCTAAATCCGTATTGATTATGTGACAACAGACCATTTCTTCCAGGTAATTCATAATTTTCGAACACAATGTATGTTCCAAAATCCTACTGTATATCGACATTAATGATATGGGTCTCAAATGTAGTGCATTACTCGTACTACCATTCTTTAATATTGGTTTGACGTGGGCAACTGTCCTGTATTTGGGTACGGATATTTCATCGAGCGAACGGTTGTATATGATTGTTAAGTATGGAGCTACTGCATGAGCATACTCTGAAAAGGACCTAATAGGTAAATATGTTGTACCAAAATAGTTGCTTTATTAAGTGATTTAATTTGCGTCACTACTCCGAGGATACTTACTTCTACGTTACTCATTTTGGCAGATTTTATTGATTTGAATTCTGGAATATTTACTTCGTCTTCATTTGTGACATAAGCTTACAAAAGTTCCTTTATAAATAATGTTATACAGTGTGCCTTTCAGACTTTCCCGACGAATTTGATGCAAATACTCTTCTCCCTTTGCTACAGGATCAAATAGTGCAAATACCACAGTATTTCGTCGATACAATTGTTAGACATCTTCAGCTGTTGGTGGTTGCCGTTGTCACTGCTACAGTCGCGACTTGTAGCAATGACAACAGTAACTACCACCACCTGAACATCTCGAACAGTTGTCTCATTCCAAAGTATTCTGGTGTTTGCACAATATAACCCGACAGCATACCCGATAAGAGAATTTTGAGTGCGATAGAAATCTACAACAGTCTTCCATATAATTAATCATTCTCTTTTCTTAGCAAACCCCTAAGGTCGTTCTTACTTGATCAGTGTTTCTATTCAGTAGCAAAATTTTCATACCTGAAACAAGAACAAACAAAATATCTTACTGCAAAAAGTGCAAGCTCTCGTGTAGACAAAGCCAATCAAACAAACTCACCATTCAGAAGAAGTGGAACTTTGAACACTAAAGAAAACATTTAAATTACTAATAAAGTTCCAGATCCTTTGGTAAAACGAAAACATGAATAAAAAAGTATTTGGAATCACCAAGACATGAATCAGCCATAAACTGCTTCGTACACTAATGGCCATTAAAATTGCTACACCAAGAAGAACGCAGATGATAAACGGGTATTCATTGGACAAATACATTATACTAGACCTGACATGTGATTACATTTTCACGCAATTTCGGTGCATAGATCCTGAGAAATCAGTAACCTGAACAACCACATCTGGCCTTAATAACGGCCTTGATAGCCTGGGCATTGAGTCAAACAGAACTTGGATGACGTGTACAGGTACAGGTGCCCATGCAGCTTCAACACGATACCACAGTCCATCAAGAGTAGTGACTGGTGTATTCTGACGAGCCTGTTGCTCGGCCACCATTGACCAGACGTTTTCAATTGCTGACAGCTCTGGAGAATGTGCTGGCCAGGGCAGCAGTCGAACATTTTCTGTATCCAGAAAGATCCGTACGGGACTTGCAACATGAGGTCGTGCATTATCCTGCAGAAATGTAGGGTTTCGCAGGGATCGAATGAAGGGTAGAGCCACGGGTCATAACACATCTGAAATCTAACGTCCACTGTTCAAAGTGCCCTCAATGCGAAAAAGAGGTGACCGAGACGTGTAACCGATGGCACCCCATACAATCACCCGGGTGATACGCCAGTATGGCGATGACGAACACACGCTTCATTGGAAAATTTCACTTAAGAGCCAAAGAAAATGGTACACACGCCTAATATCGTGTACATCCCCAGCGATCACGCAGAAGTGTCGTAACACGACCTGGATAGGACTCGACTAATGTGTGAAATAGTGCTGGAGGGAACTGACACCATGAATACTGTAGGGATGTCCACAAGTCCCTAATAGTATTAGAGGGTGGAACAGTGAACAGCATGCTGCAAGGGTTCCCAGATATGCTCAATAATGTCTATGTCTGGGGAGTCTGGTGCCCAGCGAAGCGTGTAAACCCAGAACAGTGTTCCTGGACCTACTCTGTTGCAATTCTGGACGTGTGGAGTGTCGTACTGTCCTGCTGGAATAGCCCAAGTCCGTCGGAACGCACAATGGACGTGAATGGATGCAGATGATTAGACAGGATTCTTACGTACGTGTCACCTGTCAGAGTAAATTCTAGATGTATCAGGGTTCTCATATCACTCCAACTACATACGCTTCACACCATTACAGAGCCTCCACCACACTGAAAAACCCCCTGCTGACATGGATTCAAGGGGTTTTCTCCATATCCATACATGTCCATCCGCTCGATACAATTTGAAACGAGAATCGTCCAACCAGAAAACATATTTCTAGTCATCAACTGTCCAATGCCGATGTTGACGGTCCCAGGCGAGGCGTAAAAATTTATTTCGTGCAGTCATCAAAGGTACACGAGTGGCTCTTCAGTTGCGAAAGACCATGCCGATGACCTTTCGTGGAATGGTTCGCACGCTGGTACTTGTTGATGGCCCAGCACTGAAATCTGTAGCAATTTGCGGGAGGGCTGTACTTCTGTCATGTTGAGCGACTCTATTCAGTCGTCGTTGGTCCCGTTGTTGCAGGATCTTTCTCTGGCAGCAGCGATGTCGCAGATGTGATGTTTTGCCTGATTCCTGATAATCACGATACACTCGCGAAATTGTCGTACGCGAAAATCTAAACTTCGTCGTTACCTCGGAGATGCTGTGTCCCATCGCTCGTAAGTCGAATATAACATCACGTTCACACTCACATAAATGTTGATAACCTGCCACTGTAGCAGCAGTAACCGATCTAACAACTGCATCACACACTTGCAGGCGCCGCCAACCTCAGCGTCGTATTCTGGTTTTTTTACATATCTCTGTATTTGAATACTCGTGCCTACACTAGTTTCTTTGGCGCTTCAGTATATTTACTTCTTTATCTCGTTGATGTAATTTTGACTGTCTTGAGACTGCGTTCGGTCTACAGCAGACGCCTGGCCCAGTTCATGTATTAAAATCTGTATTGCTGTGTTAATTAGGCTACCATTTGTGTTTCTTTTGGTGAGATTTAGATGAAGTCTGCGTGGATAATAGAGGAGGCCCAGCATTCCAAAGCGAGGCCAAGTCGGAGCTCGATCAAACGGCTAGTCGTGAGCAAATGGTCTTGCACCATTTTATATTTCCGAGTCAACTACGCCTTGCCAAGAAAGGTTTGTTCGGCATGTGAAAATATTTATTTTTGTCCTAATCATTGCTTTTCTACAACAGATCTCCTTTTAATTGTTTCTCTGGCTCAAGTAAATTGCTGAAATATTGACTGACTAATTTGCCAATTGACTAATTACAAGATTTATTTACTTAAAGGTGTTTATGCAATTGTGGCTCGGCCAACTCAGTGGTTATTAATCCTATCTTTGTATGCAATGTTAGTGTTTGAACTGGCCAAACACTAGGAGCTTTAAGATCAGTTAACTTCATAAATGTTCTCACGAAATGTTTGACCCATTCAGGAAGCAATATTTAATATCAATTTTGTCTGGATGCTTCTCTTGTGTGGCTTGCGCAGCTCCGCTTTCCTTCGGTATCTTAATTTTCTTACATGGTGCTCATTTGAGAAGTATACTTGTATTTTGGACTGCGTATTTTAAGTTTCTTTCCACAAAGAATTTTAGCTCTTATGTTGTACTGCTATAATTTTTGTTGTTTTATTTTCTCTGTTTGCTATGAATTAATGTGATACGATTTTATGATTATAAATTATTCTGTTCCTTAGTAGCCCATAACACTCGAGGTGTTTTTCGTGATAGATGTGTAATAAATCTAACTTAGTGAGTTCTCTTAATCTAAAGTGAAAGTTTACAATGTGAATGATGTACAGTCTTCCTTTGGCCCTGTTCTTCCTACCACAGGCAGCCTGACGCCTGACCGCGTATCTTCCTTGTAGCACAGCGTGGTTTTCTTTTGGTTCAAGAATTGAAATTTACTGAGCATCATTTAGTTACAGTTTAATAGTCTACCTTGTGCCCTTCCTGTTTAGACACAAGTGCCGTTGCTTTTCAAATTTTGGTTCGAGGTGCATTCCGTTCCCCATGGAGTCTAGCCATATGGTCGGAGTGGTCAGTTTGAGGAAGGAAAAGCTAAAGCAAGAGTGTCGAATCCGTAGATCAAAAGATGATGGAGATGTTTCCGAATTATCGGTCAATGTCTCAAGGTGTTGTGGGAAACCGTTTTCAAGCTAATCTGTCCTTTATGTCACAAGTCATCGGCCGAAATGGTCGGGCGATTTTATATGGAAGGAAGTCCCTGATAAGAGTGCACGTACTGGTTGTCAAAAAGCGTCTGTCCTTAAGGTAAAGAGTGAACTAGTCAATTATTATTTCTTTCGGGCTCATAAGGGCGATTGGGATCTATTTCAGTATATTCGCGAAGTACGTACGGCAGCCATAGCTTGTGACCTACAGCTGGCTGAGTAAGAGGTCGTAAAAGTATTAAGCCGGGGGTTTGTTCGAGGGTTCATTCTGCTGAGAAACACCTAACCTATCGCTTCTTCGATAGTCTGGTTACTTTTCTAGAGGGGGTTAAGCAAGCCGACAAAAGAAGGGTCTGCAAGAGGGCGCCTTCTCAAGCTTTTGCCAACCCCACTCCAGTAATGGGTTCCGCTATTAAGGCTGTTGCTATCGTTCTGGTCGGCAGGTATATTTTACAAAAACAAACATAATGTCTTATGGGATAACAGCAATCAGTAATTTTATAATGTTACTTAAAATCCGTCTTGATTGCAAATTTTTTATTCATATGACCGGTTTCGGTTCATTCAGAACCATCTTCAGATCTGATATTTCAGTTACAGGAGTAACCCGTCCAAATCCAGCAAATTTCACATGCTACGTCACATGCTACGTAGCATGTGAAAGTTGCTGGATTTGGACGGGTTACTCCTGTAACTTAAATATCAGATCTGAAGATGGTTCTGAATGAACCGAAACCGGTCATAAGAATAAAAAATTTGCAATCAAGACGGATTTTAAGTAACATGGTATATTTTACCCGCTAATGCGAGTCTGCTGGCACGTAACGTCCAGTCAGCTGGCTCCCGAAGCGGACCCGACGTGGTACCGGTCCAGTGTTGCAGAGTAACTGTAATGAACTGAAAGCGGTAACCAACAGTTCTCTCCCTTTCGTTTGCTGTTATGTCAATCAAGAGCGTTTGTGTGTTTTGTTGGATTCGGGTAGTAGTGTTTCACTGATGAGTCTCCGGTTGTGTTCCAGATACCAGCACAGTTGTAAACACCCCAATTTAAAACACGTAGGCCACCAGAACTTCCATAGGCAAGACAATTAACGGTTCCGTTAATTGTCTTGTCTATGGAAGTTCTGGTGGCGGAAGGTCTCCGTACCGACTTTATATTGGGATGCGATTCCGTTAATCTAACTGGGCTTATGTTAAATTACGCGCGCTACCGGTTTTATACTGGATTTCGCCTGCAAGTGGAGTTGCGTTTGTGCCAATTTGCTAGGTGGGTGACCCTGTGTAATAACCGTATTTGTAGTACGGATTTCGACGTCGTGTACCTGCCTCCCAGTCAAGCTTAGTTCATTGTAGACATGTTGCGTAGTTTTTACGAGGTGTTGACTCACAGATTACGTGTTACCAACCGTACTGAATATCGTATTTTTTTGTCTGATCAGATTCCAGTCAGATAGTCACCGTACCGGTTGTCCCCACTCAAAATAAAGGTTCTGCAAGAGTTGGTTTACAAAATGCCCGCGGAGGGGTTATGTGGCCGTCCATCTTGCAATATGCCTCGGCAATATTTTTGGTCACGAAGAAGAAGGATTCCGCTGGCCGTGGTGGCCGAGCGGTTCTAGGCGCTTCAGTCCGGAACCGTGCGACTGCTACGGTCGCAGGTTCTTATCCTGCCTTGGGCATGGATGTGTGTGATGCAATTAGGTTTGTTAGGTTTAAGTAGTTCTATGTTCTAAAGGACTGATGACCTCAGATGCTAAGTTCCATAGTGCTCAGAGCCATTTGAACGAAGATGGATTCCAACCGTTTGTGGACTACCGTGTTGTTATCAAAAGGTCTTCTTGGTGCCCATTCCCCTTTCCCATCTGCACAGCTGCTTGTCTTTTTGTTTCGGTTGCTCGTTATTTTTCAGTTTCCGCTTTGAACCATGTCTACTACCAAAGTCCTTTGGCCCAAGAGTCCAAGGCGGCCGCAGCTTTCTGTACCGATTGGTACTTATACGAGTTTAAGCGGGTTCTTGTCCATCGACACAGTAGTTGCAGTTTGCTTCATTCCGTGCTTGGTGATCTCAAGTTTAAATTTGTCCATAAATATATGGATGACGTCATCATTTGAAGTGACACTTTTGATGTTGATTTAGAGCATCCACGTCTTGTTTTTGAGCGTCTGAGACAAGCAAATCTTACCGTGAAACTCTGGTTATGTTAGCCCGGCGTGGGATATCCTTTCTTGGACATTTAGTTTCGGCAGAAGGAGTTGGGCATGACGAGTCAAGGACTAAATCGCCTTACATTTCCGCCCTCCCAAACCAAGAAGAAGATGGTGCGTTTTCTCGGGATTACCAAATTTTTAAGAAATACGTCCCTAAATTCGCGGAACTGACTGCTCCCTTGAACCTTTTGCTAATGAAGGGCGAATCCTTCATCAGGACTGACGGCCAACACGCCGCCTTTCACTCTCTCAAAATCGCATTCAGTAACGCTATGGTTCTGGTGTTCCCCAACTTTAAACCATCTGTTTACATTTCACAACAATGCCTCCAACTCTGAGGTCGCTGCAATGCTTCTTCGGCTAAATGATGAGGAGCAGAGGCCCTCAACTTAAACCTGTTGGTCACTGTCTCACATCGATAAGAAATACTCCACTTACGAGTTGGAAGAGCGTATCAGTCCTCTTTGAGTTGGAGAAAGTATAATTTTACTTGCAACACCGGGAGTTCCCCTTGGAAAGGGACAAACAGGCGTTTCATTAGGTTTCAGCCCATTTCTGTGAAACAGGACATGTAGTGCTATTGGCTATGTATATTTCCGCCTTTCGTGCACTATATTATGGGTGTGATAACGTTGTTGTCAATACACAGAGATATACAATAGAGGATCAAGAGGAGGCTCCTCCTTTAAGTGAGGCCGATCTGTGAAAGATCCACTTACTGACATTCTTATGCTGATTGGGGACCTCGTGCAGCAACAGCAGGGTGATCAAGAACTTGGTCCCATTAGCCATCAGTTGAAGTCCTGGCAAGCTATTCCCAGTTATGAGTTGAGGAAGAAGATTCTGTTCCACAAGGATCTGTGGAATGAACAGCTTAGGGTATACTTGCATGTTGTTCTTGTTATGGCTGTCTTTAAATATTTTCAGAGCTTGCTGGCAGGTGGCCCCAATCTGTCAGACCATCCACACAACGTGTGAGTCACCCAAACCTTCCTTTGTTGGGATTTCAGGAAGGTGGTTAACCTGTGTCAGGAGTGCCAGATGGCCGAGCCCAGTTTACATATGTTATTGGGGTTAGTAAAATCCTAACAGGCGGTGGTGCTCATGGAGCGTCGTTTTATCGATTATGTCAGTCACCTTACCTGCACTTAATATGGACATAATTATGCATTATAGATGGGCCAAGTATTAGGTATCTCGGTAGGATTTTCACGTGGGTCGGGTGTTTTTGAGTCGTTGCTAGCGACAACGCCATGCACGAGACACGAGACAGGCCAAGCCACTCCTGCTTCTCGAATGTTGACTTATACCCTCAGTTGGCAAACATTCAGTCAATTCATGACGTCCTACCGAATGAGATTATTTCTCAGGTACAGATAATTGGTGCAGGGTCAAAGACACCATCAAAACCGACCATAGGGATGGCATCTGGAGCTTACGCAGGTCAGAGATGTGGTTCTCGTTAGGAAGTTAGGGTTTGGGGTCCTTTTGGCACCGAGTGAGGTGGCGCAGTGGCAAGCACATGGGACCCGCTTTAGGGATTGAGGCCATCTTGATTTATGTTTTTCATAATTTCCGTAAATCGCTACATGAAAATGCTGGAACGGTTCTTTTGAAAGGGCGCGACTGACTTCCTTCTACCCTAATTCGATAATATCGATTACCTCGCTGTCTGGTCTCCTCCGCCAAAAACCCCAACCCCTCCTTTTGGTAAAGATTCAGGTAAACTGGCACCACGTTCTATGGGTCCCTGTAGGGTGTAAAGGTTTCTATTCCAGTTATATTCAGGCCTAGGAATGTCAAAAATGATAGTGGATTTCGTGTCCATATGATCCAGTTTCAGCAGGGCAGCGAAGTTTAAGGCTTTGCTGTACCTTCTGTTCTCCTCCCAATAGTTTTTGGTTTGGGGGAGGGAGCTAGGGGGGTGGAGAATGAATCGTTGCACAATCGATGGGTCGCGTCAGTCTCTAGTAGAACCTTCTTGCCTCAGGAGGGCGTGGTTCGCATGGATATCAGGTGACAGAGGAAAGTAACTAGAAACGAGAAACAGATCTCTCAGCGTGAGACAGCCGAGATGGAACCTGGTAGTGAGGCGAGTAGAGTGCCAGCTGTTGACAGCTAGTCCAAATTTGGCAATTTAGAGTCACGGGGTCTGAATTTAGTAGTGATATCTGGATGACGTGCTCAGGTAGGTTTCTGGATTACGAACCATTATTACCATGTTCAAACAGCTTTCGGGATTGCAGCCGGTTTTCACAAACTTCACTCCACGATATTTCAACTGGACACCTGCCAATTACCATCAGGTGAGCCATCGAAGAAGGTGACTGTCAGGTGCCCAGTCGAAATATCCTGGAGAGAAGTTTACGACCACCAGCTGCTATCCCTTACTCTCTTCAATCATTCAATTCACTCGGAAAACATTGTCACCATAGTTTTGTCCAGATGCAAACCTTAGGGAGTGCGGGGCACATATAAAGGGAAGGAGCATGTTGTGTGATTCAGTGACCAACCAGACCTGGAGGCAGGCCACAGACCACCGTTGTGTTGAAGTTGCGTGTCGGCTATACGCTACCAGTCGGTCAAAATGTATCCTAAGCAACTTTTGATATCAAAGTGATATGCCAGTTAATTAAATTGTGACAGTTGATTGATTTATGGCCTTAACCTGTTGTTCTCCTAAGTGGTTTTTCATGTAACCCCAATCCTTCCTTAATTAAGGGGTCCCATAACCTACTGTTCTCTTAAGTGGTTTATGACCCTCTGAGGAGAATACATCCTCCTGAAAAAAAAACATCTTTTCTGCTTACCCCCCCCCCTCCCCACCACTTCCACCATCTGGAAATTGGTGGGGAAAGGACTCAATCTGTGTTGGCGAGGAAGAATGTCCCGTCACTAAATTCAAATCATTGTCACTAATATAGTGCTGCATATTCTTGAATCACTACGAGGGAGACAAGGTTCATCCTGGTGGGAAATAGGTCTGTTGCGGACTCCTAGTCTTATGGCATCACCTCTCATCCTATTGGTGGAGACTGGTGCAGTAAGGACCAAATCCTTACTGCATTACCCTACTACCTAACAAATTGTTTAACAATTTACAAGAATCGAATAGATCAGATGAAACACACACCACCAACCTATGATGATTCTTCTTCTAAATGAAACACATTTACAACGTTATAAATCACTCACAAACATTACACAAGTGAAAAATTTACTCAACCGGTCAGTTTACATGTGGGCAATAATCAACCAGTGCAAACACTCGCCATACTAAATCTTCATACTATTGGCGTGCTATTCTCCCGCCAAGAGGGCGACATCGTTAGGCCAAGTACATACTTGTACCCCACCTTTGGAACGCTTAGCTCTGGCTCGCACTTTAAGCCAAAAAGAGTCATTCATTCCGGGCACCGGCTACCTACGCCCCTCGCCCAGATGCTGATCAGAGTCGTCCTAGGAAACCAGCCACATACTGATGTCTAATTACAATTAAATATTACAGTTACAGAGCCAATTTGGTGACATTCGACAATTAGTAAAGCATCAGAAACACCTGCTCATTGTGATTGTGGCTCTGGAGTTAGGAGTTTCCTATATAAAGCTAGATCCTCCTCACGACTGAAAATATTTTTCCATGTAAAATTTCTCATAGCTCATGTGCTGAAATTGCAGTTTTCCACTTCAGATCTGTACCTCCAATATGACGAGATAAATTTCGACCCACATCACTTTCTTTTCACAGATCAGGACAATGACCTCAATAACTTTATACAGCAAGATATTCACATTTCAGAGAAGCAGTACAACTATCGAGAGTGGTGATTAGGACCTCGATTGATTGGCTAAAGTACGTTGAAATCACGGCAGATCTGATAAATTCGCGAAACCTGGTAGAAAATACGTAAAGATGATGAAAATATGACAAAAATAAGGAGGGATAAGGTTACTTATATGCTCGCCTGGGTGCATAAAAATCATTCCATTCCTCCAACGGTGGAACTGACAACTGATGGTGCATACAGTCTGTGCTCTAGGAGTTTATGTCCTGCAGAATACTCCCTTGATCCACATGCGGTCAAGCATTGTAAGTCATAGAAATGAAAGGCTAAGTATCCACAAATTTGGTGGTTAGCATGACCACCACCTAGGTCACCAAAACAGCGATCATACACCTAGGTGCAATATGGCCCACTAACACGTTCTTGGTCTCATCCAAAACAGATCACCGTGATATCTGCTACCCGATCACAGTGGAAGATGATATTAGATGTAGATGTCAGCACATTTGGTCAACTGTTTGGAAATGCTGTATAGTGCCGCAAACTCTTTCATATGTTGTGATGTCTTTCACATTTTTTTCAGTAAGTATCACGGCCTCTGCCTTTTATTTAAATCCTTCTGGGTGTTGTGAAAGCAGTCTCATTTACACAGTTTGATATTCATGTTTTTTGTGAGAGCCAGTGGATCGACTTGTCCTAATGTCTGTTTAGCAAATGACACATACCTCAGAGCCATGCTATAAAAACTAAATGTATGGCTGAGTACAGAGCTTTAGCCATACACTGCTTCAATGCGTTAAGTAGAAAAGAATGTGTTAAAATGCTTATGAAATAACAACACAAAAACGCTCTATTTTGTCTGATGGTCTGCTGGACAAAACAGGCAATAAAACTTTACACAACTGTTAGTGTCAATAAAATTCGCCAACAGCAATGTACTTTAAAACATTATTTTGTTTTATTGTGAAGGCTACCAGTTGTGGCATTTATTATGCCCTCTTCATGCCACATATGCATCTGTTCAAATAAACGAACTTGTCATATAGTGCCATAAATAACTGAATATCGTGAATTCAGTCGTTATGCAATTGCTTCATTTGAAGACATGCTATCACGTTTTCAACTGAAGCAATTGTATAACGGTTGAGTTCACGATATACAGAGATTTATGGCACTGTTCAACAAGTTCGTTTGTTTGGATAGATGCATATGGCACCTTTAAGATGGCATTATGAAATGCCGAAACTGGTAGCTTTCACAATAGAATAATATATTAAAGTGACACATACCTCAGAGCCATGCTATAAAACTAAATGTATAGCTGAGCACAGAGCTTTAGCCATACATTGCTTCAATGCGTTAAGTAGAAAAGAATGTGTCAAAATGCTTATGAAATAACAACACAAAAACGCTCTATTTTGTCTGATGGTCTGCTGGACAAAACAGGCAATAAAACTTTACACAACTGTTAGTGTCAATAAAATTCGCCAACAGCAATGTACTTTAAAACATTATTTTGTTTTATTGTGAAGGCTACCAGTTGTGGCATTTATTATGCCCTCTTCATGCCACATATGCATCTGTTCAAATAAACGAACTTGTCATATAGCGCCATAAATAACTGAATATCGTGAATTCAGTCGTTATGCAATTGCTTCATTTGAAAACATGCTATCACGTTTTCAACTGAAGCAATTGTATAACGGTTGAGTTCACGATATCCAGAGATTTATGACACTGTTCAACAAGTTCGTTTGTTTGGATAGATGCATATGGCACTTTTAAGATGGCATTATGAAATGCCGAAACTGGTAGCTTTCACAATAGAATAATATATTAAAGTACAGGGATGTTGGTGAATTTCATTGACACTGACAATTACCTAACCAGCGAATGTCCCCTGGCCATGATGCACCAACAGGGATTGAAACTTTACACAAGTCCATGGAAGATACTTCAGTCACTCGCTGCCTGCTCCAGTGGACCAATACGTGTATATTTAATGGAATCACCATATTGGGTCAATATCACACAAAGACAGTATTTGTTTCGGCTACATGGTAAGAGATAAGTCCTGCAAAATCTTACTGAGTTCATTACGAGATGACGTTAGCAAAGTTTTTACAGTTGGTAGTTTCACTCTGTTGGATATTACAAATATAGCGAGGAGGAAAGGAGAGAGAGAGTTAGAGAGAGAGAGAGAGAGAGAGAGAGAGAGAGAGAGAGAGAGAGAGAGAGACTGTGTTGTCTGACACCATTACACTGTCGTATTTCTAGCATGGTAACAGTAGGAATACGATAAAGAAGATTAGGACATGTTCAGCATGATATTGGTAGACTGTCATTCGATACTAATGAATTGTAGGTGTTATGCATCTGAATTTCTTTGTGCAGTCCACGTATACTCTAAATGGTTGTGAATTTCCTTCTGTAACTTAGTTTCTTATTATTCTTATTGTGGTAGCAGTCTACTTAGTAATGGGTGGATGACTAGAGAGTCTTTTAACTATGGAACAATGCTGTCTGGACGTGAAGGGTTTTTGAGAGATTTAGCAGGTATCTGTCACTAGTCTTGGGTATCAGCTCTTTCTGCTGCTGGAAACGCCGACTATCGTGCAAGGACATATGTAAAAAAAGATGTGAAGGCATTTAATTGTAATTACGCCCTTTATTCCTCGATGAAGATCTGATAACGACGATGTGGCGGAAGGTTTTTGCTACTGGGAAGCTATGCTAAGCCTCGTCAAACGACAGCCAGTTGGTGTGAGTGTGGATATACCGTAACTTTTTGGATGCTGTACATCTATTAATGACAGTCACGTTACTTGTTGGGAATGATTTGTTGCTGAAATATAAAATTACTGTAGCCAACAGACTTCTATTTCTATAAAAATTTACATTTGTTTAGTCATAAGAAGGAGAGGGAATTGTGATTTCAGCGCAGTGACGTGTGTATCCGACCGTAAGGGACGATAGATTCATTTCGTGAAGCGCTGCAGAATATAACAATGCAAGGGTTGAGCCGGATCTGTTATAGCGTACGAACAGGGCGGGTAATGTGCCTACAACATCACAGGTACATAGAACGTACTCTTACCGGCTCCCCTAAGGAGATTCTCAAGTGTCGTTTGTCGCACAATGGCCTGTGATGTGTATCACAGTACGTCAACCCATATGGGCGATGTGTTTCCAATCCTTTCATCCACACAAGTGCCGTTGATTATCAAAACACTTGACGGGGTGCTACACCATCCGGAAGTGCTGACTAAAAACACCAGCAGTCTGTTCTCGAATCTGATTGGCTAGAAACCCTAAACGTCAAATTATTTCCTAGAGGTGAGGCGAATCGAGACACATAGCCTGTGTGAGTGTGGACATACCATATTATTTTCAGACGTTGTACAGATATAAACGATAGTGTACAGCTTATCTGAAATGTGTATGTGCTGCAGTATAAAGTTATTGAGGTCAGTGTCGTGACCTGTGAAAAGAAAGTGATGTGGGTGGAAATGTATCTCGCTATAATGGAGGTACATATCCGAAGTATCATCGCGTCGATTTCGTGATGCTATCAGCAAATGACATGGGAGCATGATTCTTAATTTCTGTATCACTGCTAAACCACTCCCTCCAGTACTTTGTAGTGGTCGTATACATGTGGACATATCGAGAATCATGTTACAAAGCCAACATCACATGACACAAATACTTATCGTTAGTTTGGGAACGAGCCATAAGCAGACACGAGGTGCTAAAACTTCGTTCCTAAGCCGAAAAACTATCCCAAGTAGCCTAACATCTAGCGTAAAAATCCCATTCCATCTAAACACAGCCCACATCATTCAGGAGCCACCAGCAGCTTGCACAGTGTATTACTACTGACTTGGCTCCATACATGAAACGTATTCACAATTTCGAATATGGATAATCATCTGCTCTATAACGCTATGATGATAATGAAAATTGGTGTTGGACAGGGGCTCTAACCCGAATTTGCTGCATATCGCGAGGGAGTGTCTTACCATTTGATCATCCGAGAAAGACTAACAGCTAGATTCAAACTACCATATGTCGTCAGTTAAGTGTCTACAACCTATATTCGTATATCCACTGTGTAGATTAATTGAAAGACGTTTGTCAAGTGTTGACGCAGATAATATGTATCTGGCGCTTCTCCAATCTCTACCAGCAACGGACCGTGTCGGCGAATATTACTATGTCATCGGTCTTACACAGCGTTTGCCACGGCCGATTTATCTCCCTGCCTCAACCTGAAATGCAGCTTATGTTCTGTGATTCTGGTGTTGATTGAACATTCAAACTTTTGCACATGTGTATGGTACGCGGTATATTCCCGAGAGAAAAATTGGTTCAAATGGCTCTGAGCACTATGGTATTCAACATCTTAGGTCATAAGTCCCCTAGAACTTAGAACTACTTAGATCTAACTAACCTAAGGACATCACACTCATCCATGCCCGAGGCAGGATTCAAACCTGCGACCGTTGCAGTCCCGCGGTTCCGGACTGAAGCGCCTAGAACCGCACGGCCACCGCGGCGAATAATTACAGGCACTGGAATATCATCCTTGGGTCCATGGCTTCGGTGGAGGGGGGCGAGGGGTGAAGGGGGTATGTGACACACCTACCATTAACTCTTAGCAACTGGAATCTGGACGACTAATATGACCAGGCGACAGTTTTACAGTCATCTAGAGTCCAACTGATATTGTCAAGAGCGCACAAGCGGAGCCACAGGTGCCAGATCGTCTGCTTCCACTACCCACAAATTTGGCGAGACTGCACTAGCAGATATGCTCGTTGTACATGCTACACTGATTTCTGGGGTTATTTAACGTCTTGTCTTTTAGCACTGACAACACTTCGCAAACCCCACTGTTGGCGGTCGTTAAGTGAAGGCTGTCCGGCACTGCGATGTCCGTGGTGGTCGGCACTGTGGATCGCGGATTACTGAATTCCCTGAGGAATACCCTACCATTCTGTGTTCAAAGTCTGTTAATTGCTGTGTGCTGCCAAACCAGCCTTGGAAACTTTTCACGCGCATTAGAGCGCTGGCAATGAACTGTCATTTTATATCCTATGTTCGCGATGCTACTGCCATCTGTATCTGTGAAAATCATTGTCCCATGACTTTTGTCATCTGCATGTACACACCACTTAACTCTTTCGATACATCAGAGGTGGAAGGTCGGATGGTCTCCTGGTACACCTTATACAGCAGTCCAAAGTAGAGTAGTGTTTCCCTTTTGAAAGGTGACGTACTTTCTCTCGACCCGCTTATAATCCACAGTTCAGTAAATGCAGCAGCAGCTGTTGGCAAACAGGCAGCCACCGCACAGTAGAGAGCGGAGCGCGTGACGATGTGTCGCCGTGGCGACTGCCGGCGGCCGGCCACCGGCGCGGCGCTGCTCCGGCGGCCGGACTTGCGCCGTGACGCGTCGGCAGCGGCGTCGGCGCGCCGGCGTCGCCGGGCGGCAGCGGCAGTCGCTGCTGGCGTCCCGCGGCCGCCGCGTCTGTCCCCAGCACCTCGCGCCGCCGGCTGCGCCCACCGCCCCCGTGCGAGGCCCGCCCTCTGACATTTGCGTCGCCGTCGCACCCACCGCACGCTTACGCGAGGCGCACGAGTGCGGAGCGCCGGCCTGTCCGACGATGGCGCCGCGCGTCGCGGGTGCCTGCCTTCGCCGCCGGCGGTGAACGCCTCCAGCGACTGCGGCCGACCGCGTGTCGTATGTGGTGCCGAGCAAGCAGCGGGCTAGTGCGATGACGCGCCGCGGCCGCGCCTCAGTGAGAGTGATTGTGCCGCCCCCGTCGCTGCTGGTGCCGCTGGTGGTGGTGCTGGTGGTGGTGGTGTTGACGCTGGGGCTGGGCGTGGCAGCGGCCGCCGCGGACCTCCAGCCCACGGGCTCGTACTCCGCCTCTGACGGCCCCACCACCGTTCCCTCGGACAGAGAAACTCCCTCCGGAGGTAAGCTACCTTACCAACCGCCCTTAGCGATACCAAGATTTGGGCCCATCCGCGTCCACTAAACCGTTGCGGCTGGTGGAAGAATCACATGAAACTCGCGACAATTACGTCTGCAGATGTATTTTCAACTTACGATATCAGCTGGTTTAATGGTTATCTTACCCGTTCCGATGAGGTACAATATTTTGACTACTGACATGTTTCGAACTGTTATCGCTGTCATCAGGTTTAGCTGTTGCTACTGTTTTACATGTAACTCACAGAATCCACAGCCCTAACTACCATCTAATTGCTTAATATTATCGACGTTTAGGCAAACACAACTGACACATGGTCCTGTTATGTACGTATGCATCTGTTTTTCATAAATTTCTGAAGATGTACGTAGGAGGTTGAAACCCGTTTATAATTTCTTCATGTTGTGCTTATTGCCATGGAAAAATTTCTGTGTATCACAAGTAAAACACTTATCTTCGCCGTTT
The DNA here is from genome assembly GCF_023864275.1 of Schistocerca cancellata. Lineage (NCBI taxonomy): Eukaryota > Metazoa > Arthropoda > Insecta > Orthoptera > Acrididae > Schistocerca > Schistocerca cancellata. The sequence continues at coordinate 632,532,600 of NC_064631.1, read as the reverse complement.
TCTACTTTTTTAAGTGCTGGAGGTAAAGTACGTATTATTTATAACCACCAAATGTGCATGGTTCCGTTAGAAACAACAGTTTCAGGCCCGTGAAGGAAATACTCCAACAAGGTGTTGACATGCACTAACGTTCCACCCTGTGTCGAACTTCATTTAGAAATACGTCTTGTATCCGCTGCACTAATGTCCACATATCATTCTGAACATTGCTACATTATGTACCGTCAAAATCCCTACAGAGTAAACTTACAGTGAGCACAACCATCATTCCTATACATTTTTACTGTAAAATTCTAGTACAATTTCTACCCGTAGTTAATGTTAACAGAAGCTATTACAACCTCTAGAAAGCAACAATTCACAGGAAAATGATGACATTCGTTTACATCTGTTTACAGAGTTCGAGATATCTTCTTGAGCACTGCAACTTTCGGGAGATGCGAATTACACTTATTTTACGTCACATAAGAACTCTGAACTGTTTGAGCGATCCAAATATATGTTACACAAAGTAAATTAGTCTACACGTCACAATAAACTGCATCAAACAGCACTGGTTTGTTTTCTCAAACAAACCACCATCTGGTATGAAAGCATTTTTTTTACAAAATTCATTTGCTACAGTTCAGATTTAACACAAAAGTAAAGTAATCTCCCTGGTTTCAGTGGATGGGCAGAAAGCAGATTTTTCGCAACATGACTGTTTTTGCATTTAATTTTCTGTAACTACACTACAGATTTTCACGTACTGTGATCTCAGAGTAGTTGCTGAAGATGTGTAGAACATTTGTTGAAATAGTGTTTCGATATCAGATGTCACTTCAATTATGAGAATTATATATAGCTACATTCTTGGTACGCGACCAAGCGTGCGTTGTGCGATTACACAGCCGCGCCTACTCCGAACTCTGACCTACGAATTAGTCGGTCCGTCCATTTGTAGGTGACCCAGACTTCGCGACGAATGTCGGCTGTGGTACGAGCCGTCAATTCCCTCTCTAGTTTTACCAGAAATCGAGGGAGAAGTTCCCGAACATACAACAATTTTCCCCTTATGTCCCAATTTCAAATAATAAAATTTGAATAGTTCAGTTCGAAATGCGTCTCACAACGTGCCGTTACTCGTCTATAAAAACTTTTCGCAGCCTTCAGGATGGTATGAAATGTCTTCTTTCCTTCGAAACATCTTATTCTGATGCGGAAAGGGAATTTATTTTCTGTAGCTTCGGAGTGTAGCGTAAACCAGTGGATGCTCTGCAGAAAGTGCGCCCACCACGTCTTACATTTTCCTATCCTTATTTGTGGGTGTTTTAATGTATTAACTTATAGAAAAGCAATAAAAATACCTTGATTCGCATTCGCCAACGAAATTTAATTGGACTTAAACTCTTACGTTATATCGAATTCCCTAGGTACAGCAAATAGCGCATATTGTTTTCGGTTTCCGATATCTGACGATTTCTTCTTTGATACTTCAAATGTGGTTAAATCACACTTTATCGGAACATGAGGTATTAAGTAATAATGATAATTTTACTACTCTTTTGAAGCGGTGCTCTGCCGCTCATTTAATATGACCAGAGATCGTAATGTCAAATTAGAGTTCTAGACTCATTAGGTTTCCATGATGTCTGCATAAAATTCCAAGGGTGATGGATAAATGCGAAAAAGGCCAATTGTGCATTGGCATTTGAAACATAAATGTGTAATTTGCATCTTGGAATTTAAAATACTTCTTCATATCAAGAAGGAAATACAAAAAAGTGTTGTAACATTCAGTTTACTTTAATGAACATTACATGAGGCGTAGACCGTAGAAATATAAACATGCCTATTCTTACTGAGTACAGAAAGGATGCGGGCTACTTCATACGACGAGGTTCGATATTCATCGTTGCCCATTGTTACTGAGCTGAGAAAGCAATCGAGTTACCTCATACGACAAGGATCGATGTTCACGGATGCTTCTTTGCGTACAGCGTTGCTTTACTGAATCCGTGGAGCACTACGACCCATCAGCGGCGGAGAATAAAACGGATAACGGCGAACAACACACAAAACAAGACAGACATCCCCCGTCCACCTTGCGACTCTTTGCGTTATTTGCGAATGCAAGTCGACTCGCACAGAGTCTGTAGGACAGATTATTTGAGGGATTTCTCGTCCCATAAAATACACTAGACCGGAAATCCTCTTTTAAGATCTTTTTTTCTGTAGTATTCAAACAGAACTCCACCCTTATGACGGATGCTCTTTGCCACGATGACGTCTACTGGCTGGTTACAATTAATTACGAATTTGGTATTTGGCAGAACACCGGGTTACTTCGTTAGGGAGACGTAATTAGTTTTACATTTGATTCTCTTTCTTCGCGTTGACCTTCAGATAACGTAGACGAAGAACAATAATATGCACTGCCCATCTAAGTCCGAAAATTGATCACTTCTCTCTTTGTTGGCAACTTCGTACCATGCTTACAATATTTTAACTCAGAGTATTCTGAGAGAGGGTGCTTATTTCACTTTTCTGCTTTTCCGTCATCTCTCTAGGATTGCCAAACATCTTGAAAAAATTATGTGGCATCGTATAACAAAAAAGGCAGAACAATTGACTGAACGGAACTTTCTAACGGATAAAATATCCGAAGTCAAATACGAAGAGTACATACGAACAAGTCTTTCCAGATGGGCAACATATATACAACACAGTGACAGATTTCGAAGGATAGATGAAGACGATGAAAGCAGTGGACAACTGACAGTTTAATTTTTAACCAGGAACGACCTGGGTCTATATATTTGCCACGGTGGTGTCTACTGGCTGGTTGCAATTAAGTACGAATTTCGATATTTTGCAAAACATAGGGTTATTTGTTCAGGGAGGTCATTAGCCTCAGACATAAGGACAAATACTTCTGAAGAAGATATTTTTACAAATATGGCAACCGTGTTCAAGGGGTAATAAACTTTTATTTGCCACTGGTTGGCTGACATTCGTAAGGGCAGGCAAAATAATGCAACAATATAAACCAGAATTGTAAATTAGTTAATGTAAGGAATGCATGCGTATTGTCGTACAACGTACTATATATATATATATATATATATATGTCGAGCACTGGAATAGACTACCATTAATGTACTGCTAAAGCAATATAGGGCATTATGTATTGTGGGCAACGGCATGAAGAACTATTCCGAGGTATTCGCCACCAGTCGTAGTCATTTATACAATAACTCCGCTAAAATCTGTCCTATCCTTTGGTTTACTCTTCTTAAGGAAAATGAGATATAAAATAATGAATGCTTCCTTTTCAGATTTAAGTTCATATGTCGAATTTCATACATGTTCTGGACAAAAACAATAATAAATCCTAACAAAAGTTAACTGCTTCCATGTGTCTGGACACGGACAATACTGTGATCGGATTTGGGTACTAGTTGTGGCTAATACGAATGCCTACCAGACCCCATAATTGGTGACAGCAGCTATGTGGGAATATAAAGACCCATCGGAGAAAAAATCACGTGGTGGACCATTAAAAATTATTGTAGCAAGTGAAAAATAATATCAAAAGTATCTAAGAGATTTTTGAGGAAGAGCCGTTTCCGCCTGAAGTGTTAACACTTTTTCAGCGATGCAGATGTATATGTGACCTGTTTCTGCTCTGAATAGACCTCATGGCCTGTTAACATTCTGGTCACGTAAGCAGCTCATTAGACATCATCACACTCTTTAGCCTTTAGAAGCGAGAAGAAATGAAATGTGCGCCATATAAACGTAGCCCACTTTATATGGGCCTGCAGCCATGAATAGACATGCAATTACATTATATTCTGTGTTTAACAGTTCACGATTCATGGTTACTTTTGAACTGGAATTCAAGTGTGGTGCTCGAGACTTCACAATTTCATTTCAAAAGATATAAACAACAATGTACTTCTCTGTCACAAATAACAATACCTAAATAAATTACACCTTGCACTAAACGTAGAAACACGTAAGTTAAAGCAGACGCATATGAAAAACAATTCTGTAATGTTGGAATACGTGAATAAAGATGTGCTGTTTGACACAGTCAAGGCTATTAAATATCTAGGCGTTACGTGGCAAAGGGACATGAAATGAAACGAGCGCGTAAGGACGGTAGGTAGTAGTGAAGACGAATAGTCGACTTCGGTTAACTGAGACAGTTTTAGGTAAGTGCGGCTCGTCTACAAAGGAGATCGCATATAGAACACTTGTCCGACCCATTCTTTACTGCTCAACTGTTTGCGATCTCTACCAGATTGGATTAAAAGGAAACATCTAAGAAATCCAGAAGCATGCTGCTAGACGTATTACTGGTAATTTCGCTCGTCAGGCGAATGCTATGGAGTTGTTTCGTGGACCGAAACGGGTATCTCTGGATATTAGACTACGATCTTTTCGTGAAGCGCTATTGAGAAAATTTAGCGAACGCGCATTTAAAGTGGATTACAGAATAAATCTACTGCCGCCAACGTACACTTCGCATAAGGATCTCTAAGACAAGATAAGAGAAATCAGGGCTCCTACAGAGGCATGCAGACGGTCGTTTTGGCCTCTCTCCATATGCGAGTGGAATAGGAAAGGAAAAGACTAGTAGTGTTACTCACTATCCTCTGCCATACACAATACGGCAGCTTGCGGAGTACGCATCTACATGGAGATGAAATGTGTAGAAAATATTTTCTGTGTGGTGTAATTTCAATTGATTATATTTTAATATATTTCGACTGTCGTTTGCACAGGAATTTACTTTAGTTGGTAGTGTTGAGGTTATTATTCTGCCATACGTTTATGCAAGCAACGACGTACGTCTATAAAGGAAAAGCAAAAAATCCATGGTTAAAAAAATCTAAAACATTTGCAATGTAAACAAATTTCATATATCGAGATTTCTCACAGCAGTTGTGGTTCTAATAGTGTGAATATCACTACATATACTGTATACGCTAGGTGAGATAGGATAAATAGATTAGAAATTCATTCAAACAGCTCATGCACTAGAAAGTGTTACCAAAAACAAAAGAAAAATGTGTACAGAATCATTTTATCCGAGCGTCGTGCTCAGGAAGTTATGTTATGAGAAACTGAATATGAAACTGATTATATGTGAGCTGCTCGTATATATTTTTCTGTTACGGAGGACTTCTAAAATCATCTTTTGGTTAACGATCAACGTTTTAGACAGGGGCGAATGAATTTGTCCACTAAACAGTAAAAAATTCCCGGAAACTGGCCAAAGAATGACATGCCGACAGAACGCACAAAATACTGGAAATAATCATTCGCTTATGTGTCCACGGCGGTTTGAGTGTACCTCGGAAAGTTCAATCCCCTGAATTACAGAGCTTAATTTGATGAATGTAACGCTTCTCAGCGTGTACTTTGTATTTCGACCAATGCCACTGAGCACACTGTTTAGCAATAATATCCGTACACGCATTCAGCACATCACGGTAAGATCTGTGGAAGGTACTACTGGCTTTACCATTCCGTCTAATTATTGTGAGCTAATGTAAGGTTCAACGGATACTGTTGTAAACACTCGCACCTCAACCCCAACATTGACGCCTCCACCCACCTTACGAAATGAGCACTTAATTTCAATCAGTTCAAAAAAATTTCTCTAATGGCGAAGTCATCTCCAAATTACTTATCTTGTTCATATATTCCCACTACAAATGCTTTGAATGTTTGGTGATTTACACAGAAAGTGTAAGTTTCTTTCTTGAGCTATGTTCAATGATTTTGTGGGCTCCTTCTTTCAGTTAAAGATGACACGTGCAATACAACAAACCCGTAAATCATTAGTAGACTAATAATCACGTCTTCCACGTGAACTGTTGCACGCCGTCTGGCTATTTAAAAATTCAGCATTGGATCCAGCTTTAGTGTGCAACTGTAAATTATTTTCAGTTCAGCTTTTACCGTTAAAGTGGTGGTACAGCATTCGGTTGCTGTAGCGTTAACCAGCTATGCGGAATATCTGTGGTCTTCGTAAAATGTTAATTAGAAACATGGCAGCGGGAAACTGCAGCAAAGTTGATGTGCCTCGATTAGCTACTATAGTATCTACTGAAATTGACACCCGACATTGCGTAAAAACTATTCTGAGTTTTCTGCCTTGAAAGCTCTCGTACATTTGACTAATGATTATAACATGCTAACATATCGCTGACTGAAAACCTGCAGAATTAGACAAGAAGGTTTAATGAAACTAAATAATAGATGGACAGTGGGGCTATCAAATTTGTAAGTAAAAGTATAGAATCACATGAAATTATTTTGACTCTGCTACTTCAGTCACGTAGGTGGCTAGTTTCATTAAATTACTGTAAACAGATCAAGGCGTGAGGCACACTATCAGTTGAAAAAATACATGCCACTAATAACTAATATCATCACTTTTTAATATTCCTGCGATTTATTTTCTCTTTCCATTACATAACTTTATAACAGACGCGAGAATTTTCACACACGATTTTAAGTGGTGTTTTGAGAAATTTTCATTAACTTACAGCGTTTTTATTATGCAAAAGACGAGGTTATTATTTCATGCAGGGAACTGTTAAAGACATTCGTGGACGGTAACGTCGACAACTATATGCAGAAAAGTGTGCAAGGATTAGCACTCTTAGTCATACATCGTAACAGTTACGTTAAAGCAGGTCAGTAGTTAAAATGTGGCACAGTAACAACATGATTTCAAAAAAACTTTTCCTCCAACTCATAATTAAAAGAATGATGTTTTAGGCCTTAGTTAAATTACTACACCTGGGTAATAACTTTTTGGTATCACCTATAACATTTAATTCTGATGGCATGACACGTCTCGAAATTGACCAACTCACTTATATCAACAATGGCGGAGTATTGCCGCCCCCACCCCTCCCTCTGGGACGGCTATGTACAGCACCAGGGAACTGCCATATCATTTCTCATCCTAAGCAACCGCGCAAGGGCTCAACAATAGCCATACAGTTTTGCACTGCTACGCAAGACCAAAACCAAAGAAAATGTTAAACCAAAGAAAATGTAAAAGCAAAATGTAGACGTACCTGGGCGGACGATGAAACAGGACTCCACACAAAGACCAGTTACGTTGTCCGATCATTTAAAACTAGTGCCGAGTGACTCTCCCCGACTTATTTTTACTAGTTAAATTCGATCCTGTTTTTGCAACTGGAGATGAAACCGCAATTCTATTCCCATTTCAGCTGTATCTCTCAGCTATCAGCTATTTAGAAACAGTCGGACGCTTTTGGACAGAATCCACCACAGAGAAAGTAACAGTTCACGTTGCTATCTCTGGCAAGATACTCAAGACGTATTTAAACTTTTGTTACACATACTAAGGAATGGTTGTTGTGGGTACCTGAGTTTCAAGAGATAACGTGTACTGCTGGTTAGCAATGGTGTATTTATGTGTTCGGTAAGTAAGCTTGCTGCTGTCCGAACTCAGTATCTGAAATACAGGCACAGTTAATAATGAATATAGCTCTCTCGTCGATCTTTCCTTATGGCCGCATGTATAGGAATTAACGCGTTCCAAGTCGTAATGGAAGCTCGAGAACGAACACCAGTCCCAATCCGGTATTTTTGCCACTGATAGTGACTAATGTGTTATCTACGAGTTGCAACTGTATCTATTTTCACGTATCCTCATAGACTTTCACAGATATTTCAAACAGATATATAAATCTTATGCGATTATTGCGATCGTCTCTTTCATTTGACTGTTCATGTAACCGACAAATTTGACGAGCGCTCACCAACCATACATGCTGACAATGCGGAAGCGAACCATGAGAATCTGCGCCCAGCGCCGTCTAAATACTGCGTCAAACCGCCACTATAGCTCTGTCCATTGTTACTCAACAAACTTCACAAAATTCAAATATTTTACAATGTGTTCTATGTAGAATACCGTACAGCTTCTCTTCACAATGGTTGCCGTTTACTACAGCCATACTACAAAGAGATTTTTTTATTCATTTTAAAATTAATTTAATTAATCACTTGTGTGCAGGTTGTATGAAAATCTAGAATTACCGAGCGAAGTGACGCAGTGGTTATCACAATTATATCACATTTGGGAGGACGACGGCTCTAACCCATGCCGGCGTCCGGCCACCCTGATTTAGGTTTTCCGTGATTTCCCTAAATCACCTCGGGTAAATGACGGGATGTTTCTTTTGAAGGGGCACGGCCGACTTCCTTCCCCACCCTTTCCTAATCTGATGGGATCGATGACCCCGTTGCTTGGTCCCTTCCCCCAAATCAGACAACCAACCAACCAAAAGCTAGACCTCCATATCCATCCAGTATTCGAAGCCGGAATCCGACAAGCGTGCAGTAGCTCTAGCTTTATTTTTTGTGTTATTAGTTAGGATTTTATTTTTAATACTTCTTGTAATAAAAAAAGTTCTTTAAACTCTAAATTCATCTCCTAAGCTACTGCTTCCTACCTAAAATTTTCTTTGAAAAATAAGATGATTGGTGTTAACTATAACCTGCATCCAAAAGTGAAACAAAGTAAAATTTCAATTTGGAATAAAACCAAGGTTTCTTTTACATTGCTATAACTCACGTGGAAGACCCGGAGTGCCTCGCTCGTACAGTTTTAATTTTTCGCAAATAATTAATGCAGTATACAGCCAGCACCGCCATAACCATGACTTTCCCAGTCAATTTCTGATTAAAAGCATTGTAGATGGATAAACAATACCGTGAAATACATTAAACAAACCACTGTTGTCAGACATTTCTACCACGTCGTTGTCTGGGACTACTCCAGTCTGCTATGGTCACAAGCGACCAGTTCTCCGCATGTATACCTACTGAATGACAGATAGGTCAAAACCGACCAAACGAGTTTCCTGTATATTGTGCCGAGTAGAGTGTTAATTATTCGACATTAAATATAAATAATGCTGGTGTAGACACATACAGGGAAACAATAATTCTTTGACATATAACGCAATTTCTGCTGTTGTGATTCTCGACTAAGAATAGATTTTCACTTGATCTATATATGTAAGTACGACTACAATACAGAAGGACTCTCTTGTTAATGGGGTATTCGATTATTTGTACAACATCCATCAGAAGACTTGCAGTCAGTTGGGTTGTTATGGAAAGTGACAGGTAGAATATCACTACAGATTACTGACATCAAGGGAAAATACTGAAGTAAAACATTTCTTTATTTTTTACATTTGCACAAAATATCTTTATTATATAGTCATTTTGCACTAGCGCTATATACCTCCTGTTTAAAATAAAATGAAATATCTCATTTCATGTGCATAGGCACGTATCGTGTTACGTTTTGACCGAATAAAATCTAGTCCTATGTACAATAATCCAGTGTTTTAAATATTGCTCTCTTTCACGCAATCTGCTGCGTCGCGCCATGAGGATAATTAAGTCTGAAGATTCACTTCAGATCTGTGTCCGTTATATGGAAATCGAGGACTAACAATATGCGATGGACAAGGAGCAAATTTAAATACATACATCCAACGTTTGAAAATGCAAGCTGTGCTCATCTTGCCTTACACACCTTACACACAAGAGAGAAGAACATGGGAATTTTATGTATTTTTATGAAACTAGCAAACTGTTAAAATTGGTGTACGACAAGTTAAGGCGTAGAACCGCAATACAATACTGCATTCATAGGCTACGGACACTCTTCAGAAATGGGATGGAGGGAGACGTTAGATTTTAAAAGCTCGTTGACGTGTAGGTTTTTATTGACGGAATGAGGCAGATAGGAGAGTGGTTATGTTCTTGTCTAAGAAAACGTATCGTGTTACGTTTTCACCGAATAAAATCCAGTCCTATTACAATAATCCAGTGTTTTAAATATTGCTCGCTTTCACGCAATCTGCTGCGTCGCGCCATGAGGATAATTAAGTTTCAAGATTCACTTCAGATCTGTGTCCGTTATATGGAAGTCGAGGACTAACAATATGCGATGGACAAGGAGCAAATTTAAATACATACATCCAACGTTTGAAAAAGGAAGCTGTGCTCATCTCCCGATGGGAAAGGTAATGTTACAAACGTCTCTTAGGAATTCGAAAATATTACACATATATTTGGAATTCTTGTAACATCTGTGAAGGCCTTCAGTGCCAAACTAAACTTTTGGTATTTATGCAAATTACAACGGACAACACTTACGAAAATGTATCGAATATCAAATAAACTCTGCACTAAGTAATATAAAGTAAGAGAATTAAATGTTACGGAGGTAATATTTCTGCTTTACAAAAATAATACAACGATTTAGCTAATAGTGAAATACTGAAGTTCTATACCTAGCAATGTTAAAATCATTGTGTAACGACATATTTATTAATAACTGAAGGGCATTCGATAACAGACAACATATTTAGTTCAAAAGATTTAATTTTATTTAAACAAGAGTTAGCGTCTCCGCCGCATCTGTGATAGATTCTCTCAAGGTACACGTCATTTGGATGATATCAGTTTCATTAGTATCGTCCTTTTCTGGCTTCATAAATTCTTGTAATATACGATTGTAACGAATTCAAATTCAATGTATTTTTTTCACTTCGTTCACTGAGAACTTGTTCAACAAATCTCTGGAAATGTCGTCGATCAGATTGTAACTTAACAATAGCGGACTCACCAAGAGACAGTGAAAACTTTACATTATTGCAACTAGTTACGAACAAGTTTATGAGTGTTTCTTTCTCAACACTCTCATCTGCAATATATTTGCGGTGGAAGGGGGCGCTATCTTCATCTGATAAAAGGTCACTCACTGTACCTTTTCAAGTGGTACGAACATTGTGGAACAAATGTGTGGAAGAGGTCTGACATCGCTCCAAGGCCGCTGACGGTGATCACCATAGGTCTTCTAGCTTCCCTTCTAGAAGTGCTATAATATTAAGTACATCAGTTATGGATCTCACACGTCGTGAAAAACACGATCAATCAGTAATGTGAGTTTGCCTAGCTTTCTCATGCTTCCACAAAGAATTTTTCATAATTCCTCCAGCACCAACAACGGATCGTTTTCCGTGGCATGTGCAAAGAAACAGCCAGTATAACATAAGGTCATAATTTTCTTTGTTGAAAGTTATATTGACTAATATGTACCGATGTTTGAAATGCTGGTTAGCTCAATTAGAGAATATTTCATAACTTTAAGATCAGGAATTTAGATTTCTTTTTATATTTCGCACAAGTAATAGTTAAGATCTCGCTAAAATCAAGCTGTAGAACGCAACTGGTATCTGAACCATCTCCATCTGAAACACTTCCGCCATTTGTCATTTCAATTATGTAACTTTGCTTGTTTTTGAAAAAAAAAGATTCAATATCAAATTTTGCTAATTTGTTCTCCAACATTTTCAGAACATCTGTAGAGTCTTCATGCACCTCTTGAACCTTTATTCCTGTCTAGTCATTAGTCCACTGGTACCAACTAATGAGTTCATCTGAGCAAGGAGGCACTGAGCGGAGAAATTCCACATTTCTGGAATGTACCAAATATCTTTCTGGAAAATGTTGTGGAATTTTTAACTTCATTACAAGAAATAAAGTGCTACGTATGTAACAGCATTTCTGGCTACTATAATACTGTAAAATAATTGTCATTCAAATTTTGTCGTTCGTACTGATGAAAACTGCATAATAATTTTTGTTTTGCTAAATATACAATTATGAGTGTGGAGCGAAGTTTCTCGTACTGTTCGTCATGCATGCAAGGATAACTGAGGCACCTGAATTAATTTTTTTCCGTTAATTAAATTTAAAAAGTATTTCTAACTATTTTTGAAATAGTTAGGAGATATGAGTTCTTGAATAGAGATATGAGTTATTGAATACAGTGATATAGCAAAGATAATCATATTGAATCTAAATATAATGCCCCATTAGTCTTAATTTTTTATTCATTTTATTTGGGTGAAGCTTTATCTGTTCATCATTGAGGTATGAATTATTGTAACATATTGGAAACCATACAATTTGAGTTTACAAAATTTTTAAGAAAGACAAAATCTGTTGCAGGTAAAAATTTTCGGTTTTAGTCTCACTTTCCATTGGAATTACTTTTAGAATGTCAGTGATACCTCTCAAGGTTAGCTACCATCTCCTGCGCAGTGGAGGCTGCCACCCTCCTTGGTAAGAAGTGATGTTTGCCGATGAATGAGTGAAGCTTTTAGACTGCTACAGATGTGGCAGACAGATGTTCTAAAGAAATTTCTATTGTCCGTCGTCCTATTACTTAATACCATTATTTCTTGTTAGATTCTAGACCAATACGTATTCCTTCCTTCCCATCTGGTTCTCCCATATATCGTCTATTTGGTGTCAGATTTTAAGTCCATCACCAAACCACCACACCCTATTATACTAGTACAATAGAGACGCAACACCACGGCAACAAGGAAGCCAGCTAAGTAGCCCACCGCCATGTTCTGTGTTGTCAGAATAAGTGATTATCCTACAGGACTCCGGTAGGTGATTTGTCAAGTAACTAGGAATTTGCTATTAGCTGTTGATGTTCAGCAGCTACAGCCAAAAGCGAAATTACCCTGATTATGACGGATGAATTCTCGATATTTACCGTATTTCAGCAATGACTGTAACAAATACAAATAAAGTCTCCAGTCCCAGGCAATTTCTTCTGTACTGTTGTGTATAAGAATACGCGGTGTGGTAATTCAGTTTACTATGTTTATGTGGTGTAATACAAGCTTCATTATTAATACTATACATCCAGGACATAAAAATTCCAAAATCTGTTGGAGATATATGTAGCCTGTAAATTTCGGAGGGCAGGCTTAAGGGAGTTACGTTCTAGAAAATGTTTGTTTATGTATAATTTGTACGTAGCGTATGGTTAAATTTGAATTTGAAACAAGTGAAAGGAACTGAATGTTATGTGCGTCAAATACGGAAAATATGATACTCTAGTCAGGAATACTTCAACATAACAACGAAGAAGCTATTGTCTGATCGTAACTTTATAAAATAAATACTTAAGAAACTACCTAGCTAAACCATATTTCTCCTGAATTAGTTTATCAAAACCTCATTATTTAGAGCCAAACTTTACGAAATGACTGCCGGTATCGTGTACAAAAGGATATTAACATTGATTCATAGAATAAGTTGTACTTTTTACTTTGCATGAAAATAGCTAACATTTTAATTCGAAGCTATAATACAAAACAACTATGTCCTCACAAGAAAATACAGAGTTTTCTGCGTGTAACTGATATTTTCTAATGTGAAACCATGTTAACATTAAAGTTGCAGAAAATAAATACAACAATTACTGGAGTAATAGCTGTTAGCACTCTCTATGGCTGAATTATTTCACTTTATAGTACCCATACAAAGAGAGGTAATTCACCTTGCCTCCAGAGCCGTAATCTCGTTATTAACCACAACAAAAGATTACTATTTTATGCTCTTGATATCTATGGAATTTTACTATGATACAAGACTTGTTTAAGATTTTCATCGCCACAGAACTCTAAGACTATCATATGGCTTAGGGCATATTCAACGAGAATTTGGATGAAAGAAGCTTTATGACGCAAGTAAACAATATAATCCAAAATATTCTATTTAGCACAGTTACGAATGTATATGAAAATACATGCTCCAGTCTTCACTCATTTTCCCAGTTACGTGCCTATATCTGTACTACGACACACCGAAGACGCGATTTCAAAAAGAAATTCAACAACTGTGTAGCTTACAAAGCTGTACTTTACCTTTCATACTTTCAGAACAAGTACAGAATGACAGTGTAAAATATGACCGACTAATGGTATGGAGTGAGACTTTATGAAGCGCTAAATAAAGTGCGACACTCTATGTATTCTCTGTCACTTTCCATTCAACAGCCTAAGCAGCACAGCCATAAAATTACTGAACGTAATACTGGATGCCTGTTTCACTAAAAACAACGACGTAAAAATATTGTAATAGGTTAATGGCTCCAACAAACGCTGAATTAGGAATCGTGATTTAATTTATTACCCTTCGATATTATAGATCTTATAACTAAATGTTTCGCTGAGTCATTTAAGTCCCTTCAATATCTACGATAATGTAAAATAAAATAACAACAGTATAGCATGTAAAAAGTGTGTAACATTATTGAACGATTTTAATCACCCATTAAAACTGAAATTTAATTTGGTGGTTAGCACAGATTTCTTTGTGATGTACGTTTTACAACATTGAATGTACAACTCCTTTCTTATTCCGTTGTAATATTATTCTCTCCATAGTATTTCATATTGCCTGAATTCTTGGTGGCATATACTACCAATAAATCACCTCTGGAATCACTGAGAAAATGTTATTGAGTCACAATTTTAAAAAAAATCCGTACCAGCAGAGATGGTTTATTATATTTTAAACGAACGTAAAGAGATTTCTTAGGACAGATAAACCGAAACACGAGGCTCTGAGGCGGTTTTAGGGAGATATATGCGATACTGGACTTAGTAATCGAAAGCATTATTCGAAATGTGGAACACCAAATGTGGCACAGAGACAACCTCTATCAGAAATCACAGTGCTATGAAAGTTCCCGCACTTGTTTAAGTAAGTGTTGACAATACACAAGTCGTTTAGAACACCCCAAATTTCAAGCTCTCTTACACCTTGGTTACGAATAAGTATGCAACAAAACAAAATAAAAATGCTATTTGTATTAAACACTGATACTCACCGTCAACTGAGAAGTCACTTTATATAGACATCTTACGTAATGCCGCTGTTCCAAGCAAGCAGACCTAAAAAGCGAAATCTTAAACATTTCGATATTTCATTGTTTTTTCGGCTTTACAGATAGTATTAAGGTCACCAGTTCGTTAAAACTGCAGTGACGTTTACAAAGGAGGCAGTTGTCCGCTAAAAGTATCAAGAAGCGGAATTATCAGGAACAGACGTAAATTAACGAAAGTATAAATGGTAACAATTCGATAAGAACATGATTGTAATGGAAATACTATATTACCTTTGCCGAGAATCTTCGCAGGGGACAATATAACCATTTTATGACTTGCTTTTTCGGATTTACCTCACAGACTCAAGTATGGTTTTGCTGTCTTCCGTGTCCGTCTCACTTAACGACCGTATGGAGAATATAGGGTTCAGGCAGAAGAATGCAGTCATTTTTTCCCTTGCTCATATCGCGAATGGCAAAGTTAAAGGAATGAAAAGGAATGGACTCACGTCATATCTGTAGTGGCTGGAGGGTATGTACGTTGATGTCAAGTATTCCTACGTGTGATGGATCAGCAGGACGACCTCGATCGTCGAGTTGCCGCTACCATGTACGTTTCTTGTTGTTAGAATAAAAGAAATGACACCATAAAATTAAAAACTATATTGGTAGTTGCGTCCACTTAATAGTAAATCAATTATACTTAATGGACTAAAACGAGAATTAGCTGTTATATGGTAATCTCTCTGAGAGACTAAGGTATGTGACGACACACGTCATAGGGTTTTAATCGGAAGATATCACAAAACTTCTTAGTGGTCATTCTTTGCTAGAAAGGGGATGTCGGAAACCTGACCCGTTGGTTGCAAGAAGAATATCTCCGTAGACGATTTCCGCCAGTGGCAGAATGGGAACGCTTCCTTTTGTGCTGCGTCTCGCTCAGGTAGGAGTGCCTGGCAGATGTCGGACAATGGGAAGTTATCCCGTTCACGGTATTCTGTGCTGTGAAGGCTATGTGGCACCTGGGCTTATTATAGAACCTTTGCTGCTTCGGGAACTCCGAGGCTATTTGCGAACACCGAACGGATGTAATTCAGAAGCTACGAAGCGCTACTTTCGTGTTAAAATCTTTGATTGTGGTTTCTAGACAACAGCTATTCCGGGATATTCAACGGGGAGGAGCATGCGTGGCAGCAGGATAGATGGAAGCATAGTGACCAAAGTCTGGCCTGTATGAATGTCAAAGTAGTTAAAAGGAAAAGAGAGTGTGTCGAAGTACAGGGACTGGACGCAAGAGTCGTCAGATGGTGGTTGGCTGGTGCTGCCTGCCAAAAGGTTGATTGACGAATGTGGAGTGTGGCGAGAGATATGCAGACAACTGTGGGCACGCTACAGGAAGAAAGAGGCTTAAAGTCCTACCTGGAGTGGCGAAATGCGTAGATATGCTGTCTGAATAGCTCAGGGTACAGTGCTGAAGGGAAGTCGTAGTTACTACATGTGTGGGAGGAAGGAACTGTGTTCGGTAGGGGAGTGGAGAATCCATTTCCAGGAGACTCTGTGGGTTACTATGGGTATTACTGCGAGTTAATAAAGTTTTAGCAACAACTTGAGTCAAGATACGAAGCAAGGGGCTGCTGGGCGTTGATCTAACAGTGTAACGTTGAATATAAATTTAATAAAAATGCTGCACACTTTTCTCAAATGCGTTAGTAGATATTTTGCGCTGCTGCTGTGTTGCATTGTGCTCTGTAATATCTGAATGTGGAGAGTATACGTGAACGCAAGGATTGTCAGTTTAATTCGAGTTAATTTTGTGCATTTTGCGTCGTTGCTATTCCTATAATACGTCGATTCTTTGAAAGGAAGCTGCATCTTCGTAAAATGAGCAGACATAAGTTGCACTTAATGGATTATCCTTGTCTCATGGCCTCAACAATTTATAGTAAGACTGGCAACCCAATTATTGACAGTTGTAGATGTTGGGAGTATTAACGTCAAGGACTGCCGGAAGCTGTCAACTTTTATTGAAGCAGCTAAGTAAAGTTGTACTACGTCAGATAGGCTATCAGTTACTAAATATACACCAGCGAATTATGCACATTCAACCTAAGGACTAGCGTTCCTTAGTTAACATTATTAGTGCTTACTAGCAAGGCAACATTAGTACTCCTTATTGCATGTTGCTTCCTAAGAAGGGTCAGTGTTAATGCTTGAAACGACATCGTGTCTAAATTGTTGTGTTGCGTGATAATAAGCAACTATATCGTTTGATTTTGTCAATAGTGCTTTCCAGTTCGTCTCTGAAAAATTCATTTCAGAACAATATATTTCCCAATGTATTTGTCGTAAGGAATCTTGAGACATTGTATTAACTTATAATAATAAAGCACTCTCTGCATGAAAACAACAATGATGTGGCTGATGTATAGTCCCATTCGCACTTGCTTTTCAGATGCGTGGATAGACGACCAGTTGGGTTTATATTTGGTAACTATGGTGGAGGAATCGATGCGTGTCAGATGCTGTGCAGCAGCACCAGACAAATTATTTCTGCACCTTTCTGTGCGTCACATTTTTATTTTAAATATTAATTCTGTCGTGGAAGAAATGTATTTTTCTGCTTGTGAGAGAAATTCTTTTTTCAAATGTTTGTGCAAACGAACGTTACAACCCCTCTGATCTTTCTCAGGATCTTTTGATGTCCACTACTGCTACTGCTAGCAGTAGTGGACACCAAAAGATCCTGAGGAAGGTCCCAGCAGAGTGGTCGAAACGTCGAACATTTTAGAAGAAACATGACGCGGCCTAATAACCCAGAAGATTTTAACTTTAGTTGTTGGTTGTCTCTGATTTGCGCATATGAACAGTGTCGTGCAAATAAAACTTCATGAAAAGCTAAATTTAAAATAAGGAAAAGAATCTAATTAAATGACAAAAAAATTAATTATGTGCTCAATGAAAACTATAGAACTAAAACTCAGTACCGAAGAGCATAATGAAACCTGGCCCAACTGTACCGACCAGCCGCCGTGTCGTCCTCAACCCTACAGGCGTTACTGGCTGCAGATATTGATGAACATGTGGTCAACAGACCGCTCTCCTGGCTGTTTTGTCAGTTCACGAGATCGATGCCGCTGCTTCTCAAACAAGTAGTTCGTCAGTTTACCTCAAAAGGCCTGGGTGCAGCCCCGTTTGCCAACAGCGCACGGCAGACTGGATGGCCACCAATCCAAGTGCTGGCCCAGCCCGACACCGCTTAACTTCGGTGATCTGACGGGAACATATGTCACCACTGCGGCAAGGCAGTTGTCGCTCGGAAGAAAATAACTTTTTGAAATTACCAATGCTGTTCACAAAAAATTAATCTTCTTGCTAGCACGGTACTGATAGTCATGACTACATACAGTTTGCTCAGGAATGCAAGATGAGAGCAGCCCTGAAATATAAGTGACTTACCTCTTACCCAGCATGTTGTTTCTTGTGTCTGGACTACTGACTTTGCCGAAAGCAAATAGTGATCAGCAGATGTAGGAGCTGAAAACAAATAATCTAAATCTGTTTGTGAGAAGCAATCTGTGACTTCGTGTGGCGTGAGATGCAATGAACACACTACCGAAATTTAAAGCTTTACTGTTAATCATAGAAGTGGTCTTTGCTTTAAAGAAAATCGTTTTCTTAAGCTATCAGACTGTGATTATTGACAAAACGTCTGCACAAGATAATAAGACTCCAACAATTACTAAATTCTCTCGGTACAAAGAAACTACAAACAAACCTTTACAATTGTTTCAAAACTTCTGCGTCAATATCAAGAACAAAGAAGTATTATAAATGAGTTTTCATTTCCGTAAGTGTGGGTAACTCCTGCCAAATTCACAGAAAAAAGATCTCATTCTTTGAGAGACTTAAATGCACGCAACCAAGCCTCAAATAAAAAATGTCGTGTGACTAGGGCCTCCCGTCGGTTAAACCATTAGCCGGGTGCAAGTCTTTCGATTTGACGCCACTTCGGAGACTAGCGCGTCGATGAGGATGAAATGATAATGATTAGTACAACACAACACCAAGTCCTTCAGTGCAGAAACTATCCGACCCTGCCGGGAATCGAACCCGGGACCTTAGGACTCACATTCTCTCGCGCAGACAACTCAGCTACCGGGGGCGGACATGCGTCAACGAAGAACGCCTCAAATCAGAGTGCCTCAGCGCTGCACAACTGACCGTTTAGCAAGTCAGCCACAGACAAAATCAGAAAGTCAAGGATCTAATTCACTACTCCTACAGTGCGCTCATTTATCTTTATTCCTGGGTACAGAAAACATAAATTATTTACATTACCAAAAAACGTATGAGTACCTTACAACCTCCGCTCTGAGTAAAAAGTTCCGAGCGACACCCTCAGCCGTCAAGGTAGTCTTCTGGGAAACTGAAGGTGTTATTCTGCAGGATGTGCTCCCTCATGGCGCAACGGTCAACCCAGAAATGTTTTGTGGTACTCTTCGGAAATATAGATACGACTTCAGCGTGTTCATCACCATAAACATACCTACCTCTCCGTCACCATGACAACGCCAGGCCTAACACAAGTCTGCGAACCAAAGAGGTCTCACAAAACTTCAATTTCTTTGTACAATAAGAATGGAAGTTGAAGAAATGAATTAAAATTTGTGCCACGGATGGAGCTGGAACCCGCGTCTCCTATGACGAAAATACTGACCATTACACCACTGCAGCACTACCGTGAGCATTGGTGCGCAGACTACCCAAATGTAGTGCCCTCCCCAACACAAACGTCAATTCATATCTTCAACCTATTTTTCCCCGAAATTGTGACTATTGCCGGGGCTCTCCGGCATTGGAATAGCACCCCAGCATCGGACGTAATGGAGAAATCCTGTACTTCAAGTTCACTTAAAGTACAGGACTTCCCCATTACGTCTGATGCTGGGGTGCTATTCCACTGCCGGAGAGCCCCGGCAATACGACAATTTAGGGGGAGAATAAGTTGATGATATGAATTGAAGTTTGTGTTTGGGGGTGGAGGGGGGCACTGGAATTGTTTAGTCCGTGCAGCATTGGTGACCATAGTGCTGTGGTGGTTGATTGGGCATAATTTCTGCTTTGGGAACTGAGAGAGCAAGTTAGGGTCCGGACTGCAGCATAATTTTTTTTCATTTAAATGTCTCAGAGACCATTATATAATAGAAGACCATTATATTGTCCTTCCTCATGCGCTGTGCTGCCCGGATCTCGCACGTTCCGACTTTCTTCTGTTTGGCCCAATGAAGGATGCCCTCCGTGGACGATGGAGAGGCTACTGATGAAGCCATACGCCGGCTCCAGCAGAGTGGGACCATGCCGGCATATAGGATCTTCCAGTAAGGTGACTGAAGTCCGTCGCATTGATCAGAGATTACGTTGAGACATAGGATTTGGTATGCAGAAATATGGGGAATAATATGATGTTCTGGAATCCTCAATAATACCAACATATTTTCAGAAAAAAATGTGTTACATTACTTACTGAACGCCCCACGCCTCTCGTATCATGACGGGCATGTTGTAAGAAGTGCCCTAGATCGGCTAGTAATAAAGCCCGCAAACCAGATACAACCAGTGTTTGAAATCTTCGTTGATCCATTATGGATCGTGGGACGACGGCTGGCATGAACTTCTTGATGCAATAATTTACCAACAGCCGTATGTATTGTAGAAATTTATTTTATTTTATGAACTTCTATGTTGAATGAGTTTCGGTACTACACTGATGCCACCTTCAGGCCCCACTCGTGATAGTCGTAAGATCGCTATACACGGAAGGAGCCCTGTAACATGATCCGTGAATCAAATCGTCCTGCAAGTGATGTTGCAGGACGATTTGATTCACGGATACAGTTACAGGGCTCCTTCCGTGTATAGTGATCTTACGACTATGACGTGTGGGGCCTGAAGATGGCATCAGTGTAGTGCCGAAACTGGTAGCAAAAGTTCATAAAATAAAATAAATTTCTACAATACATACGGCTGTTGGTAAATTATTGCATCAAGAAGTGTTTCAAATGGGCAAGAGGGAGTTACTTTAACATCTCCCGAAACGGATGGGGACAGACAAAGGCAGGGAGGGAGAGCGAGTTAGTGGATCAGGGACTCGCGAGTTGTGGCGGGCGCTGCAGGGCGGCGCGCGCCGCTGCGGCCGTGTCCCTGAGAGCTGCCGGCTGCCAGCCGGTACGTCGGGCGGCCATCAGGAGTGGCCAGGCCTGTGGCGGATTAACTGCCGCCGGGAGGAACGCCGCCGCAGAACGTTTAACGGCGACGAGGCGCGGGAGCGGGCGGGGGTGGCAGGCGCGGCCGCCCCCACAGCCATAAATCGCGGCCCGCAGCCGCCGCCACTGCCGCCGCCGCCGCCGCCTGCCATTCGGGCGCCGTCCTCCGCGCTGTCAGATACGGCGCTATCGTTTCTTTGACTGTGTGTGTCCGGCGGCAGGGCCGCTGCGCTCCCGCGGACGGATGAAGCGGCTGGACGCCGCCAATCTCTCGTCCCGTCACCGGACTGCGGGCGCTCACGTGCCCAGAGTGTCCCCTGCTGCCCTCTCGCCATATATCTCTCATCCCCAACACGAAACAGAAAAAGAATCGACGCAAGCGTGCCGCATGAGGCACCTGACCCATAACACCACAGTATATGTAAACCCGACTATCGGAAAATGATAGCACGTTTATTTGGCGTAACGAAATACAGAATCAACTATAGCTATATTTTTAATCAAACACAATAAATTGAGATTTCGTTCCTTAGATTCGTGCTGAGGAGATCTTCGTGGATGTGGATCATGTCAATATTTTTTTTAAAGCTGAAATAACAGTATTAATAGAATGAATATATACAATACATCATTTGTTTCTACTAAAAAATTCGTCAATAGAATAGAAGGAGTTGGCCACTAGTAAGTCTTTCAGGCTCTTTTTAAACTGATCTTTATTTGTAACTAAATTTTTAATGTTTGCTGGCAAATTATTGAAGATGAGTGCTCCTGAGTAGTGGACCTCTTTTTAAACTGAAGTAAGTGCTTTAAAGTCCTTGTGCAGATCATTTTTGTTCCTGGTATTCTATGTATGAACTAAGCTGTTTTTTGGAAAAAGAGATATATTATTTAGGACAAATTTCATTAAGGAGTAATTATTCTGATAGGCAGTAGTTAGTATACCCAGTTCTTTGAAGAGGTTTCTACGTCCGTGAGTTTACTCCACAAATAATACGTATTACACGCTTTTGGACTCTCGAAAATTGAAGAGTGACCCCAAAATATTATACCATATGACATTAGGGAATGAGAGCAGGCAAAGTATGCAAGCTTTTACATTTTATGTCGCCTATGTCAGTTAACACTCGAATTGCAAATACATATTTGTTTAGGCGTTTCTGCAGATCTGTGGTGTGCTCCTCCCAACTGAATTTATTATAAAGTTGTAATCCCAGGAATTTAAGACTGTCAACTTCTTCTATCTGCTCTTCTTCATACTTTATGCATATGCTGGGTGGAAACCTCTTACAGGTTCTGAGTTGTATATAGTGCGTCTTTTCGAAGTTTAATGTCAGTGAGTTGGCTTTAAGCCATTTATTAATATCCATAAAAATATCATTAACAGATCTTTCTAGAACCACACTCGACATACTATTTATTGCAACACTTGTGTCACCTGCAAACAAAATGAACTCCGCTTCTGGCAGTGTAACTGATGAGAGGTCATTAATGTACACAAGAAAAAGCAATAGCTCTAAGATGAATCCTTGTGGGACACCACATGTAATTTCTTCCCATTCTGATGGTGACTGATGACTTAATACACTAGTCCCTTGCACTGACACCCTTTGTTTCCTGTTAGCGAGGTATGATTTGAACCATTTTGCAGCACTGCCAGCGACACCATAGAATTTTAATTTATTTAAAAGGATGCTGTGGATCACACAATCAAATACCTTTGGCAAATCACAAAAATACCTGCTGCTTGTAATTTGTTATTTAATGAATTAAGTACATTTTCACTGTAGGCGTAAATAGCATTCTCGATATCAGAACCCTTCAGCAATCCAAACTTTGTTCTTGGTAATATGTTATTTGTGGTCAGATGATTGAGAAGCTGCCCGTACTTGACCTTTTCTAAAATGTTTGAAAATCCTGGCAAAAGTGAATTCGGTCTGTAGTTTCATGGTACCCCTTTATCCCCTTTCTTAAATAGATGCTTAACATCTGCATATTTTAGCCAGTCACGAAATATCCCAGATATAATTTGCTGGCTACACAAGTAAGTTATAATTGTACTAAACTCACAAGAACATGCCTTAATTAACTTTGTTGATATTTCATCATAACCACTAGAATGCTTTGTTTTAAAAAAAAATTATTATGGTAGTTATTTATTTTGGTGAAGTGAGTGACATATTCATGTACCTGAAGCTATGAGGACAAAGAGTAATGGGTTAGAGGTGTGCACTTACACATTTGGCGGTAGTGTCGCGTATGCAAAGTATAAAATGGAACTGCTTGGGCAGAGCTGTTATTTTCACTCTGGTGATCCACGTAAAAAGACATTCGACGTGATTGTAGTCGGACGACGAGAACTGACTGACTTTCAACGCGGAATGGTAGTTGGAGCTAGACGCACGGAACATTCCGTTTCGGAAATCGTTGGGGAATTCAGTACACAGAGGCCCACAGTGTCAAGAGTATGCTGGGATACCACATTTCAGGCATTAACTATCACCACGAAAAACTCAGTGGATGATGGCGTTCCCTTAACGACAGAGGATAGCGGTGTTTGTTTAGCGTTTTCACTGCCAACAGACAAGAGACATTGCGTGAAACACCCGCGGAAACCACTAGGAGACGTTCGACGAGTCTATCCATCGTTAATGGAGTATGGCAGTAGCTCACAATTGGTTCACCTCTTACTTTAGCAACAGACAGCAACATGTCATTATTCACAATGTTGAGAATTGCTGTGATGTGGGGTCTGAGTGGGGTATGGTCAAGTGGGGGGGAGGGGGGTGGGCGCCCCACACATCAGGGTTAGTGCCACTCCTGTTTACAATTTATATAAATGATGTGCCCTCTTGTGTTACGGGTAACTCTATAATGTTTCTGTTTGCTGATGACACTAGCTTGGTAGTAAAGTGTGTCGTGTACAACATTGGCTCGGTTTCAAACAGTGCAGTTCATGACCTAACGTCATTCCTTGTAGAAAATAAACTTACGCCGAATCACAGTAAGATTCAGTCGCTGTAATTTCTAACACACAATTCAACAAAACCTGACGTTTTAATTTCACAAGACGGGCATATGATTGGTGAAACTGAACAATTCAAATTCCTAGGTGTTCAGGTAGATAGTAAATAGTCGTCGAAATCCCACATTCAGGATCTTGTTCTAAGATTTAAAGCTGCCATTTTTACTGTTCGAAAGATATCTGACGTGAGTGACCGTTCGATACGAAAATTAGTGTACTTTGCCTATTTGTATTCACTTATTTCGTATGCCATTATATTTTGGGGTAGCTCTTCCCATTCTAAATCGATACTTTTGGCTTAGAAACGGGCGGTTCTGGCAATAAGTGGTGTAAGTTCACGAACCTCATGTCGACCCCTGTTCACGAGTCTGGGTATTCTGACATCGGCCTCGCAGTATATATATTCCTTACTGTAATTTCTTATTAACAGTAGTAGTTTATTCCAAAGAATAAGCAACTTTCGCTCAGCTGCATTAGGATATGACTTCCTTCTGAGCATAAAGGTGTGCAGTATACTGCTGCATCCATTTTCAATAGGCTACTACTAGAGTTAACAAATCTTCGCAGTAATCTACGCACTTTGAAATCGAAACTGAAGAGTTTCCTCACGGGTCACACCTTCTATTCTGTCGAGGAGTTCCTTGAAGAATTAAGCTGATTCTTGTTCCATTGATAACTGCGTTTACTAAAAACTTATCGATTGACTTTTTTCGGGTTCATTAGGATTTGATTCTTTTCTGTTATTACTTTTATGTCGTAATTTCATGTACTTGCACGTTGCATGACCTTTGACATTTGCTCCTCGATTCTGTCCTAAGCAACATGCGCGTAAATAAAAAATAAAAACATCCGATAACAAGATATCACCTGCAGCACCTCTCCTGCGCTCGTGACCTTATCAGTCAGACTGTAGACGAACCAAAAATCGGTGCCTGGCCAGATGAGTCCTGATTTCAGTTGGTAAGACCTGATGGCAGTGTTACTGTGTGGCGTCGACCCACGAAGCCATGGACCTAAGTAGTCAAAAAATTGAACGGAATCGATCACAGACTGAAAATTGGTATGCTCATTTATATGGAGACCATTTGCAGCCATTCAGCGATGGAATTTTCATGGAGAGCTATGCGCCATGTCACCGGGCCACAACTGTTTGCATTTGGTTCTGGGGGATTCAAGAAAATAATTAGGTCACTCATATCGCCTGACATGATGCCCATCGAACATTTTCGGGACATAATCGGGAGGTGACGTCGTGCACAAAATCCTGCACCGTCGTCACTTTCGCAATTATGAATGGGTATAAAGGCAGTAGGGCTCAATATTTCTGCATGGGACTTCCAGCGGCCTGTGGAGCCCATGCCACGTGGAGTTTCTGTGCTACGCCAGACAAAAGGAGGTCTGACACGATATTGGGGAGGGGGGGGAGGGCAGAGGAGTGCAGTGATGTGGTACATCAGCACAGGAATATGAGTTGGGAATGAAATGTTAACAACACATGAAAAATCATTGTTGGGCTTAGGTGATATCTCGTACTGCTCAGTAAGAGTAATGTGTGCGACACGTACCTTAAGTAATTTTTCTTTACGTTTATAGAGAATTTTTAACGAAAAATACAATAAAGTCAAAGAAAAGTTACAAACTAGTTCATGGACTCGTCTGAAGGTTTGTTATCAGCTGTTCTCGCCCATTCTGCGCTTTCTTTTGACTTTAAATTAGCGTCAAAGGTAAAAAAAACATTAAAACCCATTTACAATCGTACTGACTATTTGTGGATATTACTTATGGAGCAGCTGTGGAATAGTCAAGGTGAATGTTGAGGACATTTAGCACATATGAGTTTCCTCACTATGACTTTCATATGAAGAACAGAGGTCCAAAAAAGTGCGCAACATATATCGGTCTCTTGTGACACATAACGTCTTAAGCGAAATTTGAATTTGTTTCATTTGTCTGAAATTTAATATTTTACCTATGTAGCAGTGTACACGACCTATGCCTGTAGCTCCTGGTCGCATAATATTCCTTTTGCTTAGATAATCGATTTTTTGTGTCATATTTTATTAAATACCTCGAAAATCAGTTTTCATTCTGTGTTTATTCGAGAAGTAAATGTTATAAAACAGCAAACCTATGTATTTAGGTTAATTAAACCACATGAAGATCTTAGTCATATGAAGTCATCAGCTCTGGATTTTTCCCCTTGATCTTATATCATATCATTCTTTGCTAATAAATAATAGCAGGAAATAACTGAAGATTACGGTTATTTTATACACCTCCCTTCTCGATGTTAAAAATGCTACATTGAATCTGATTCCCAATATTTCACTCTTTCAGACTGATTTATTTGAATTTACTGGAATTAATCAGTCTTATTGGTACACTCGTTGGTAGGAGCATTTCTTAAAAGATACTGATGCGAAAAAAATTGTGCGGAAACATGTTTCTTATTTTGTAACCTGACAGATGAAAGAATTCTACAATTAGAGACTGACTGCTTTATGTAACTAAACATTATTCTCATACTTGGTCAGTTGTCTCAAAGAGTAACCGCTACGTTGATAACGATACAGTAGTAGTAGTATGGTATTCTGCCTTATGGCAGGTCTTGTTAAGAGGTAAGCCTCTTCCACTTTTGTCTGTCCATAGCCAGTCTTTTCATTTATGAATATTTGTCTCGTTTGATATTGTCCAGCATTTGATATCTTCTTTTTCCTCTTCCCTCTTTTCCCTCCACCATTCCTCCTATTCCTTCCTTCAATAAACAGTTCCTCCTCAAACAATGTCCAATCCAGTTCCGTTTTCGCTTTCTGATGACTTTCAGCATGTATCTTTCTTCTCAAACTCTTCTTAATACTTTGTGATTCCTTAATCGGTCTTCCCACTTCACTTTTTCCATTCTTCTCCATATCCACATCTCTAGTGCATCCGATCATCTTTCATCTTCCATCCTCAATGTCCAGGTCTCCGCACCATATAGTGCAACGCTCCAGATGTAACTTCTGGCAAGTCTTTTCCTCAGATCTTTGTTTAGTGGTCCACAAAGTAATTTCTGTTTCCTCTTGCCATTGCAATTCTTTTCCTAATTTCTGTTGAGAAATTCATATCATCCATTATTACACTTCCCAAGTAATTGAAGTTATTCACTTGCTCTATTTCCTCTCCCCCTATTTTCATACTGCATTTTTCCCCTTTCCTCCAATTACCATGCTTTTCGTTTTCTTCTTCCTAATCTTCATTCCATAGTCTTCTAATTTTCTCTTTAGATCATCTATCATTAGTTTCATCTCTCTTATAGTCTCTGCCATCACAACCGTGTTGTCTGCAAATCTTATTCACTCCACTCTATGACCCCCTATACAAACTACTCTCCTTCAATCAAAACTTTCAATAATTATTTCCTAGAGATACACATTGAACAGTGTCGGTGATAAACAACAGCCTTGTCTTACACATCTTCCCAGTTCAATTTCTTCACTCATCACACCTCGTATTCTTACTCTTGCTCTCTGTTTCAAATATAAATTTCTAGTTAGCCGTTTATCCCTCCAGTCAACTTCATCGTTTCTTAGGGTTGCCATCAGTTTGTCCCATCTGACACAGTCGAAAGCCTTCTCAAGAAAAATGCACACAACATACACCTTCCTTTTCTTCTCCATGTACCTCTCCCCTATCACTCTGAGTAGCCCAATGGCATCTCTGGTTACCACACAAATGAGTAAATATTCATTTATAGCAACAGCCCTAAATTTACCCTGGAAAAGAGATAGCGAATAAAAGTATTTTTAAATGGTGTCAGACATGAAGATACTTGCCGAGTCTGGTAAGGCTCTTCTTTAAAGTTAAATTTTTGTCAACATGTGAATTCCTGTTATTTATCTTGCAGTTTGAAAACGTGAAGCGGCGTCAGCTAGCATATAAATAAAACAGAAAAATCTTTCCTGCGAGCTCGATAATATATTAAAGTAGGTAAACACTCATGACATTAAGAACACTGTTGAATGGATGACAACAAATCTTAACCATTTTCTTTGTAAATTAGCTACATGACCTTAGATTACTTCATATGATGTGTCATAAAAACAGTGAGTGCATCAGTTTAAAAGATATTGACTTAAATGATATTTAAATGTGCTGGCATTATAACTGGTTACTAATGAGCTAGTGTAACACAAAAAAACGTTTAACTAATAACACAAGTTAGAACGTAGCTCAACTTCGCCAGATAGGCTAAGAGTTTCTAAAGCAATGTCTTTTCCATAGAACAGTGCAAATGAGACTTTTTAAGTTTTCTTTGACGTTTAGGTTTGATGTTGGTCAGCAGTTTTAGCTATGTATGGTACAAGTTTCGTCAATCTGTTAATTGTTAGAAACACAACATATGAGCCTCACACTTGACCTTAAACGTTACACACCACTGAGCTTTTTTAGTGATTGTAGTTAAATAGCTCCAACAAAAAGCAAGTGGTACAAGTGAAAAATTGTTTACAGATGTAGAATCACTTGTGCGATTACCAGTAAAACATTAGCTTCTTGCAATTTCAGTCTGGTTGTTTCAGTACATCCCTTAACTTAATAACTGATCCAACCCAGTGAACGTTCTGCCAGTACTGGTATTCTTAGGTGATAAGTCTCCAGAATGATTTCATGCACAAAGTGACAATTTTCTCTCCAGCAAATACATCTTCATATCAGATTTATACACACATTTTTCCTAATGGGCAACATTAAATCCATAAAAGTGTAATGACTGGCAATGCACATAATCATTAACAACAAAGCCTTCATCTATTATTATTTTCTTGTTGTTGTTGTGATTGAAATTTTCTTTGCTTTTAAGTATTTATGTTACGAAATTGGTAAATACCTAAGGTTCACTTATGTTACTTACTGATAACATACGCGAAATTTCTGTTTTCAAACAATTACCTCTCGTACAGTGCAACATTCTAAATGGCTGAAAGCCAGAATATCAAAAAATATAAAGAAAAACGTGTAGCTGTTCGGATCTGTCACCTACTTCAGAACATATAATAATCTTATGGCCCCAGGCACCCATTGCTTTACTCTATGAAGCGAGACTAAGAGCCCATGTAGTCACTTCAGGTTATTCAAGCCTTTCAACCAAGCCATGTTGAAACTAGTTTCAGTCCAATAAAATCACATGTACGACTGTCTGTGATAAACTATCAAAATTTAATTCGAATTTAAATTCGTCGCGCTTCGCACATATCGTTATCATTATACTCCACCTGTACATTGTCCGCACAGTCTAGCATATATGTCACCATACATTTCATTGACTCATCTTGCAGAACGGTTAACATTTCAAGTGTCACTACTGACGAAATGCCAACTTCGACAACAGTTGCTGTAGATATAATGGTATGTTCGCCTTGTTTATCGTTGCCAATGTTCTACAGGGGATAGACAAAGTAATGTAGACACCTGTACTTGCTTGGGAATGGTTTATTAATAAGTGGTTGGATATCCATTAGCCTGTAATACAGCTTCGATTCTTCTTGGGATATTGGCATTTAATGAGAGTATAGTGTCTAGGGGAATATCATGCCACTCTTCTATCAGAAAATCTTCTGTAGTGGCGAGAGAGGCGGAAATCTACTCCGCCTGCGCTCCAATACCGCTCACAGGGGTTCGATAACGTTCCAGTACGTGAACTATGCTGGCCACGAAAGACGCTGCGGCTCAGTTGCAAGCTCCTCATACCACTGTATATTGTCCTGGCTGTGTAAATGGATGCATTATCGTCCTGAAGTATGGTATCATTGTTGGGTAACAGCATTTGAATCATGGGGTGCACCTGTTCACGAAAACAAGACAGTCGGAAAACGACAGGTACACTCACTGACATTAGTTTTGGTATCATGGAACCTCCTTTCATGAATTCACTCTCAGTTACATGCCTCAAGAAAATGAAATTTAATGGTAGCCACAGCTTTGACATACATTTCTTAGAACACTCACATAGATGGAGTGAAGGCCTTTTATTTCTTTGGTTGTTACTGGAGATTTAGATGAAAACGAGTGAAAACGTTCTAAAAATCTATGATTTTGGCACACAGTTGTGACTCATGCACATTGCTACGTTCTGTTTCGTTCATGGCCTGCAAATGATCCTCTGTGCTATATCTACTGCAAAGTCAGCCTGTTACGTGGCACAGTTCCAATCACTTACCTATGTGTATTTTGATAATGTTAGTGAATTTTTGTGCAAAGCAAATGTCATATTTGTGCATCTATATTTACATAACTTCTTACATTTTTTCCTTTGTCCCTTGTCCCTTGTTCCTTGTCCCTCTAAGCAAATTTGCAAGTTTTATTTTGTGTACATTTCCTCGAGATAAAATCATTTCGTTTGAAACTCCGCCATCTCCAGATCTCCTTTTATATCTTCGTTCCTGGGATGACCTTATATACCATATCTGGAACAACTTTCTGAATTTCATCAATTTCATGAGAGATTATCTGTACTACTTTAAATTTTGCAGTTATTTCAATGTAATTATGTGATAATTGTAGAATTTTATCACTATTGTTAATAATTTTGTTATATGCTGTCATCACTGCAGAACTGTCGTGTTGACCCAAAGTATGTTACTGCTAAATTTTCTATATTCGCTTTACGTCCTTTTCTTTTACCGTTTTGTTTTGTATTTTGTGCCTTGTAGACACGGCAAGTTACTGCTTAATATTCTTCGTACTTTTATTCGTTTCAGTTGTATCTCCTATTCTATTGCATCTTTTCACATAGTTCAGTGAACATTTCCGAATGGGTGTTTGTGATTCGCTTCCACTCCGTATGTGAATGATCAACTGTAGGACTCGAGTTCGACTCCCGTTACTTCTCCGAAATGGGAGGACTGGAACGGGGTGTAGTCAGCCTCATGAGGCCATCTGAGGAGCAACTCGAGCGATTGGTAGCGCTTCCAAGGTCAAGAAACCCGACAACGTCGTGGAGAGCGATGTGCTTATCATATGCTCCTCATACTGTATTCATGACACCATTGGCAAAGGATGACGTCGCAGTTCGTCGGGACCCACAGGTACGTGAAGGGCTGTAAGGTGGAATTTTACTGCTTTGAGTGATTTGAAATATTCTATTACCGTTTGCACAAAATCCACCTGCTCTAAAACAGCTGCTCCGCTCCATTCAACGTATTCGTACATACCTTTATTTTGTTTGTGCGAGTGCTGTACTACTAAGACCGCACTATTTGAACCAATAAGCAGTTCAATATAGAATATGAAAACGCCACAGAAAGAAATCTGCTACATATACGTTTTTGACTATATTTGCTAATCGGCATACAACATGAATTTGCAGTGGGAGACGTCATAGAGAGTGGAAGAAGAAGCTATTAGTATTTAACGTCTCAACAAACGCAAAGCACCTACAAATTGTGCACTGAGATAGGGGGAAGGATCGAAATAAAACTAACCCAATGAACCCCTGTCTTGTGGTTCCCACTTTGTTCACGTCATTCATTTAATGTTCCAAATGGTTGTATTAATAAGTAAATGATTTACGTGTCACAGGTGATTATTTTTGGAAATCTTATTAAACATGCAGACTATTTGTTATAAACAGTTGTGGTCAACGAATAATTTATTTATATGAGTGAAGAAGAAACATGGTTTTGAAAAAACTGAACTCTACCACAAAAACGAGACACACTAAATGCAATAAGGACATTCATTCTTCTGACCAGATGAGCAATGTCAACATTTTGTGGCACCAGCTACTTTTATTTATGCATTTCTCATACAGTTGAAATACATGATAACAGCACCCACTGTTAGAACTGCCCAAGAACTGACACACGCTGTTTGGGTCTTAAAACTTTTGCGTCCAGGCACAGCTTCTTTTCCTGTGGCAACAACTTCGTGTCATTTATTACTGTCTCCCCCTCTACGTCTCCCTCTAGTAACTACTCTACATAATCCTCTCCTCATATATTCAGCGAAGAACCCCTTTTCAGTGCCCCTAATTTACAGAATCCTTCCATGACACTATACCTCAAACGCTTTGATTCTCTTCTTTTCCGGTTTTCGCAGTCTACGATTTAATATTGCACAATGATGTGGTCCAAACTTATGTTCTCGGTAATTACTTCCTTAAGATAAGGCCAGTGTTAGATACTTGGAGATGTCTTTTAGGTTGAAAGTCCTCCATGATTCTGCTGGTCTCGCTCTTCTATCCTCATTACTGCTTCTGACATGCATTATTTTGCGTCGAGTCTGACAGAAATCCTTCACTTCGCCAATTACAGTGGTTCCAAATTTGGGCTAATTACGGCTGAGGCATGAAATATAGTTTTATGAAGGATTAAAACCGAAGAGTACAATTTATTTTCGGTGGCAAAATGAAATTGCTTTCAGAAGATAATTTCAATTATCACAATTTCATAGGACTAACAGAGGTTACGCAAGTTACAAATAACCACCAATATCAATGTGTAACACAATGTTGGGGTTTTATAGTTTGTGAAACGTATGTATGAATACCTTTCTCACATAGTGCGCCCACTACACCCATAATTTGTACTATGCACCCTTAATAGCAAAATTCAGACGTACACACCATATCTGTTTGAATATTTCCTGAAAATACCTTTTCCATGTTGTAGGTAGCTCCCTCTATAAACCATAAATTGCTTCTTTATTAACTCCATGATACTTAACGAACTAATTGTCACACAACAGCAACTGTGTAACGGTTAATACATAGATATAGAGGCTACATTGTATTATTGTTATTATTTTGTTATCATTATTATTATTATTATTAACTCTATTATTATTGTTATTGTTATTATTTATTAGTCGCAAGGGTCAAAATATGCCAGTCCATGACTAAAGACTCCAACAATCAAGTGATTTATAAACAGTAGGCCTAAGAGTATACATTTTAATGTGGTTGATTTCAAATGGGGGTGCTGGGTTTGGGTGACAGAAGCGTCGCTGGGGGGAAGAGTGATGCAGACGAACTTCTGAATAACTTCTGACTACCTTCAATGTCGACAGTGAGCTGCGTTTTCTGATGAGAAGTCTGAAATGGTTCAAATGGCTCTGAGCACTATGGGACTTAACTTCTGAGGTCATCAATCCCCTAGAACTTAGAACTACTTAAGCCTAACTAACCTAAGGACATCTGACACATCCATGCCCGAGGCAGGATTCGAACCTGCGGCCGTAGCGGTCGCGCGGTTTCAGACTGTAGCGCCTAGAACCGCTCGGCCACCCCGCCCGGCTTGAAGTCTTTAATAACGCTCGCAATGCACTGAGAACTGCATCATCATTCAATTAAAAAAGTTAGTTAAAAATAAGTCCAACTAATTTTCTGATTGACATTAAATCGTAGTTTAGCACAACACCTACTAAAATTAAATAACATTTGTCTTTCCTTATTTTCAATATGTTAGTTAGGTGTTATTGGTGGTATGGAGAGGGGGGGGAGGGATGGTTACAAGCTAATATATGATTGCACTGAGGGGTGATTACCTCAGGAAGGCTGGAACCATCAGTCTAAATATGTAGTCCCCAATTGTAAAGTTAGGTTTATCAAAAGCCTCATTTTTACTACCCTCATTACTTTGATCTTTCATTGGACTACTCTCAACTCATAGCATGTGCTCAGAAAGATCGTTTTACTTATAAGTTCCTGTAAATCTCCCTGATTTTCACAGCCAACAGTGCAATCAGTAAGACTTGTCATCTAGACCTATTCAAAATTTAATTTAACTCTTGAACCGTTTGTTTTTCGTTATACTTATTTAAGAGCAGGGGAGACAGACTGCTTCATTGTCTTATGCACTCTTTATTCCGAGGATTTGTCTCTTTCTGTTGTTCTCGCTTGGTTCTGGAATATATTGTATATTAATTGTCTTTCCTAGTTTCTCCCACATATATTACTCAGAATTAGAAACATCCTTCGTCACGTCATGGTGTCGAATGCTCGAATGCTTTCTCCACGCTGGCAGATCCTGTTAAGTGTAGAGATGTCTCTTAAATCTTTCTTCCATTACCATGTGGTCACTCGATGGAAGCTTAACCTTTCCTGAAGGCAACAAGATGCTCATTTTGTTTCTTCTGTATATTGTTCTTGCCAGACATTTGGACGAATGGGTAGTTGTTCTAATAGTGCATCGGATCTCGCAATTATCCACCCTTATTATCGTGGGAGTTGTGTTGTTAATATTTTTTCCAACGTTAGATGGTATGATCCATTCTCAAACATCCTAGCAACTGACATGAATATTGTCTGCCACACAACCACCTGTCTGGGGGCTTTAGCTTTCTTAAAGACACGTTTATCGACATGTAAAAAATTTTCAATTTACTTTTCATTCTTCTCTATATTATACTTGTCAGCAACTTTAATCCATAAGCTGTTAAGCGAAGTGTGCGGTAATTTTTGCATTTATCCATCCATCGCATTTCTTTTTTTTTTTTTTTTTCGAAAGTCTGAAGAGATGCCTCCAGAGCACAAAATCCGATCCACTTGCTAGTACTTTGCTTAGCTGACGCTTCCTTCAATTACTTTAGAAATTACAAAGGAAAATTATTCACCCCTACTGCCTTGTTTGATCACAAGTCATGCAAAGCTTGGCCCCACTCTGACTCTATTACTTAACTCCCGGTGCTTCCCATAGGATACAGGTTTCTATCTTTGTCACGTCACAGACAATTTCTTCCATCGTAGATGCCTTCAGTATACTCTTTCATATATTTGCTGCCTCCTCTGTGTGTGAGAGAGAAATTCCTGTTGCATTCTTGATGTTGATGTTTTTCCTTTTAATTTCAGCTAAATATATGTTACACCTGTCTTTCCGGAAGATCATTCGTCATCTCGACTCCTTGTTTCCCTGCAGCGATTTCGCTTTAGCTTCGCCGCATTTACTGGTGATATCAATCCTCAGTGAATTTTTGATGTATTCTTTTTTGTCACTCATTTATTCTATTTCGTCGTTCCTTCTAAGAAATGAAGTACTGGTATGTCTCTTAGCAAATATTTATTCGCAGTTTCCTTCCTTTATCCAGTCTGTGTGACAACTCTTTCTAGGAACGTCCACACTTGTTCAGATGATTTTCCTACTGTCGTACTGATTGTTTTAGTATCGGTAGCCTTAGAGAACATCATCATACCTTCAAACTTGAGAATTCCTCCCACTTACACACTACTTCATCCTATTTTCTTCTCTCACAGCCGACTTTTTATCATCAGCTAAGGTGACATGGGTACATATCTGCTCCTGACTGCTCTTTAGAATTATGTATCTGATTTCGCATTAGTTGCCTAACGATGATGTAATACATCTAGTATCCTTCCACGTCTCAAGGCGTTTTCCAACTGTACCTCTTTATCATATAATTCTTGAACAAGATATATTCTACTTCTGCCTATAATATATCGCGGAAGTCAAGGACACTTTATCTTCTGTCAGTGTTCCGTAGTCTCTCGTAACTGTGTCTGCTATTCCGTCCCCTAATATACCACTCCAATTGCCCACCATTATTCGACTTTAATCGCCCTTTAAATGTGGAGATGCCTGTTCAGTGATCTCAAATACTCTCTGCGCCTTCACTTGCGATAAGGGCACATATACACGACCAGCCACTGGTGTCGGTTTCCTGCTAGTTGTGAAGGGAGAAAATAGCGAGACGCTAGTTAACATACTTACGTTAGAAAAATTTAGTCAATACGTAGCTGCTTCTATTGCCGTTGCCATTTCCATCGTGTATTACTGTAAGTAACTAAATAGTATCAGTTAACATTTACTGCCATCCTCAGCGTCTTGGTATTCAGTACTAATATTATCATTTTGCTTATCGTACACTCCAACATAATCTAAAATGTCGTCTGTATTCTGCCGTTACCCTTCGCACCCACTCCCCCTGCCTCTATATTTAAGCCGGTATCTGCGTCCAGTTAAATAATTCTGTATGCTTTAACAGACGGTTGTTCTAGTTCACATATTCCCATAAAAAAGGTATTTCGAGATTAGCCTCTCCATCGTGAATAGACTGCAGTGGACAGTTGCAGTCCGCAGCTCGTGGTCGTGCGGTAGCGTTCTCGCTTCCCACGCCCGGGTTCCCGGGTTCGATTCCCGGCGGGGTCAGGGATTTTCTCTGTCTCGTGAAGACTGGGTGTTGTGTGATGTCTTTAGGTTCGTTAGGTTTAAGTAGTTCTAAGTTCTAGGGGACTGATGACCATAGATGTTAAGTCCCATAGTGCTCAGAGCCATTTGAACCAGTTTGACAGTTGCAGTTCCGACGTCATGAATTGACTGCTATAGCCGATTGCAGTACTGACGTCGGTGAAACGATTTTAAATCGGTAAGTCCATGATCTGACCTTTAATTCTAAGGTTTACATTTGCGCTAGTGCACAATTCTGTAAGGAGATGGTTTTCCGACTGAATTTCCAAAAGGAAGCAAAGATTTTCTCGGACATACTTGCAAGACCGCCCATAACTCTAGTTCAGTTATCGGTTCAAACGTTTACGCCACCTGTCACACAATCCGAGCAATAGTCGCAACATCGCTCAATAATAGCAGCCTGGTCATGGGGTACCAGTTTCCGCGTCGTGGCTGAAACTCCCGATATTTGATGTCTATAGAAACACGTCTAGGCAGATAAAGAGCTCCGTATCATCTTTCCTGACATTTATATGTTATAATCCTCAACAACAAGTGTTGACTCTTTAGAGACAAGAGTATCGTCTCGAGAGCCTAAGGGAAGTGTGATAGGTCCATTATCATTCTCTATACACATAAATGATTTGGTGGACACGTTGACTAGCAATCTGCGGTTGTTTACTGACGACGTGGAGTACGATAAGGTGTCGAGGTTAAATGA
Source organism: Schistocerca cancellata (assembly GCF_023864275.1). NCBI lineage: Eukaryota > Metazoa > Arthropoda > Insecta > Orthoptera > Acrididae > Schistocerca > Schistocerca cancellata. Next base: position 632,495,675 of record NC_064631.1, on the reverse strand, counting down.
CTGTAAGAGGAAACAAAATGATTTAGACAAAATTTCTAGTTTGTGTGATGAATGGCAGCTAAGTGTAGAAAAATGTAAGTTAATGTGGGTGAGTAGCAAAAACAAACCCTTAATGTTCGGATACAGCATTGGTAGTGTCCTGCATGACTCAGTCAGATCTGGGCTTTACGACGCAAAACTATATGAAATGGAAAGAGCGTGTGAGAATTGTGGTAGTAAAGACGAATGGTCTACTGCGATTTATTGAGAGAACGCTAGAATAGTGTGGTTCATTCGTATAGGAGACCGCATATAGGACCCTGGTGCGACCTATTCCTGAATACTGATAGAGTGTTTAAGATCTGTAACCGGTTGGATTAAAGAAAGACTTGGAATCAATTCAAAGGCGGGCTGCTACATTTGTTACAGGTAGGTTCGAACATCAAAGAAATGCTTCGGGAACTCAGATGGGGAACCCTGGAGGGAAGGAAACATTCTTTCGAGGAACAATATTGAGAAAATTTAAGGAACTGGGATTTGAAGCTGACTGCAGAATGATTCTGTTACCTCCAACGTGAACTGCGTGTAGGGACCACGGAGATAAGATACGAGAAATCAGGGCTCATATGGAGATATAGAGACATAAGTTTCTTCCTCGTTATATTTGCGAGTGGAAGACGACACGCGCTGTAAGATAGATTGCGGACAATCGATGTAGATGTAATGTCTTACCTATTAAATCATTAACGTAAAGAAAAAAAATAAATAAATTACGAAAGATTCTATGGCCGGAAAGATTCGCCTAAATTGAAATTAGGCGACTGACGTGTTTCTGTGTAATAGATGACTCGCACACTCCATACTTTTGTATATCATCATTGTTCTAGCATCTTTCTAATGTCAAAAAATGGTTCAAATTGCTCTGGGCACTATGAGACTTAACATCTTTGGTCATCAGTCCCCTAGAACTTAGAACTACTTAAACCTAACTAACCTAAGGACAGCACACAACACCCAGTCATCACGAGGCAGAGAAAATCCCTGACCCCGCCGGGAATCGAACCCGGGAACCCGGGCGTGGGAAGCGAGAACGCTACCGCACGATCACGAGCTGCGGAGCTTTTTAATGTCACCAGCGGATACAATTTCCAAGACATTTTCGCTTATAAATGGAGACCAGAACTGACGAAGGTAAGTTTGTACTGACACAATCCACTTGGAAATACTTTAAAACACTGAAATGATTTTCTGAATCGATTTCTAGAAGCAAACAATGCCTGGCAGCAGCTGTGTGGCGTCGTACCTGGACCAGAGTAACGATGTGATTGAAAGCTGGTCGCCAACAGGACATAAAGCACTGAGAGAATGAGCTAGGCCATGCCTTACTTCCTGTTCACCGTTTGTATATCTCGCTGCTGCTTCAGATGACAGTTGAGAAAGTCGGCTGCAGAAGACGCTAGCGGCTGCTGACGTTGGCATACGTTTCCGATGTTCGAACTGTTTCTTTGTATGATAAGCTTACCATACGCGAGAGAATCTACATCCACATCAATACTCGGCAAGTCACCTGACGGGTTGTGGGTGAGGGCACTTCTGGTATAACTAGCTTATACCCCACTCCCTCTCCCATTCCCGAATGGCGCGTGAGAAGAATGATTGTCGGTAAGCCTCTGTATTAGCTCAAATTTCTCGAACTGCATCGTTCTGGTCATACCTTTAGACGTATGTGGGTGCAAGTAACCTGTTGTCCGGCTGTTACCGGAAAGAACTGTCTTGTCAGCAGTAAATCTCTACATGATGGACGAGATCCCTCTTTTAGCGTCTGCCTATGCAGACCTTTGAGCATCGTAATAACTCTTTCACGCTGACTAAACGATCCCGTGACAAAACACGTCGGTAGTCGTTGGCTCTTCTCTGTCTATTCTATCAGTCCTACCAGGTAAGGCGCCCAGAATGGTGAACACCACTTAAGAAGCCTAATATTTGTTTCACTTGGTCATGTCACGTAAGATTGCTCCGGATAAATGCTCCTAGATATTTTACGGTAGTTACTGTTTCGCGGTTTGTCATCAATAGCATAATTGTGCAGTAGTTCATTTCTATTCCTGTGTATGCACAGTATGTTACCTTTATTTAACTTCATGGTGAACTGCCAGTTTCTGCATCAATCATTAATCCTCCGTAGGTCATTCTGCAAAATCTATATCGTCTTCTGGCGTTGCTACCTTCTTGTAGAGAATCACATCATCTGCGAACAACCATAAAAAGCCGCACGGGTTAGCCGCGCGGTCTGAGGCGCCTTGTCACGGTCCGTGTGGCTGCCCCCTTCGGAGGTTCGAGCCCTCCCTCGGGCATGGGTGTGTGTGTTGTCCATAGCGTAACTTAGTTTAAGTTAGATTAAGTAGTGTGTAGGCTTAGGGACCGATGACCTCAGCAGTTTGGTCCCACAAGACCTTACCACAAATCTCCAAAATTTTTCCTTAAAGAGCAGCCGACACCTTGTACTGGATCACTTATATACGTTGTAAACAATAAGGGTCCTTTCAAACTCCCTTGTGGTACCCCCGAAATTACCTTTACTTCTGGCGATTCTGCTCCATTATGAGCGACGCGTTGAGTTGTGTCTGCAGGGAAGGCTTGAATGCAATCGCAAATCTGATCCGATACTCGGTAAGCTCGTATTTTCTCTCTAATCGTAAGTGCAAGACACTTCAAAATGCCTTCCTGAAGTCGAGGAACAGTGCATCAACCTGGGTTTCGATGTCTACAGCGCTGTAGATTTTTTGGAGGAAGAGAACGAGCTGATGTTCGCGAGATCTGTTTTTTCGGAATCCTTGTTGACGTTTATAGCACAGATTTTCGTTCTCCAAAAACGTCATAATACATGAGCATGAAACATGTTTCATAATTCTAAAACACATAGACGGCGACGATATATTCCTGTAAGCATATGCATCTGTCCTGTAACGCTTCTTGCAAACGGAAATGAGCAGCGGTTTTTTTCAGTCTCTAGATACCCTTCAAGGATACAGCGACCTACGCTAAACTTTTGCAAGAAAGGATGCAAGTCCAAATATTGTGGTAAAGTAAACGCGAAAGTGCGCCGAAAATCGATGGACCTAAAACTGCTCTGTTAAACAAATCCATTCAGGCTAAAAAAAAAAAAAAAAAAAAAAAAAAAAAAAAAAAAAAAAACAACCACCACACACACACACTCACACTGTGTAACAAACACGCTATTTACAGAGAGAGGGAGCGAAAGTAGTGTGGGTCGATAAACCAATGTCCATGAAGTGGATTCAGAGAAGAAATGCTGACAGTGAACTACAGATTATAGTTATTTTTCTGAGTCTAACTGAAAAGACCGTTGTTATACGAGGTGCATTCAAGTTCTGAGGTCTCTGACTTTTTTTTTCTACGGACTGGAAAGAGATAGAAACATGCGCATTGTTTTAAAATGAGGCCGCATTCATTGTCAATACGTCCCAGAGATGGCAGCACCATGCGGCAGATGGAATTTTACCGCCAGCGGAGAGAATGAGAACTGTTTTAAATATTTAAAATGGCGACGTTTTCCGTACTTGAACAGCGTACAATCATTCGTTTTCTGAAATTGCGTGGTGTGAAACCAATTGAAATTCATCGACAGTTGAAGGAGACATCTGGTGATGGAGTTATGGATGTGTCGCAAGTGCGTTCGTGGGTGCGACAGTTTAATGAAGGCAGAACATCATGTGACAACAAACCGAAACAACCTCAGCTCGCACAAGCCGGTCTGACGACATGATCGAGAAAGTGGAGACAATTGTTTTGGGGGATCGCCGAATGACTTTTGAACAGATCGCCTCCAGAGTTGGCATTTCTGTGGGTTCTGTGCACACATGACGACCTGAAAATGCGAAAAGTGTCATCCAGGTGGGTGCCACGAATGCTGACAGGCGACCATATGGCTGCCCGTGTGGCATGTTGCCAAGCAATATTGACGCGCAACGACAGCATGGATGGGACTTTCTTTTCGTCGGTTGTGACTATGGATGAGACGTGGATGCCATTTTTCAATCCAGAAACAAAGCACCAGTCAGCTCAATGGAAGCCACCAAAAAAATTTCGGGTAACCGCCAGTGCTGAAAAAATGATGGTGTTCATGTTCTGGGACAGCGAGGGCGTAATCCTTACCCATTGCGTTCCAAAGGGCGCTACGGTAACAGGTGCATCCTACGAAAATGTTTTGAAGAACAAATTCCTTCCTACTCTGCAACAAAAACGTCCGGGAAGGGCTGTGCGTGTGCTGTTTCACCAAGACAACGCACCCGCACATCGAGCTAACGTTACAAAACAGTTTCTTCGTGATATCAACTTTGAAGTGATTCCTCTTGCTCCCTACTCACCTGACCCGGCTCCAAGAGACTTTTGGCCTTTTGCAACAACGAAAGACACTTTCCGTGGCCGCACATTCACCAGCCGTGCTGCTATTGCGTCAGCGATTTTCCAGTGCTCAAAACAGACTCCTAAAGAAGCCTTCGCCGCTGCCATGGAATCATGGCGTCAGCGTTGTGAAAAATGTGTACGTCGATTAGGGCGATTACGTCGAGAAGTAACGCCAGTTTCATCGATTTCGGGTGGATAGTTAATTAGAAAAATAATCGGAGGCCTTAGAGCTTGAATGCACCTCGTACAGTAGCACTTTTTGGTAACATACAGTGATCAAAATTCAGTTGTAATTAAAAACCAATGTTTATCGCAAAACAGAATTTGTGGTGACAGTTTTCAGACAGTACAGATGAATTTCAGACCATACGACATCTTCATTGATCCACAGAGGTGCAGGAGATACCCTATGATCTGAAAGTGATACGTATGCAAAACTTTTTAGGCTTTCGAGGTCACTAGTTGACAAATTACCGGTTGACCTCTGTCTCGGGTCCTTCGACCGACGTTTGTTTGATGATTTTTCTGACGTTTAGCCAACGCGAGTGGCTGGCATTGTCAAAGCTTCACCCTCCACCTATGGTGGTGGACTGGAGTGGAGCTCGTGGCCGCAGATAATATCTGTCTGGCACGCCAACGTCCAAGGGCTTTTCCGTGGTCATTTCCGGTGTGGTTTTCCAATCGGTACCTGCAACAAACCGGGTAGCAAATATTACTATGTCGCCGGTATCAAACAGCGCTTGCTCTGCCACGGCCCATTTCACTACCTGCCTCAACCTGAAACGCCGCTTATGTTCTGTGATTCTGGTGTTGATTGATAGTCCAATCATTCAAACATAAACTTTTGCACATGTGTATGGTACGCGGTATATTCCAGAAATTTTAAGTTTTTGCTGTAGAGGAGAGCTATCACAACCGCTTGTTCATAGAAGGTGTAGAAATACACATACATGAGAATAGCTTCAACAGGAAATGAGAAATCCTCAATTTGAGCGGATCCTGGATTCCTGTACTGGAGCGAGCGACCGTTGCAGAGAGTAACCGCACCGGAAATGGCCACGGAAAGACCTTGGACATTAGCGCACCGGGTACGTGTAATCTATCGCCGAGAGTTCGGCTCCAGTCTACCACCAGGAACGGAGGGTGAAGCTTTGAAAATGATACCCAGTCGTACTGGTGAAACGTCACAAAAGTCGTCAAACAAACTTAAGGCAGAGAACACGAGACAGATGCCAAGAGGCAGTTTCTCATGATACATGTAGATTAAAACCGGTCACCATGTATAAATTATCTTCCATCATTCGATCAAGACTGATTCTTTCATTCCTATTAATTATATTTCCGTTTCTCGTCCCCGAGGAACACATAATCGTTAACTTTGTTTGCCGGAGACCTTATGTAAAAATTAACTACAATGTCTCCATTTAGAGACTGAGCTTTAGTTTCTGTCAGAGTTGCTAAAACTGGAAGATTGTTTACTATTTTTTTTTGTTTGACGTTTGACCACTTTCGTAGTGTACCTGGCGTAAAACTGAGTATTAATATACGAGTGCTATACCTAACTGATTTTATTTCTATTTGAAATAGCTAGTCCTGATTTTAGGGCAAAATGTCTGGCTGAATATAAGACCGAGTCTAGCTGTTCTGTTTATGGACCTAGCACTCCCTGCACGCCCATGTACTGAGCATACCCAATGAAATCGTTCCCACACATGCGCGACTGTCAAAGACTTTGTAGGTATGGTCGATGCATACGAGCCAGCTTCCAAATATACATTGATTTCTGTATTCTTTGATAGACGTGTTAGGCCGTTATGACAATCACTTCAGTACGATGAATATTTCACCAGTTACATGTTTAGTAAACTAGATGTTTTACATATTAAATATACTTTTTCATATGAATGAGCGCAGTAATTCAAGGAAATTCACATATAAGCCATTGCTCACTAGGATTCCCGTTGTCGCAGTGGGAGATAATGAAGCTAAATATTTGCCCCTAGATGTTTGTAGCAGCTACTCGAGGACTGGAATGTGACTGTAATAAAGCTATTAGTCAGGTGCGTGCCTTACACACCTTCAGAATTCGCTCGGCAGCGTGGCAATTACCTCTCCGGGTTGCTGTCTCTTGGCGCTTTTGCGCTGCTTTTTAGGATGCCAGGTTAGCTTCCCATAACCGAAGGCGTTGCATACCAGAGATAACAGCAACGCATATCTTGTATTTCCCCATCAGTTATTCCGAAAAGACTAAGCGCAACAGGCGGCGTCAAAGTTCCTACTGCTTTTAGAGTAAATTCCGTTTTATGAAACAATTTTTTTGCTAATAATTGTTAGCAAAACACACTTCGGCAATGTGCTGCTGTCAACAGGTGCCAATGAAGTTATGTAAAACGTAATTAAACTATTTTGCTGGAATTGTATTACGCCGGCCGCGGTGGTCTAGCGGTTCTAGGCTCTCAGTCCGGAACCGCGCGACTGCTACGGTCGCGGGTTCGAATCCTGCCTCGGGCATGGATGTTTGTGATGTCCTTAGATTAGTTAGGCTTAAGTAGTTCTAAGTTCTAGGGGACTGATTACCACAGATGTTAAGTCCCATAGTGCTCAGAGCCATTTGAACCATTTTTTGGAGTTGTATTAGTCTGTCGCATACAGTGCAACAATAAATTACAAATATTTTGCATTTGGTAATATATATTTACACGCAACGTAGAGGTCTCGCAATATGTTCATTTATAGCAGGTACAACTGTCAAATACATTAAATACATCGAGAAAAAAACTCTCGCTATAAAAGCAAGCTTCATGCATAAAATTAAATTTTCATAAACGTTGTGTTGATGATATATTTGTCCTGGTACATGGTGACACAAATGATATTAAAGTTTTAGATACACTCAACGCCGGACGCTCTGGGCGAACGGTTCTAGGCGCTTCAGTCCGCAACCGTGCTGCTGCTACGGTCGCAGGTTCGAATCCTGCCTCGGGCATGGATGTGTGTGACGTCCTTAGGTTAGTTAGGTTTAAGTAGTTCTAAGTCTAGGGGACTTATGACATTGGATGTTAAGATGGTGCTTAGAGACATTTGAACGTCTTTATTTTATAGAATGAAATTTTCACTCTACAGCGGACTGTTCGTTGATATGAAACTTCATAGCAGATTAAAACTGTGGGCCGGACCGAGACTCGAACTTGGGACCTTTAACTTTCGCGGGCAAGTGCTCTACCACCTGAGCTACCCAAGCACGACTCACGCCCCGTCCTCACAGCTTTAATTCCGCCATTACCTCGTCTCCTACCTTCCAAACCTCACA